>NC_136072.1:771556161-772756161 GCF_964261635.1 Lissotriton helveticus
ATACACGTCCCTCTCAATCTTTTCAGACTTCCTCGCAGAAATCGGAAAGAAGAGGACGATCAGAAGAGCACGCCAAGTCCAAAGACAAGGAACCTGCTCAGCTAAAAAAGAAATTACAATTTCCAAAAAAGAAGGTAGCCAGTATCAAGGTAGTTAACAATGCCGAGAATACTGAGGACACAACTGAAAAACGGAGAGTGGGCTCAGACAATGCTAGACAGCGCAGCAGAGGTGAGCATAGCTCGCAAAGTCCTTATGAATCATCTGGAGACAGTGGACACGAATGAATATCTTCAAGTGGAAACTGCAGACACCAGAGTTAGCAAGCCCCACAAGATATACGAGATAACATTACGTATAGAGGGAGATAAGACTAGGAAAATAAGGGGACTATTTTGGGATAATCTCTCCAAGGGCTATGATATCCTTCTAGCTGAAAAAGACTGGCCACCAGAGTTTGTCAGGGAGTGCCCTCATGGCGAAGAAGTAATTATGCCTGCCTTCTCGAATCAAATACCGATTCATAAAAAATACACACTTGCTAGAAAGTGGGCAGTGGCCTTAGCACCTGCTTTATATAAAAATCATGTAGGATGGGATGAGGATTCTCCTCCTCACAAAATCCAGTTAAAATCACAACCTACTGCACAAAGGCAGTACCCAATTAAGCAAGAAGCTAAAAAACAAGTAAATGAAATACTAGATCAGCTAGAATACCAGGGGGTGATTGAAACTTGCACCTCACAAATGAACAATCCTTTGTTTCCGGTCTCCAAACCAGACAATTCATATCGTCTAGTTTTGGATTACCGACACCTTAACACATGTTGCAAAACCTTTGCAGTGCAAAACTCACACAGTGCTGCACTAATGAATAACATAGTGCGCAAAAAATACAAAACAACCTTGGACATCTCCAATGGATTCTTTTGTCAAAACATAGCACCAGAGAGCAGATATTTAACTGCATTCTCAGTAAATGGCACTCAAAAGCAATTCTGTCGGTTAGCCCAGGGGTACAAGAACAGCCCGGGGGTATTCTCAGCGAGAGTAACAGAATTACTACAACTATATGATGATGAAGCATTATCTTATGTCAATGACATTTACTTAACAGATGATGACTTGGAGACTCACTTGAAAAGGGTGAACACCATAATACTTGGGTTCGCTGCAGAGGGTTACAAATTCAACTTCAAAAAATCCAGAATTGCCCATCTGACAGTCTTGTACGTAGGATATGAATTGTCAAGCATAGCATGGTTGACAATTTTCTAAAAATCTAAAATATGAAAAGACGTATCCTCTGCCAATCGACATTCTGTCTCTACGACATTACGCCTGTGTAATCTATACAGACGGACATGCTCAACCCTCCGTTTGGGGAGAACAAGCATACAACCCCACATGTGAGATTACAAAAGAAGTGTGGCGCGGAGGTATATTAAAACCTCTATTAACAAAATCACACTCAGTAGAAACTAATTCAGAACAACAAACTGAAATAATCGCATTGAAAATGGCGCTAGATAATGCGGATCGCGAATTCCCGACACTTATAGTGTCAGATTCATATTACTGCGTCAAATCATATAACAGCGATTTGCAGACATGGATTCAGAACGGTTACAAAGATGACACAGATGCACCAATAAAGCAGAAACTGCTCTGGGAACAAATAGCTCTTTTACAAAAAGAACTACCAAAGACTCACGTGACTCACTCACTGAGTCATCAACGTGATGGCGTTCACGTTGTAGGGAATTCATTGGCTGAAACAGCCGCAGCGGCAGACACTAAATCGGCTCCCGTAGTTCGAAAAAAGCGTACATTAAAATACATTGACGGTGAAACATTGCTGGCGGTGAAAACGTCATCAAAAGGCGACTGCTCAGCGTTACCGATCAACTATCCACTCAATTATACATACATAATCGATGCAAACTCCGTCCCTTTTGCTCGAATCCCTGGAGTGGGGGATAGAGTGATTCCAAACATGGACAGGAGACACTTGTTAATCGCAGACGCACATATGGGTGAGGGTCTTGGACACCTCAAACTAAAAGATTCTCTGGAAGAATTACAATCACGGTACTGGTGGCCAGGCATGAGCCTACATCATACCATGTTTGTAAAAAACTGCCCAAACTGCAACAGAAATCGCAGTAGGGAGAGAAAAAATATAATACGGTGGAATCTGACTGCAGATAATATCACCAGTAAAAAGAATGGCTTGCGATTAACATATACAGGCTAGTTTCCACTTATAATGTAGATCCTCAGCACTCGGCTGACGTCCGGACTGTTATACAAAGATTTGCGAGTCTAAATGGCATATACGCTAAGAGCATGCTACGTTCGACCATTGTTTTCACTCAGGCACACCAGCCTGGGGGGAAACATGGCCAAATGAGCACAGCCCAGCGGGAATCTTCTCACTTCCTTCCTGAGGGTACGGGATGGTATAAAGAAAAAACCAAGGCAGAAAGCAATCTATAATAGAAAGGATATTAGGTTCGGGAGCTGGGTGGGTCAAACATCTAATAAGTGTCCAACGTAGTCTAAATAACTTGCCAAGAAATTCTCTGAAGGGATTCAGTTCGTACGAATTATTATTTGGAACTAGAATGATTATCTCTGACCTTGATAGTCAGACTTCAGTGGTGAAAGAAAAAACCTTTGATGTCAAAGACCGTTTGGCTATTTTGCAGGACTTAAACAAAACAAGAAAAGACCTGAGCAACATACAGTTGAAACAACAGCCAACAACCACTGAAGAATCACCACCTGTCCCAGCAAGACCTGTCTGGATTCCAAAAGTCTGGGATCTAGTCAGGGAGAAGATCGCGGTAAAGAAGGAATTTGGGCCTTCTTACAGAAAAGCAGTTCCTGTCTTGTCTGTCAACGGGACAAGATCAGTTGTACTACCGCCACTTGCTGGAAAAAAGGAGAACCGAGTTGTATCCATCGACCTGGTAAAACCACAACATGTGGCCGATAACAAACAGTAGGCCAAGTGGACTCCCAATAAGTAGCAGAACACCAAGGTTTGCTACCAGTACAGAGGTCCTAACAAAGAGGCTCATCACATTCGAAACGCCTACAGAAGAACAACAAGGACTATGCAACAATGCAATAGAACTAAGACCTCTGAAAACCCAAATAAAAACATTTAGCAGAGAAACACCAATCTACAATGAAGTACCGAGTGACAATGCAAGAAACAAAAATACTGAAGCAATTGGAACAATTGACAGAACTGCATCCGGGTACTTCATCAACTTCGATGATTCCTCTGAAGGCTTCAGTGAATCAAAGACACAGCCATCATCAAAATCCTTTAAAGACAAAGCTAAGGAACTTTTGAAACAACTGAAAGAAACGTATCTGATTTCTCCATGGATTGAATTTTGGGTGGGTTTTGGTGCATTTATCCTCATACTTTGGCTCATCATGGTATTTACTTTGGGACGCTTCATTGAGGGAAAATATGCTAAAATGGACACAGCAAGTCAGAACATCAACTTGGTCCTCAAACCACACACATCTTCACACGTCGAGAAAAGAGAACTTTCTTCAGCCATCTTCACAGCCAATCCTATACCTGGTGGGGTAGCCTGGGACAACACTGACTATGAAATTTATGGTCCGGTCGAGGTCCTGAAATATCCACACCAAATCAAGATCTCCTTGAGTGACTTTGCAAAACCAAACTCATTTGCTGATGATTGGGACTTCGAAAGCATTAACAACATGATGTCTGACTTAGTAATGTCTGCTAAATTTACAAAACATGATTATTTGCAAGGTTCTACAAATTATGATAGTATGTATTGCTATAACCATTATGGTAACCATTTTTTACATAAATCTGCACAACCTAGAAATGTTTTAAATTATAATCAATGGGAACATTGTGCAACACCTCCAAAAGGGAGCTCTAGAACTGTTTGTGACAAATATTCATATTTTTCAGGTTTTAACACAAGTAATGCTGAAACATTTTATTTTAAATTGTCAAACAAGACAGGGATGAAAACCATGATAACCAACACAAAATTGATATATTCAGATTCATTCTTTGAAAAAATGAATACTTTTGGATTTGATTATTGGGACAAAAATGTTGATTTGAAAAGTGTTTGGGGTACAAAAGATTGGCAAGTACAGGGTTTAGAAGCTTTGTTTAGAGCCTGCATGATCCCAGAACAAATGATATTTTTAAATGACACTGTTCAACAAACCACCTGTCTTGGCGTAGCCAAAATCAAAGATTTAAATAACCCGTCTATTCCAAAGCCAACAAGGTTTAGCAACACTTCTAAAGATGAAGAGATAGACGTAAACCATATATTAAACCAAAACAGAACACATCCTGATTGGAAACAATGGTTGATCTGGCCCACAGATACAAATAACTGTCAAGATAGATTCCTGAATAAAACACAGGGTTTCAAAATGACCAGGCCAGACCCTAGATATCCCCAAAGACATCACCCAGGGATAATAACAACCTACAGTGTGGGCAAATTATGCCTTCAATGGCTTCAAACTTCCACACTGCCTGAAATTAAGCAACACCTAACTGTACTTACTGATGGTGCTGACTTGCGTGATTTCATTCTGGGACCACGCAAACAGCGTCAAAAGCGTTTCATAGCAGCCTCTGTATATGCAGCATACAATGAGGCCTGGAAGGTTACTCAAATTGAAACAGCAGAAAGAATACGGGAAATTGACCGTATTAATTTGGAAAAATCACTTTCTGTAGTGGACAATGGGTTAATGACTCTGTCCTCCAGAATTTTTTCATTGGACAGCATTGTGTCTTCAGCAATCGATATATTATCGCAAGACTTACTGTTATTACAACATGGACAGTCACAATTGCGTTCTATTGTACAGCTTGGCTGGACGTTACAAAATCTGCGTTCAGGCTATGTGCCTTGGCGTTTAATCAACACAACGTCACTATTCCAAATCTTTAACCTTACTGATAGACAAATCGGTATGGCGCAAAAGGGTGCTGATTATACAATCTTGAGCATTGAAAAACTAGAAAGATTACCAATGACAATGTCAGAACGACCTGTCAGTGAATGGATAATACACGGAATCATAAATATTCCAATCTCAACCTTCAGGTTTCAATACTGCCAAAAATATATACAGGCTGGCATGTACGAGAAATTGGGAAAGGGGTACCTTAAAACAACTTGGAACCTGCCCTATTCACATGCATGTGTCAGTAATAAACGACAGAAAGTGTTTCTTAGTGGCAACAATTGTGCTATGTCACTAAGCGGCACGCTTCTGTGTAACGGTATTAGTTTGCACGGAGCCTGTGAAGGGAATTCATACAACCTTTCATGTCACCAGCAAGGCGCACCTGCAACTGAAATAGAACCATTCTTTCAAAGACTCTATAATGGGAGTTACATTCTTATTGTAGACCGCAGATGTTGTAGTCTTATGCCCGGGACTCCTTATCTAGTCACTACGACGGCGAAGGTCAAGTGCTGTGGACGTTCTTTGTTCCCCAGCTCCTTCCCAGACAGGGAGGCAAGGGCATGGCCCAATTTGAAAATTACTTCTATTCGAATAGATACTTTAAGCAGAATGAAAACAGTGCTTCTTCAGACGCCTACAAGGCTCACGTCATCAAAAGAAACGTATGATCTACAAGTCGCAAGGACGACTGCAGAGATACATACATTATTATCAACTAATTCCCCCGTACATTTCGCGGAAATCCTGAGCGAAATCTTAAATATTTCTGATACCAATGGACTTGGTTTCTATCATTTCGACCAATGTGGCAAAGGTGTGTTTTACCTGTACTAAGGTGTCTGCTATGTGGAGAAGAATGCGTGTTAGACACCTGTCTGACGCTACAATCGGATGCGCCAGTGGAGGCAGATACACTGTTGGTTCCTACCAAGGTTCACGCTTTGTGCTGCCCTCAAAGGCTGCCAATCCTGATGACGGCATTCCTGGAATCTTCACCACTACGATTGAAGAGTAGTGAAGTTCAAGATGAAAGCAGCATCGAACAGGTACGACCTTCTGTCAGTGATGCAAATCAGAATGTCAATGGAGACAATCATGCGCATGAATGCATGGTGACACCTATTTCCGACTTAGTGGAACTTTCCCATGAAGCTGTTGACAGTTTTTTCGAAAGCCTTAATGATATGATGTTCTCTCCAGAACAGAAATAGAGACTTTTGAGCAAGCTCGTACACGGCGTTCCCTGAATTCGGCCTTCAACTTTAAAAATAAAGTCACATGAACAATTTTTCCCACCAGTTCACGGACAGCAATTTTTTAGCAGCCCCAAATTACTTTTTTTACAAAATTTTCGGGACACTTATCTTCTGCTTAAAGTAAGAAACTATTCCTAGAGAACTAAGATTTCTATTTCTATTTTTAGATACTTTATAAACTTTAGTTGCCCGCTGGGATGTTCACAAATATTTTATTATGTGATGAAATGGTCTCGAACTTCCTTTCTGTATAGCCATATTAAGAGCCATTTCGTGTGTATTTCTCATATACCAATAAGCAATAATGCATAAAAATGCGTGTTTACTTTTGCATTTAATTCATAGCTTAAGTGCATACAATATATATGACTGCAATTTTTCAGTATATTTGAAAATTTCGAAATGCATTTATGTATTTTGGGGTGGTAAGGTATACACTATACTCTATAGTATGTTGTACTATGTTATACTATGCATAGATTAGTAAATATGACCATAGTTAGCGTGGAGTGGGTGTCATGTATTCCTATAGGTTCTGAATCGATCCCCCTATTCCTGACCCTATTCTGGTTAAACTAACTATCAAGTTAACTAACAGTCAGCCCATGAGGCAAGAACAGCCCCCATGATGCAGATACCGTTATCTGACGCAGTCACACTACGGCACAGGAACGTGTTATCTGATTAGGTCATAACGCTTGAGATCTAATTAGACAAGCGACATTCCTCCAGCCCCTGATAAGGCATACGACGTTCTCATAACAAATCAAACCTATGACAACCTGGAAAATCCGTGCGGCCATTGTTTTGATTTCACAGAGAACTTTAGTAAAAGAATGTGCTAACGAGCAAGTCGTATGACATCTTTATTGACGTATCTATGTCCGTCCTTACGTCAATCTCGGCACCTTTAAGGTATAAATATTGCCGATCTTGCCCTATGCAAACACACGCGTGGTGACAAGACGGAGCAGCCATCCTTGCCGAAGCCGAGAGCAGAAGCAGACCCCGCTGGCGCAGCCCCGCCTTCCTGACGCGCTGAGAGACGCGCTGCTATCTCAAGCCGAGAGACCCAGCACCGGCGCTTCTGGGCAGCCCTCGCAGGCAGCCTGGAATATCGAGAGCAGAGAAAGAGATACCATTCCTCATTCATCCTAACTTCCAGGTACAGAACTGAATAACCCCTCACAGAGAATTCTTTAGTTATTCACTTGGCAAAAACAAACTTAACTTAAACTGTAACTTTCTATTCCCGCCCACGCATTAGACTTAGGTCAGGTACACGGGGTAGGCGTATTTAGAAACATCAGTTGAGTACGTTTAGTCAAATGTATATGTGTATGTAAATATATTTTAATCATTTTAAACATCATTTGGCTCAGAAACCATATCAATGTTTTTACAGTATTATTTTATACTATTGCTTTTAATGTATGCACTTTACTTAACTATAAGTATTGCAATAATATCGATCCATTTCTCTTGTACGAGAAAAGAGACTGATCAATAAATAACACCTTTTTATTGAACACGCCCGTCTCTTCCTTTTCTCTACAATCTGATGAGACTAAGAATGCACGTACTGACTGAGTAAAATAATTGCCTTGTGCTCACACGACTCTTGAGATTGACTCTTGATTAGGGGAGAGCAAAGTTGTCATGTTCTATGGTTGTCAGAAACTAAATCCCTTCTTGTCTAATCAGGGAAGTTAGTTCCTCCTTGAACATTCGAGAAAGTTTCTAGCGAACTCTGAGCTACGCTGGCAAACCCAAAAATTAAGTCTAGTATCGACAGTAGTAGACCTAGTTAACGTCTGGCCTAGGCCTTTACTGCTGTAGGTATTATTCCAATGCGCAGAGCCTATTGGGAAAATAGGAGCTACACTACAAATGCCCATGTATCCCCCCACAGGCTGAAATATTCACATGACGCATTGCTTACAGTACAAATGGATATGTCCCTGTGTGGCACCCAAATTTGGTCTCCCTATGGGCGTACATTACACGGAGCCGATGCAATTTCCAGCCCCATTACCGCTTAGGTACCCCAACAGGCAGGTGAAAAGGCTGGATTTCATCTTTAGAGTCTGCTCTCCATTCTCCAGAATCCCGTTACAGGTCGACTGGACCTTTGTACCTGTCATAGAGTGAATTTAGGTAATCTAGTCACCACTAAACAATTCAAATCAAAATACCAGAAATGCTTTCCCCAAAGAACAACTGAGTAAAGACTGTAATTAAAAGGTTTATTACATAACCAGAAATAACTGCAAATACAGGCACCTCAGCAAGAGGTTCAGGAGATAAACAGGTACTAATACAAACATAATCCTACAGAAAAGTCTCAAGCGACTAATGAATAGCACAAGGATCAGTTCTAATACCATCAGGCTAAACAAGATTGCTATAACTTGAGTTCTGGTGCTCATCAGGATATAAGACATATATTCAGATTAGTCTGTCCCTACACTATGCTAGGTGACATCCCTACTCAACAATTAGCCCAACCTAACCAAAAGGTGTCAGCCGTGGAGACTTCCAAAGAAGTTCGCCACCTTCTCCCTTAGACTAGAGTTTCCATCTTTGCTGCTAAGCTCCTTGCCCATGCGACCGCTCTCTCTAGCTCCTCAGCCATCTGCTCTGCCTCCACCCTCGGGGTACTGTCCCTAGTACGAAACCCCACAATGTTAACCACACGCCTATAGGAACGCCCCTCTAGAAGGCGTTGGGGTCTGTAAAATTCCATATGGCTTGGATCCATCCTCGTCCGTTCGGCCGTCCTTGGGTCTCAGACTCTTCATCCTTTCAAGTTGCCTCCTTGAATTCCTGGTCTACTCCTCCATGTCTAGGTCTAGAATCCTAACATACACACACAATGGGCCCTTCTATTCTACTATCTGCTCGATGAGGCGCCTGCAAAGGAATACGTAAGCAGCTCACAGTCTACTGAGGTACTGGGTTTTTAAGAACCGGTACAGAACCTACAGAACCGGTAACCCAGCGGTGCCAGGGGATCAACACCCAGAGACCTCGGGTTCTCCTGAGTCAGACCTACAGAAACTTCAGAGTCTTCCAGGTGAAGTCAAAGATTAGTTTATTGGCTGCAACCAAGGTGACAGCGTCCTAGAAGTACAAATGCCAGTATATTCAGGAGACTGCACACTTTCACGAAGTTAGGCTTCTCTTCTTATACACAATATTCAGCCTTGGGCAAAACATTCCTTGGATTCGTGGTATTTCATTTATGGTTACTGATTACAAAAGAAAAGCAGAGTCATAATGACATGTACATATTTCACGTCGTGCGGCCCATAACAAATCATCCGGCAAGGCCCAACCTTTCATCAGATATCGCTGGACCCCTAATAAAAATGGTCACCTCCCCATCATAAAGCAAGTGAGGAAAAGGAGTGGAGAAAGATGTGAGCGAGATATGGCAGGTGTGCGCGCTGAAATGGTTTTATGGCTGGTTGAGCCTAGATGCTATCTTGCTCGGCCACTGGGAGGGAACTGACCTAACGAGTTCGGCCTGGGGCAATGGTTCTAACTTGTACTGGGGTCAGAGAGAAGTCGATTAAGGAGTATGTGTCCTTGTGGAATCAAATTCAACTGGATTAAGGCCTATGTAAAGGGCAACATGCAGCTAAGGGTTTAGAAGGTAAATGACGATTTCGAGGTGAAATCGTCACTCGAATACGCCGAAAATACATGTACTTGATGTACTCGTCATTCTCGGTCTTTTGATACCAAATTCGTCCTGTTTCGACGAAGTTTTTATTCTCGAGTCCAGTACTATTATATGAATCCAGATTTTTCAGAACCACAGAACCTCCTTTTGCCCTTACATAGGCAATTAATCTATCCTCATGTTAATCTGAGTCCAGATCTATATTCCCAAAGTCATTGAGATGTTGCTGCAACATCATTCTAGTGCTGAGCTCATGTCTTGACACAGGCTTCCTTACACATGATGTAACACAGAGGCCACATATTGCAGGAGCACACTGTATGCATAGACAGAACAGGAAAAGAATGGCTAAGACCATCCCAATGACCATCAGAATTTTCCATCCCCAGGCAGATATCAGTCCCCAGAACCATCCCATTAATGACCAATCTCCTTTATCCACATGGATAGATTCGGAGATTTTATGTAGTTTGGAGATGGCCCCGTATACTGTTGGAGCATTATCTGGAATAAAAATGCAACAACTGGACTGGATCAATTTGCATACTCCACCTCGGTCCGCAAGTATTACATCCAAAGCGACCCGGTTCTGAAGGGTCATCAGTCGATCCGACTGGAGCTCAGCAGTCAGGTTACTAAGGGCACCAGTAGTTTCAATCACGGTGGATTCAACTACCCTTGTCAATTGCCTTATGTTTCTGCTGTTAGCCATGGCTCCCCAGAACGGCAGAACACCCATTGCAAAGTCACCAAATTCTTGACCTGCAGTGTCTTCTTTACTCAAAACACCTCTAACTACCCTTGTCCGATGGTAATCTGCCGCTGCTGTGTAGGTGGGAGGTAACAGGAATGAAACAAAACATGAGCCCGAGAAGTCAGGGGGCAACCATGTATAGGCTCTATCATGGCAGATGAAATAAGTACCCTTAGCGGCTAAAAAGGCAGGGGAAGTCTGGGATCCAAAAACGTACGTTTCTGTGCAGACACTCTTCCCTAGCTGAGCTCTGGGATTCCTACCAATACCTTGCAGACACAGGTGACCTTGATGGGGTACGATCCAGATAGGGGACGATCTCTTGGCTTGCTGTTTCTCACTTAATGTAGTGCCATATCCGGTCACATTCCAACCTACATATGCAAGTATCTCATCATCCGGGGTATCTTCGTAAGAAGTTACTTCCTTGATCATGTCAACTATACCCTTGACTAGGGCGCTAGTCTTGAGGTTGTCTTTTACAGAACGTAGGGGTTGGATTTCTCGTGCATATATGAACATTGTCCTATATGCCCATACTGACCCATTGTGACTAAATGGCAGGACCAAATAGGGGATACCTCTATCCGTGGTGTGGGGCATGAGACCACACACCCAACAGTTGGTTGTGTTCATTACAAGTTGGTGTTGGTGTAATAACTGAACGAAGGAGTTATTAATGAACTCTAATCTCCTATTTGATTCGTGGTCAGGCAAAGGGTGGAAAGAATGAGAGGAAACAGTAGGAGGAGGTATGGGTGATGTAGTGGGTGCATATGTCACATGAAAAGAGAATAAAACATAGCTTATCAAAAAGACCATTACGCTAAATAGCATAAGAATACACATTACTATAAAAATTCTCTTCCTTATTGTTTTCAAAAGTCTCTGCTTAAAGTTCATTTGTTTGGCAGGTCTCTCCACATCAGGAAACTCCATCCTCTCTAAGGTGCTGCCCGCGGCGGTAGGTTGTTTCTGCTAAAGGATGCTTCCGTCAGTCTAGGGTAGCTCCCTTGGACCAACTGGAACCAGCGACCTATCGTCGTCAGCTGCACCCAAAACCGCGACCCTAGCAGCGGAACCCGGATGGCGGTTCGAAAAAAACAAAAATAAGCAAGTTACCTAGATGGGAGAATCTGCACTTTCAAAAATAGGATTTTGGGGGAAAAAACACACATTTTTATTAGTCCACAACTTTTTCTCTCGGATCATAAAATAAATCACTTTTACTTCAGTCTGTTTTTCTTGGTCGCAAATGGTAGTGTCTTTTCCCGGGTACTGTCTGGTCCAGAAATAGTAGCTCAGGTTCCACAGAGTTCAATTGTTCTGGTGGTGGCGCAGTTTCTGAAAAAATTTTCCCACTTTCGCAATCAGGATTGGCTTCTTTCACACGTTCATCAGTTGTGCGCTCTGAGTCAGTGCCTCCTTTTCGGACCCATTGGTCATGTGGCAGAGGGAAGGGTATTTTCTTACAATGGATCCCGTGGACCCAATTGGCCTTCCCCTCCACCCTAACAGTCGACCTTGTAGACAGGAGGACGAGGTGAGGCCAGGTCCATCTGGGCTGGTCGTTTCTTGTTCTTTGGAAATTGCGGACAAGCACCCAGGAACCGGGGTCAATGGAGTGACCCGGTGTCTCAGAGACCGGAGGCAAGGTGTTGTGGACCTGTTGATATAAAACACGCAATTTAGCCGTCAATTCATACAAATAGTCAAGCAAAATGGGGTGTTGCAGCTCGCTAAACTTCGTGGGCCTAGGCACTCCCCATATGTTGGCTGGCCGACCAAAGATTATTTCATAGGGGCTGAGTTTCATTCGCGAATGCACAGTCATTCGGGTGGATAGGAGTGCTAAGGGTAGAGCGTCAGGCCATTTAAGACCTGTGCTCGCTTGGATTTTGGCCAATTTAAGTTTAAGCGTGCCATTGTAACATTCCACCAATCCAGCTGATTGGGGGTGATTTGCAGCGTGGAACTTCTGCCTAATGCCTAGCCCTTCACACACTCTTTTCATCACACAATCCACAAATTCACTTCCGTTGTCAGACCAGACCATTCTAGGCATTCCGAACCTGGGGAAGAACTCTTTCACAAGGGCTTTCGCTGTGGACAAGGCAGTATTGTCCCTTAGGGGATAGGCTTCTACCCATCTTGAGAAGGCACAAACAACCACAAGCACATATTTTAAGTTGTTGCACCTCTCCATGTGTATGAAATCTAGCTGCAAAACCTCGAACGGATACGTAGGAGGTGCAAAATGACCAGCTGGAGTTGGGGTTCCCCTACCAGGATTGTGCTTCAGACATACCATGCAATTCTTGACAACATTCTCTGCACACTTGGGAATCCCTGAATTCTTCCACACTGGGGCCAACAACTCGCAAATCCCTTTCGCGCTGATATGGGCCATCCCATGAGCCATTGTAACCACTGCAGGCACATATGCATCGGGTAACAACCATCTCTGTTGCTTTGTCGATTCAATCCAACAACCATTTGCATCCATTCTCCCTGTACTTTCTCTCCACATGCTTAACTCTTTCTCCGTGGCCTCAGCTTGGATGGACTTCACACTTTCTATCGTGTCTTCACATATTCCAACATCACCCGTCCATCTTTCTGGGCTCGCAACATACATTCGGCTCATCATATTCTTTGCAGTTTCCTTAGCAGTTTCATCAGCAAATGCATTTCCACGACCAACATCATCAGTCACTTTCTTGTGTGCACTACATTTCACGATCGCTACTTTCAGGGGCAACGTCAGTGATTCAAGAAGCTCATTCACCAACTGACCATGCTGAATCTTAGCTCCATGCGAAGTCAGGAACCCACGTTCTCTCCACAATCGTCCAAAACTGTGAGCCACTCCAAAAGCATACTGGCTGTCGGTATAGACAGTCACTTTCATTCCTTTGGATAACACACATGCTCTCGTCAGTGCCACGAGTTCAGCGGCTTGAGCTGAACCATGTGGTATTCGCGCAGTTTCAACGATTGTGTGCAAAGTTGTGACAGCATATGCTGTAGTCACGTTACCATTTGGGAGTTTAAAGCATGAACCATCCACCCATAATGTACCATCACATTCAGCAAGAGGAGTGTCGAATAAATCAACTCTCCCTTTCGTCTCTTCCTCTGTTCTGAGGAAACAATCGTGCTGTTCTGAAGCATCCGATTCCTCAGCAATTGGTAACAATGTGGCTATGTTCAAGGTACTGCACCTTCTTATGTGCACATGGCTTGCTAGTAGTGTCAATTCATAACTGGACAGTCGAGCACTAGTTAAGTGCTGTGTCTTGGTCCTATTTAACAACGTGTCTACTGCATGCGGGACCATCACGATTAGTGTATTATTCATTACTAGACCTGCAGACTGTCGAATAGAAACAGCTGCTGCTGCTGTGGCCCTTAAACAACTTGGCAATGCTCGTGCTACCGGATCCAAAGTTGACGAAAAATAGGCGCATGGCCGCTGTCTATCTCCGTATAACTGAGTCAGTACAGACAATGCACAGCCCTCCTTCTCGTGGACATATAATGTGAAAGGCTTACTGTAGTTGGGGTTACCTAACACAGGGGCCGAACATAATGCTGTGCGTAATTCGAAAAAACTTTTCTGACATTCTTCCGACCAAGGAATGGGATTGGGTGTATTTGTACACGTTAGTGCCAATAAGGGTTTGGCTAATAATGAAAAATTTGGAATCCACTGTCTACAGTACGATGTAATGCCCAAGAAAGCGCGTACTTCTCTCTGCGTTCTTGGCACATCCAATTTAGCTATTGCCTGAATTCTTTCTGGGGTCAGTTTCCTTCCCTCCTTCGATAAGAGATGACCTAAGTAGGTCACTTCTTGTCGGCAATATTGGAGCTTGGAAAGTGACACCTTGTGGTGCAGATCACATAGAAGACGCAGTAATGTCAACGTGGCCATTTTACAAATTTTCTCAGTATCCGCAGCGATGAGCAAATCGTCCACGTACTGTACGAGAGTGGAACCTTTGGGCAAAACCATTGCGTCAAGCTGACTTTTCAGAGCTTGACTATATATTATGGGGCTTTCACAGTAGCCTTGAGGAGCGCGTTTAAAGCGGAAGCTGCGACCACCTAAACTGAAGGAAAAAATATCCCTGCTTTCCTCAGCAATCGGGATACTGAAGAAAGCATTCTTCAGGTCAATCACCGAAAACCAGGATGCAGAGGCTGGAATCATAGTCAATAATGTGGTAATGTCGGGGACAACTGGGAATTGTGGCACCACTATCTTATTTACTTCCCTAAGATCAATCACAAATCTATACACAGGTGGCTGAGAAGGGTCAGTTCGTTTTAAAACAGGCAGAACAGGACTATTGCAAACATTGCCTCGTGTTTCTTCAATTACGTCTTTTTCAATCAACTCGTAAACAATCGCTAGCAAAGCTTTTTCGCCCTCATTGGATATTCTGTATTGGGGAATTCGTGGCATTTTGACATTCGGCTTCAATGTTACAACATACGGTGGAATTTCTAAAAGACCTACATCATTCGGACCAGTAGCCCAAAGAATATCTGGTAGAAGTGCCAATTCTGCTGGAAGTGCATTTCTCGACAAATACATGGGAGAAACCACTTTCTTACCTAAAGTCAGTTGTACTCCTGAGGGAGAACAGTACAAGGTCGCATACAATCTTTTTAGCAAATCTAATCCTAGCAAATTTTCACCAAAACCTGTTGTCAAAATAAGGGGTGCTTCGAATTCACAAGGACCAACAGAAAGAGATAAAGGGTCAGAAATCGTATTTCTAACCGGGGCGCCAGAAAAACCTACGGAAACGTTCATTTCGCCAGACAAAGGTGCGCCAGGGAGTTTGGAGTGCATAATAGAACTCTTTGTAGCACCAGTATCCAACAGAAAAGGTTCTGACACACCCGATGTAATCACCTCAACGTAAGGTCCACTCTGATCTACTGGAACTGAAACAACTCCCTCTCCTTGTCTAAGGCTGTCCTAGCAATCATTATTCTCCCACTGCTCATTTTCTGTGTAATACTCATCAACGTAGTATTGAGCTGTCCTGTCAGATACGTTATTTTGCTGGTCAAACGTGTTCATAGAGTTTTGTGGTGGAAGGGGACGTGCGTCCTGAGGGGCGTTTCCACGTCCTCTACCTCTAGGCGCTTGCTGACTACCACAACCTCTTACGCCAGAAATTCCATTTGCACGTTGTGGTAGGGCAGGACAGTCATATTTGTAATGACCCTCTTGTTTGCAGTATAAACACTGGTTGGGACCTACGCGGTTTTGATTGTAATCGAATCTCTGCAAGTTTCTCTGAGGCTGCTGAAAAGTGTTCTGGTAGTGATTCGGACCATTATTATTTTTATTACCACCACCACATGGCGGATAGGCTTGCTGTAGCAAAACCTTCGTTTTGAGTTCTCTAGTTTTCTTCTCTACTTTATCTTTCTCATCTTTGTCTCTATTCTCGTAGTACTGTGCGGTAGCTAATATCTGGGCTGAAGATGAGACTGCCCAAGAACTTTCCGAATCTTTTAATTTCCTACACAAGTCTGGAAGCAGATTGTGCACAAATTTATCGACAAACAATCTCTGACCACCTTCTGTGGTCATATCTTGACCGCTGTGGTCAACGAATGTTTCTTCAAATCTGGTGAAGAAGTCTGACACAGTTTCTTCTTTCTTTTGCTTGCATGCAGATAACTTATCCCAATTTACGCGTATTGCAGGCATTATCGTTTTCATGTAATCTACTATTCTACCAGGTAGTTCCGCTATCAGAGGCTCAGGCTTGGCACCACCAACTTGTCGTGCATCTGCAGCAGTAATATTAGCCCACGTGTCACCTAGTTCCTGGTCATGATCTACATGACGAATTTTTCCCCATAAAGGCTGTGGAACAACGTTCCCGAATAACATATCGATATCGGCCAAATTCATTATACATGACCCAGCAGTTTGCGACAATTCTTTATAGTACCCTGCAGGATTTTTACGCGGATCTGGTAGTGTTTGTTTGAGTGCTAAAACTTCAGCTCGCTTCCATGGAACATGTACCCATACGCGGTGAAAGTGGGGCAGGACAGGTGGGACAGCTGTCGCGTCACCCTCTCTCCATTGTGGGGGAACTTCTCTCATAGGGTATTGTCGTGCCTTTTTCCTACTAGATGCACTAGATTCCGATGGTGACCCAGAACTGCTTCCCTTACTTCGATATGATAATAGCATTTCAACTGCCTTTTCCACATCGGGACCTACAATCATACCCTCTCCAAACTTAAATCGTACACGACACATCTCTAGCGGGATGCATTCTTGATCATTGTCTTCTAAATCCTCGCCAAGAAAGACACACATTTGTTCGAACACATATCTCTGTGTCGCTGCTTCCCATTGATGGAAGACTTCCATGACAGACTGTAAATCATATTTTGCAGTGTCCATGACCCATTTCCGAGCTAAACCATTCAGGGAATCTCTCTCTTGATAATCAGGCAGTTGACTTCGCAACTGTCTTCTACTTATGTTAGGGGTCGTAGCAGGCGACCCAAAAAGGGGTAAAAGAAGATTAGTAACAGTGCTGGCCATTTTCTGCCGAAGGGAAGGTGAAACTGAAGGAAAAACAGATGAAAAACGGGGTGAGATAAGGCGGGGGTAGAGATGGCAGATGAGGTATGAGGAATAATAGATGTGGTACTAGGCAAAATCATAGAGGGGACATTAGGAGATGTAGAAAGCACTGTAGGCAAAATCGTAGAAAACACAGGTGAAACAGAAGTGATCGGTGGGCCTGGAGGAGGCTGCACCGAAGAAGTAGGAGCCAGCTGAAGAACAGCTGGTGGGTGCTGTGGAAGAGCCGGAGGCGCAGCTTGTGCAACTAAAGGTTGCGGGGGTGCTGTAGCATTCTGCGCATAGGGGGGTGGCGAAGTTCATAATTGCGACATTAATTGGTCTTTTTCACGCTCTTTTGCTGTCCCTTGCTGAAGAGACGGCAAAACTGGATAACACTTATCTATTGCCATTTTACGTTGCCTGTGCAACTGCTCATTTATCTGCTCTTCCTCATTATCTTTAAACTGCACGGCAGCTTGCATTACTGAAAGTCCCCCTTCTCTCTTATTTTTCTTAGCTAATTTAATTTCTTTTTGTTTGGCTTCTTTGCGCCATAAGCGGAAAGATTCAAACATCGCCGGCCGGGCTTTCTTTTTGAAGAGTTTAACTTCAAGGTTGTCTAAGATTTCAGAATCAAAGCTACCATATTGGGGCCATTTTAAAACACCGTCTTTCCTAGTGTATTTAATCCATACCTCGTTGTAAACGATGGGGCCTACCCCATGTTTAACGTATAGCTCGTAAGTCGGAGTTCCAACTGGAGGAACCGGACATGAGTCCTCCAATCGGGAGTCCCTATTATTACTACCAAGACAAAACCAATTCCCGAGTCTAAGACTAGGCATCCTCGCTCTCTAGTTTAGTTCCAAAACTTCAAAGGATTTATCGATTACGATATTTCTCGTGAATACACGAGTCCTTCGGTTATGGTGCTTGCAAGAACCACTAAAAACCTTATGTATCTCCAAGATACCACAAAGTAAGTCCAACTAAGGACTGGGAGACGCTCCACTTATACTTAACTGAAAAATATCGATGGCTTCACCAGAAGACTCGTCTCAGCGTTTCGCTCTACCGAAAACTTCAAGGGTCCAACATCAGGGCGATAGCCAGGGCAGCAGTCCTTGTAGCCGTCGGGAAGCGGGGAACCTCGCAGTAAAGACCTTCGGACCACGTCGACATGCAGGGGTCGATGAGGTGGTGGGCCCTCCTCCGGAATTTTCACACGAAGCTCCTCACGATCTTCAGGCTGATTGGTACCACTGGAATCGCCCCACGTTGGGCGCCAAATGAGGTACGGGGTTTTTAAGAACCGGTACAGAACCTACAGAACTGGTAACCCAGCGGTGCCAGGGGATCAACACCCAGAGACCTCGGGTTCTCCTGAGTCAGACCTACAGAAACTTCAGAGTCTTCCAGGTGAAGTCAAAGATTAGTTTATTGGCTGCAACCAAGGTGACAGGGTCCTAGAAGTACAAATGCCAGTATATTCAGGAGACTGCACACTTTCACGAAGTTAGGCTTCTCTTCTTATACACAATATTCAGCCTTGGGCAAAACATTCCTTGGATTCGTGGTATTTCATTTATGGTTACTGATTACAAAAGAAAAGCAGAGTCATGATGACATGTACATATTTCACGTCGTGCGGCCCATAACAAATCATCCGGCAAGGCCCAACATTTCATCAGATATCGCTGGACCCCTAATAAAAATGGTCACCTCCCCATCATAAAGCAAGTGAGGAAAAGGAGTGGAGAAAGATGTGAGCGAGATATGGCAGGTGTGCGCGCTGAAATGGTTTTATGGCTGGTTGAGCCTAGATGCTATCTTGCTCGGCCACTGGGAGGGAACTGACCTAACGAGTTCGGCCTGGGGCAATGGTTCTAACTTGTACTGGGGTCAGAGAGAAGTCGATTAAGGAGTATGTGTCCTTGTGGAATCAAATTCAACTGGATTAAGGCCTATGTAAAGGGCAACATGCAGCTAAGGGTTTAGAAGGTAAATGACGATTTCGAGGTGAAATCGTCACTCGAATACGCCGAAAATACATGTACTTGATGTACTCGTCATTCTCGGTCTTTTGATACCAAATTCGTCCTGTTTCGACGAAGTTTTTATTCTCGAGTCCAGTACTATTATATGAATCCAGATTTTTCAGAACCACACTACGGATATTGCAACATTTTATAAAAGGTTATTCTATAAATCATTTCTACAGTTAAATGTTTAAACAAGACATTTTCTACCTGGCCTGCACCAATTTCGCTGAACTAGGCCTCTGCTTCAATTATAGGCCCAACGCTTTATTTTAGCATTCCTTCTTCTGTTCACTAGGCTTCCAACCTTAAACTGCAAAAGCCTTTTCTACTTTAAGCAAAATATCATATATGTGTAGACTATTACATTTCAAATAAAGCAGATCTAAAAATTCAATTGCATTGTTAAACATACGTTGCAAAAGGAAAAAGGTTTCATTTTAAAAGCATCTGTTTTCGGCAAGCATGGATTGCACCTTGTAACGTTGGCTCTGCACATTTTCTGATACCAATTTACTATAGTACTCTCTCATACATTGCATCTAAACATGATTAACAGGCCTCTATATAGGCGGGTGCTAACTACTTGTACATATGCTGCACCCCTACAAATTCCACTACAAATGGCGCTCTCTCAGTTCCCCCCTTTGATGACCCGTGTCATCACCACCCTCACATCATCCTCAGGGTAAGAACTGATCTAAACAGTGCTTGTGGCCATTTTCCCTCTTTTGAGCATCTCCAATGCTCTCAAACTGCGGTACTGATTGTCTTGCAATCTTTCAATTCGCATCTCTTGCACTCTCATTGATCTCGCCAATCTGTTAGCCTTGTACCACTTGCACAGCCTCACTAAACCCCACAAGGCAATCACACATGCCACTGCTATGATAAGGGGTTTCAGTACAAATCCAAGAAAACCCTTTCCTAGGTTGGCAAACCAGTTTCCAACCTTCCCAAATCCCTTGCCAACGGTCTCCCATGCGTTCTCTTGGGTCAAATCCTCAATCTCATAGTGGATTGCAGTAATGTTGCTTATATATGTCTCCAGATCCTTAGAGTTGTCTGGTATATAAGTGCAACATTCCTGAATCTTCAAACGTTTACAGACTCCGCCCTCTTTTGCTAGGATGACGTCTAGGGCAAGACGGTTCTGTAAAACCATTGTCCTTATCGACAACATCTCACCCTCGACCAACACTAATGACTTGGCTGTATTCATTGACAGTTCATCCACCACAGTTGCTAACCGCCTTATCTTGATGTCATTCAAAATGACTCCCAACATAGGTATCGCTGCTCCAAACACATCTCCAATAATTGCTCCAGTATTCTCTCCCCGCTTTACCCTCCTCTGGGACCCTCCCTCCAAGAGAGCAAAATCCTCAGTGTGGTAAATCTTGGGAAAGATAATTGCTAGGTAACACGTTCCATACCACTTCTCTGGCAATCTCACGTACGCATTCTTTCCACAGACAAAATACACAGTAGGGATCACCTGCACCACACTCTTCAAGAAGTCCTTGGTGTAGTACTCTAATGTGAAGGTGTGTTCACACGTGGTATGACCTACATACACATTCTCATAATAAGTCTGTGGTCTGTGCAGGCACAGCTTCCCTTTCTGTATCTCATCTAGAGCTATTGGACCATAACTCCCCCTTGACTTGTGTTTCTTCTCTTCTTCGGTCCAGTCTACCTTTCCTTGTCCTGAATCTCGCAACTGTTTTTGCTTCGTGTACCTGTCTTCTACCTGCTCAATGAACTTCTTTTCCACCTCTGACAATGAACAAGTCAAATTGTGTCGGTGTGCGTACGGGGTGTCTAGCTCTTGTGTGGGAATGAAAAAATATCCCAGTCTGTCTTCTGATTTATAATAGTCCCACTTATTCAAGTGCTTATAATTTGGGACTTCTGGTAACACAGCATCATAATTTGAAAAATAATATTCAAAATGATTTCTACCATACAATATGCTAATCAACAAACTACATGAAATTCCATATGTTAGTTGAAGGTGATGGTATCTAATACCCTCATCTACTGAAGCTGGCAATTGCATACACACGTAACAGTCTTTCGCATCCATTGCATCAATGTATCCATACAGCAGCTTTGCATATGCGTTCTGCCCAAAATTTCCTTTAGACAGATCTGTATGTAACCTACGACTTTCTGCAGCCAGTAAAGCCTTTTCTCTTCTTTCTCTTTCTTCCTTCTGACTAGGGGTGTCAGGTGCCTGTGTCCCCTCAGCCTTCTCTAATGGTTCATGTGGTGAAAAATAGGAAACTGAAACTACTATAACTATAAGGAGAATCACTCCTGCTAAGAGGGTGCCTACTATGCACTTGGCTCTACGATTCGGGTTTCCAGGCGCCATGGTCTCGGCTCAAGCAGTTCGTTCTCGGAAAGCACCCAAAGTCTTTTCTTTGTTACTTGAGTTTCTTGAACCACACCTGGCAACAGAAGTTCTTGTTTCAGTTCTTCTTTTCAGACAGCCCTAACCCTTCTCCGTCCTCTATGGAAAGTCCCTAAATTCCTTCTTCTTCCACTCGGCTCTAGGTTAGTTTTCACAGCTATTCACAACAATTTTTTTTCAAAGTTCCTTTCAAAGTCTTTTCAAAGCAAAGCACAAAGTCAATCAAATTCAAAAGTTCAAAGTTCAGTTCACGGCTCTTAATAGTCTATGATTATACTTGATCCGATTGCCTGCAACACATAATCCAAAAGTTCCATGCGAAGCACAACTACATCATAGGCTGGCATGTCCGGAACAAAGGTAGGGAAAACCAGTCTTTCCAGGAGTAAATCATGTATCTTGCTTAGGAGAGGGGGATTAGGAATGGTGAGTGTCAGGATACCTTCAATCTCAAGTCCAGGTATCAACAGCACCACTCGCAGCTTAACATTGGGTATTGTGCTGGTCACTTCCACTGATCTCACCCTCCCGGTCCTCAGGACCCCTGGCATTGGCAATCCTAACATTTGTGAAAGGATAGGTCCACTCTGGAGTGGCATATCTTTGGCAAGGTACTCGCACTCTCCTTGACCTTCTCGGTCCACTCTGCGCAGCTCCTTCGTTTTCCCCCTCCAAATCAGACTCTTCGGACACAGGGGCAAGCGGCCTCTTGTTTGCACTCCCTGTTCGTCCTCCCCATCCGATTCTCCTGTACTCTGATCACCTTCTCCGCCGCTTCCGTCTTCTGGGGCGGATTCAGTATCACTGTCGTCGTGATCATACACAGCTTGATCAGGGGAGTTCCCAACTTCTACTGGCACCCCCACAGCTTGACTTGTTCCCTCTTTCGGATCCTCTTCTTCGTTATTGTTTTCATCCACGAGAGGAGCTGTTCCTTCTTCAGGTGCTGGAGCTCGTCGGGTGTGAGATGCGTGAACCCAATTCGGCAATCCGCCACACTTCACAGCAGTAGTGGTAACAAGTATCACCTGGAACGGTCCACTCCAACGTACATCCAGGCAGCTCTTCCTCACGTGCTTCCTGACGAACACCCAATCTCCCGGGCACAGATCGTGACAGAGGTCACTAGCGGCCGGAACCTCAGCAGCCTGCACCTGAAGGGACACAGAACGGATGACATCAGATAGTCCCCTGCAATAATCAAGAATCAGGTCATCTGTGATATTCAGCAAAGCAGTTGTAGGAATAGATGGCAGTCTCATAGCCCTTTCAATTAGGATCTCATGAGGAGAGAGCCCTGTCCTCCTATCCGGGGTACTACGCATACTCATTAGTACCAACGGCAGGGCATCGGGCCACTTCAGGGACGTGGATGAGCACACCTTTGCCATTCGGGCTTTTAGGGTACCATTGATCTGCTCTACCATGCCAGAAGCCTCTGGACGGTAGCTACAATGCAGTCTTTGATCGATGTTCAGAGCAGAGCAGAGCATCTTCACAATTTCGCTATTAAAATGTTTTCTTCTGTCCGATTCCAGAGAGGTCGGAACCCCGAATCGTGGCACCAATTCCCTCAACAACAGTTTAGCTACCGTGAGTGTATCGCACCTACGAGTGGGATATGCCTCAACCCATCTGGAGAACACACACACAATCACCAAGACATACCTAAGGCTGTTACACTTTGGCATTTCAATGAAGTCTATCTGCATCCTGTAAAAAGGTCCGCCGGACCTTCCAATGTGACTCAGTGTAACTGGTGTCCTTTTCCCAACATTTATCTGTTGACACGTTACGCATCTCTGACATACTGCTTCCGCAGCCTGTCTAAACTTAGGGTTGTACCATGTCTGTCTGAACACACGCAACATCGCATCCCTTCCCAGATGCACAGGACCATGTATCTGTCGTGCCATCGCACTCACCAGCTCATTCGGCAACACAGCTCTTCCATCAGCTGAAACCCACATGTCCAAATCTCCCTTGACACAACCAGCCGATTCCCACACCTTTTTCTCATAATCTGACGTCTGACCTTGCATGTCTCTCAACTCTTCCCAGGTATCTGCCACCTCAAGCATCATGCTTAGTTCAGTTCTTTCCCTAGGTCCCTCAATGTGTTGTTCAGTAAAGGAGTATCCCTGCTCTGCACAATAGCGTGCAACTTCATCAGCATAACGATTCCCCATTGTCACGAAGTCCGTGCCTCTTGTGTGAGCTGTACATTTTACCACTGCTAATGCGGCAGGACCTTGCAAGGCCTCCAGCAATAACCTGACAAATTCGCCATTCCTGATTGGGGAGCCCGATGACGTCATGTAACCCCGCTGGGACCACAACTGACCGAAGTCATGAACCACCCCAAATCCATATTGGCTGTCGGTGAAGATGGTAATCCGAATTCCGTTGGCTGCCAGACAGGCACGCGTCAACGCAATGATCTCAGCCACCTGTGCGGAGTGTACTCCTTCCAGGCAGGCTGCTTCAATTATTCCAGAAATAGTGCAGACAGCAAATGCTGCTCTCAACTGACCAGTATTGTCTCTTATGCATTAGCCGTCGACAAAATAAATTTCATCGGGGTCTGTTAATGGCACATCAACAATATCCGGCCTAGATTTGGTGCATAGTTCAGTTACATCAAGACAATCATGGTCTTCCCAATCATCATCTATATCATTTGGTAATGGCAACAAAGTGGCAGGATTCAAGACAGAGCACCTCCTGAGGGTCACATTCTCCGCAGCAAGTATAACCTGCTCGTAGCGTGTGAGCCTATTGTTGGTCAAGTGCTGCGTCCTGGTCCTGTTCATCAACAATTCCACAGAATGAGGTACATGCACTGTCAGTGGATATCCCATCACTATGCTTTCACATCTTTCAATGCTGACACCTGTTGCAGCAACGGATTTGAGACATCCGGGCAACGCTGCGGATACTGGGTCTAAGGTAGCCGAAAAGTAGGCAACTGGTCTACGGACTCCTCCATGATCTTGCACTAGAACAGCTAAAGCACATCCTTCCCTCTCGCAGCAGAATAATGCAAATGATTTATGGTAATCTGGCATCCCTAGAGCCGGAGCACGACACAAGTCCTCTCTCAGCTCAAGAAAAGCCATCATACAATCTGTGTCCCATGGTACCGGATCAACCACGTCCTTGTGCGTCAGTTTCTGCAAGGGTTTCGCTTTCAGGGAAAAGTTTGCCATCCATTGTCGGCAGTAGCCAACCATGCCCAGGAACATTCTAACCTCTCTCTGGGTCGAGGGCACAGTCATTCTCATGATCGTTTCAATTCTGTCAGGAGACACCTTCCTCTTTCCCTGCTCTATTCTGTGACCCAGATACTGCACTTCTTGCAGGCAGTACTGTAACTTGTTAGGTGATACCTTGTGTCCATGCTCTCCCAAATGGTTCAGCAAGGCGATGGTGTCAATCCTACAAGCATCTTCGGTATCTGACGCAACAAGGAGGTCGTCTATGTACTGTACAAGAACTGAGTTCTGGGGCAGTACCAGACTCTCCAGATTCCTCTTCAGCAACTGATTAAAGATCGATGGGCTCTCTGTATACCCTTGAGGGATACAGCACCATGTTAGTACGCGACTCTCTATTTTGAACGCAAAAAGAAATTGGCTTTCTTCATGCAGTGGGATGGAAAAGAAAGCTTGACACAAATCAATCACAGAAAACCACTCAGCTTGGAACGGTATCTGAAACAGCATTACTGATGGATTCGGTACCACTGGACAACATGGGACGACTATGTTGTTAATTTTTCGTAAGTCCTGCACTATCCTGAACTTCCCACTTGGCTTCTGCAAGCCCATTATCGGAGAGTTACAGGGACTGCCCATAACCTCCTTCAGAATCCCTTGTCTAATCATGGACTCAATCACAGGTTTTATTCCTTCCAATGTCTCTGGAGTCAGCTTGTACTGTGGTGTTCTAGGAAAGTCAGTATTCTGTTTCACTTGGATTCTAACAGGCTCTACTCCTTTGATCAGTCCTATCTCCTCCCCCGTAAAGTCCCACACCTCCGGTGAGACTGAATCTCTCAAATCCCAGGGAAGTTCTTCCACAGTTATGGCAGGGTACAATTCAATGCACATGTGCGTGTTTGCAACCTTAAAATCAGCATCCTCATCATTAGTCTGCAATTCTACTCCCTTGGGGGTACAATAGATGGTGCAATTGAGTTTACACAAAAGATCTCTTCCTAGTAAACATACAGGACTGGAATCGCACACTACAAATTGGTGTCTATCTCTGAAACTTCCTATCTTTACCGGGACTGGCTCGGTCAGGGGATTCGTCATCCTTCTGTTCGCTACTCCTACCACTTGTATAGTCTGTCCTGAAAGGGGCAAGTTTGGGACTACCGCAGACCGCACACTAGATCTGGAAGCACCAGTGTCGACCAAGAAAGTAGTAGGGTGCCCGTCTACGTCAGCTTCTACAAAGGGTCCCCTCTGATCTACCTCCAGCACTGCTCCAAGGGTGCAGTCTTCCTCCCCATTCAGGCACCGCCCTGACACTGGATCAAAGAAATAGTGCTCATCTCCCTCGACTATGAAGGGCATCTGCCTGTATACCTTGTTCCCTCCTGAAATCTTAGGTAGTTGAGGAACCGGAGCCCTAGGGGCCGATGTCCCCCCTTTTGTCATTTGGGGCTTAGTCACTGTCACCTTCCGAATCGGAGGGGCTTCAACTTCCTCCTCCTCCTCCTCTTGCACCTGATTGTCCGGATTATGGGGGCACTCGCGTCTCCAATGCCCGACCTCATGACACTGGTGGCACTTGGTCGTCTTTTTCAGAGTCGCTATGTCTATTCTAGGTCTCGGACCTTCTTCGTTGTTTTTTTTCTGTCCCCCTGTCTTCCTGCTCATGGTGCCATTGCCTGACTGGCCCTGTCCTCCCGCTTGCATCTGGACTAACATCAGTTTATCCTTAAGCTTCTTTGTCTTCGAGTCTATCTCATCACTGCAGTACCTCGCATACCTCAGAATCTCATCTAAGGGCTTGTTTTGCCAACAGATCAAATGTTGCTGTATCATGAGGCAGATATCAGGCCTCAATCCCAGCACGAACTTGGATACGAACTGTCCCATATCCTTCGGATCCATCACATCTAATCCGCTGTACTGCTTGAAAATCAGCAATAGCCTCTCGTAGTATTCATGCACCGTCTCTTTTGGTTCCTGCCTAGTCCGATCTATCTTTACCCAGTCTATGTCCTGTGGTGGTACCTTAGTCTTCAGCCACGTGATCGCCTGTTCGTATTTTGCCATTACCCTAGGTGACGGCCCATTCGTGGCTGTATCTCGCTCGGGCTCTGCTGTGGGCCATTCGACACTGACTTTGCACGCTATCCCCAAATCACTTGGGACTACGATGTCAAACAGTGTGTTTAAATCAATCCACAGCACCTTTGAGATTTTAACGAACCTTTCTACCTGCTTGTACCATTCCACTGGGCTCTCTCGCAACTTTGGGAAAGTGTTAGTAAAGGCAGCCAGATCTCCCCTGCTCCAGGGTACATGTACATATCCCCCATGGGCCACCTCCCGCAAGGGGTACGCTTCGGCATGCATCAACCCTCCTCCCGGGGGTGTCCCAATAACACTCCGCCTAACAGTCTTTTTCTTTGACCACCTTTCCTCCAATCTCTCCAAGTTGGACCATGTTCGGATTCCCATGATCAGCTCCCTGATATGGGTTTTTAACCCGATCACCCTCTTTTCTTCCAGGTCTTGATCTGAGTACTGTAACCTATGGCCCCCCTGTAAAGCTTTTGTCTTTGTTAAATCTACCTCATATTTGTTCGCTAATTCTGAGAGTTTCTCATGAGCCGTCCTAGCCTTCCGAGTGACATCCTTTGCCACGAACAATAGCTCATCTGGTTCGTAAAGTTCAATTCTTTCTAGCGGCAGTGTACCTTCCACTATTTCCTCTACTTCCGACTTTAGTCTCAGCACGTCTAACCTTCTTGCCTTTATTGCCGCTCTTAGTGTACCTTGGCTAGAAGTTTCCTTAGAGTCCCTCCCGCTGCCGTTCTGACTCTCTCTTCTGTTCTCTTCAGGTGTGTTAGGAGGACCCCTTCTACCCTCACAGGTCTCGCAGTCCCACTCCTGCCTGCTGTTTCCAGAGGTGTGGTCGGACGTCCCCCTGCTTCCCATACCTCCGTGTTCACATTCCTGTCTGCTTTCGCTAGCTGCGCAGTGAGAAACCATCCTATTCTCTTCGTTCCCTGACCCAAACACATTCTTTGACTTGTCGCTCTGGGTGTCCACAACTGTTTCCCAAGTTCTCAAATCTGGCCTTAATTCTCTCATTGACTTCGGCCTTGGTCCTCTCAGATCCATCGATCCCCTCCAACCCCCTCTGTCTTCCGAAGGGTCTGCCGATGCCACCAAAGGGGTGCTCCGTGATACAGGTCTAGGTAATGTTTTCCACCCATCTGTCACATGAGTTCTGCCATGGCCTGCACTTCTCTCACTCCCCATCTCGGGTGGACTCTCGTTTTGTGTCTGTTCTGGATTGTACACTGATACTATGGGACCTATGGTAACTGGTACTGTAAGGGCATCTGGCAGTTTCTGAGAATGGACACCATCTTCCACCCTTACCTTCTGTACTGTAAATCTTCCCACTACTCTCGCTACCGGTGAGGGTGGAGGTGCCTTTTCTCCCTTATCTGGGGTAACCTTGTCCCCTGGGGTTTCCCATCCGTTCCCCATTGGAACTCCGCCTTCCCCTGTTGGGGCTTCCCAGTGCTTTCTCGATGGTTGCGTTCCCTCTAGCTCTGGATTGTATGGGGGTGGCCTTTCTGACAACAGCCTCTCTCTTAGGCTGTCGTCTGTCTCACTGTCTTCATCCTCTGTGATCTTTTTCTGCCCATCCCCAGCACTTTCCAGCAACGGATACAACTTATCGACTGCAATGGTCTGTACCCTCCACCTCTTTTCCATGGCATCCCATCTTGCTTCTTGAACCGCCCTTACCGATCGTTTTACTCTCTCCTGTCTCCTGTCTCTGTTCCTGTCATGGGCTGCCCTGATCCATGCATTTAGCGCTTCAAACTGTGTTGGTCTGGGCAAAGGTCGCAATGCAGCCATAACCGCTTTCAACTGGTATAACACTTCTAGTCTAAACGTTCCATATTTAGGAAAAGTCAATTCCTCATTTCCATCGGTCATCTTACACCAATTATCAAGCCTCAATATGGTATGCAACCCAACATTCGCTGCCATATAATAAGCTGGAGTATCCTCGGGTGGAGCCTCCTCCCCGCCCTGAGGTTCTATCTTGTTCTCTCCTTTGAAACATTTCCGCAATACTTTAAAACATTTCATGATGAAACCTACAACGTTTCCTTGTTTACAATCCTCATTTACTTCCTAATGACAATCCACCAATCTCAGCGCGGCTTCACACTAACCGCCCTATCACAGCGCGGCTCCACACTAACCGCCCTATCACAGCGCGGCTCCTTCTGACGTCACTCGCCTCCGTTTCGCAGCAGTTCCCCTCTTTTCTCCGATGTCTCGCCGGTCACACATGCGTCCCAATCATACTCTAGAAATGATTACTTCCGACCAAGCAACCACGTCCTTGACTGTATGGCCACAGTCTAACTGTAATTGTCACCTTTCCCGGCAAAATGCCTGTCCGCGAGCGAACAGACAATCACCTCAACTGTCACCCGGTAACTTCCGACCAGCGTCCGTTACCTACACACTCCTTCGGGCGATCAATGGTACCTCATGACCCCCTTTCACAACAGTTGACAATTACTTTGGATGTTCGATACACCCGAACCACTTAAACTCTCCTTGAGCTTAAGATTTTCACCGGTTTCGCGCGCTCACAACCTGATCCTCATTCACTCTACAGGCATTCAACTCCGCCAGACATTACAACACAACGACACAACATAACACCGCAATCTAACAACGCATGACCCTTTTCATACTCACTCTCCTTCGACCTGCTGCTTTCTGCCGCACTGTTACTCTCCGTCAGTTTCCATGGAACGCCATCCTCCGTCCGTGATTCTCTGGACGTTCTCCATTTTATTCTCTATGGGCCTTGGGGAAAATCTCAACCTACTTCTAGATTACCCTTACTCCAGAAGATAAACCATCCTAAATTGCTACCAACTGAAAAGGCGGGATTTCATCTTTAGAGTCTGCTCTCCATTCTCCAGAATCCCGTTACAGGTCGACTGGACCTTTTTACCTGTCATAGAGTGAATTTAGGTAATCTAGTCACCACTAAACAATTCAAATCAAAATACCAGAAATGCTTTCCCCAAAGAACAACTGACTAAAGACTGTAATTAAAAGGTTTATTACATAACCAGAAATAACTGCAGATACAGGCACCTCAGCAAGAGGTTCAGGAGATAAACAGGTACTAATACAAACATAATCCTACGGAAAAGTCTCAAGCGACTAATGAATAGCACAAGGATCAGTTCTAATACCATCAGGCTAAACAAGATTGCTATAACTTGAGTTCTGGTGCTCATCAGGATATAAGACATATATTCAGATTAGTCTGTCCCTACACTATGCTAGGTGACATCCCTACTCAACAATTAGCCCAACCTAACCAAAAGGTGTCAGCCGTGGAGACTTCCAAAGAAGTTCGCCACCTTCTCCCTTAGACTAGAGTTTCTATCTTTGCTGCTAAGCTCCTTGCCCATGCGACCGCTCTCTCTAGCTCCTCAGCCATCTGCTCTGCCTCCACCCTCGGGGTACTGTCCCTAATACGAAACCCCACAATGTTAACGACACGCCTATAGGAACGCCCCTCTAGAAGGCGTTGGGGTCTGTAAAATTCCATATGGCTTGGATCCATCCTTGTTCGTTCGGCCGTCCTTGGGTCTCAGACTCTTCATCCTTTCAAGTTGCCTCCTTGAATTCCTGGTCTACTCCTCCATGTCTAGGTCTAGAATCCTAACATACACACACAATGGGCCCTTCTACTCTACTATCTGCTCGATGAGGCGCCTGCAAAGGAATACGTAAGCAGCTCACAGTCTACGGATATTGCAACATTTTATAAAAGGTTATTCTCTAAATCATTTCTACAGTTAAATGTTTAAACAAGACATTTTCCACCTAGCATGCACCAATTTCGCTGAACTAGGCCTCTGCTTCAATTATAGGCCCAACGCTTTATTTTAGCATTCCTTCTTCTGTTCACTAGGCTTCCAACCTTAAACTGCAAAAGCCTTTTCTGCTTTAAGCAAATTATCATATATGTGTAGACTATTACATTTCAAATAAAGCAGATCTAAAAGTTCAATTGCATTGTTAAACATACGTTGCAAAAGGAAAAAGGTTTCATTTTAAAAGCATCTGTTTTCGGCAAGCATGGATTGCACCTTGTAACGTTGGCTCTGCACATTTTCTGATACCAATTTACTATAGTACTCTCTCATACATTGCATCTAAACATGATTAACAGGCCTCTATATAGGCGGGTGCTAACTACTTGTACATATGCTGCACCCCTACAAATTCCACTACAAATGGCGCTCTCTCACAGGCTTCAGATTGAAATTAATATCGGTAGTATTAACTGACGTTCGTTAGTTCGACATCATGTGTCATGTGGTTCCTATGTACCCTATACAGGATCCGCGTGCTTGGATAACATAAACTGTGGGATTGGTGGCAGACTGCTTCCGTGCACCCCCACCGGATATGTTAGCCTGTCTGTATCAGCTAGCTCACAGTGCCACTATAATCTCCTCTTACCAAGGAGAGAATAGATCCTGGCAGCCTCAGAACATGACAACCCTGATCCCTCAGAATCGTGAAAACAATATACTACCTTTCGCTCAGTCACTCGTGCTCACTTAGCTGATACACAGAATAAACATACTGAGCGTTTTGTCAATAAGAATGTACTGAACAGTTGTTATTCTAGTGTAGAATAGATGAGCTGTAACAACCATTAGACAGTAGCAGAGATATATGATTAACAGTACTACGAAAGTGAAAGGACGGTACAGTTGTACCATTTTGCAGTATTCATGAATATATTCAAGTACATAATGAAAAGTGTGTGCCCCTACTATGCCTCCCTAACTAGATGTACCTAAATGTACCTATCATCTATGTAGGTGTCATGCCAAGAATCCCTGTAGGATCTAGTCAACCCCATTACCTGAGAAGGAGAGAATATGGGACCCCGTCCTGGTCTCTAGTTGGACCCCCCACGAGGGATGTTTGACCACTGCAAGCTTGAGTGTCTGCATGCAAGAACCTCAGCGTCCCTGATCAGTATGTCATCCGGGAAGTCACGGTCTCCTCTGTCTTTCTAAGCAAGACATGATGTGTATATACCCATAGGTCTCCTCAGGGGTCCTGCCTTGCTGTCTTACTGTGTAAGCCTAGAGGATGACGTCGGACCTGAACTTTATACAGAGATATTATACAGGAGATGGTAGTTCTGATATGCTTCCAAGAAACCTCATGCATAATGTATGAGATTCGAACTAGGGAAAACCCACGTTCTGAATGCAGTGTAATATCTAGGTAAAAGATCAGTCCCTAAGAACCATTATGTATGTAATGCAGGGTAGAATATAGGTGAAAGGTTGCAATGTTATCTGCACCTTTATAGGGTACCTATATGGAATATAACATATGCTGAAATATATGACCTACTCTCCGAACACTCTTTGGACATTCTATTCCTGACAGAGTCTTGGCTTTTTAGAGAATATTTCGCCATCCCAGCCCTGGCCTGCCCCCAAGATTTACTTTGAAGAATGTAAACAGAGGGATGGGGAGAGGTGGCCGCATTGCAGTAATCTATAAAGATAGCTACACTTGCAGCTTTAATCAGGAAACCATCCAGGACTGTGAAAGCGCCACTTTTAGAATAGCCTTAACGGACAACTTCTTGTTTTCTGGACTGCTGATCTACCCTCCCCCCCTCACCACCCTTGCCCCCCCGGGCCGTCCAAACATTTCAGAGAAGCTCTAATTATCTAATTAACGTGGTCAGTAGCTTGGCACTGAAATCGTGGATTTTTACCATTAATGGCGATTTTAATTTGCATTTGGATTCTGACAATAACCCAGACAGACACACTTTTGTTAGTAATCTGGCAGCTTGCCAATTAACCAACTGGTTTCTGGGCCTACACAGGGCCGGACTGACCATAGCGGGCACCGGGCGTTTCCCGGGTAGGTCAATAGGGTGGGGGCCAGTTTTGGGCCCCTGGGGGGCTGATTTTGTTACTGGGGTCGGCAATATCGGCCCCCTGTAACAAAATCATCTGAAACCGGCCGTCGCAAACTGCTCAGCTGCAATCCCCCTCACCCCAGGGGGTCCCAGCTGAGCAGTTTGTCAAGGCCGGTTTCTGTTCCTAGTCAGGCCCTGGCTCTACACACGAGGCAGGTCAACCTTCTTGACCCAATGCTATCTAACATTTTGCTCGCCGAGGCTCCGGTAACCATATCTATGATATGGACAGACCATAACCTAATTAGTTTCTCGCTGCACCTTAAAGGCCCAAAAACTCAGGCTTGACGCAATGCTATATACAAATGCCCTTGGCAGAAATTAGATCATCCCACCTTCCACGAGATTCTCGGTACTACACAACCCACTCTCTCCACGTATTGAGACATCTAGTGACAGTTAAGGAAAGCGGGTCAACCAGGCCTTAGACAAGTGCATTCCAGCCAAATGGATGCATCCTAAGAAAGCTCGGTCTCATGAGTGGTTTGATGAGTCACTCACAATAAATAGGAAAAACTGTAAAGTTCTAGAGCGTACCAAGAGACGTGCCTACAGTCCTACTGCTAAATTAGAATATAAATCCACCTGGGAAATCTATCACAAGGGGATCCAGAAAGCTTGAGCCGCATATTTTGCTAATAGGATTAACAGCAGCAACAACCCCTCCAAAGCCATATATACCTTATTAAAGGACATGGCGAAATCACAAATGACAGATGTAAGCACTATCACCTCTAGTGACGAATGTGAAGTGTTGGCCACCTATTTTATCAATAAAGTGGCGGGAATTTATGATAGCTTCCACTCGATGAGCCAGGCCTCTCTCTTGGTGAGGGGAGATCCCACGCAGAGTGAGATTCACTCCTTCCACGCTTTTCTACCTATCTCAATGGATGACATCAAGGCTTTGGTTACCAAGATTAAGTCAGGGTCTTCAGAAGATCCCTTCAAACCAGAATTCTTTGTCAAACTCCTCGATTGCCTTCTTCCTAGCTGTCTGGAACTCATCAACCTCTGCCTCTCCTGTGCAGAGTTCCCGCTAGCCTGTAAACATGCTAAGGTCATTCACTTAATAAACAAGCCATTGTTAGAAGCATCTAGGCCGGAGAACTATCGCACGATTTCACTGCTTCGGTTTCTGACAAAAAATATAATGGAATCCTATGTGAATACCATTCTAAAGCAGTATGTGGAGTCTCATTCCATACTAGATCCATCACAAAATGGCTTCTGGACAAGACACAGCACAGAGTTAGCCCTACTAGCAGTAACAGAGCAGCTGAGAGTCTCTAGTGATGCAGGTAGCATGTTGGCACTCATTCTGCTAGATCTCAGTGCCACCTTTGATACTGTCTCACATAACATCTTGTTCTGTCGGCTGCAGAAGATCTGTATCGAGGGCAAAGCTCTTACCTGGTTTGCATCCTTTTTTGCTCAATAGGTCTTTTCAGGTAGTCTCCCCTCTCTTTAACTATCAGACACACTCCATTTGCTGCGGCATTCCTCAGGGGTCGGCATTCAGTCCGACCCTGTTTAACATTTATGTCCGGCCATTGGCATGGCAGGCAAAAACCTGCTATATTTCCCTGGTTTCATATGCGGATGACACGCAGCTGGTCCTTTCCTGTACCAAGGACCCTAGCCAGGATGCTGCTAAATTCCAGGAGGATTTGTCCTCTATAGCGGGTTGGATGGAGGCGAACTGTCTTCAGCTGAATCTTTAAAAAACTGAGATCCTTTTACTAGACATAGACTTACATCTTTTGGGCAAAAAATGGTGGCTGCCAGAGCGGGTTACTCCTCCTGTGCTAAAAACAATGCCCTATCTTTTGAGGAGCACGGCAAGTCTGTGGCAGGGACCTGCTTTCGCATATTGCGCGGCCTCAAACCCATTTTGGGTCTGTTTGACCCCAATCCTCGTCAGATGGTTTTCCCAGCCATAATTTTGGCCGAGCTGAATTACTGCAATAGTCTATTACTTGGTTCTTATAAATCTGTGAATCTGTGATTAGTAGGCTCCAGAGCATCATGAAAGCCACATCGCAAACACTGTTCGCTCTACCGAAGTATAGTTCTGTTTCAGGTGTGCTGCGCCGCCTCCACTGGCTGCCCATTGAGCAGAAAATCCAGTTCAATGCGCTCTGTATCACTCATAAAACACTGGCGGGCTAAGGTCTGGAGATTCTCAGCGACCTATGTCCCCAATACACTCCGACTCGCGCTCTCCGCTCTGCTGATCTTCATCTGTTGCAGGTGCCGTAGTTCCGCAGGTCCAGAGTCGGAGGACGCTCGTTTAAGGTGCTTGCACCAACTCTTTGGAACTCCCTGCCACCCTCTATCAGGAACATTTCTAATCTCTTGTTCTTTAGAAAGACAGTAAAGACCCAACTATTTCAGTGACCAGTAGCCTCCCCTGCACCCTTCCCTCTGACAATTAGCGCTGGGACGTCCCTTCACTGGGACAGCCATGCGCTCTACAAGTCTCTTAACATAACATAACATAACAATAAACAAAATGCCAATACAAGTATTGTGTATCAACACACACACAGTCCTCAGAGCCCAAGTTTAGTGTGGCCGAAGACTTTCACTATCGCAAAAAACTAGGGTTGTGGCTTTGGCTTGAGAAGGGCTTACAATCGCATAAACCAAAAACCCTAGAAGTCATTCCCACCCACCTGCTCATGCCAGGCACACATGTGGCATCACCAGGCACCCACCTCAGAACACTTCTTGGACTTGCGGTACATTAGATGAACAGTGCTGGACTTGAAGAACAGAAGAGGACTGGATCTGCTCTCTGTGACCTGAAAGGAGCTCTGAAGGTTTGGACCTGGTACCTTCTTGTACCCAGGACAAATAATTGGATTCCAAAGATCATAAAGCTAAAGGAATACAACAAGATACAAAAGGTATTATTTCTGCAACTGCACAACTGACCAGAATCATCTGGACCTTGACTGGACCCTGCTGTTGGTCCCTGCATGACACTTTTTAGGTCTCTAAGTGACTCCCATGAGGGCAAGTGGGGCTTTATGAGTGCATGCCTATGGTGTACATGGACTTCAAGGAATAAAGTTAGAAGGTAAAATCTTTGACCAGGAAGTACATGATTTTTATATCAGACCCAGGCTTGGTTGTGGTCAGCCTCAAATTGCACCTAGTTCTTGGTCTGCCGTAAATATTAATTATCATTGGAACTTTGTGTATCTTGATGCAATTCCTATTTAAAACTTTACAAATTCATATTCCAAGTTCCCCTTATTGGGTTTTCATTATTTTGGTGTCATTTTGTTAATTTTCACTCTGATTTTCATATTTTGGTTAGGATTTTATTGTTGTATGCTTTCAGTTTATTACTGTTTTAGCACTTTTTGTGACCCCTGTCCTGAGTGCCCATCTGTACTGATGCCTTGATCCCTAATGCTGATTTTTCTTGCCATAGACAAACATGAATCAAGTGTGTATGCCATGACATAGGTCTGTCTCACAGAGTGCAGCATTGTTAGACCTGGAGGGGTGCCCAAAGCTCTTTCATCATTTTGGTGGAAGTCTACTGCCTTCACAAGGAGTTAAGTAGAACAAGCGGGGTGATAGCAGAATACAGTGGATTGATCAGTAGAGGTGAATAAGTCCCTTTTGACCTGTGTCACTGGAGTGAAGTCTACAGGCTCACTCACTTTTAAAGTTCTGCTCCTGTGTGCTTGACTTGAATAAGGGTTTGTCTTAATGTTGTGCTTTTTATTATAAAGGCAATTAGTATAAGCAAAAGTATAGTCTTATTGACACCATGATGAATCTTTGATGTTTTTTAATCTTACAGGAATTTCTGAACAGGAACTTTGGCATGTTTTCTGATGACAATGATGCGTAATGGGGTTGTTTTTTACTTATATTTTTAACCCTATTTGCATGACTTTTTCTAGGTTTACCTCACACATTGAGTCGAATTTAAACTCTGAGAGTCTGAACTGGTCATGTGTGAGTCCTTGCTTAGAGATGCCAAACATGAGAATGAGGCTGTGTAGTCAGAAGCGAAAAAGCTGAGCAGGCCTACATAGAAGATGGGCCCAATATAAACCCAAGATGGCAGCTAGTGATCCATCATAGCGGCAGCTGTTGCAGTGGTTTTAAAGCAAAGATTAAAACTTTATGAAGTTTCACAACTGCACTGATATTTCTAGAAGGTTCAAACTCCTTTTAATGAAGCACATGAATAGGCCACCTATTTAAGAGCTACAGGCAGAGTCTGATAGAGAGACATTTGTTTATTCAGAGGTTCCCAGAATTTATATCCAGCTGTAGTGCTGTAGTTTTGGCAACCCTGAGAACCACAAAATATTCCAAACAAACCAACATGCAGTCATAGGTAACCAACCCACCCAGAAGTGTGGCTCAATGGTTAGAGCGGCAGACCCTGATGCAGAAGTCTAGCCCGGGACCAGGGTTCAATTCCCCGCCTCGGCGGGTCTTGGGCTCAAACTTCCACGGACCTGATTATTCTCGCCTCGGTGCCTATTCCAATCATGGAGTCCCACTCTGCAACTCCGGGCAATAGCTTGCTTAATCTCCACAATGGCCCCCACAACGCTAAGGATGCCTGGCCCTTGGGGGTGCCCAGGAGTGGACACCTCACAGGGAAAGTCAGGATGGGTTCCAAAGTGGTATTCGTACAAGCGCCTTGAGACCCTTGTGGGTGAGTAGTGCGCTATGTAAATGTGTTAGACTTGTAAAGCGCACAGCTGCCCGTAAGCGTCCCGGCGCTGGAGACCGCTGGGGAACCCGTCCTGGCTTTCCCTGTGAGATGGTCCCTTCTGGGTATCTCCAAGGTGAAACCAGGCATCCCCGGCGTCTGTGGGGGGCCGTTGTAGAGATGAGGCAAGCTCAATGCCCAGAGTTGCCGAGTGGGACCCCTGGTTAGAGTAGGCACCGAGGCGAGAATTGTCGAGTCCGCTGACCCTGGTCCACGACCCTGCCGCGTCGGGAATTGAACCCTGGTCCCAGGCCGTTCTCTGCTTCCGGGTCTGCCGCCTCTAACCAATTGAACCCTGGTCCCAGGCCGTTCTCTGCTTCCGGGTCTGCCGCCTCTAACCAGTGAGCCACACCACTCCACTTACAAGTACCAATTTACATTTACATTTACATTTACACAAACCAAAACACGCTCTCACAAACACTGAGTATACTATTCATCGTACCTTTTAATTAAACAACAAAAACCAAGATATAAAGAAAACTAACCATACTCATAAAAATAACAAGGTAGATTGTTATATGAAAAAGAACATCTAAATCTCTTCTGTTGGGCCCAGCTGAGGTAATTAACGTACACATCTCTACATGTTGAATTTTACATGTCTCAAATGTATAGACAAATAATTAATGTTCCATGTACGTTGATTGTATGTTTGCATGTATGTGGTATTTCAAGAATGCGAACCCACCCAAAAGGCACTGTACAGCGTCAAAGACAAGCATAAATTCAGAGTGATAAAAGAGGTAGCTGTATTGTGCACGGCTAATGCACTGTAATGTGGTGCTCTTTAAAGAGGTACATCTTCAACTCTTTCCAAAATTGCAGCAGCATTTGTGCAGTCTTGAGGGAAATGGGGATGTTCCATATTCAGGGTGTACAGATGGAAAAGGCCTAGTGGTTTGTTTTTCCTTTTCTACATTCCTTATTCTAGAGGGTTCCTGCTTTGGGTGTGCTGAGAACCAAGAGATGGTGACCTTGTCTGCTAGATGTGCGAGGGTGCTGTTCGTGATAACTTTGCAAATTATGCACCTAGTTTTGAAGATGATGTGGACGAGCAAGGCGAGCCACTAGAGTTCCATCAGGATGGGGGTGATGCGATAATATTTCTTCAGGTCCTGGATGTGATGTGCTGCATCATGTAGGATGCAATTAAGGGATGCCTGAGAGGCCATGGAGCTGGGGTTGCCACCATCCAGATGCGAAAATATGAGGTCTTGAAGTCGCATTCTGGGAGAAATGGCACCAGTTCATCGTTTTTTATTTTTTTGCAACATGTTCCTTTTCCTTGAGGATGTTGTTTGTGTCCCGGGTGAACCCGATAGGCCTAGCGTTCTACGAGAGTTGGGTTCAAAGCTCTCAAGGCTCATGGCATTGAGCCAGGTTTGTACTGTTTCTTGTTCTTAGAAAATATTTGGAAATGTCTTTGTTTGATTGAGCTTCGGATAGTCATTAGACATCCATGTATAGAAGAAGTGCAGGCAGTGCTTGTGGTGCTGGATATCTCAAATAATAGAGGAGAATTTTAAGTAGAGTTTTGTATCATTGGCCTATTGAGGATCCTTGGTGCTATTATTATTTAGAAAAGCACCAAATGGCTCTATGTAGACCTTGAAGACGAGAGGAGAAAGTATGGAACGCTGGTGAGCTCTGCAGGTGATTATTTGGGACCTGGAGTATCCCATGTAAAAAAAAAAACGAACTGGTATTGGTTGGAATTGTTTACATGAACAGCACATGATTGTCCCTGATTCTCATATAACTGGAAAATATGAAGAACTTTTCTCGTTATAAGTTGCCCAGTTACTTTGATGCAATCATCTTCTCTCACTTACTGTCCACAATTTTCAAGTGCCAAATCATTCTAAAGTGTTACTTAGAGGTGTGATTTCTTGGGTTTCATATCCCACATTGAACCCCAATAGGGGTAACGTTAACATAGGTTTGCCTTTTTTAACAGCAATCTATTTAGCCTTGGGTAATTCTTTGTGTGACATCCGTGTGCATTACCATATAGTGTTGTTGGTTAATACATTTCAGCCACTTGTTTAGAGCGTGGCATCTGTCTTCCGCTCTGAGAATGGATTGATTAATTATAGGTGTAACTGCAATCTGTTTTCAATTAGAGGGTTAAACATGGGTCCGATTCACAAAGGTAAACTTAGACGTTTGTTGTAAACTTAGACCAAACTTCTAAGTTTACAACTTTGGGAATTCACAAAGGGCATTTAGAAGTACTATCTTTATGTCCGCACTGGTAAAACAGCATACTGGATATCCATCTTGGGATGAAGCATCCCATCTGCCCAAATCAGCCTAAATCAGGCTCTTAAGTTCTTTTTCATATAAAGCATACTGACAAAAAGTACGGGCAAGTTCTCATTTTCCATTGAATATGAATTCATAGGAGGCAGAAGCCAGAAACAAAACCAGTCCCGCAATGCCCTAGTGGAAATGGCATCAAGTAAATCTACTGCATCATTAAAATTATTTGAGGTGCTTAAACTCTTAGGGGCAAATCTAAATGTAGAGCTCCTTAAAGCAGAAGGGTTGGGAATAATGTAACCCGAACAGAGCATTTGGTAGTCTGTACACTGCATAACGTGCAGAATTAGTAGCCTCGATCAAGATGGACTCCTTAGATAAAGAAACTTTGCAACTTATCAGTGAAATTCATCTTTTTCTGAGCATGAATCTGACCAAGGAAGTCGGAGTCCTAGAAACTCTACACCTATAGTAAATAAAGAAACTTTCAATAGGCAGCTATGTTTGAATTAAGTGTTTGTTAATCTTGAACGTGATTTGGTGAAAATGGAGGTAGCAATGTTTCAGAAGGGTGTATACTGCTGAGAAGGTGATAAATGTTCTGACCCCCAATGTGATTTTTTGTTGGCTCTACCTACACAGGAATTTCAGCTTTGTGTGCACCAGCTTGTCAAAAAAGCTAATCAGGGTGGGCCAGTGTGTGGGTGGGTCTTCATTTTGAACTTATGGCGATTCTCAATGGAGAACAAATAAATCAGGTGGTGGGGGTTATGCAAATATAGAGATTGGTTTACCACTGCAAACGTCACAGAGATGCAGATAAGATAGATCAGGTCTAACATGGTGCAAGCCCTGGTCTGTCCACACAAGGTACTGGTTCAAATTCCCTATAAAAGCACTGGGTAGAGGGGACCTTCTCAGGCAGATCTTTACAGACCCTCAACACAACACAATGAAGCTGACTGTAAGTATTTGATCCTGACTCAAACATGTGTCATTGCCGACTGATTTGAATGGTCTAGGAGTGAGGGTGGAAGTAACATGGATAGGCATTGGGTCTCACATTAATATATAGAACTGTAAGGCTTATGTCTCAGACTTTCACAACAACAGACGAGCTGCCAATCTTCATGTATATAGCCATGTCTCATGCAGCATAGGCCTCATACCATTGGCCAATTGGAAGTCATATGATTGGCAGCAAAAACCTGGTGCACAGTTAAGGGTGTCTTACTGCATTTTGTGTATTGCTTATTGAAGCTACATAAAGTACACAATATTTTAAGACTAGACCTGGCTTACCATCTGTTTCAGAATATGGAAATAGAATATCTGTTGTTTGCCAAGTTGGTTTTCATGCCTCCGTAATGGTCATCATGTTATTCCTGGTTTAGTCTCTGTCAACTGACGAGTAAGGGTCTAATTACAACTAGCCTGTAAAATTCCAACCCCTGCAGAAACTCCTGTACATGTCTTCAGTTAAACCTGCATGAATTTAAGGGAGGCAAACGGTTAGGTTTACCGGGATGTGGATTTTGATATACTAAGAACCAAAATCCATATGGCACACTCCATTACTGTGTAAACCTCCGCATAGGAAGAAATTAACTCCTTAAAAAAATTGGAACCCTGAGTTTGCAGATGTATTGGGTGCAATAAATTCAGTATATCCCCATGCGCGGGTAATCATGTCCTTAGTGTGCTCTGTGTTAAATAACATATGACAAACAGCTTCCATATTGGTTGAATGGAAATAGCCAATTTGTTTTTTTATTTAACAATTGTGTGCACTGTTAACTGCACCAGGTGTCAGAAGTACATGTTAAATGAACAAGAAAATGACAAGGAACGAGTGCAACCACTGAAGAGTAGCGTATTGGAGAACTAATGAAATGATGGCATGGTGTAAAACAAAAACAAGCCACATTGGGAAAGACAGTAGTGGGGCCCTGTGTTGTGGTAATGGGCTTAGTTTAGGTGCAAACAGAAAAGCTTCATTGTGAGAGCTCTAGTGAATGACAAGAGAGTCAGTTGAGTTCTCCTATGAAAGGGTAGAATGTTTCATACTTTATTAGCTACCTGGGAAAAAACTTCATGGCAAGGAATGCCTGAAATGTAGGTGTTTCAACTAGAAGAGAATTCTTACTCCGTAGTGCATGTTGGTCTCGCGAGACAATTGGAAGATCTTCCCAACAAGACAGCCTTTTCATGTGGATGGCTCTATTTATTTATTTAGCTAGTCTTAAGTGAACTGGTTTACATCTATAGAGCCCCTGTTGAGTCATTGGATCCCAGGAATATAACGTGGAACATAAGGCTGGTACAGTTCCTGGGCATCTTTAAAACCCTTGTCAAACACATGTACAGACATAGATTGGGTAGAGGGAGTGGTGAACAATGCCCCAGATAAGAAACCCTGTGTGTACCACGCAGTGGCGCAGTGGAGGGCTGCTAGGGAAAATGAACATATGTGGCTTTCTATCCTGTTAGGCTCAGTACAAATTCAACATCACATTGTCTGTCCCTTGGTTATTTGCACTTTCAGTATAAATGTGCACAAATTTGCACAGTTGCATAAAGGTATTCATGTTTTTGCAGGCTAGTAGGGGCCCTACTCTGCGATCTTCAAGCCCAGAAAGTGAAGTACCAGTACTTTTATTACTCCTCCTTTTCTGTGGCTAAATATTGGCACCTTCTGTGTAAAATTGCACACCGCATAGGCTTCGCCAGCTTTTTAACCTTTGCACATTTGCGACTTATGAGAAATTGTCCACTGTATGGGCAGCAAATGTATTAATAACTACTCCCCAAATGAGAATGAATGTTTTCATGATTGATAGCCATTTTTTATATTTTCTATTTATCTGTTTTATTGTGTATGTCCTCTTGTCGAGGTTAATGGTTTTAATTGACTAATAAACACATTATTCACTCAGATCCCTTGCTAATTCGATGCAACTGATCAATCATTAGGACTAGGCAAGGATCACTTATGTAGCACGTATACCACTGTCTAATGCCTACTTGTCTCTCAAAGACATGATTCTTCCAGAAACTCCCTTCACTTCCCAAAAAGAAAGCTCAACTTTGGTGTTTCACTTTCAAATTTCTTGACACCGTAGGAGAACTGATTAAATGTGGGAGTTATTTCTAGAGTGGAAACTAACTAACCTCTCGGAGATGACAAGTAAGTGACGCTCATGTAGAAAAATGGCCGAGTGACAGACTGAAGTTGTATTTAGTTATATTTCATGTTCTGCTGTTTTGTGTCACCATGACCTTCACCATCAACTGTGCAAACTCCAGCTCCTCTCACTAATGACCATTATTTCACAGTAGACTTGCCCATTTACCCCGTCAGAGGGCAGACCCTACATTAGATATAATACTCTAAGCAGTGAAGTAAGATTATTGGCAAAACATGGCGGTGGAACGTGGACATTGTCACTTGTTTTATATTTGGTTACTTTGTGATTTCAATCTAACTGCATCACTGTAACATTGGGGCACAATAGTTGGTGTCACCAAGAACAGCAAGGCCAGGGTTAATGAATGAAGCAACGATAAGGTTTCACCACTTTGACTGGACTAGACTGGACTGGACTAGATTGACTCCATAGCTGGTCCACCAGTAATGTGCATGTGTTTTTTTTTAAGTAGCCTAAACATAATTTGTTTTCCTGCATTAGTGGTTACTGTGTCTGATAATCTGTGTATTTATGTCTCTCACAGATCTTCGTCCCTGCCCTTCTGGCAGCCTTGTTGATTCCATCCCTGGCAGATGACGTAAGTGGAAAAAATATGATTATGGTAAAATACAGCTGTTTAAGAATGTCGGCTATCTTGGCAGTGATAGGCCCTGATAATCCGCATACACTAATTATGTACACATTTCCATGCATGTTTTTGTTTCATTCTGCTAACCAAGACAGATGCATTTGTTTTCTTGATAAAAGGTGGATAGATGCATTGATTAGATCAGAGAGATGATTGATGTCTGTAATTTTGACATTATTTTCACATTGCACTACTCGTTAGATGTATTTTTTTCAGTCTTGTATAGATGTGGTGCTGTATGACCAATCAGTACCAAAAGAATTTAGAATAAAATGTAGCCACACCCACTCAGTACTTCAGAGTTTTGTAAAAAACAGTCAAGGGCCCAAAAAGAATAGACTGACAAAAAATTCCAGTAGTATTTATCATAAGGAAAATATATATGGAGCATTAAGAAAGTATAAGAACACTGAAAAGATTGTCACAAAACCTAATTGTGGTGAAGCAGCCTGGTCAAACGTACAGTGTGAAAATATGTTCAGAAGAACTTTGGGGGAAAACATACATTTGATTGCATAATAATGTTATGAGCAGTTGACATTGATTTCTTTTAGTCAAATTTGAATATGTGAGAAATTAAATTGTTTGGCAAAAAGATTCAGTTTTAGTTTCGACAATCTTGAGCTTGTGATTGCAGGACAAAATGTAGTCATTGGAAAAATATTTGACCTTGTGTGGATGGAATAGTAACTAAAGGGCTGAGTAAGGAGTGTTTCCGAAAGCTGCTCCCTGTCCTCATTACCACTATGCATGACCCACCTCTGTAGCAGATGGGTTTGTGAAAACAGGGTACCTGAACTCAGAGTCTACTGCATACGTTTAACCCCACACAGGGACCACGTGCAGGCTGGATCCACAGGCAGTGTGCAGATGACTGTGGCAGTGAAGGGACTCGGCATGAAGTGTGGCCATGCACAAAGAGTTTTGTGAACTCAATATTTTAGGTTTCAATTAAAATAATTATGGACAGCTGTGCTGGGCCATTAGCCCTGCACACTTGCATCAGAAAGTTTACTTCTCAAACCTGTTGAACTTGGCCTTTGGTCATGCAGATGTGCTTCGGAAGAACAGGAGCTGACCCTACGCATGGTTCAAAGACATACCCTCTAGACAGACCCCACTGCACCCAGACACTGTGGGCCCTGCAAACTCACGTTTGGTCGTTAGTAAAAAAACTAATCTGTGGTCATGCTCAGTCTTGGAAGGTCCTGTGACCTAGAGCAATGTTATGGTAGAAGGCAGAAGAAGTGCCCCAAGGTCCGCTACCCACTGCCCGTGGCTGAAGCCCACGGGCTGTGGCATCTGTAGACTCTCGACTGGTCATCTCGGGGAGGAGGGGTTAGTGAAAGTAAAATAATTACTTGCTGGATATGCTGTGTATGGCATGGCCTATGGATGGGCGCAATGACCTCAGAACATTTACTTCCCAAATCAGGTTAAATGTACACACAGCTGACTTGGGAGGTGGGAGTGGGCACAGAATGCGGCCAAATGCCTACACCACTAAATTTGTGGCCCCTGAATTTTGTGGACAAGTCCAAAACACACTTTTGTTTCCTAAGCAAGCAGTGCACAGCCAAAGGCATAAATTGTTGCCTGGTGAAAGCTACACAACTAGTGTATCTGCCAAGCCCTCTTTGTGGTCTCATCCCTTCCACTCATCTGTGGTACATGGTCTAAGTCCTTACTTGGAGGTCTAAACTGTGATCTGAATCTTGTGCCATCTATTGCACCCATCGTTCCAATGGCTTAATCCTTTATCCAAGGCATGTCCAATGGGATTGGTCTGTATACGTTTAATACAGATAACACTCTAGTGATTTGATGATTTTGATTAGAGCCTATGCCATTGCTAAAAATGTAATGTTTATTAGACTCTCTGCCATTAAACTCATCTGATGATGCCCCACAGGCACTTTCCATTGTTAAATGTGAAGAGACGCAGCAGTTCTACACTGTAGATGGTTTGTTCACTTTTCCAATGAATTTATATATTAAATTAGATCTGTTGATGCTATGATACGTTCTGTGCACTTCTGATTTGCCACTTTACAGTATAGGGCTGCTCTGAAGATCATGTTGTAACTGTTAAGTGTTTGCTGTTTTCTCTGGCAGTCTGTCACCCTTACTAACCAGGGCAATGATGGCGGCAGCGTCCACCAGACCGTGAACATCAACAATGGACAGAACATTGCCAATATCAACACTAACGCCGGGTGGAACTCAATGAACTCCATCTGGGACTACAACACTGTGAGTACCTAAGAGTGTGGACTTTGCATCGACGTGAGTAACATGTGGATGACCACATGCAAAAGTAGATCGCATGTATATAACACATTAGTGTTAAGGGGGATGTTGGGTCTCCTTCACTGGAGGCCATCAATACTCTCGACCACCACTTCTTGATCCATTGACTGGACTCTGTAGCCACTATGTTGGTGTTCATTTGGCCTGGATCCAACCCTTTATCACAGGCCATACCATTCTACTCGAGCTCGAACCTTAGAATCCATACCCGAGACTTTAGAATATGGGGAGCACAAGGCCTGGGCTTTTCTCTACATCAATTAATAGGCTACTTCTAATGTTAGGACTTTACTTTGTCAATCTTATTTCAATGATACACAGATTTATAGGGAGTTTAAAATATATAAATAAACCATAATTTAATTTTCCCACACGTTTTGAACACTGATTGCATCTTCATGCAATTTGAAAGAGATAAATTGGAAGTCAATCGGGCATACTTACAAGCGAATATCGCCACCAGAATGTCACTTTTAATGACTTTCTTGTTGCGATATCCCCTTCTCCTTATTTACAAAGCAGCGTTAAGCCACTTAAGGCTTAAGCAGCGTTAAGTCACTTCTAAATAAGGTCCATTTTCATGCTTCACTTAGCGTGAAAGGGGTGTGCAATGGGTATTATATTGGGCATTCCGCCACAACACCCATTGCTTTTTGACGCTGCTCCACATTTAGAAGCATGAGGCAGCGTCAAAAACTAAGGTGAGGTAATACCTGATCTTAGGATGGCGATACAAGGAGATGTTATTAATTTCTCCTCATATTTTGCTCTTTCTATGTGTGCTGTTTTCTGGCACATGCCTCCGTTTAAGAATGTCTGAGCAGGGATACAATTTTGGCCTAACACCGCACTCTGACATTTGATTGTAAATATCCCCCTTTATTTTCCAGGTTAAAGCTAGAATAAGCAATTAGCTAAATGACACAGTATCACCATAATTAATGCAAATGGTAACAGTGTTCCAATAGTGAATAATCCAGGTATTGAATCTGTAAAACCCATGTTTAATTCACAGATTCCTATTTAACAGCCCTTCCACACATTTGAAATATAGCTGCATAAGTTGCACTGGCTCCCAGTCAGGAACCACATCATCTTTAATGCCCTCTGCATCACATATAGAGCACTTCAGGATACTGTCCCCATGTTCCTGAGACACCTACTTTACTTGAATGTCCCAAATAGGCATCTGCGCTCTGAAGGAGCTAAATTGCTAACAGTTCCGAGAGTCTTCAAATCCAGCTGGGGTGGCAGGAGCTTCAGGGCAACTGCCCCCAAGCTCTGGAATGCACTCCCTTTCTCCATCAGAACACTTCCAACTCTATTTGCCTTTAGGAAGGCCCTGAAAACCTGGCTATCTGAGAAATAGAGACCCTCGTCTTACAGAAACTTGGTTACTCTACCTTTCAGGGCCATGACACCTCCTGGTATTCGTGCGCTTAATAAATATATTAACATAACATGCACTTATCTAACAAATGGTGAGGAGTTTAAAGATCTACGGTACCGGACTCCCATCTCCTCATTGTTCAATGCTCACCCATAGAAGATGGGAGAATCACATTGCTTGAGCAAAACACATGAAAATCACTGCCGCAGACACACTCCAGCACTCAAAAGGGAGCATTAAAACTACTTTTCGCTCACTTGATTCATTGTTCTGGAAGACAACTACCTGTCCACCACCCAATGATGAGTTTCATGAAGGAACTACATAAATGTTCCATTCATTTAGTAAATGATCACAGTCGTATTAAAGGGCACCTTCCTGGTTACACAAAGAATGCTTGTCAGGCATACAAATCCACTAAACAACACTTGACCAGTGTTAGACATGGATTAGAGCGGTAGGTAACAACATAGGCTCATCCTTTCATATTTGAGCTGTCTGCGCTTACATGAATTGGTGGTGGAAATTATAAGGTTAGTGCTGTTTCATAGCTGGATGTGGGAGACCTTGGCCCTCTGAAGCTTTCTCCTACGGTAGTGGATTGGAGTACCAGGAAGGCAGGAGATTTCCTTGTGGACTTCAAAATAGTTATCTTTATTGTTACAGGAAAGAAATGATGCTCCAATGTTATGACAGATCCGGCTACACATATTTACAGTTCTGTTTGTTTTTCAGAGTTTACTTGCAGGAGCAACTTGTAATTATGGCAAAAATATTAGAAAGGTTGTTTGGCGGGCATGGTCCAGTGGGTTTAGGAATATTTAAAGCCTCATGTTGTGTTTTTTTCCCAGTATCTCTTTATTGATTTTCTGGTACAGCAGTTGCACACAGTTTGCCAAAGCTTTTAAGCATATTATCATACATTTCATGCATGTCTATAACATAATGTACATCTGTCCCAGGTGTTTTGTGGAACTGAAGGTACATGACATCCCCTCGTTAGTTGGGTTGCACATTTGTGCATGCAGTCCATATCCATGCAGTCTTTTCTTGGCTGAGGCCAGCATTTGAACCAGCATGAATCCAGAAAACTATTACAACTCTCCCTTATCTGTAGGATAATACGTATTAAACTGGGTTTTAGCCACTGTTGCAGTCTACAATATAGCCCCTTCATGGTGGGTCTGGGTGTTGCATCCCACTTGTTCCTGTCCTGATAGACAATCATCATAACTATACCAGTTGTGTATTCTCTCTCTACAGAGAAGGTTTGCGTTACATAGGTGGCATTCTTTAGTGTATAGCACAGTTCGCACCCGCTACACTCGATACAAGAGGTGTGTGGTGTATCGCATGCCCATCCCGAGTGAGACCTGATGATGATGATTCAAGTGAAGGAGGTTTCTTGTCTGTTTTAGATTTTTGTGCTGTAACATAGTCATTCCATGTTGGCAGCCCACTAAGACTCTGTGCATATAGTTTATCCCATACATCCATCTCTGCTGTCCCCCATTTGAGAAGGTCTTTTAGCCACCATTGATGGCTCGGTGCCTCATATGATTCCCAGACAATGCTTCATTTAGCTAGTGAATACGCCAGGGCTATGAATCTCACATAGATGGTTTGTTTGCAAGCTCAGTCACAGTCCCCACCATGTCTTCAGAGTAACTTACTATTTCAGGACCAGAACATATGTTGGAAGTACTCTGCCGATGAGGTGATTATAGGGCATTTGGGTTCTATCCCTGAGAACATGAGGCTCAACAGCGCTGAGGTGAGGTAGGGTTGATGTGGATAGTTGAAGTGGGTGTACTTGATTCTGTGGTTCCTTGACGCTGTCTTTACAAGCCTCATCGCTCCTTCCCACTGCTTATTTGTCAAGTCCTGCCCCACAATGGTATTCCATTTACCCCATAGGCTGGGGTACTCATTAAGGCCAGTGCTCAGCACTAAATACATTGTATAACAGAGTTAACATTCCACCTATACTTGCCATATGTTAATAAGAGCCTCAGCCTTTCGAAGGTGCGCTGCTCTGTCAGATCGTGGTCCCATGTCTTTCTAAGGATGAGTCAGTGCATTATATGTCAGTGCCAGGAACTGCCCTAAGCCAATTCCGTGTTTCTTAGTGACTTTCAGGAATGTGGGCAATTTGTTGTGTTCAAATATATCTCCAAAAATGGACAGTGCGCTCTCTGACCAGTGCTTCGTGTAAGTGCTGGGTGATTGCTTTGAAGTCCTACACTGTGGCCAGTATGTCAGGGAGCTTCATGAGGTAGAAAAGTGCATCTTCCACATACAGGAAGCTAACATCACATGTGCATTGGCATGTTAGTCCCCACTCTAGGCCTCTCGTCTTAATAGGAGCCGGAAGCTGCTTGATGACTAGTGCAAATATTGAGGGTGACAGTGTGTACCTCTGCCTGGTGCCCCAGCCAAAGGGGAAAGTTTCAGAAACGTCTCTGCCCGTTTGCACTCTACCTGTCAGGGCGGAGTATAAGAGACTAATCCAGCATCTAATTTTGGGCTCATACCCCATGCTTTTGAGTACTTACTTTAGGAACGGCCATCCCAACATATCAAATGCTTTCTCGATGTCTAGAGAGATCGGAATCGTATCATCTTCCATTCCATTATCACAAACAGTCGTTGCAATTTCAGGAATGTATTCCTCCCGGGGATAAACCCATTTTGATCCAAGTGCATCAGTGTGGAATCACTTGGGTCAATCTGGTTGCTATCACCTTTCCTAAAATCTTGCAGTCAGTGTTGAGCAACAACAGAGGCCAATAGGATCACACGTCTAAGGAATTGCGATCTGGTAATACTTCATATCATGTTTAACCCGTTTACCACGGCCATTATTTCGGTGCAGTGCGGGCGTTCTAAGGAGTGGGCGGGGCCGCGTCGGCCGTTGGCCCTTCGCAGCACCAGCCAGGTAGTGCTCGCGATGGCCAACGGCCGACGGGAGCACGGAAGGGGTTTAAACTGCCTTTCTTATCCTAAAATTATGTCTCTATTTTTATCGTAATATGTTTTGGGAGTGCGCATACACATTTACCCTGAATTTCACCAGGCACTACTCTTCAAAGTATGAAAAATCCACAAGCTCTTATAGAGCACCCCTGTATACATTTATATGTGAATATTGAGACATTCATGTGGCTCTCATATTGCACTCATTCTGAACTACATTATGCAGTTCTAGCTCATTTCTGAGGAGCTCGCAAACTCTCATGATGCAGCTCTACACTGACTTGAACCGTGCATTGATATTCAGTGGAAAGAGGTTCACAGATATCTAAAAATTCACCTCCATACAGGTATGCACCATACATTCATATTCTTGGTTAGACATTCACAGGGCTCTCATACACTTCTATGCTGATGTAAACTACGCACTACTATCCTCTATAAGGTCGACCGCATAGCTACAACACTGCCCCTCACTTCTGTCATTGACTGATATCCTTGATCTGAGACATTTGCATAAATTATATTGCCCAGATAATAAATTCTGCAACATGCACTGCCAGCCGACCCCTGAGACATTGAGTGTTCACATTTTACACAGCAACAACATGTACTGATAGCCAAGTACTGAACCATTCGCCTAGATTACCCTGCACTTTATACTGATGTACAAGTACTGAGACATTAAGAGTACTTTAAAGTTGAACCTCTGTGCTGACCAACATTATACACTGATATCCCAGTAGTAAAGGCCTACACTGAGCCACACTCTGACCCACCGTGGTAGAATGTTTTTCCAGACATGGTTACAAAGTAGCAGCTTCTTTGACATTGATATGGAGAGTATTTACAGACAGGGTTCCTCCTCCCCTTCCATAATAATATGTGGACAATGGGGAAAAATATGACTTATGTCCAAATGACCTAGCTATTGAAACCTTGTTGACATACTACTACATCCATTGTAGAGAGATGCGCAACAGGTAGATTTAGAGAAATAGAAGTTGCATGTATTGCAGTGTTGACACATCACTGTAGAAGGAGGTGCATAGACAAGATGCCTTAGCCCTGATTAGATCCGATAAATTTTAATTGTGCCAAAATGTTAACAATAAAGTCTTGGTTGCAGTTTCATTGACCCACATTGTGTACCTCAAATAGACTTTTGGCATGGTTCAGTGTTAGAGAGTGGCCATAACAACCCTGGGTTTTCAAAACGCATGACCCACTGGACAATTCTTATATATCTCAGGTGTAAAAATATGCTGCACATCAGAGTGATCTCCCCTTAATCGAGCCCAGTTCTCTCTGGGAGGGATTTTCAAAGTATTGGATTTCAAGGGATCAAGGCTACGCCTCTCTTCTCTAGGCTACAAAAACTCAAGGCATGATTACAAGTTTGGCACAACGGCACACCTCTGCTGGCCAAACCTGTGCAAGGACTGCAAGCCAAATTGCGAGTTGGAAAAGTGCAACTCATAATACGATCTGCGGTCCTTTGGCCTTTCCCATGGCGGTGCCTTGAAAACAGGCACCGCAATGATAGTGGGCAAAAAGCTCCTGGAACTGGGGGGAATTCTGATGAATGTATCATGCAGGGAGTCATGGGGCCATGTAGGGCCCCCTTTGTTTCTGCTTAGCCTGCCTTTTTATGGCGGGACTCCACTATGAAAAGGTTGGTAGTCAAGGAATGAAAAATATGCTGAGCGGGACTGCGCCAGTCCATGCTGGGCATAATGCGCTGTAGCACTCCTGCCAGTGAATGACTGTTCACTGTTGCTGCCGGTGGTCCACCACTGATACGATTTAGAAAGTCATAATCGGCAAAACATCGGCCCGCCACTCCTTTGCCACTGTGAGTTTGGGGGTCGCAAGACAGCCAGGCTTGTAATCATGCCCTAAGAGTGCTCAGGAGCAAACTTTACTACCAGAACTAGGACATTTCACACTCCCACAGAATGCATTAGCAATGTAAACCCTTCCCTTTTTATGTCCAGAATCTTGATTGCTCTGCCAGGTAATAAAGAGCAGGGCAAGTTGTGCCTGAAGTCATGCCGAGAGATGAGCTCTGTACATCCTTGCCTCCTCGACTTCTGTACCCATGAATGCCAGGCTAGAACGTTAAGATGAAAAATGATAATAATAATATTGTCCATATCCCACCTCTCCATTTTGAGGCAATGCAAAATAATAAATATTTTAACATATTGTTATAATATATATTTAATTAACATACATATATTAAATTGATTTAATTATTATATACATCAATATTACTATATAACATTGCTGGATTTGCATGTTGTTCTCTTCATTGGCAGTGTTTTCCTTAGGTTTCTGATAGGCTTGTTTTGCATGAATCTACCTATCTAGTTTAGAACAAACCTGACTCGACCACTTTCCCTCTCATACTAACTACCCATCTCTCTCGCTCTCTCTCTCTCTCTCTCTCTCTCTCTCTCTCTCTCGCTCTCTCGCTCTCTCTCTCTCTCTCTCTCTCTCTCTCTCTCTTTCTCTCTCTCCCCCTCCCTCCCTCCCTCCCCCCCCCCTTTGGCTGGTAGGCCACCATTAAAATCCCAAGACGTAATTAACTTCATATGTTGTTTACAAAATCTACATCAGTACACAGTTTTTCCTACTTTATCTTTCTTCAATACTGCACATTTAGCAGAAATTGCAACTCAATACTATCTACAAAACAACACAATTATTAGCCTATAATGCACCACATAATTTCCTATTCCTGCTCAGCATAAAAATTATTATAACTCACGGACCTTCCGTGGGGGCTCACCCAGGCCTCACCAGGGCCCACGATTGTAACTGGTGGATTATAATGCTACATGGTCCGTGAATTATAGTAATTTGTAACACATATATCCTCACGGGAGGGTGCGCCTTACCGCGCGCATACCACCCGAGGATTACTACTTTTTTGGTCCTGAAGAATGCTGAGTGAATAATACTCTTGATAGCAGAAACATGTCGACCTTTTTACAGGACAATGAGTTTCAGAATTAAAAACTCTCCTTTGTCTGTTATTTCTGTTTTTAACTGAAGCTGTTTGGCCCCTTATTAAATTGGTATTGGGTACAAACTGTTTCTTTTAAATCACTTACACTAACACTAATCACCATTTTTTCACATAAAATTAAAAAAAAACAGCTCCGCTGTAATACAGGCGTTGTAGCACACTGGGGGGACATTCGGTCTCCCCAGTGGGAACCCGATGATGAAGCATGTCACCACTAGGTGGTGAGTGAGGGTTCTTCCTTTTAAAAGAAAAAAATTATTTTCTTCTCTTTTTTCACACCTTTTGTGACTCTGGTTTTAGCAAGGACAATTATTCTTTCTATTTTTCTTGTGGCCTTGCATTAAAGTCATGACGTCACCGTTCCTGTTTGTACTGCGGTGAAAGCAGGGGTGTAACCAGGGAGTAATGGTTGGCATGGCCTGCAAACAGACGCACTCCTTCCTAATTTCCCATTGAGTCCTGCAAACCTGGAGTAATAACAACAAAAAAATGCTGGTTCAAAAGCCTTGCTGTGCTGATGCAGTTTTGTGGCTCTTCCCCACCTTCCTTACTACAGTATAAGCTGCAACATGGAATCCTTCCCTGAGAAATCATTGTGTGGATTTTAACCACTCATCTACATAGAATGCAAATATCTCTGCAGGGAACACAAAAAGCTATCTCTCGTGTTTTGGGGTTTTCCACCAATTCATTGCACTTCAGAATGCATCTATTCCCTCCAAATTCCACAATAGGCCATTTCATACACCAGTCATGTCTACACAAAGCAATATGTTGATCAAGGGTTTTCTATCTTCCAGGGATTCATTGCAGTCCGGCCCTTTGCCAAGAAGTCCTGCTACATCCATAGGATGAACAAGAATGTGGTGCCCAGTATCCAGGAGCTCGCTCGCCTCACCAAAGAGAAGAAGGTGACAGTGGGGTTGGTGGGATATTGATTGGGCCTGAGACTCTAAGAATATGGTGTGCGTAGAAGTGATTTACCCTTTGAGGAGTCCTAACACTTCCAAATTCCACTCATTCACCAGGAGGAATAAGATAAGAGTACCCCAAGTGTAAGTCACATAAAAACCACAAACTCATGTGCACACTCATGCACACTCAGTCAGTACTGGACTCTTATGTGCAGCTCTGAAAGTCGTACCTGCAGTATGAACACATCTGTGGATGTAACACAAACAGTGCTCCAGTGGCAGAAGGGTAATTTACACGTAATGAGCCCCAAGAGCCTTGGACATTATAAAAGGGAGTCACAGCTCGTGTGCAGCCCCTTCTATAATACTGATCATGCCGGTGCCCGTTTTGTGTGGCTGTGTCCCCCATGGAAATGAGGGAAAGCTTTGCCTTTGAGACTGAGCCATATAACAGATGCAGACTCAGAGGCAATGGAGCTGAGACAAAGCGCACTGGATATAAGCCACAAAGAGGTGGCATGCAATCAGTGCGCCTATCGGGGTGCACATTATAAAAAAGAACAGGGGTCCCGGGAACCCCCCAGACATGCCCCAACAGGTGGATGCTGTCACTAATTGCACCCAACGCCACCTTCAGTGGGGTCTCTACTCAGACTGAAACACAGACTGGGTTGCCACCTGCATTGAAAGGCATGCATGCAGTTTCAAACAGATAGCTTGTATTCAGTTATAGTGTGTTCAGAGTGCATATGAAAGTTTGGTCCTGCACTCTGCATAGTGCATGCATTCTCTGTAAAAGGGTGCACTGTCTCACTCTGTGCCCAGCGCAACCAGTTATGAGTGTGTCAGGCACATATTAAGACAGTGACCCCAATAAGTACTACAACAACTAGTGAACTGTATCATGCTCTGGATGATACAGTTGTGGAATATTATATTCAGTTCCGTGGGCCAAATTTGCTGCATCATGCAAAGTTTGTGAGAGAATAATTGGGGTACTGTGTGGAGCTCTGAAGGCTTTACCCGGAGCATTGTGTCCAGTTCTGTGTGGTGCCTATGTAATGTATCATGTTCTAAAGCCATATCTGCAGGGTTCTGAGGCTTTCAGATGCCTTCATCTGGAGCATTATGTCCAGTTTGGTTGCCTATATCTAGTTTACTGTTTCTAGTTTAGATTTGGAGCTTGAATTGTGACCCATTTGGAAAAATGAATGGTGGGCATTTCCAATAGAGGAGTCATGACGAGGCTAGATCCCCAGAAGACATGCTATGAAGAAATATCAAGAGAGAGCAGGAAAGGAGGAGGGAGACGAGGTGGGAGGAGAAGGGGGAAGGACAACAGTAAAACCTGTTATTTGAATACATCTCTGCCGCCCTACAGGATCAGAAGGCTCCTGCTGGACCACCACCTCGTTCCGTGCAATATACCGTCACCAGCGCTAAAGCCGAGAACTTTGCAGAGTATGGGAAACCCATTGAGGCCATGTGCCGGGGAGTACCATCCTACCTTGCTGAGGAAGACCGCGGTGAGTATCCTGCAGCTCCATTACTCAGCAGCGAAATGGTCGGAGAAGGCCTGCACTTTTTAGAAGTAGCCCAAACAAGTGATTTTTTTAAAGACTATGCCAAATAACAGTCACATTGATAGAAACAAGCTAGGGCACAGTTAGACTTAAGAATTGGTGTTTTCCTAACATGTCTGCCTCACTGGCTTTTCCGAGGCAATGGCCTCCCATGGATAACAACACAATTTCCTGATAGCCCAATCTAGTTCTGATTAACGCATCTCAAACGTATAATCAATAAAATCATCAGGAGTTAGGTATTCTGTTCTCTTCTTTGATGAAGAGTTTGGCCACATGCATATTATATGTGCACGACATACGTGAGCTGTGTACACACTTTTCAAATTTAAAGTTCCTATGTTTTATGCAGGAGCCAGTCTGATGCATTGCCAAGTAGTTTTTCTGTTGTTAATAGGGGTTACCTAGCAGGTTTCTAGCCTAGGAATGAGTGCTCTTTACATTTGTTAATTACCCTGAAGGAGTCACATTTTTCATTTCTTTCTTCTACAGGGAACAGTTTCTTTTTTGGAATCGGTGGCTGTGTACGGGCTGACCTTCTCTTCCTCATAAATGTCAGTTTTTGTGGAGGAATCGGGTTCTAATTCCAGATTCTTTGAAAATCAGATCTTTCAGATTCCTGTCAGCCATTTTGTTTTTCCCAGTGATATAGCATGTTTACTAGCTGATTGTCTATTTCACTTCTACTTCTGAACTGTGTGAAAATCTGCAAATAAATCGATTGTAGCATTTTATCCATCTGTGTCTTATTGACATTTATTAACACTGAATATGAACTGGTTTGTGTGAGGCAGGATCTCCAACTTTTTCTGTAATGAGAGCAACTTCTGACCAGCGAAAATCATTGTGAGCTACTGAACGCAAAGTAACTCGCACATTGTTACCAGGCACCCCCTCACCCAGCTGATTGATTTTAAACCTAATGTCCTTGGAGTCCGATACTATGGTTTGAATAAAATGCTGTGACTAGGGGTACTATGATTGGGCAGCTATGTGTGTCAGTGAGCGCATGGTCTGTGGACATGTATGAACGTGTGTAAATGAATGGGACATATGTTTATGGGTGACTGACAGCCTGTGCCGTATGAACTTGTGGCACAGGACATACATTTTGCCTTATGTGGCACCGTTACATGTACAATACAAACATACAATAATGTTTTTTTAAATGGGAGAAATTTGAAGTGCAGACAAAATGTTTTGCAAATATTTTACTAATAAGGAACATTTTTCTGCACTACCATTTAAAAACAATTAATGTATTTTTTAGTTATAAATATGGTATTATGTCTACCAGCCACTGGAAGCAAGATGCCTTCTGTGTGTAAATGTAACACTTTGAAATAGGAGAAAAATTCAACTAATGAGCTAACTTTATGTTTATGTGCATTACATAAAACTCATCATTTTAATGTTCTTCCTTGTCAACGTGTCTTTACAAACAGCATGCATTTTACTCCCAGTGATCTGTAGATGTGTCATACTTTTAAGAGGAAAATACAGTCATGTGTTTAAATGTGAGGAATTTAAAGTGAAGAAACAGCTTCATAAAATAGTAAGACTTAATTGACTTAATTTAAAATAGAGAAAAACATTAAGAAATGTTTCATGGAAACATTTTGCTTCACTTTATATTTCTCCCATTTAAAAAAATGAATGTATTTTTTTAGTTACAAATATGGCACTGTGTCTACCACCCACTGGGCGCAAGATGCCTGCTGCAAACCTTTGAAAAGGAAGAAAATGAAAATGGAAGATTTACTTAATTATTAAGTTAACTCTTCATTTGAATTTTCTCTCAGTTAAAAGCATTCAGAAACATTAGTTTGTTCTCATGCTCAAATATTGAGTTGAGAATGACTTTATATAAAAGTTAAATACCTTAGTGCTTCACTTCCGAACCTCTGTCACCCATTTCGGCCATAAATCTGAGTGGAGCCCTGCTCATTCTCAGGCCTGCAATCTGCAGCCTGATAATAATGTAAAATAAATGTAGCCTTTTCTTGACTTTAAAAGGAAAACACAGTGGTATTTATTGCAAATCTTAGTTCAAAATGAAGCTAAGATTCATTGATTTTTATACAATACTATGCAACCTTAATGCCATTTTGATCAATTCCGAGACAATAGAGAAATGCAGAATATATGGGCTCAGCAATCGTCAATCCAAATGCCAACACCTACAGAGAGATCCCTTAAAATGCACCAGGCAGTGGCTGCTGACAGGGGTGGGGCATACTACTTGGCAGTGTTTCAGTGGCTTCTCCCATTGGGGTTCAGAAGTGGTCTTACACAGAGATAATTTTGAATAAAGTGGGTGACATGGAGCATTCATCAGCCCAATTTTCACATAAATAAACTAAAAGGCAATTAAGGCTCAAAAGAGCACATCCAGTGCATGCTGCTATCCCCGAAATCAAGTGTATTATGATGCTAGTGGACAGTGTTGACAGAGGTCACACATATTAATGCTGACCCAGAATGAGACATATATTCTGCAGTAGGTGCACTTAGTGTGTATTCACAAGAAGGACAGGGTCCGTAACTGAATACAGGTGCCAGGTATACTAGGTCTGATCCTTAATGAGTCAGTTGCCTGTGTGTTTGTTGTGAAGGCCAGGACTCTTCTGAATGCAATGACTATTTCCAGGATTACTCTCTGTGCAGCCCCTGTGCATGTGACTATATTCCTGAATCTCCCTGTATCCTGTCACTGCATCCTTCAGCATCAACTAGAGTAGCCCTATCACAAAAACTCAAGCCCAGAAAGCCTTAAAGACAGTCAGTGTGCCAGTTACCACTGCCAACATAGTATTCTACCCAGGAGCAGCGTGTGCAGGTAAGAGCGGTGAGGCAGAACTCAACAGAGAACGACGAGGGAAGACTAAATAAATAATACATTTTCCCTCATCATTGTCTATCAAGTTCCCCCCAACCTGCCTCACTGCTCTTACCTGCATGAACCACTCCTGATTCTACCTGCACTACATTTTTCGGACCTGATGAGTACTAATAGATCAAACAAATGGTGCAAATGGAGTTTGGTGGTGATCGCATATGTGAGTAAAAGATAAAATAGTAAAGTGTGAAAAAGTGAGCACCAGGAACAATATTTTGTGGAATTACCATAAAAAACATTGACAAAGCTAATAGGTCTCCTCACTATGTTAAAAGAATAAATGTCACTAAAATTCTCATACAGTACCAAAGCAGCAGTCAGTACTTTCTTCATGCCACTGCAGTACCATGGGCAATTAGTAGAGGTCCAATGGGTCTACTACAGCTCCTTGGTTTGGTAGCCGGTAGTACTGCAGTGGCCCCTAAGCTTAGAAAAAACAGTAACAGGCCATTAGTGCCGTATGCCATTAGTACAGGTTTTGTACACTTCTAGAACAAAAAACACAGCAAGATGCTGGGTCAAAGTCAAAATTTCTTCACCTCAAATATATAGAAGATAAGGCGAGGTCGGAATTAATTTTAGGAAAAATTAACATTACTGCGCATTGTTCCAAAATACTGAACTACTGGAAAAAACATAAGCAGGAAGAAGCTGAACACCAGGGGTTAAATACATACAGAAGGATATGACCTTCTAACACACACCTGCAGGCCCTCGTCAGCAGCAGGTTGGACTACGGAAACGCCCTCCACGCAGGAGCCTCGGCCAAACTCCTGAAACGACTACAACGCATACAGAACGCCTCTGCACGCTTTGTCCTCAACACCCTTGCCGCAGCCACATCACACCCCACCTGAGAGGCATGCACTGACTTACCGTCGACAAGAGCATCACCTTCAAGCTCCTCACCCACACACAAAAGGCACTCCACAACACCGGACCGACATACCTCAACAGACGACTCACCTTCCACACCCCCAACCACCAGCTCCGCTCCGCTCCACCGACCTCGCCCTCGCCACCGTCCCCCGCATCCGAAGAGCAACCTCCTGCAGCAGATCCTTCTCCCACCTCGCTGCCAAGACCTGGAACACCCTCCCCATCCTCCTACGGTAGACCCAATGTTTTGATTGATCGATTGATTGATTGTAGGGTTAGACTGAGAAACACAAAGAAAGTGGCCCTGTTAGTGAAGTAGAAAGCTAAGAAATGGGCCCATGTTTGCAAACTGGGGCAGTTTTGAACTTGTAAAAACATGCTGTATACATGTTTTGAGAGATATGGAAGACTGTGGATTTGAGCTTGCTGCAGGGAATGTTTGCTTTAGTGTCAGATAAATTACCACTAACAACGGGCCCAGCAGACCATGAAGCAGGGCCACAGTCAATAAAATGGGCTACACACTGACCTGTTAGCATAGCTGCCAAGGTTTCAGATTGCTATGTGTGACATGTTCATAATTTCAGTGTAATTATGAATGACATTTAAACGACTATGAGTGGAACATTCTCGGAGCAAAATCAATCAATGAAGACGAGGGAAACATATAAATATCAGAAATTACACCCATTTGGGCAATGGGAAACTCTAAGAAGATCTTAAAACTGCTGCAAAGGAACAGAAATGGAAGGACACTAACAGGAGACAGCCTGTATTTTGCTGCCTGCAGTTCTCAGTAGGAGAGGGCTGGCATTCACTGCAGCTGCTCACAAGATGATCTCATTGATCTGATCATTCATGACAGCGTGTTAGCCTAAAAAGTAAATGTTATAGCTTAGCAAGTGCAGCTAGGAGATTATACTGTCACTAAGTCTCAGGCACTTACTTCTTTGGTATCCTGGTGAGCCGATGCCACAGAAACAGGTAGGCCCCATCACACTCCGCTGGTGCCGCTGGGGTCAGGTCCGGTCCGTGGGATCAATACCGCCACGGTGCGAGTGGAGAGCATTGCTATTGCCAGAAGGTTCACAAAGGCGAGTCAACCGCTGCGCTGATGGGGTCGGATCCAGTCTCAGGATCCACACTGCTGTGGTGTGAGGGGTGTGCTCAGCTGCACTGCCATTGCCTACTCACTCACTGCAGCTTCCAAAATGTGAATTGCCACCCGCTCGTGCCGCAGCTGGCAGGTAGGACTTACAACCTACCTAATAAAGTGAATCTGACAATTTCACTGAGATTCTCACTGTCTCAGTAGTAGCCATTGGGCACTGATTTCTCCTAATACCAGTTATTATGCCACTTGGTGTCAGGTGTCCGGTGTTACATTGTAGCGCAGAGTAGTTCTAGCGGCTTGTGAGCAGATGAGCCCATCCCCCAAGCCTGCCGGAAGCACTGCAGCTTTCAGTATTGGTGCATTATAGTAGTGCTCTGGCTTGACAGCTGAGTGGCGCAACAATGCGAGATTTTGCATTTCTGTGAGGTGAAGCGGTTGGAAAGTGGGTTATTGGTAGGGGTAAGTATGCACCTACCACTAGTAATAAGTCCACTAACACGTTATGGGGTCCAGTAAAGATCTCTTACTTAGGAGACGGGAGTGTAAAGCATTTAAAAACACCAATATATCAAATAAGTAAGACACAACCCACCACAAAATCCCACACCAATTTACAAAAATAGTTAATATTTTTACGAACAAATAGACACCAAAATGACAAACATCCAGTGTACGGAACCAGAGCTATGAATTTTCTTTTAAGTTAACCACTTTATTTGGCTTAAAAAGCTATGGCGGTATCCTGGTACATTTGGTCTTGCTTGACTGGGACAAAGGCAACGTTTCTGGCCAACCATGATAGAGCACTGGCCAGATACACTAAGCAGGAGGCCCAGTCAAAATTTTACCTACACAGATAGAAATGTTTCAGGAGCTTTTTCTTCAAACTGCCCTCGACCCTCTACAGCAAGCCATATTTGGAGAGAGTTTGCCGGCTTGACGCCCCCTGAGGCCCCGGTCAAGTCCTGGAACACTGAAGCTCCAGAGCTTCCAGCAGGAGGAACATAAAATCCTGTCCAGTTCGTGGTTGGAGGTAGTCAGCTTGCCTCTCGCAGTCAGATCAGTCACCTGAAGTTCTCCTAACTTCAGGGGATGCTTACTGAAGGTCTCCTTGTAAGTTCAAAGTGTCCAAAACACCATTCCAAAATCTGAAATCTCCTAGATGGTCTCTGGAAGGTCTGTACCACAGTTCCCACAATGCACCTGGCCAGGTTAATCAAGTTAGGAATCTCGGCTTCATTATTGATAAGAATCTTTCCCTCAAGCAGCAGGTCTCCAAGCTCATAGCCTCTTGCTTTTTGATTCTTAAATGGCTCAAGAAAATCCTCTGACTGATTCCTCTTAATGCCCAGAGAACTGTTCTACAGGCCCTGGTAACGTCCAGATTGCACTATGGGAATGTACTGTATCTGGACGCCGACAAATGTTTGATCCATCACTTGCAGATCACCCAGAACGCGGCCGCCCGGCTTCTCTTTCTGCTGCCTAGATATGCTTCTGTCTCTCCCTTCCTCCATAAACTGCAGTGGTTTAAGGTTGACAAGTGCATTAAATTCATGGCCTTATGCTACATGTTTCAAGCCAGACACAAACTCGCCCCTTCCTACATCCAAGGTTGGGTGTCCCTGTATGTCCCCACCTGATCGCTGAGATCAGCCAACCTCTCACTGTTTACCACACCTAGGTTTGGTGAAGCCTGCATTAAGGGGCGCTCCCTCTCCTATTTAGGCCCCTTACTTTGGAACTCTCTTCCTGTAGCTCTCAGGAACTGCCACAGTTACTTTCCGCTGAAACTTGAAGACTCTGCTCTTCACATGCTCTGACTGAGTTCATGTCATCTGGCATGATGCTATGTTATCCTTGCTTTCTTTGGCATCTCTCTTTCACTGTCTGGTTTAGCACGGAGAGACGCTTTCCAGATAGCTGGGCGCTCTACAAATCTCTTATTAATAATAATAATAATAATAATAATAATAATAATATTAAGTAAAATAAATCCTTAAAAGTCCACTGGACACACTCCAAGATGGGGAATCTTAGTGGAGATGTTTCTGGTGGGCTCTGTTAACCTGTAGCTGCAGAGATTCTACTCTTTAATCCTTCTTAAAGCAAGGCACTGTCCCCAAGGCTGTAGTACCAAAGTGTTTAGCTGGCACCGTCATTCAGAGTGCAGTCCTTTGGGTGCAAATCAGATTCCAGCAGGCCAATTCTTCTTTTGCTTGTAGATTCAGGCAACAGAACTGAGAGGCTATGCACCTCTCATATATTTATTCTCAGCTTCTGGGCATCAAGTGTGGGGCACCTCTGACCAATGGGATCCTGGGTGCCACCCAGGAATATGACCACTTCGACGAAAGTGTGGCATCTTCTAGTCCCAGAAAGCACTATTCGTCCAAAATTCACCATGGCTGGAATCTCAGCAGATCATTAAGAGCTAGCTAAACCATTTCACAGTGTGGCTAATTTCCACTAGCTCCCCTCCTCACATCTGCAAACTCCTCTACTAAGCCTGCCATGTGGCAGGAGAAGGGGCGGGCCTGGCTGGTATTCTAGTCTGTCCTGTCCTTCTTTGAAGCTCATGCTTTATGGCTCATCCTCCTGCTCAGGCATTCCATTGCAGCTGCAGAACTCCCTCCATCAGATAACCTCTGCTCGCCCAAGGCACTTATCACCTTATCAAGGCAGCCTGGCTAATCCTGTTAGAGCTTACCAATCAGGAAAGACTGCAGGAAGGCTGGAATTTGGCTCTTTGAAAAGAAAGTTGTATAACATATTTTCTGTTCAAGTTAAGATAAATTCAACAATAGCAAACTGTTCAGTTTATCAATACCATTCTGTTAAGTGTCTGAATGGTATTTTATTCCCTTCCTTGCAATAATTATGCATGCAAAAAATATTGCAATGTTAGCCAATGGACCAGTGTCTACAATGATGAGAAAGAAAATGGGCAGATTTCCCTCACCAGGGTTTATAAAACATCTTCTATAAGGACCCTGCTTATGGTTACATGGCCCCCCACCCCTGGGACACCCAGGGGAGACCTTGGGGGTACCTAATATGTAAACATAACATAGATTATCACTTCAAAAGTCCCCATAGCATCAAAGTCGAGTATGCAGTAAATTTCAATCAGGGATTCTTTTTTTCTTTTTCTTTTAAGCTTGCTACTCACCCGTGCTGCGGGAGGGGAAGCAGCTCCGGTCGGTCAAAGAGCCAGGTCTTGATGGTCTTTCTGAAGATGTGCAGTGGGGGTGGCATCTGATGTTGATCGGAAGCTCGTTCTAGATCTTGGCCGCTATGTAGGAGAAGGTTCTAACACCTGTTCTTGCTCTGCAGATGGGCGGGGGTTCGGCGAGGGAGAGTTCGGCCGATCTGAGGCTCCTCTTGAAATTTTATTTCAAAAGCAGTGCTGCAATGCAGGGCTGCTTTTAAAATAACCCCCGGCACTCAGCAGTGCACACATGCAAGTGCAAAACAAAGCTGCTGCCCTCTAAACTTCCATGCCCTATTAAATACTAGCGGCGTATAGGTAGTTTCTATACCCCTGCCCTATTATCTACTAGGGACTTATAGGGTAGGTCATGCCAATTGTAAGAATTTACTTTTAAAGGCAGCCTGCAAGGCTACATTTAAAATACCAGAGAGCCACTCAGCAGTGCACACTTGCAAAGGGCTTAAAATCTGCTGGGCCTCTAAACCTAATCTAATTGCATGTGTACTCTAAAACATAGTGCACCCTATATATGTGTAGTGTTTTAAACATTACACTGGCCTGGGCTTGCCAGCAGAGCACAGGGCACAGTCAGAGTCATATACCACCAGTATCATTCAGCGAAAAATGGGGTGAACAGGGTAAAAGGATGACTTTCTAACAGATGTGGACCACCACACTGAAATGCATTAGTTTAATGCCTGAGGCGTAGCACTTGGTAGGGTTGTGTCAGATCAGTCCATCAGGCTCTGCCTGATTGTCCTGTAGGCCAGTTTGATCTTGAACACTTGCATATAGAGACAATACAATGTACTTGGAGGGATGGGGAGAACCAGGAGCCCCTGAAATCTCCGGTCATATAAACAGAAATGGTTTGGGAGTAATAACATAAATCTAAAATTATAAAAGGGGGTAGAATGCAGTAAAGAGCAGTGACTGGCGAGAAATAGGGGCTTTGTAATACTTTCATATTTAATAATAGTGTTAATAAAAACAAATGCATGTTTCTTTATGTGTATATGTTCTGGTGTCTTACTTCAATCACATCCCTCTTCTGCCCCCTTTACCTGTTTAAACATGACTGTTTCATGATTTTTTGGTACACCTCTATACCATTTCCTACAGAATGGCGATTGCATCCAGTAGCATATAAAAAATAACAAACACGATCTTGTATAACTGTTCTAGTCGGTCACTAAAACATTTCTGTGAGATGGCCTCATGGCATGCATGTAATGTCTAGCCAGTGTAGACTGTTTAGTAAACAGCAAGTTGCATTCTGGGACTTGTCGCTCTTAACATTGTACATATCAACTCAAAAAATCACAGAACACAATGAAATGTACTAAATGGGAAGGACCGACTAAGGTGTGACATATGATATAGGGGATTTGGAGGCTGTGTCAGGGGAACATCACTTACAACGCAACTTTTACCACGCAGTGCTTTTACATCGTAGCTTTTACAACGCAAACCATTACAACGCATTGCGCTGGGGGCGCTCTAGGATAGGGAATATATTTAATTTACTATCCAACACCTTCCCTACTATCCACGGGGACTGGAGTTGGAATAGTAAATTAAATAAATCACTATCCAGCGCCCCAAAGCACTATGCGTTGTAATGGTATGCGTTGTAAAACTCGCGTTGTAAAACCATGCGATGTAAAAGCATGCGTTGTAATGTCGTACATCCCTGTGTCATCTCTCACTGTTACACCCGGAGACATATTGAGAAAGTACAGAATTATGTGAACCAGCACTAAAACAAAAATGCCTTCAGCTCTCCAGAAAAGGCGGGTAGCATATGGGATGAATACATTTAGGCACAGACGCATCCATTTCCGATATCTACATTTGATAAGGTGTGGGTTTGAGTTGGAGTCACAGCCCGCCTGCACAGCTGTGTGAAGGCCTTCATTGTGCAATATCAAAATACTTTTCCTACCTCCTGTGAAAAATACTCTGTTTAAACACAACTCTGGTACAGGATTGGGAGGTGGGGCACAGACAAATCACTGACCATCTTGTAAAGTGTGGAAGAGGGTGGTTTATTGAAACAGGGGCAAATCAACAGCTTATTACTGAGAAAAACGCCTTTCAAAACTACCATCTCGTTAAACATCCAATTAACTAACCAATGTCCTACCCCCACCCCTATGGCCCCATCCACAATAGCACACCTGACAAGAATCTCATTGGTATTTAAGCGTATTTCAATATTTGTAACCTTTATTTTCCCCTCCAACCTATGACTGCAAGTATTAAAGTTTAAGCAACTAAACTTCTTAACATTGAACTTCCTGCCTACCCTCCCTTTCCCAGCATTTCACCAATGACAATGCCACTCCAACTTCTTTCACCTCCTGGAAAATTTTCTAGGCCACCGTCACTCAGTGTTATGAGCCCCAATGCACCCCAATATAGGCCTAGGTAGCTACACAACCTTTTACCTACATTTGTCCTATTGCTCTACATAACAGTTGCGGCACTGACCTTTTACCTAGTTATGTGCTGAATAAATGTTGATCACTTTTCTCTGAAACTATCCTCATTTATTATGCATGAGGATTCCTAGCATCATACCTTAATCTCCTGCCCAGGACCAACACAGAAGGATTACCAAATTCTGTATAATAACGCTGTACAAAAGTCACTGCTAACGTCATCCTTGGATGACAGGTCCACTATCCATAAGGAATGCCATTACATATCTAGGTAGAACTCCTGAGGGTATTTTGTGGGTATAAAAGAACCACATCTTCTCTTGGGAACCGGAGGAGACGCTTTCACGCCGACACCAGATGCTGAGGTCCCGGCCTGTTGAAGCTTCAGCATTTAGTGGTCTGACATCCCTTGAGAGGTGTCCAATTCAAGACCAAGACAGGGTCCTTCGTTCTCTCCCATCAGTTAATGGGGTTGGCTCTTTACTAGGGGATTTTTGGCTTTACACCAACATACATGCTAGGTACACATAGGTAAACTACGGTTTGCATCATAGGTGTACACATGATTACTGCCATGTATAGATATGCCTGCATATATTTACTGTTTTAGCACCATGGTAGAACTCTACCTTACATTTACTATGTGGGTGCTTGTAATCTTATATATCTTTTTCTGTTGAATGACTGTCGCAGCACACATGTTTTATACTAGAATGACGCTGGTTCAATAAATGCTTATTGAAAATGTCCCCATCCTTTATTCTGTGTATCTCTCTGAGACTAAGTGAGCACGATTGACTGAGCAAAAAGTACTGCACTGTGTCCACGATCCCTGAAGAATCAAGGGTTGTCCTGTTAGATAGTTGCCGGAAACTATTTACTCCTTGGTAAAATTAGGGGGTTTATGGAGGCCCCGTGAGCTAGCTAGTCTAAAGGCTGCGTCCGGAATTAGACTAGACATCAATCGCCTTAGTTTATGTTGTCTAAACACACAGGTTCTATAAATTATTAGGAACTACACAACACAAGAAAAATGCTGCTTACTGCTTCTTTCTGCCCACCCCTCTGTAGCTGCCCTTCCCAGGGGCCGGGGGGTGTTTATCTAAGAATGTTCAGAGACCACACCACTGCCTCATTTAACTCTAAAAGTGCAACTCCATCCCTACCTGAGACAAAATGAGCATCATCACTCCGAAAACACTCAACATCATCATACTTAACCTCTGAGTGGCAGATGCTGGCAAGACCAAGCTCTCTGCAAAACCGACTCATCTCACTATTAAACTTGCTGCAAGCCCTGCCCACTGCTGCTGTCTTCTTGACTCCCCTCCACTGGCTGCGGGTCATAAACTCGTCCAGATTACAAAGTAACTGGACGACTGGGACTTTAACTTCCTTAAGTCATGTTTCCTAGCTCTCATCAAAACCACACCCTTCTCTAGTACAAGATAATGTACCCCCAAATGGAGAACCAACATCCGGGCATCTTCCCCCCACCAGCATACCATTTAAACACCTGATCACCTCACACCACCTCATGCCGCCATTCCCCTGCCAGATAACAGAAAACAAGCACTGGTCAAACCCCAAGTTGGTCCCAAAGCCCCGCTGAGCTGCCTGACGTTCTGCCCATTTGATGAAGGAATGTCCTATTACCCAGATGGATCCACTGCTAGACACACAACTGAACTTGAAACAGAAACAGCAATAAATATTCACACAGTAAGCACTGTTGCACTGCCTTCCTCCCCAGGTGGCGCAAGCCTCTCAGAAAGCAATTAGAAGACCAGCGCCCAAGCCCCATAATGGCGTCCAGTTATAATTGCCAGCCATGGTTGCAGTGCCAATACGGAATTAATGTGTCCCGTAGTCAGCTTGTGTCGGAAAACTACCCCTTCGGTAACCCCACATGTAAAGCCCACCTGTCACCCTACTCCTCTGGGCATTGCTCTGACGCCGGAAGCTGTGCAGTCAACCCACCAACCTACTCTCAATTGTGATCTCCTCCCAACTGTGAGGGTCTCAAGGCGCTGGGGTGGGGAATGCTGCTACAGCTCAAAAAGCCAGACTTTTTGAGCTGTAGCAGCATTCCCCACCCCAGCGCCTTGAGACCCTCACAGGTGAGTAGTGCGCTTTACAAATGATATGATTGATTGATTGATTGATTGATTGATTGATTGATTGACTTGCTACTGGAGAGGATATATTGTCCCTTATTGCTAGTTAGGTGGATTAGGTGAAGTACTGTATTTACCACATGTGGCAAATACCATTACCACAGAGTGAAGTACTTATCAAGTGTGATAAATCCCTCTGATTACCACTAGTTTTGCGGTTCTCTGATTGCGATTTTTAGCGAATCGCAGTTAGAGAATCGCAAAATGCAATGTATGTAGGATTTGCTCAAAATTTTGCGAATACTACATATTCCTTTTTTGTGAATCGCAAATTGAGATACGCAATTAAGGAATACCTTCCAATTCACTCCTATGGGCAAGGAGGCCCATAGGAATGAATGGGAAGACATTCTCAATTTGTGATTACCAATTAGAAAATTGCAAATTGAGAATGCAAATTCAAGGTTGCAAGGGTGCCAAAAGGACACCCTGTGGCACCCCAGAAATATGCATGTGTGCACTAAGGGCATGTATGTGCGACATATGGCACTTTTAAAAAATCAAAGAAGTGCTTTTTTAAAGAAAATCGCAAATTACCACCAACTTGAAGTTGGTGGTAATTTGCGATTCCTTAAGGCCAAATTGCAAATTTCTGGTGCTTCCAGAATTGCATTTAAGGAATCACAACTTGCAATTCCTTAATTGCATTTGCAAAGAGACAAGATAGTCTGTTTCAAGATCATAATCAATCTCTGGTATTACCCGTAAAACATCTTTAGAGTCTTGTAAATACGTGGACATGGTATGCACAATTGGATATTATCGGTCTCCCAGCTGGTTGTCTCTGGGCTTTGTTCACTTTCCGCAACGTATAGAAATATGGCATCGTGGGATGTTTGGTCTGTAGAAATTGTGCCTCGTGGTTGGTAATCCACCCTTCATTAAGGGCCTCCTCTAACAAGATCTTGATTGGGTTAGTCAGTCTGTCCATTGGATCTATTAATAGAGGTTCATAGGATGTCCTATCATTTAATTGACGCAGGCACTCCACTCTGTACTCATTCGTATCTTGGATCACAATCGAACCGCCTTTGTCGGCTGGTTTTATCGTGTTCGTAGATATTGGTAGAGGAGGCCCTTAATGAAGGGTGGATTACCAACCACGAGGCACAATTTCTACAGACCAAACATCTCACAATGCCATATTTCTATACGTTGCCTAAAGTGCACAAAGCCCAGAGACCACCACCTGGGAGACCGATAATATTAGGTCAAGGCTCGATTGTGTAGCCTTTATCCGCGTTCGTGGATCATTTTCTAAGGCCAATTGTGCATACCATGCCCACGTATTTACAAGACACTAAAGATGTTTTACGGGTAATACCAGAAATCGATTATGATCTTGAAACAGACTATCTTATCTCTTTCAATGTTGAGTCCCTATATACTTCTATCCCCCAGGATGAGACTTTAGAAACCATCATGGTCATCCCGGGGGAGACTCAACTTGATTCCATTACATCGGTTCAATTTATAATGGCTCTGGCGAGACTCGCTATGAAGGAGAATTTTTTCAGGTATGAAGAAACGATCTACCTCCAGACATCAGGGACCAGCATGGGCAGTATTTTTGCGCCAAGTCTGGCGAACCTCTATGTTCATGCATTTGAACAACAACATGTTTTGACATCTACTAATCCTTTTTTTCCGTCCATTAAATGGTGGAAACGGTATATAGATGATGTGTTTGTTTTATGGAGAGGGGACAGAGAATTGATCCTGCAATTCCATCAGTGGCTGAACAACCGGAACCATTATCTGCGATTCACAGTAGAGATCAGTAAGGATAGACTATCTTTCCTTGATCTCTCCATTTATGCCACCACCACAGGATTAGGGAGCGAACTATTTTGCAAACCTATGGCCAGGAACTCCCTGTTGTTATATGAGAGTCAGCACCCGAAAGCTCTTCGGGATAATCTGCTGTATGGGCAATTTCTCAGTGTTCGGCGAAACTGTTCTACTCGAGAAACTTTCACCAAACATGCAGAGAGTTTATCCCGACAACTTCGAGCTAGACACTATCCAAGAAGTCTGATTAAACGCTCACTGAAGCGAGCGAATGACAGCCATTTGAAAGCACTCCTTGAGCCCCCTGTAGAAAAATCCACTTTGGACCGTTTAACATTTGTTAGCACTTTTAACACCAAATCGAACCATATTCAGCCGATTGTCCGACGCCACTGGCGTGTCCTAAATTTCAGCAATGACAAGATTGAACCTCCACTGTTTGCTTTTAAGCGATCAAGTAGTTTACGCAATCGCTTAATACACACTGGACCAAAGGAAGTTCCAAAAAGAGCAATCGGAACATTATGGGACCTACCTGCAGTGACAGGACATAATGTATGTGGATGCTGTTCGGTCTGTCCAAAAACTATACAAACAACACGAATAGACATAGGGACAGATCGTCCTTGGGAGCAAAAACAGTTTACAAATTGTAACAGCACTCATGTGATCTACCAGCTAACCTGCCCTGGTGCTAAAAAATATATTGGCATGACAACTCGAAAAGTACGAACACGGATGCTGGAACAAAAAAGTGCATTCAGATGTAGGAAGACTATGACCAAGCTTTCCAAGCATTTTGTAGAACAGAACCATACAGAAGAAGACTTTAAATGGACAGTACTGGAGAAACCATATATACCATCACATATTGGTGATGTCTCCAAGTACTTGTTCATGGAAGAACAAAAGTGGATATACAAGTTGTCCACAGACACCCGAGGTCTTAATGATGAAATACCTTGGACTAGTATTCAATGAGTTAATATGCAGCACCATACTTATTGTATTGTCCTTTACAGTTTTCAAATAACATCAGAGACATTCCTCCTCATGTATACTCCCCTCCTCTCCTTTTTCCTTACTAGAGGCTTTATTGTTACACATGTACGCAATACTATCTTGCCTTGCAATCGACTGCTATTCATGCGAAGGGTGGTGGTTTGGGCAATCTAATATTGCTGCATGATATAGCTAAACATCACCATTGTGAATAAAGTTGCTACAGTTGACACAGTTTGGGCGTCATCTTTTAACTTTAAATGGTCTTGCTCTTTCTGACAAAATATATTGAGGTGGGGCGAAGTTACTGTGTAGGAGATATCTGGAATTAATCATGAACTGGCACAGACAGCTTGACTCAATCAGCGGCACAATATTCGCCTGATAACATCGCCAATGTGGATGAAGCTGTTATCAATAAAGTTAGTACGATTGTAAAACTACAGAGGACATAGAGATTACGTCATCTTGTAGTCCTATTTAGCGTCGCGCTTTTCGAGCGTCTCCCGAGTTGACCCTCGTCAGAATGCATTGAGAAACACTCACTCTATTGCAGTGGAGACGTCGACAAGGAACTTTAATTTAAAATACAATCCAACAGTGGCACGGACGTTCTAGATTTTAATGAATATGCCATCTAAGTTGTGTTTATGGGTAGTGAGCAGAAAACTACAGTTTCAACAGGGATGATGTCACTGAGTAGTTCGCCTCGCTAGCGCGGTAAGAGCATGCGAGATTTCGGATGCAAGGAGCGAACTACTTTACAAAGTCCATTATTTGAGGCACCGTTTCAGTAACATCTAGAAAGTAAGTCATCTTTTTGATCTTCTGCAAGGTCTGTTGCCTGCATTACTGATTTGGCGAGGGTAGAACATTATTTGACATTCAATAAACCAAGTCCCTCCCTATGAGTGCAGCCCTCTTTAAAAGCTCCCACCCTGTGCCGGTCGTTGCCTCCCTCTTGACTCAGGTACCGCCAGCGGCAACGACGGACAGGTGGGTCAACAGATAGGGATATGCGCAGTAGATAGGATAGATGTGGGGATGAATAGTGGCTGTTTACCCCACTTAGCTGGGAGAACTACTAACATCATGAACAGTCCGTTATATGAGTCATCCTACTAACACGATAAGCTGGGATAGGCAAACTGAAGTTTTATTAGCAAAGCGTAAGATATGAGGCCCTATGTTTTCAAAGGGCTCTATAGATTGCGATGTTTCATTTCTTATGTGAGCCATAACTGTTCGTATATATGATTAGTGTTTCACTGTGAGAGAAGGATGTTAGAGGGTTTTACATATGTTTTTAAGTAGAGTAGACGCTTTCAAGTCTCTCTCTTTATTCTGTGTATCTCATACCTTGCTTTCACAGAGAGGGGCCTCCTACTTCCTGAGCTCGGTTCAGGAGAGGTGAGGTCTAGTCCCCGGTCAAACTGGGTGAGTAAAATAATTGTTTAATTTGGTATACAACCTTTACAACGAAACTTTTACAACGAACTACCATTACAACGCAACTTTTACAACGCAAACTATTACAACGCATTGCTCTGGGGGGCGCTCTAGGATAGGGAATAGGTTAATTTACTATCCAATAACCTTCCCTAGTGTCCACGGTGACTGGAGTTGGAATAGTAAATTAAACTATTCACTATCCAACACCCAAAAGCGCTATGCGTTGTAATGGTTTGCGATGTAAAAACCGCGTTGTAAAGGTATGCGTGGTAAAAGTATGCGTTGTAACGTCATACATCCGTTTAATTTGTATAAGCCTATGAAGGATGGTGAAATCCAGCTAAACATTAACGTAGAACTCAATATGTTTTTTTTTTTAGATGTGAGACACACCATTTGACACGGAGGAATAGTAACATGGATTGTTCACTCATATCCTTTATTGAAAATTGATTTATTCACTTAACTTTTGACTTATAGTTTGTTTGTAACCACGTTATGCAGTAGCAAAAAGTTTAGAACAGAGACCCTGAAAAAAACCGTGGGATCTCCTTCCCTGTCGGCTGAAACATGTCGGCCCATCTGCAGTCATTTGTTGAAACTGCTCCTTTGCACTGTTCTTGTTTTTAATTAGGGGAAGAGCCAATACTCATTAAAAATTCCCTTTTTTTGTCTCTTCACCCTATTTTATTCACCACTTCTTCTTTTGTTATTGCACTGCACATGTTCCCATCTATTCTCAGGGTCAGAAAGTGATTGTGGGCTTGACCCATCATATTTGGACATGGAGAGAGTCTCCATGATCAAGAGGCATACCATCCCATCTTGGATGACCAAATGAGAAAATTGATCATCACAATACTTTGGAGGGAATCCAATGTTTGTTTGTGAGTCTCACCAACAATCACTTGAGTTTCCGTTTTCTGTTTACTGTCGTTCCCTTGTTTAGAAATGCTATATAGGAATTTGAGTCCTGACTCACTTGGCAAGGAGTCCTAGCTTTTTGAGCTAATTTGAGCTTTTCTTTAAACCCCCGGGTTTTCTTGTTATTAACTTTGCCATCCATGCCTTCATAAACAAAGAACTACCTCCCATATGGCAGGGCAAGTGGCAGACTCACAAGCATAATGTATTCACAGAAACACTCTCACTGCCTTTTTTTGTCCTCAAACTCTCTAACACTCATTCTAGCACTGTCACTCACACTCATTTGCACTCACTCTTACTCTCACTCACCCTTCCAGTCTCATTATCAGTTGCATTTCCACCCAGTTTCCCTTGTTCTCACTCACACTGACTCACTCATTGTCACTTACAGTTACAGTAACTGACCTTCACTCGCATTCATTCTCACCCTACCAGACATGCTCACATATACACATATGTGCGGCACACACACACGCACATACCAACACACACACACACACACACTCTCCATCACCTTCTTCCATGTACAAATTTGAAATACTTTTTAACTTACCTGCAGCTTCCTACACTGATCTGCGTTAGCTCATCAGCTGCTCGTTTTGGTAGAATCTCGATACAGGCACACAGCTCCTTCCTGCCTCAGTCACTGAAGCAGGAAACTGAAATCTCAAGCCAGCACTGTATATATACTGTGCCGACCCAGGCCAAGCTTCCGTTCTCTTGCTTTTCTCCCAACCCTCTTCTAACTAATCACAAAATAGAACAGGGGCAAAGAGGCGCCTCAGATTACCCCACCATTTGACAAGAAGAGAGAGAGCAAATTCACAGGCTGATTTACATGGAGCCCCAGGCAAGGAAGTGCTAAAGTCTAAAGCCCCGTAATCATCAGTGATACTCAGGTGTGTCAAAAATGGGTAGTAGATAAGAATATCATATGTCTAAGGTTAGGACTGGGGCTTCACCTGCCTGGATAATCTCTTTGATGGCTGGCGCGGGCACCTCTGTGCACCTGCTCCATCGATCAGACAGATTCACAGAGATAGACTACTCCTTGACCCTTTCTTACAGTGAGGGTCAACATTTTTCAATTGGTACAATAATAGGCGAGTGGAGCCCCGACACCCACAAGGGGGACCACCACTGACATTCTTGTATCTTCTGTTCTTCGCAGAACTGAAAAATAGGAAGAAGGTTTGTTGCTGCAACCCAGCAATTCAATTTGTATGCAATCACCATCTCCCACTTACTGCCAGTCATATTTGACATCATATATAACCATAATTCTCTCTTGTAAGTTTACTGCACCTGACTTTATGGCACAATGATCAATATTGACTCACAGGTTCAACCCAGCTAACACCGCACACTATGGGATTGGGGTTTCTTCTATAAAGAGCTTTTAGCACCACAGATACTGTAACGTGTTGATGAATAAGTATGCACACATATGTGAAAAGCACACCTTAATTAATAAAACAACAACTCACAATTTGTCCCAAAAGAAATTAAGAATTACATACAAATGTTCCAACATAGTTGTTCAAACCCACAGATATAAGAATACTTGTTTGAAGTCAAAAATAATATTCTTTATTGCTCTCTTGCAAATGGGCGGATCTAGCGGATCTCGCGTACGCGAAATTGCGGATTTACGGATTCGCAATCCGCGAAGATACGCGAACTCTTGTGGATTTGCGGATTTTCCCGTTTTTTGTGTTGGCGAGCGTTTGCGCCGATTTTGGGACAATTTCGCAATTGCTAACTTACTTTTCTGCACGCAACGGCCGCGACTATGTTGTTTCTACGTCTGGTTTATCTCACAGGTTCACAGCACCCTCTGTTTCACCACTGCCACCCTCTGGGACACCCATGCCACCCTCTGGTACATCCTCACTGCCACCCATTAGGTTTGTTTATCACTGTAGTTTATGGGGGGTGAAAAAAGCAAGCACACCTCCCCTACTTCAACTGCCATGAATTAATTTGGGGTTGATTAATGTGTCAGTTATTTAGCAAGTTCCAGTCTGGCTGGCACCTGCTTCCTTCCTTATCTCTAAATTGCTTTCTGTTGCAGTGAAATTTTTTTTCACAGGACCTTTATGGTCTACTTGTAGCTATTCTATGAGCCTGCTGTTTGGGTCATAGCAGGGTCATAGAATAGTTGCAAACTCTGGAGGGGCCCCTCAGGAAGCACCACAGTGAATGTTACAAATGTTAAGTTTGAACTTTTGCACCTGCTCATTGCTTTCAGTTTAGCAAAAATCGTTTTTTCTGCAATTTCGCGTGTTTTTTGGGGCGCGAATCCGTGCAAGATCGATTTTGGAAGCCGCGAATGCTTGCGAATACACTAATTTTTTTTTGCGACGTGTATGTTCGCGTGCTTTTGCGCGTGTTCGCGAGGCGCTTGTAGCTATACATTTGCCAAGTTACCCTAGCAGTCGTACACGGGCGCGGCCATCTTGTTTGCGTGACGTAATTCCGTTTCCGGCCGCTATGTGTAATCTCGCAAACTGTGCTGCTCGCTAGTACAATTTCGCGCGTGCTCGCGAGGAAAATCTCGCGCGAACTTACCCACGCGGTTGTGAACGGGCGCGGCCATCTTGTTTCTCATTCATTGCTATGGTTCTGGGCATGCTTTCTGTATCCTCTCTGAATCTCTGCCATCCTTTGCTTGTTTGAAGTTTATTTAATCTATTTTACTTATTATCTATCCCTCTATTTTTCTAGCTGTATATTTTTGTGTTTTCTGCTACTTTTAGTTACTTTTAAACTACTTTTTTAAACTCTTTTCTTTTCTTCTTCACTATTCTATTTCTTCTTTATCATTTAAGTTTATTTCTGCCCAGACCATGGTAAAGGGAGCCGGGAAGCACCCTGAGAAGGGGAAGGGTCCCGCACCCCGTGCCCGGCTCCCGTGCGGGCGTTTGAGGGGGGAGCAAGTGGTGCCACGGGAGATCTTCAGCGCGGAGGAGGTGGCCGCGCTCATCTTCCACGTCCAGCGCCGCCTCCCCAAGACGATCCTGGGAGGCGGCAAGATCGCAACTGGCTATGGCATCCGGGAGCGCCGGAAGCGGTGGGAGAAGGTGTGCCGGGCAATGTATAAGCTCTCTGGGGTCCGGCGCACATATAACCAGGCCACCCACCGCTGGACCGATGTCATGGACCGGGAACGGGACTTGCTGGACGCGCTCGGCGTAGAGGTCCCCGGGCTTGGTGAGTAGTAGTAGCTATTCATCACTACTCTGTTTTATCCGGCTCTGTTATTTGCAAATCTTTGTTCTTTACCAAGAGCAATAATGCTGCCGATTACATTGTAGGTAAATTATATTTCAAAATCTTCTATGCATTTCAGGTGCACTGCTCTCCTTCTCAGTAGCCTTGCTTGCTACTATGCTTATTTGTTTTGTAAATTGTGTTCATTTCATTGGCCTGAGAAATTATGTATGAGTGTAGTGTAAAGATAAGAACTGCGTAATGCTAGACACTAAGGGTCATATTTTCAATTACCGGCGCATCCCTGCAAAGTAGCAGGGATGCGGCAGTAATTGTGTGCCATGCCACCACCACCCATTGGCCCAAAACGTCACAGAAGCCTTACGCATCTGTGCCGTAAAGGCGGCGCATTGCTGGAGTTGCGTGCCAACGATGGCGCAGCTCCAGCAATGCTCTGGGGTACCCTATCTCCCCAATGCTGCATCAAGCCGTACGTCGGCTTCAAGCTCGCAGGGTTTGACTCATGCATCATTGTCTTAAAAGTGACTGATTGACATCTTGTAGATTTCCCTCAGCCACTTTTAGGATTCGTTCCTGCGCAGGTACGCCCTCCCTTGCGCCGGAACGCCCCCTGATGGCGCAGGGCTTTACAACGTGATGCATCGCCCATATTTTTTTTTTAATATATACGCCGCACCAACACCATGGCGAGTCTTTTGTTCTGCCGCTGCGTCACAAAAGTCACGCAACAATGGAGGAAAATGAGCCGCAAGGGACTTCTAAATCAGCCCCAACAGACTGAAGTCCAGTCCTTCCTTTAGACACATGGCTATAAGAAGAAATAGTGGTGGTGGTGGGTGGATTGATAGTTTGAGTATTCACTGATCTGCAAGCAGGATGGACTTTGTCTGTCACTTCGCGTGCTGCGGACTGCTGCCTGCAGTGCCAGGCCTAGGCAAACCTCTTTAGTAGTCTGTTTATTGAGTTACATAGGAACTTTCTAAGTCAACGGTCCGCAAATCAGGCAATACGAATAACGTAGTATACCACATGAGATAGATCCCGTGGAATAGTTGTCTATCTATTTGCTATTTCTCCAAAAAATGTTGTTATTGTTCTTTTGAAATGGTTGATTTGGTTGACAAATCTCATCCATGTTTTCTGGTCTTTCTTTCTTTCATGTTGTACATCAGCTCCCCCCAAGGGCAAGAGGACACAGGAGGAGGAGGGTGCTGTTCAGGATGCAGGCCAGGATCGGGCAGGCGAGGGCTCCTTTGCTGGCCCCAGTAAGTTTTAATTGTAATAAAGAGTACCTATTTTTTCCTAGCGTTCTTCATTCGATTTTTTCTAAATCGTCTTTGATCTTCTTGTAGACTGGATATAACTTCTTATCCTGGCTCGAATATGACTCCCTGTGGTATTAGTAGATTATTCTTATTAGTCTGTCTGTGTAGCTAACTAAGATTGGACATTTGGCAATTCCATTGGACTCCCATTCTATTCAGCAATAGCTCTATGCACTGTCTCCTTACTGACTAGATAGTGTGGCAGAGTCATTCAGCTCCCGAGTACCGAAGTCACCGATGATTGATCCCCAATGATCTCTAGATTATCGTACACAGGACAAGAGAGTACGGAGTCACAGCACAGTCAAGAATTGTCAGAGGCACTCATGCTTGCAAAAATTCCAAAACCTTTAGCTCATCCACTCTAGTCTGGAGGACCAAAAACCACAGAGTCTATTGTCATAAAACTATTTAACTGAAAACGGAAAAGTGCTTAGTGCTGACGATTAATTGGACACATTTCTTGTGGTCGAGCCGAGCTCTCACCTGGTTTGAACTTGATCCTGGTCGTGTTCTTAGGAGTCAAGCTTCTGTCTGTTAGGAGAAAAAGTGGTGCGTGTTAAAAATAAAAAGCAAGCATTCATCAGTTGTGCATAAAAGTGCAGCAAGACAACAGCCTTCCCTGGAAAAAGGGACATTTTTACTTTAGAGTAGACAGTCACAAATTATTACATTGTATTCTGTTTTTTTAACATTTCTCCTAGACCAAATATTATATAGTAGTGAGTGGTGTATTCTAACATTCTTAAATGTACTTTGTAGGTGTAACATCTGGTGACGGGGCCAGCGCGGAGGTGGCGGTGTTGGGCGAGGACTCGGAGGACTCTGGGGAGGAGGCGGTGCAAGAGCCGGCGGACGGTCCTGTGGGGGTTCGCACGGTGGTGGCGGGAACAGGTAAGCTATATATTCCTTACTTATTGAGATTGAAGACTGCATAGTGTGCTTTCTGCACAGTGTGCTTTCTGCACGGGTGTATTACAAATCAACGGGGTAGTAGCCTCCTCGAAATGTACTTCGACTTAGCTGTGAAGTTTTTGGTGAGAAGAATCCCAATAAGTTCTTAGACGAACGTGATGGATGGGATGAACGAAAAGCGAAAGAAGGGTGTAAGTAAGTGGGACGCGAAATTGTATGATGGCTGGCAAAGAAGAACGATATGTGTTTGCTTGGCCCCCGAGGTGGCTGGGAAGGAAAGAATATGGTATGGTGCATGGCTGGGTCAATGATGAAGCAAGGATGGGTGGAAGGACATCAGCCTGGGTGGGTGAAACAGAAACTGTATGTGTGCGTATACTTTGAATGAATGGATGCCTGGAGCATGGTATTCTCTGACTCTTAGATAGCACATGTGTATCTATAGAGAGTAGATGGTCGCTGGATGAACTAAGTGTTACCTTGAAGAGCATGTACCACCGCACCCGCACGTCCGTTCCAGTGTAGGGAAGGCAAGGAAAAGAAATTGTAAATGTGTCCAATACTACCATGAATAGTAGCAGTACTTTGTATTGCAACTGCAAGCACAGCATATATCTGGTTATTACGGTGGACACTCCGTACCTCTCTTAATAACTTTAGTTTAGTTGTAGTGCGTCATTCATGTGTGGGTGTATCACTGTTCACTCAATATTAAGCAAAGCACCTAAAGTCATCCCATATGTCATCAAATACGTCCCATGTGAAGTGATAGATAATCAAATTATTTAGCTTCTTCATTTTCCTTTTCTAGTACTCATTTGCACTGTAGGGTGAAAGGTAAATTAATTAAGCAGTAGCCCTTGTAACAGAGTATTCTCAGTTCCACCCGTAATAGAAAAGTAATAGCTTCACCACCCGCATGTACTGGACGGGTACAGTAACGCAAGTCTGTCTCACTCATCATGGTGTGCAACTGTTTTTCTCGGGTGCAAGTTCACTGTGCTGCCATTCTGCCGGCTTGCATAAGATAACGTACCAATTTTCCTAAACAAGAGAGAAGAAGAAGAATAAGACTGGTGTACTGTCATAGTCGACTGTAATGGAAGTCCATAGTGGTCGTAGAATTTGTTCATTAAACTACCACTAATGTTAGAGCAAGGATGCAGAAGTGGGAGGTTACATAGATACTGTCCTCAATAGTTATGTACTGTGCTTTCAATTTGCTACTTGTACTATGACCCAACTTTCGGCTCAATCACTTTGTGTTATTAATGCTAAGGAGCATTGGTTACAGACTATGTCTTTCTTTCTTCATATAGTTGCTCCTTCCAAATCAACATCACGGAGGGAGCAGGCGCGAATGGCCCGGCAACGGAGGCTGGATGCCACTGTCGCCGAATATCGGCGGCTGGTGGCCCTGGAGGAGGAGGAGGACACGCAGTCGACCGGTGCAACAACAACATCCTCGACTGGGACCGCTGCATCCTCCTCCGTGACCCCACGGGACGCCAGCAGCATGCGCAGTGCTCCAGCGGGACCGAGCCGGGCTAACAAAGACAACCGCCACCGCCAAGCAACAGAAAGACCAGCTGCCCCCCACAGGAGCTGCAAGGCACGCCAACGCCGCCTAGGAGTCCGAATGTCCTACCTGGAGCAGGAGGTCCTGAACTATAAGAACTTGGTAGAGGGCCTCCGCTCCGAGCTTGCCACCCTCCGCAAGGAGTATGATGCCCATGCCGCAAAATGCACCAGGTCCAGCACCCTCCAGTAGTGGAGTGTCCCTTGCCCTTTTTTTATAGACTTTTGGGGGGTGGGATTTGGGAGTTGGGATCGTTTTGGGACTTTTCAAAGACAATCGTTGGGGTTAGGGTGGGTGAGGGAGATTATTTTGTTAGGGCTACATAAATATACATTTTTAAACTTTATCTGACCATACCTGTTTTTTACTGCTTTTCAGTCTGGTGGGTGGGGGACGGGGGTGTAACAGTAAGTTTGTTTTCCTGAACAGTCGTAGGACTTTAGTAGTACTACCGTCAATCTCTCGTCTAGTCCTAAATAATACTCCATTATACTACCTCCCACCAAACGCTTATCTTACCTGTAATTTGTGTTAGAAATTAGGGCTAGGCCCAGGGCTGGCTCCACGTGAAATGGGGATTAACGTTGGCAATCCTGGGCGGGTGAAATTTCCTCATTGCGGTGGTACTAGTGGTGTGACACAGTGGCAGTTGCATGCCTATGGAAAAAAAGAAAACGAAACCTGTTTTGTCCTTACTGTAGCATTACAACGGTTACGGTACCATCGAGAATATAGCAGGTGACAGTACACTAGAACAGTGCCATAATGTAGCCTAACAAATGGTAAAGTATTTGCTTGCAAGTATAACTAGTACTTGCGTAGAATTTATTTGACATTGGCTCCTACTACTAGAAGATATAGTACTGAAGCTGAGTAAGTCTAGAAGATATCCTCGTATTCCTTCACCAGCCTGTTGCTATGACCTTATCCTCCCCAGCAAGTGTGTGGAATTATTGATGTCATTTTAGTCAGACATCAAGCAAAACAACACAGCCCGGGGGAAGAGGGTTAGGGTTTGGAAAATGGATGGGAATGGGGGTTTCTTTTTGGGTAGGTTTTGTTGAGAGAAGAAAAAAAAAGCAAAGCATGGACAAACAATAATTGAAGATAAAGAGAATCTTTGGGTACAAACTAAAGCTAAGCACATGCAGTCACACTCATAGAATAAAACAATGGATACTGTATCTGTATTGCGTATGTTGTTGGAGTTGTCCTGTTGAATTTGGTAAGTAAGTTGCATGCAGCAAACAATTCCTCTTATTGGCGGCACTCCTCCATTCCAGCTGACGCTTCGTCCATCAATGTTGGTGACCACTGACAGAAGACACCCTGTCCACTGCCTGCCTGGCGGATGTTGACTGAAACCCGGCCTGTAATTATTGAACGGAAAACAGGAAGTGCTATTACAATACCACTGATAAATAAATGAAAGGTATGTACGCTGTGTGGTGCAAAAAGTGACACTTTGATTTCCCTAATAGACAGTACAATATTTTTGAAATTGCGTGCTCTGTCTGAGTCACCTTTTTAAGGATAAATAAGTATGGCCAAAATATTATAGCGGATCTTTCCCCTCAAGGTAGGTGTACTGTAAACTGTGTTTTAGAACAAAATTTGACCTTTCCAGCAATGCTCCCACCAAGACCCTTACTAAAGCCAGTCGCAAAAATGTAGAAGACCCCCAATCAGATCTCCAAAAACGATGCCGAGCAGAAAAATGGTGACAAAACGTACTTTGAAAGTAACAGTAGGCCCAAATACAGACCGTGGATTGTATTCAAACCACTTGCAAGCAAGCAAAAGTATCCATAGCCAGCATCGCTCCAACAGTGCTCTAAAACCCCAGAACTGCGTTGCAATAGAACCCCCCGAAACACATGCAATCCTGCTGCTAGGGCGAACCCTAACGAACCCTAACTTACAAAAAGTGCCAAAACTGGTGTTTCCTTATGGATTTTGTCCAAAACACTTCTATCCGGTATTAGGCCTTCCCAGGAATGCCCCAGGCAAGACCCGCCAACCCACCTGCAAAAAACCACCCGACAACACCCCCAAACAGCGAAAAAGCTAAATCTCATACTTACAATATCTCTCGGCCTTCGGTCCAAACGCGGCGCTGTGCAGCTAGGTCATCAGATTCATCACATCAATCATCATAACTCCTGTTTTCCACCACGGATTTCCTGAAAAGCAAATGCAATCAAGATTAGACTGTCGCAGCAGTGCTTCGACAGAGACCCCGGCCGCAACCCACCCACGAACAGCAGGAAGCCCCCCAAAACGCTACATTGAACAAGATGTCAGAAGAAATAGCAAAAAAAAGGCTGTTCCTTAAGGATTTTGTCCAAAACACTTCTATCCGGTATTAGGCCTTCCCAGGAATGCCCCAGGCAAGACCCGCCAACCCACCTGCAAAAAACCACCCGACAACACCCCCAAACAGCGAAAAAGCTAAATCTCATACTTACAATATCTCTCGGCCTTCGGTCCAAACGCGGCGCTGTGCAGCTAGGTCATCATCAATCATCATAACTCCTGTTTTCCACCACGGATTTCCTGAAAAGCAAATGCAATCAAGATTAGACTGTCGCAGCAGTGCTTCGACAGAGACCCCGGCCGCAACCCACCCACGAACAGCAGGAAGCCCCCCAAAACGCTACATTGAACAAGATGTCAGAAGAAATAGCAAAAAAAAGGCTGTTCCTTAAGGATTTTGTCCAAAACACTTCTATCCGGTATTAGGCCTTCCCAGGAATGCCCCAGGCAAGACCCGCCAACCCACCTGCAAAAAACCACCCGACAACACCCCCAAACAGCGAAAAAGCTAAATCTCATACTTACAATATCTCTCGGCCTTCGGTCCAAACGCGGCGCTGTGCAGCTAGGTCATCATCAATCATCATAACTCCTGTTTTCCACCACGGATTTCCTGAAAAGCAAATGCAATCAAGATTAGACTGTCGCAGCAGTGCTCCCAGACACCAAAAATCACCCACAAACACCGGAACCCCGCCAAAGAGCACCTCAAAGGCAAGCAAGTCAGCAAAAACGGCAAGAAATTTCCACCTCATGGTCCAAAACACTTTTGTCCATTATTAGAGCTTCACAGCAATGGGCCCAAATCCGTCAACTCACCCGCAAAGAAGTACAACACCCCCACAAGTGCTGAGTCTTTCTTCATTGGGCGTAATCCAGCACTCTGCTTTGAGGGAAATCGCAGTCTGGAGGAGGAGGATAGAGGAGCATGTTCTTCAGAACTTGTGAACCTGAGGAATGTAGACTGCGGCACCTTCAAATCAATAAGCAAACAAGTGAAGACAGTTCTGCTGATGGTCTTGTTTTTGGGATTAGGTGATTAAAGTTTGAATTAAATTAACTGTGCAAAACAAAGAAAGAGAGACACACAGGAATAAAAGTGAATAAGGACGAAAAAGAAAGTTCTTTATTCATTGTCTCATTTTCAGGGCTCGGTGTCAGGGAATAAGAAGAAGATTTCGTCATCATACTCTGCGAATTCAGGCAGGATGAGGTCAGTGCCACCAAACAGAGAACAAATCCCCTCATCTACGTTGCCGTCCTCCTCGTCTTCATGCGGCTTGCTTTCTCGTACTTTGTAATCTGGTGGTATGAGGTGCTGATTCATCTTGATCATTGTCAGCCGCTCCACATTTTTGGGCGAGAGGCGGCTCCGTTTGGGAGTTACAATGCCACCAGCAGCACTGAAAACACGTTCAGAAGACACACTTGCGAGTGGGCAAGACAAATAGTTTATAGCCAGGTTGGAGAGCTGTGGCCACAATTGTGTTTTGCCATGCCAATACTGCAATGGCTCATCATTAAGAAAGACCTCTGTTGAGTCATTCATATAGTCCTGCACCATCGACTCAAGGTCATCAACGGTTCCTCCACTTTGCTTACTTTTTGCTGTGCCTTTGACATTTTTTCGAGAACCATACCCAAGCAAACTTAGCCAATCCTCCTCAGCAGCCACTGTTAGTGTTGTGTGTGGTGCAGATGATCCAGTTGCCGGTGTCTTTAACGGCTGAGAGGTCACTTGTGCCCCAGCCACAGGTGCAGAACTGGATTCTTGTGACTGGGGATGGCCTGCTGATGCTGATGTACTGTCTTCTCCTTCAATAACCTGCCGTTCTTTTTCAAACCTCTTGGCTGACCAGGCTAACCAATGTTTGTACTTTTGAACATCTGCATCAGCAAAAGGAAAGAATGCTTCGCCTGCCAGCGCCTTTTTGTAGCGTGGATCCAGAATAGTAGCACAAATGTAATGCTGATCTGACTTGATCTTTTGAAGACGTTCATCACCACGTAGGCGCTCTAATAATTTCTCAGACAAAATAAAATGGTCTTTTTTTTGTACATCTTTTTGAAACTCAGAAGACACCGCCATCAGTTGGTGCTCCAGCATGCACAACAATGGGATAGCTTTTCCCAAATTACAGTCCTCCTGGCTGACTGCACGCGTGAAGAACTCAAAAGGACGAAGCATGTCTGTCAGGCTTTTAACTATGTCCCATTGCGCCGCAGCCATCCGCAGGTCCTCCTTCTGACTTGTACCCTCTGTTAAGAAATAGTGATCGAGCACCGTATACTGCTCATACAGACGCTCAAGCATGTAGAAGGTTGAGTTCCAACGTGTTGCCACCTCCTGGATGAGTGCTTTCACTGGTATTCGACTTTGAAGTAGCAGCCTCCTCAGATGCTTCCGGGCCTTAAAGGAATGGCTGAAATGGTTGCACATTTTGCAGCAGGTGGCCATTACCGCGAACGCTGCACTGTCTCTATCACTCAAGAATTTTTGAACGACCAGGTTGATACAGTTCGCCAAACACGGCACTCTAACATAGTTACCCAGCGACATGGCCTTAACTACATTGGCGCCATTATCCGTGGAAACATAACCAATCTTGCGTTTTATTGGAGATAGCATTTTCAAGACCTTTTTGTCAAACTCTTCCAAAATGTTTTCTGCTGTGTGACTTTTCTCCAAGCCAAACATGGCTAGTGTTGCATGTTTCCGAGCAGCTTTGAAAACTTTGTCCGGGTCAACACCTGCGATTAGCTTTGCTTTAACACCTGAAAAAGAGACCCAGTGTGCAGTGATGCACATGTAATCAGCGCCTGCGCCACTGGTCCACATGTCTGTTGTCAGATGTATTGTGTGAACAGCACTCTTCTGCAAAGCTGCCACAATCGCCTCCAGCACATCTTCATGTAGTGCTGGAACCGCAACTCTGGCAAAATAGAACCGGCTAGGAACCTTCCATTTAGGGCAGAGCGTTGCCACTAATTCTAGAAAACCTACCGCTTCTACAAAAGAAAAAGGGAGAAGGTCCACAGCTAGCATTTTAGCCAGCTTAGTGTTATACAGACGCGTCAGTGGGTGGTTGCGTTCATATGGCACGTCTGAAGTAAGCATTGTTCTAATGTTGCCCTGGACCAAGCATTTACGGGCTGATAATGACTTTGTTGACCCAATTTTGCTCGCTGGTGAACTTTTGTGCGTTGGTGTCTCACTCGCTCCAACACTCTTAGTGTGCCTCACATTGGGTGTGCTGCTGACAGGGGTACTGGGTGTAAGGGAAGTGTTTGACACGTCTTCTTCCTCCTCGTCATCATCAGATGCAACATCAACGTTTCCTTGAATTCGGCCTTTCTTGATCGCATCTAGGTGCGCAAACCATTGGACAGTGTGCTGTCTCCTAAGATGACCTCTCTGGCCTCCGGTACCATAGTTGGTACCTGGCTTACCACGACTAACTGCAACCTTACAAAGGGTACAAATGGCAAACTTTGGATTTTTTTGACAAACAGTAAAGAAGTCCCAAACTGGGGACTTGAAGTGTCTGTGGGACCTGGAGGAGGCGGCGATACTGGTGGTGGTGGTCATGAAGCTAATGCCAGATGAAGTGGAGGATCTGGATTGCCCAACTTTTGTACGTTGTGCACTTTCACCGCCACTAATTAAGGTCGAGGTGGATGGAGGTCTCTTCTTGCCAGAAAGAAATATGGAAGCGGGACGAGTTGGTGTACTACTTAACTCCAATGATTGTGGTGTTTCCACTGCCTCCTCATCGACAACATCATCATCATCACGCTCAGCAGCTCTTCGGGCTAGGGTCAAAATGTCTGTTTGCTGCATGCCCGCTGGGGCTGCAGTGACCTTTATGATGACTGGGTCGTCGTTGGCAGAGTCTTCATCAGCAGCAGTATCCGCCACTTTTTGTTGAGCCTCATCACACTCCATAACTCTGAGACTTTGGACGAGCTTCCTTTTACGCTTAACTACCTTTGTCGGATCATGGTGTGCCTCACTCTCAGACGGCAGTGGTGCTGCTGGTTCCCAAGTTTGATCCGTATCATCAGAAGGAGGTGTGCTTGAAGAAGATGTAGACACCACCCTTGATCTCTTCCTTGCTAGGGGTGTGGAAGACAATGAAGGATCATCAGGAGGAGTGGCTTCCTCAAATGATACCTCGCCTTGATTGTCGATTTCCTGATGTGCCCCTACTTCGGGAGGAACAACTATTGTGGGCACTTGTGACCCTCCATGCACCTCTGCTTGCGCATCTCCTTGCGCTGCCTCTCCTTCCACATGTACTTGGGCTTGTACTTGCACATGTGATTGTTGTTGCGGCTGTGGTTGTTCAACACTCGTCAGATGAGCTACAACAACCTGTGTTGATTGAGGGACATTGCTGCTGCTTTCTTGCGATGAGCCAACATCACTGGTCGATGGTGATTGAAGAACTATACTGGCTGCCTCTGCAGCACTCAAGGGCTTGGACTTAAGTTGGTGTGGTGGTGGTGGTGGCACTGAGCCCAATGGAGCGGGGGTGCTGCTGCCAGCTTGGTCCCCAGCAGATCCCGCTGCTGCCGCAGGCATATTTTTGTTTTTACTCCCAAAAAAAGGGGCGGGTGGCACACCAGTCTCCTTGGTAACTTGCTTCTTCTGCTCCTTACTGGCACCTTTCTTGCTAGAGGAGCTACGGGTTACTTTTTTTGGGGCCATCTTCTTCAGAGCAGGTCAGAACAGCAGGCAGCAGTTGCACGAGTTGCAGAGTTGTCTGTGTCCAGACGTGACGTCGCGTGACGTTATGCTGCACACACACACCGCTGCAGGACTTCTTCCTGGCACTGGTGGTTCTCTTGAGTCTTGTGCACCTAAAAGAAATGGAAGACAGAAGAACATCAGTTCAGTTATACACCCCAAAAAATCGACAAAACACAGAAAAATCAGCACAATCCCATGCCATCCATGATGTTTACATTGAAGACACCCCACAGAAAGACTAGGGCCATGCAAGTATGCAACACTCACTACCCCTGGGCATAATGGATGAAAAGTAGGCAAAATAAGTGCAGGCCTCAGACACTGCCTCTCTTCAAAATGGCCCCTTACACCCCAAGCACATGTTGCCTGTACCAGCCAGCACTCAAGATGGCCACCACCACCACCCACATGGCCAGTCCACATCAACAGTACACCCCCAAAAAACAGAAAAACAGCCAGAAATCACCACAATCCAATGCCATCCATGATGTTTACATTAAAGAGAGTGAGACCACACTACAGGCACACTCAGTCCATGCACCACTACCCCTGGGCAAAGGGCCCCACCAGCAGCCCAAAAAAAACGACAAAAAACAATAAAATCAGCACAATCCCAGCCCATCCATGGCCTCAATGGTGTTTAAATTCAAGAAGACACCCCTCAGAAACACTAGGCCCATGCAACACTCACTACCCCTGGGCATAATGGATGAAAAGTAGGCAAAATAAGTGCAGGCCTCAGACACTGCCTCTCCTCAAAATGGCCCCTTACACCCCAAGCACATGTTGCCTGTACCAGCCAGCACTCAAGATGGCCACCACCACCACCCACATGGCCAGTCCACATCAACAGTACACCCCCAAAAAACAGAAAAACAGCCAGAAATCACCACAATCCAATGCCATCCATGATGTTTACATTAAAGAGAGTGAGACCACACTACAGGCACACTCAGTCCATGCACCACTACCCCTGGGCAAAGGGCCCCACCAGCAGCCCCAAAAAAACGACAAAAAACAATAAAATCAGCACAATCCCAGCCCATCCATGGCCTCAATGGTGTTTAAATTCAAGAAGACACCCCTCAGAAACACTAGGCCCATGCAACACTCACTACCCCTGGGCATAATGGATGAAAAGTAGGCAAAATAAGTGCAGGCCTCAGACAGTGCCTCTCTTCAAAATGGCCCCTTACACCCCAAGCACATGTTGCCTGTACCAGCCAGGACTCAAGATGGCCACCACCACCACCCACATGGCCACAGTCCACATCAACAGTACACCCCCAAAAAACAGAAAACCAGCCAGAAATCACCACAATCCAATGCCATCCATGATGTTTACATTAAAGAGAGTGAGACCACACTACAGGCACACTCAGTCCATGCACCACTACCCCTTGGCAAAAGGCCCCACCAGCAGCCATAAAAAAACGACAAAAAACAATAAAATCAGCACAATCCCAGCCCATCCATGGCCTCAATGGTGTTTAAATTCAAGAAGACACCCCTCAGAAACACTAGGCCCATGCAACACTCACTACCCCTGGGCATAATGGATGAAAAGTAGGCAAAATAAGTGCAGGCCTCAGACACTGCCTCTCCTCAAAATGGCCCCTTACACCCCAAGCACATGTTGCCTGTACCAGCCAGCACTCAAGATGGCCACCACCACCACCCACATGGCCAGTCCACATCAACAGTACACCCCCGAAAAACAGAAAAACAGCCAGAAATCACCACAATCCAATGCCATCCATGATGTTTACATTAAAGAGAGTGAGACCACACTACAGGCACACTCAGTCCATACACCACTACCCCTGGGCAAAGGGCCCCACCAGCAGCCCCAAAAAAACGACAAAAAACAATAAAATCAGCACAATCCCAGCCCATCCATGGCCTCAATGGTGTTTAAATTCAAGAAGACACCCCTCAGAAACACTAGGCCCATGCAACACTCACTACCCCTGGGCATAATGGATGAAAAGTAGGCAAAATAAGTGCAGGCCTCAGACACTGCCTCTCCTCAAAATGGCCCCTTACACCCCAAGCACATGTTGCCTGTACCAGCCAGCACTCAAGATGGCCACCACCACCAACCACATGGCCAGTCCACATCAACAGTACACCCCCAAAAAACAGAAAAACAGCCAGAAATCACCACAATCCAATGCCATCCATGATGTTTACATTAAAGAGAGTGAGACCACACTACAGGCACACTCAGTCCATGCACCACTACCCCTGGGCAAAGGGCCCCACCAGCAGCCCCAAAAAAACGACAAAAAACAATAAAATCAGCACAATCCCAGCCCATCCATGGCCTCAATGGTGTTTAAATTCAAGAAGACACCCCTCAGAAACACTAGGCCCATGCAACACTCACTACCCCTGGGCATAATGGATGAAAAGTAGGCAAAATAAGTGCAGGCCTCAGACACTGCCTCTCCTCAAAATGGCCCCTTACACCCCAAGCACATGTTGCCTGTACCAGCCAGCACTCAAGATGGCCACCACCACCACCCACATGGCCAGTCCACATCAACAGTACACCCCCAAAAAACAGAAAAACAGCCAGAAATCACCACAATCCAATGCCATCTATGATGTTTACATTAAAGAGAGTGAGACCACACCACAGGCACACTCAGTCCATGCACCACCACCCCTGGGCAAAAGGCCACACCAGCAGCCCCCAAAAAACGACAAAAAACAATAAAATCAGCACAATCCCAGCCCATCCATGGCCTCAATGGTGTTTAAATTCAACAAAACAGTTGTATCATGCACCCCTAACCAACCCTGGTCCTACTGGATACTGTGGCTACCCACAATATAATTTATTTAATGTTCTGAAAAAGTTCCAAAATTGTACTTGCAGCAACTGTAATGCCCCAAACAAACTTACTTGTGAAAGTTGATTTCTAATCCAAAAGTGATCCAAAGACAGTCAAAAAGGCCTCAAATCCAAATATCCAGCAGCACCCACAAAAAGTAATCCTTCCAGCTCCAGATCCAAATGAAAGTGACCAGGAGATGGACAAAGCACTGGTAGGAGCCTGCTGGACAGGAACAGGAAGTTGGAGACTGTGGGGCACTTCCTTCCTCCCCCCCCCCAAAAAAATGGACTCCTTGCAAAAAAAAAGGCCATGCAAATGTCAACCTGAGGAGTGATTCTAATAAAAATCATAATTTTCTGAAGGTTTATCCTGTTCGCTGGTGATTTTCTTGTGCAGAATTGCAAAATCTCTATTTCGCGAGTGCGAGATTGTTCCTTTCCGCCGCAACTACGTGTTCGCAATTGCGAACTCTCGCGAGGTGTGCTGTGCAAGGTGGCAAGCCGCGAATACGTATTCGCGGGCGCCAAACTCCCGCGGGATCACGCAGCAAGATCCAAAATGGCGCGGCACTCGCAAAGAAAAACAACTCGGCAAACGCTAAATGACGGAAAGTGAACGCCGTGCACCACGCCGCGTGCCGCAACCAAGCAAAAAATCCGCCGCGAGCGGATTCACGGATTTTCGACAAATTCGCGAGAGTTCGCGGATTGCGAATTTGCCGAAAATCCGAAAAATCCGCGATCGGAGCGGATTTTACGCCCATGCTTAACACAGATTAGCACAGTCATCGCGTTTCATCCAAAAGAAAGTGGGACTTCTTCAGGGCTGATAAAAAAAATACCAAAAAAAAGCAAACAATTATTAAAATCTTATACATAAGAAAAAGAAAACATACAATACACAAATATTAAAAGTATATCTTGTTAAAATCATAATACCATTGTTGTACATTGGTTAATAAAAAATCAAACCTTTTTAGGCTCAATGACCTTACCAAGGTGTGGTCCTAATTAAAAGCAAGTCATGCCTCATGTACAATTTGATTTGTAAACGGTTAATCTCCCAATATAGAATTGGCTTATGTTCCTCATAGGCATCCTTCTTTTAGAATATAATGAGAATGTGTATTCATCAATCATCTTTAATTTCTAAGTTTAACCAACATGTAATCCCAAAATCTACACCAATACTCAGCAATCATAATGCAAACAATGGCCAGGACATTAAGACAATAGTAAATCTCTATTTGACAATTCACCTTAATTCAATGTTGACATTTTAAATTGGTAGATAATTTTCCATTATGCATTGAAATACAAAACCAATATCAAATTTAATTAAATAATCATCATACATTTTGCATTACAACCAATACAAATACATGTGAAAAGAGAATATAAATAGTCAATAGTACTCATTTTACCCAATTGCTAGTATCCAAAATGGTTCTTATCAAATTCATATTGAGTCCTGGTTAGAGTCATAAAAACAATTTCCGCAGTCCCCTGTAAATAAAAATAGCCCAATTAAACTTGTTTAGGTTCAGCAGTCATACTAGACGTTATACAACTATATATTTTATATATTATTTCATTAGAAATCTAAAAGTATGATATTGTCGTTGCCTTCATAAACTTGTGTTATGTTCCATATAGGTACCCCAATATCGGCTCAAGTACTAAATGCACCTTTCACCTACATTGCCCTCATATTGCACTACATAACGGTTTGTAGGACTGACCTTTTACCTAGTTGAGGTAATGACTAGAGGACCTGGGTATTTCTCCAAAAAGCTTTAGCCTCATTCATCATGCATGAGCATTCTTCGAATCACAGCTGGACAGCAGGCTGACCATCTCCTGCATAAAAACTATGTATAAGGGTCATTCCTTCCGTCATCCTAGTTTGACATGACATAACAAGGTATAACCCCAGGGGGTATCACTTTGGGTATATATACACCATCTCTTGCTAAGGTAGAGAGAGGAGAAAAGGACTTCCATGCTGACACACTGACGTGAGATGCTGAGGCTCCTGCATGCAGACACTCCTGCTCGCAGTGGTCTGACATCCCTTTGAGACCAGAACAGGGTCTCACAGTCTCTCACTTCAGGTAAGGGGGTTGACTTCATCCTAGAGGAATTCATGGGATCCACACCTACATACATGCTAGGTATACTTAGGTACATCCAGTTAGGGTCGCATCGTAGGAGTACACTTCTATTACTGTCATGTATTTTAATACTCGCTGTTTTTATAATTTTAGCACTGTTTTAGAAATCTACCATCCTTTTACCCCGTTAGAGCTTATAATCATTTATATATGTTACTGTCTTATGATTGTTTCAGCAGGCTGGTTCAATAAATACTTACTGGTTCAAGTTTCAAGTTCAAGTTCAAGTTTAGTTTATTAGCATAGTTAATTAAAACCATTGCAATAAAAGCACTACAAAATTCGTAAGCATGAGTAAAATCATTTAAAAAAGAAACTTAAAATAAGTATTTCATACAATTTAAACACAGTTAGATCATGCTAGTTGAGAGAGTCAATGGGTCACTGGATAATGTGCTTTACGTGGACTCAGAGATCTATACTCTTGCCCTATTTGCCAGATAATCTAAATAAATACTTCCTGAGAAACCTCCCCACCGTTTAGTCTGTGTATCTCTCTTAGACGAAGTGAGCACAATCTGACTGAGCGAAAAGTAGTACACTGATTTCACGATCCCTGATGAGACAGAGTTGTCATGGTCGATAGTTGCCAAGAACTATTCTCTCCTTGGTAAGAGGAGGTTCTAATGGCACTGTGAGCTAGCTGGTATACTGGCTGACATACGCGGTGGGGGTGTCAGGAATCAGTTTGGACTACAAGCCCGCAGTGTATGTTGTCTAAATGCGCAGATCCTATATAGGTTATATGAACTACAAGACACCTGCATTGCCCAAAAATATTTTCTTGTAAAGTGCACAGATACCAGAATAAAACAGTGCAAATTTCTAAATAACACAAAAAATCCTACAAAGTAATAATTTAGTTATCATTCCATTAGCTCAAACTATAACCTTTTGAAACAACTGTGGTTTTTAATGATAATTAGATCTTCCCATATTTCTTACAGGATAAGGTTTGTCCATTTATACCAATACAAAAAGATAACCCCCAAAAATAATCATAATATCATAGTGTAAAACTGCAAAGTCCCAGCGACATATATGACCAAGTAATTACAACAAGTCAGATAAGTTGTTTTATAAATATCAAAAACACAATAAGATGGCGGACGGAGCACTGAAACTTTTCATGCATCAACCCCAGTCACTATTAGATCTGAGTGAAATCCATCATCATTATTTAGCTCAGTTCGCCACTCCGGGCTGGACTGTTCCCATGAGGAACATGGTCAAGATTGTTTTGCATATGGCTGGGTGTGAACTGGGGTGGTGAAGTGAGCTAAATAATGATGATGGATTCAACCCAGATCTAAATATGTTTGTAAGCTCTGACTGACTGACTTTGATGGTGACATATTCTGAATATCTGGAACACACTTTCTCAGATAATAACTCCCTGCTCCTAAACCTCAACCCTATTGTGGAACCGACGGCTACCCCAACTTGGCGGCTGCACCCCAAACTCCTGACGGATGACTATTTCAGACACTCACTAGAAGTGGATGTCTGTGAATACTTTCAGCATAATGACGGTTCGTCGAGCTCCAGTGCTATAGAGTGGGAAGCACTGAAGGTGATCATAAGAGAGCACTGCCTGAGCAATACAGTGGGTCTGAGAAAAGAACTACTGAGGAACTGACTGGGTTGGAAAAAGCACTGCACGATCAGGGCCACCAACTGTCCGAGGACGCACAAACACATAGACTAGTGGACTCCATGAAAAAGGAATATAATAGTGCGCTGGAGAGAATGCGAAACTATGATCTCCGGTAATATCTTAATAAGATGCATGAAGAAGGAGGTAAGGCGGGTAGATTACTCTCATGGCTAGTAAGATCGGAATCAAGAGGAACGCCCATCATCCATATTAAGCCTGCAGATGGAGTGAGCTTATACTCTCCCAAAGCAATAAATGAGGCATTCAGAACATACTATGAACAACTATATGCGACATCAAGCCCGATTTAAGGGGATGACTAACAGGAGTTTCTATCACCTTTGCCACTGCTTACGTTGGACCGAGCAACTCTGGGGGGGGGGGCGGGGGGGGGGGGGGGCTGGTGACAGCTGAGGAAATCCGGGGAGCTTTTCAAGAAATGGCCACTGGGAAAACATCAGTGCCTGCAGGCCTGCTGGTGGAGTTCTATTCCGCATGGGTGCAAAGCCTGACTCCCAAATTGGAAATCTTATATGCAGAGGCCTTGGAGGCAGGTGTACTACCAGCCTCGACGAAGGACTCTCTGGTGATACCACTGCCATAAACTGTACAACTGGGAGCATGGGTGTCGAGGTTCCGACCCTTTCCATGTTGAATGCTTGTTTTAACTTTCTGAGCAAGGTGTTGGCATCGTGACTCCTCTCACATATGCAACACCGTGTCCACACAGACCAGAGTGGGTTCATTCCAACAAGAGCCAAATCCGCCAACATTCGTAGGCTTTTTTTTTATAATGCATCACCCGGAATGGAAAGAATACCCAGAAGCCCTAATCATGTCAGTAGATTTGGAGAAAGCCTTTCATTCAATAAGGTGGAACTTTCTCTGTGCTATGAAGGCTAGTGTTGGACTTGGCGACGGGTGGATAAGGTGTGTCCAATTGTGATATACTGATCCCATGACTCAGGGGAAAAAAAGATGGTGGCAATGCGACTATACAATGTGTTTAGGGGCACAAGAATGGGATTGACATTGTCCCTGTTTTTATTTGCTCTGGCCATTGAGCCATTGGCTGAATTTTTCAGACTGAACGGCCCACGGCATGGGATGAGAATAGGGGGAGAGATCATATTATCTCACTCTCTGCAGACGACCTACTACTTTACTTGTGTGACAGGAGCTGAAGGGTGACGCAAACACTGGGGGTGTTGAGACCTACTCTGCTTTGGTGGGGTTAATACTAAATAAAACGAAAACACATATATTCCCGCGACTAGGAGAAATGCAGTGCCCAGTGTATCTTCCTGCAAGATCTGAACTGCTCCCCATACTTTTAAGTATCTTGGAATACAGGTATTCCATGAACTGGAAGATCTTCGTGAGGGAAACCTGACCCCAGTCCTGCGATCCCTTAAGGCGTGTGTTCCGTTTTGGCGCTCACTTAAATTACCTACGATGGCTGACCAAAATTAATATGCTCCCCAGATTGCTGAATTATTTTGTGAATCTCCCAATGATAATTCCACCCCAGTGGTTCACTGGGTTTAACAGATTAGTAAGCAAATTGATCTAGGATGAGGGACGACATAGAGTTGCGTTGGCTACACTGTAAAGAACCACAAACAAGGGAGGACTTCAGGCCCCAGAGTTTGAAGTATATTATCTGGTGGCCCAATTGCAATGGCTAGCCCAGTGGCTAGAAGGTTGGAATGTGGAGTCACTACACACTACGAACTCGGTTATTACCCGACAACAACTGATCGATGGGTTGCAACATCCCTCAATGGCCATACACGACCCGGGAGTACTCCTGAGGGTGGCACTATATTGTTGGAAAAGATGCTGCAGGCACTCGGCGAAAACCTTGCCATATGAACCAAGCATGCCCCTGACAGGGCTTCTGGGAGGTAAACCACCTAGTTTACTTTCAAGCGCCCAAATGACCAACTGGACAGAAGCTGGAGTACCAACAGAGGGAGACTACAATCATGATGGAATGCTGATTCCGTTGGAGGAATTCTTCACTCACTGTGACCTGGATGGTGGACAATTCATCACTTACCACGCTGTAGTAAATACGTTTAAAGAGCTTTGGGGCAGAGCTCAGCGGGAACCACAAATGGCTGAGAGCTTACAAATGTTGCTAACAATGGGATCCGCCAGACACTTAGGGGCCAATTCCGATGTCAGAAGGACCTGAGTCCGTCCGACATTGGCCAGGAGCTGTAACTGACCAACCTGCTGTCGTCGGTTACAGCCCTGCTAGTACGATGCGACCAAACAGGGTTCGGTCGCATTCGTATACTTAATCATACAGGCATGCATTCCGAGCGGAATGCATGCCTGCATTGTTGAAAGCAGGGGTGCAGTTCATCCCTGCACATTGTGGCCAGCACCCCAAGGTGCCTGCCACCGGGTCCAGGGATCAACGGAGGGGCACCTTAGGTGCCCCCAGGCCGCCATCCGGCAGCCTCACACAAATGGGGGCCCTGCTGGGGGCCTCCAGAAACAGCTTCCGACTGCCTTTTTGTGCGGACACACCGGCACGAAAAGGAAGTGAAAAGCTGCCATCATACTCCCTCGTTCGTAAAGAGGCGACCGGGGGAGTACTGAGGGATTCCCGGACTGCGGACAGGCTCTCCGAGCCAGTCGTCCTCAATCCGGAAATCCGAGTTGAATTCCTTTCCGACCGAGCCCATCAGAATTGCTCGATCGGAAAGGAATCCGGCCCACACATTCCGGTTCGGTCGGAAGGGCTCCGACTATCTTTCGGAGCCCTTCCAACTGAAATCGGAATCGACCCCTTAGTAAAGTAGCAGTGCAATGCACTGCTCAGTATGGTGAAAAAACCTCTGGAAGGTCTCCTGGAAGGATGGAATAGGATAGTAGGGAGAGACGTGTGGAAAAAGAAATGGCACCAAGTGTTGAGGAGTCCAAAACAAATATCTAGGAATGCCGCACTAAAACTCATCCAATTTAAGTATGTGCACAGGGTTTATCTTACACCCCATAGTTTAAATGTTATGCAGGGAGGGGAAACTCGTGGATGCCCTAGATGGGACCAGCAGGATATGGGGTTCATACACATGACATGGGAATGTGGGGTATGCAAAAACACTGGAGCAAGGTGCTGGCCCAGATAAATCTCAACATGGCCAGACGAATTGCATGCACGATTGAAGTATGTCTCCTGGGATTGTTCCCTAGACCAAGAAGGTGGCTTCCCAATTCGCAGACCTAGCACTAGTTTTGTGACGTAGACAAATCGCCATAAACTGGAAAGCGCTGAAAGGTGCCTCGATAATGATGTGTGAACAGACAGTGGGTAAGTGGACACAAGCAGAGGAAATAGCCTTGCAAAGGGAGGAGTTTAGGTAGGCTCCGCAAACATCCTATCGCTGAGCTATGGACGGACATGTTGAGATCTTGGGCTGGTAGGAAGGATGAGCATAGCAATGAACAGGGGGACACAGAGGTGAGCACAGGCAACAATAGTGACACTTCTGAAAGCTTATAGGAAGAAGGCGAGAGACCTCCCAAGGGACGAACCCACTCCCCACACCTCTCAAGAGAATACATAGATCATGCTAGAGGCATATGGCACACAACTGGACAGCGCTACGTTATATGGTTTCCCAAGAACTGTGACAGTTTGAATGTTAACAAACACAAGATATGGCTTCAAGAATGTACATAGATGTAATGCCCCAAGAAGACGATCTTGCATTGAAAATAGGGATGATTGATTGAACAGTAATACAGTGTAACCACATTGTATGTATATAACACCAAAAAATGGAATTGTAAGTTATGTGCAATGGTATTATAGACGGATTGGCTAACCACGGATAAAAATTACATGTAAAATTAGGTGATGAGGCCTGTATGTATGATATTAGGGAAAAGTACAAGAAAAATGACAATAAAGACATATCTAAAAAAAAAAACATTTGGTGCCTGCAGCCAGTGTACTGGGTCACATGATTAGGTGAGTCTAGCTGCTGGCCTTTAAGTATTCCTCCCAGACAGTGACACAAAGGATACTAGTGGTTGGCATGATGGGCCATCCTGACAGGATGGGAGTTGTGTGGAGCTGCTCCCTGCCCCATTTACATCTCAAAGGAGCTGCCTGAGCACACTCACTTTTTTTTCTCCCAGAGGAGAGCATACAATGAACTACATTATGGAAAAAAAATACATACAAAAAAGCAGACCTTGAGCACAAATACAGTACTTCATCGAACAATTTCATAAATATATTCATTGTGTGACAATTATGTACAGAGTCAGATTAGACATAGGTTGATATAAAAATATATATAGGAGAGGCCCTCTATTTCACATCCTCCTTAAACATTTTGACCATTAGATGATTAGGAGCCTGCTATAAACCGGAGACCAGCCAATCTCTTGAGTCATTGTGGCTGCTCATCTAATCCAATTTAGGGAACCAGTGAGCATATGTGCAAGCCCCAATCCCCAGGGGAACGTCACTTTTTATGATGTTTCTGTGGCGATAGGGGCTTCGCCTTATTTACAAGGCAGCATTATGCCACTTAACGTGGCTTAACGCTGTTTTGTAAAGAGGGCAGTGGCTGTTGCTGTGGGCGTTCCACCGCAACACCCATTGATTCTGACACTGCTTCTTATTTACAAGGGAGGCGTAAATAGGAGGCAGCGCCAGAATTAAGACCAGTGAAAACCTGGTCTTAACCTGGCTAAGCAAGGAGAAATGTTTAATTTCTCCTTGTTTTTTCTGTTTTCATGTGTAAACAAACAGCAACACGCCAATGATTATTTAGGGACAGGAAGGTTCCCTTTCCTGCACATAAAAAAATCATTAAAAAAAATTCTACTTTGCAACTTCTGTGTGAGCAGCACACATAGTAGTTACAAAATGGCATTTCAAGAATGTTTATGTGCAGGAAGGGGTACGTTGGTGCTAACCAGCTAAACTTAGTACCAGCACGGGGGAAAGCAGGGCTGCACCATATTCTTGTAAATATGGGGCAACCTTGCGTTTCAGAAGTGGCGGAGCATGTAGTTAAGCCAAGGAGGCTAACGAAAAGCCCCTGCCACTTCCCTTGTACATTTGCCTCCAGAACTTTTGTCCCCACTTCCTAGCATGTCTGCACATACAGTTATAAAGAGTTCTTTTTTGATCATTTATGGCTATCAATCAAACGAGCTAAGCCTGGAACGAGAGGGGTTCTGCGTCCTTGCATCCAGCTGCGATGAGTAGTCTAGCCTCTGCAAATGATATAAAGACAAGATTAGTCTGTGTTGTATCAAACCCCTGCTATTATCATAGCCTACTATCATCTAGGAAGGGCTGAGACAGGTCCTTTGCCCAGACAATTTCTACGAGAATGTTTTTAGATCATTTTTCAAGGGCAATAGATTATCGCAGCTATAGAACATATGAACCAGCTCGACCGGGCCAACACCGCACCAAGGGCATTTATCATCTACCCTTTTTGCCCACCCAAGCAGCTTAGTCGTATTGAAGTAAAGGATGAATATTGTCCTATAATGCTGTACTTTTAAACTGGCTTAGAGGGAAATCTTTAAAGCTAGCACTGATGATATATCTAAATCAACATCAGCATTGTCTAGCTTCCTGGCCCTGTTCGCTTCAGTCCTCTGGAGGTCACATTTTTCAGACTTTCCACCCATAACGTACGAGCAATTCGCCAAACTTCTCTATGCCACTAAATCTGGCTCACCATTAGACCCATGCTCTTCTAAGATAATACACTCTACGACCGAGTTAGTCGCCTCCCATCTTACGGAGATAATCAATCTTGCCTTTTAAATTGGTATCTTCCCTAAAATATGGAAAAAGACCTCCATTTTACCACTTTTAAAAAAAGCTAATTTGGATAAAACAGATCCAGGCAGCTACAGTCCTATCGCCCGCCTGCCACAACCGGCAAAACTTCTGGAAAAAAATATGAACCAAGAACCGGCCATATTTATCAAGAGCAATGATATTCTGGATCCATCACAGTATGGTTCCCGAAGTGGACATAGCACCGAGCTTGCATTGATCACGGCATCATAAGAAATCAGGCGCTCTGTAGATAAGGGAGGAATGGCGGCACTGATCTCACTGAATCTTTCGGCAGCGTTTAATACGGTGGATCATAGACTTCTAATACTTCGCCTCCAAGAAACAGGCATAGCTGGTGATGCCCTATCGTGGTTTAAATCCTTCCTTTCGGACTGGGAACAATTTGTGGAAATGGACGCTTTTATTATTATTATTATTTTGGATTTGTAATGCGCATACCCTCAACAACGAGGCGTCCCAGCACAAACCAGAGACCAAAAGCCGGAGCTGAAGCTCCCACTGTATTAAACTCCTGTGTGGGGTCCCACAGGGCTCATCCTTGAGCCTGACCCTTTTCAATCTATATGTGGTCCCCCTGGCTACACTCAGTAAATTCTACAGATTTGCCATGGTGTTATATGCTGACGAAACCCATATTATAGTTTCTATTTCAAATGATACCCGCAACACAGCTCATAACTTTCACACCTGTATACGACGGGGGAGTAGATGGATGTCTCAAGCTAAATTCTAATAAGACAGAGGTTCTTCTTTTTGGCAGAGATTCAGCTTTCTGGTCCTCGGACTGGTGGCCTATGTAGAGAAAGTGTTGGATAGCGGAAGGGTAAAGATTACTATTCCCATGCCAGTGAGTGCAACAGTAAACAAAGTGTTGGATAGCTGAGGGGGAAAAATGACTATTCCAACTCCAGTGAGTGCTTCAGTAGGGAAAGTGTTGGATAGCGGAGGGGTAAAAATTACTATTCCCACTCCAGTGAGTTCAACAGTAAGGAAAGTGTTGAATAGCAGAGGGGTAAAACGTACTATACTAACTCCAGTGAGTGCAACAGTAGGGAAAGTGCTGGATAGTGGAATGGTAAAAAATACTATTCACACTCAAACAGTTAAAACAAAAAAACCCATTAAAAATGATAAAAGATCATAAAAATAAATAAACAATATTTAGAAAACAAAAATAAACTATATGAAATATATAAAATAAGACATATTATAATATTAATTACATATTAAAAAACTAAAAATCATATATATTATAAAATATTAAATACATTTATTTTAAAAAAAATAAACTAGAAAATATTTACAAGCAAATAAATTAATTAATATATCAATGTATTTATTGTATTTCCTACCATATAACACCACACCATTAACAAAACACTTCAAGATTTTTAATTCATAATTGTTTCCATAATTAACATAACTAATCAATTTTAAAAATAATATTACAAAAAAAGAATAAGTTTTAATTGACTACACACACTTTAATACTATGATTTCCACAACACTCACCAAAATTAAACTCTAAAGTAATAAAACACAATTAAAATGTATTTTAAATTAAAAACTATTAATATTAACAACTACTAATAAAGTAATTAAAATGTATTTAATACTCACCCTCTACCCCTTAAAAAGTAAAAACAGACAAAAATATAAACAATTACCCAATATAATGATCAAATAATTAAAAACTATATATTAATTAAATAGCTACAAATTGCTTCCCATCGTTTACTCCTATAAACACCAAAACACACACCTACAATTAATTACCCAATTACCGTAATTAATTACAAATTAATTATTTAAAATTAATTAACATCTAAATATTAATTCATCAATTAAAAATAAATTACTTCCCGCCCTTAACACCTATAAGCACCACAACACACACCTAAAATTAATTACACAGTTACCATAATTAATCACCAATTAATTAATAAAAAAATAATTAACAACCAAATATTAATTCCTCAATTAAAAATAAATCACTTCCCACCCTTTACACATATAAACATCACAACACACACTTAAAATTATTTACACAATTACCATAATTAATTACCAATTAATTAATTAAAATGAATTAACAACCAATCATTAATTCGTAAATTAAAAATAAATTACTTCCTACCCTTTACACCTATGAAAACTACAAAACACACCTAAAATTAAATACCAATTACCATAATTAAATACCAATTAATTAATTAAAATTACTTAACAACAATTATTAAATACTTAATAATAAATTACTTTACACATTTAACACTATAACATCTCAATTAAACAAATACAAATAATCAATAAATGTAATATCATTAAATTACTTCCCACCCTATTTCCCTATAAGCCCACAACCTGCTACGGAACTGAAAACACAAAATTCCAATAAAAAATAAAATAACTCCTAAAAATTCAACACATATTAAAAATACAAACAATACTTACAGAAGAAAACATACAACACATACATATAAAATATATACTAAAATACAAAGCATTAATAAATAAACGATATTTTTAATAACTATATTTTAGTAAACGATATTAAACACGTAGATATTTTTAAAATCGATATAACTCACCTTAAGTCGATATTCTTGACCACAATATTCTTGCTATTTCTGAACCACGATATTTGCAACTCGATATTTGTGCAACTCAATATTTTGTATTTGATGTTTTGTCTCTGCACCCCTAGAAACAAATCTAATACAAGAGGACCTTTTAAAACCCTAATGGTATTTTATCTGGACAGGCTGCTTTCCCCGAGGCGAGCAGGTGTAATGTATTTGAAACCTTTTCAAGTGAAATTTCTGCTTCTAATTCCTTCCTGGCAGCTTGATCTAACTTTGCACCCAGATCCGCCCCACGAGCTACTCTAGATGTATCCTGGTGTACATCCTTATCATCCTTATATAGGTCCTGATAAAATTCTTCAAATACACGTATTATATCATTAACTTCTGTAAAGGTTGACCCATCCTTTTTAATTGTGGCAATCCTATTCCTTGCTGTTTTTTGTCTTATACGTATGGCTAAGATTTTCCCCACTGATTTCCCATACTCGTAGCTCTCATTCTTATGAGTCTGATACTCTTTGGTGATTCTCTGAGGGTAAAAATTGTTTATCTCTGCTTATATCATTATAATTTTAAGCTGAGTTTGTGCTATGTCTAGCCCCTGGGCAATCGTTGCTGAATGCTCTTTTTCTACTAAGGGTAGTTTTCCTAGAAGTCTCCTATTCTCAGCTTCCTACTGTTTCCTAGAGTGGGCCACAAAATAAATGATCTCTACCCTCAACCCTGCTTTGAAAGCATCATATGCAATACCTCGTGGGGCACTATATCTATTGGAGTCAAAATAGCCGGTCGTCCAGCATTTCATATGCTCAATAAATACTGTATTCGCCAAGAAATTTCAATAGAAAGTCAATTTTTAGTGATGCTTAAGATTTCCTTGGACAACTACATCAGAACCAAAGGATTGTGATCTGAAACTATCTTTGGATGTTTCCTGATCTCAGCTTTGTCCAGCATACTCCCTGATATTAGGAAACAATCCAGGCGGACATACTTTTTATGCAGGCAGGAAAAACAAGTGTAACCCAGGTCCGAGGGATGTTTTATGTTCAAGGCATCAGCTAAGCCATAGCTGACCATAAGTGAAGAGAGTGCCCTATGTACTCATGCATTTTTTACCTGATATTTAGACGTTAGAGCCCTCCCCACTGCCTGGTGTATATTCAAGTCTCCATAAATAACCAATGGGTAGGGCCAGGATGCTAATTCCACCTCTAGATCTTCAAACATTTTGGGATCATCCTGATTGAGCCAAAGATAGTGCATATCGGTAATCTTATATCCAGCTCCACCAGTGCCCATCTGCCATGATTGTACGCCAATCTGCGCCTTGCTGACCCCATTTTAAGCCTGGCTAGAATGGCCACCCCCCTTACTTTGGAGCTCTGAGAGGAGCAAACCAGTAGCGAATACCCTTTAATTGATGTTAATTTCCTCCTACCCCATGGAATATGCGTCTTCTGTAGGCATATTATATCAGGGGCTACTGATCTTAGAAACTCGACTACCCTTAACCATTTAGTTTTATCCTTTAACCCACCAACATTAACCGAGCATATGGCTGTTTTACCCATTTGATGATAGTTGAATTGCTGTTACATCCATACTCTCCACCGTATTTAGTGAAAATTCAGTAAGATCCTCTTTGGTCCTTCTCTGGGTTTTGTTTTTCTCCTTTATTCACTCCTTGCACTTACCACGCCTTCTTCCCCACCACAACTACTCCTAGCCTTACCCCACCCATTGCCTGCCCTTCCACCACAGCAATCAACCCCCGAAGCCCCCTCCCTCTGAGGAAAATTGAATTTTGCCTTGTCATATGTGCCTACGTGTTCCCCATCCTATGATATATGTACATGATCGAAATGCATATATCCCCCTATGATCGATTAAAGATGCAATTATAGTTGTGTCCAATGTTAGTATGCCAGTTTCCAGTTCCTGTGAAAGCAACGAGTATTAGGCCTATGTTGCCCACGTTTTACATTATGCACGTTAATTTATCGAATTGTCTCCGTTTCTAGGCCTCAAAAGGGCCCGGACACCAGATTCAAGCTCCAGTCTCCTGAACCCACTCCGAGGAGCGATGCAGCCCCCGCCTGCATCCCTGACCCTTCACTTACTTCCTGCCGCGCAGCGCGGTGCCCGGCCTGGCTCTGCCTGCCTGTCTGCCAAGAATATGTTATGCCTCTAGTTATCAGTTCAGCTCTCCGTCTTCACATTCCTAAGCTACTGAATCACATAAACAGCTTCAGCTATAGTCTAGTCTTTCTGTCTCCATGCAAGAGAATTACTGTATTAATATTCATAGAAGATTCATAGCACACGCAATACACGAAGAATATATGCATGCACCAGCCTTAGTGTCAAGTAGCCTTTGCCCTGATAACTTTTAGATTCTATCAACATGTACTCCAAACACCAGATACCAGATATGCTATAGGTACATGTCGTCCTGACATCGCAGACTTTCGTCTCCTCATCTAGTGCAGAAGTCATAGCCCCCAGTTCTCCCCGGTAACACGTCAAGGCCCGTTTTCGCGCACCACTAGGTTAAAGGTTCCAGCTGCTCAGGTAGCCCCCTCTATGTATCCACCCACTTTATGACACTTCTGTGACGTTTTCATCACATGTCTTCGTGCACGCCCTGTGCACGCCTTCTTTTCACGCCCATGTGTTCTTATCTTACGCTTGTCACTAGTTACGCCTACTGTATGTAATGTAATTGTGATGTTTTACTATATATATCATGTACTGTTGATGAAACGTTGCAGCTGCCTTCTATGCCATTCTATTTCAGGCTGTCCCGATCCTGTCCCTTCCCTTATGCCTGAATAAAGCCCGTTCGACTCGGATACATCGGATCTTGCCTCTTATTTATTGAGCTATCTGTTTTATTAATGTATTCAAAAATAGTACCGGTAATTAATTATTTATTTACCACATAATGGCGCCCGAATAGGGACTTGCCCTTTCCCCACGCGCCGGCGATGTAACGCAGGCCCCCTGATCCTTCTACAGCCGTGACGGAACTCTACCGTGCACGTGCAGATATTTCTGCTTCAAGTCTCCCTCAGGCCCACGGAGGAGATGGAAACTGCGGTCCGGCATCCAGACGAGGCGGTGTGGAATGCGGTTCGTCCCGACCAGAGCCCAAGTCGAGAGAGCAAGGTCCGAGGTATCCGGAGGCCCACCTGTAACCGAAGACAGAGGTCCGAAGCGCATGCGTAGTAACCAGACGTCGTAGCAGTCCAGTCCAGTCCGAGGCCTTCAGTTTCTGCTTCCCGGTGAGTACCGTTGCGGGGGAAGTATCTAGACAGGATCATTAGTTTGTTCCTGGTCCGATGGGTTTGGGTACACAGATCCAGTCCGACGTGTCCATCTAGGTGGATACGGTATGACGTGTCTCTTTATGAGATCGGTATGTTCTGTACTGTTTTAGCAGTGCATCCAGTAATTCTAGTAAGTCCGTTCTCGAGAAATTCAAGTGTTATGTTTTCAGTGTATCAGGTAGAATTCTGTTCGAACTGTTATTAATGTATTTCTATGTCGTGGTATGAGTGATTTGTTTGCCATTTCATTACTGTGATTATTGTGTATTGTGTTCGCAAGTATAATTCAGCCATGCCTCTGTTCTCGAAATTACGTCAGATCAGAACCAGAAAGGGGTTACTCGAAGAATCAGTTCCTGTCCCTCCTAGGGACAGTCCTGGACATTTTATGTATCACAAGCATGGTTTAAATGCCATATTATATCTAGACTTATGGGTGGATTACACCAAACATCTTGAAGAGAAATATAGATGGCCTGTATCAGGTACATGGGATGCCGAGTGCATCATGCGAGTAGAAGAAGCATTATGGAAAAAGAAAGCCAGACAGTCCCAGAAAGATGCCATCGAGTTATGGCGCAAAGAATCTCATAAAAGAACCGAAAAAGAATTCAGAAAAGCAGAGTTAAGTAGGGAATCCTCAGAAAAAGCCCAAGAAAGGGAATTAATTGAAGAAGGTGAACGAGTTAGAGCAGAACAGTCCGACAGGCGGAGAAATGCCCTTATTAAAGGTATGTATCCTCTTCTTGCCGAGGGCTTGCCGAAGGCAACCCCGGAAGCACCCTGTAATTTACCGCCACCATTGGTCCCGATTAAGCTACGTCATAAACCGACTGCAGCTGAAATTTTTCTTTTGTCCTACTTGGACGACACAGTCCCAGAATATGCAAATCGTATTCCGCCTGCTCACGCTCAGCATCCTGTAAATAATGTAATTCCTGTTCCTCCAGCCACTGGTCCCGGGGGTCAAGTTAATGTGCCAGTGCCCCCGGACCAGCCCACAGTAAATGTACCCGCTTTGCCAGTCACTCTGCCAGCCCGTACAGTATTAACTGACGATTCCAGTTCAGGAGGTGCGGGGGGAGGTGCTCCTATCACCCCGCCTCAAATAAGACGACTGACGCCGCGAGACGCAGCGTTACAGCGTACGCCAAAGGTGGCTACATACGCAGACCTCAAGAGACTTCTTACCGACTGTATATATGATCCAGTCCCAGGCGAAGATCACATGGTATTATATTCAGTACGTTTAAGACGGGTTGCCAACTTTTTGGTCACTCTGCCCGACATGAAGGAGCATCTAGACAGAATATATCGTTTTGTCCGTACAGGAGAGAATCCAGGAAGTATTCACGAAGCTATGGCACACAGAAAAGCCGAGATTCAACATATGATTTTACAGTTCTTGATTAACTGTTTAATAAGAGAACAAGATTATCCTGATAAAGACAAAGACGAGATGAAAGATCTGACTAAGTGGAGTGACAACATAGCCGAGGGAAAACACAAGACACTAGGTAGTATAGAAAGTATGTACAGGAAAATTCGTAAGGAAATTATAAGTATACACCAGAAGGAGGAAGCAAAAAGAGCAACCGAGAAAGAGTATGACTCTTCCAGTGAAGAGGTAGACAGCGAGAATCCCTCCAGAATAGCGTATGTAGGTAGAACTAGACTTTCTGACAGACATTCACGCCTAGATTACAAGAAAGTTTTTCCTCCTCCAGTACCAGAACAGTGTTCTCTTGAACAAGTATTCCAGGCCACCGACCAAATTCTGAAATCACAAATAGGTTATAGCGAGCCTAGTACCATGCATGAACAAGAACTAGCCCGATCAGCAGTACAATGGACTAGTGATTCTACCACGTTCCCAGATGAAATAGTGGCCCAAATGTTTCTGAAACTGCCCCCAGCCGAGCAGCGTCTGGTGGGTACGTATATGATCCAACACCTCATTACATTGTATGAGGGTCAGCATTCTGATCCAGGTCCTTTACATGATGTGCTGAACGAGTTACTCCAATACAGATGGAAAGGTCTAGGTACCGATTTAATTAGTGTCATACTAGAACAGCGCCACAAATACAGAACGTTCTTGAATCCACATTTTGTTCCTGTCCCACCTCCAGTAAGAAAATCATTCTACATAGACAGACAGAATCCGTTACGAGAAGTACATCCAGTTAAGGGAGAGGGGGGTGATCTAGAACGAGTATTTGTTTACACCCATATCACGAAAATAGAACTTCTGGAAATGAAAAAGTTAATACCCTGTCACGATAAAGATCCAGCAGGGTTCCACCGTGAATTAAAGGACATGCTCCGTATGGGAGAATACACGTATCCTGATATCATTAAAATGTTAAAGGTCCTGTTGCCTGCGGGCATATATGAAAAACTTAAAGAAAAAGAATGGGAGGTGGGAGAGAAAAAGATAGATTGGACCGCATTAGAGACTGAAGATAACACACGAGTTCCAGGTACCGGTCTTGGGGATAAAGCTAAAGCATTGCCCGAGTTACTGATACAAGTCTTGCCAAGATTACTAGCCACGAAAAAGGAAGACTGGGATGCCATCTCAGCCTGTAAACAGAAACAAGACGAAGATACTAGTGATTTTTATTCTAGATTTGAGAAATGTTTCATTATTAATAGTGGTCTGAAAACAAGTAGTGAATCTTATCCACATCTTTTTGTTACCAAACTAGTCTAGAATTCAAGTCCACAAGTTAAAAATCGAGTACTGAAAGTCGAGAGTACCTGGCAAGCTAATACTCCGTCACAGATGCTCCAGATGCTCCAGTATCACCAGAACAGAATTAGGGAAGAGCAGGAACATGAAAGGAGGCGTATGAAAGACACAAAAATGAAAGTACTAGTTGCACAGTCCGTTCCGCAAGACAGTCAGAAGAGGGGTCCGAATCAAGCCAGTCACCCTGCAGCTCCTGTTAAAGGGACATGCAATTACTGTAAACAGCCAGGTCATTATATAAACGATTGTGCAGTTCTGAAACACAACATAGCTACTGGTAAGACAAAAGAGAGACTACGTCCTCCTAGACAAGAACAAGTTTCACAGACTTCCCAGCCACCGCAGAACGCACAACAGACAGTTACAGTACCGCAGCCTATAGCTGCGACGCAACACGTTACACAGCAGATGTACCAGTATGCACAGTCAGAGTATCCAGATTATCAGCCGTATTCATGAAACAGCCTAGAGAGGGAGGTTGGCTTGCCTCTCATCGAGATTCCTGTAGATCAAGAGGGTCCCTATGTACATAGTCAAGTATTAGGGAAAGACAGAAAGTTTCTGATTGATACAGGGGCAAGTAGGACTACCATCAGTCATGACGAGGTTCCAGGGGCTCCACTCTCAGGCTCTAGAAATGTTTCCCTTGGATTTTCAGGAAAGCCTATTGTTAATGAAATATCGAAACCAGTTACTCTAGAAGTTGGTCCATTGTCCCGAACTACAGACTTGTTACTAACGAAATCCTGTCCAGAGAACTTACTTGGTATAAAGACTCTGAAAGAATTAGGAGCAGTCATATGCTGCTCCCCAGAAGGGGTGCGACTGTTTCTGAGAGATTTTAAAGGTCATTATGTATTACGTGATTTTGATCCACGATTATTGAATGTACCACAGCATTTATGGGCGCAAGGTCCAACTGATGTAGGTTGTATGCACATCACACCCCATCGTGTTACCCTGAAGAAAGGTGTTGTATTACCACGAATCCGACAGTACAAATTGCCCCCTGAGGCTGTAGCAGCCTTATCCAAAATTATTGACGAGCTTATTGCTCAAGGAGTAGTTGTAGAAACTGACTCCAATGTATGTAATTCTCTTATCATTCCGATTCTGAAACGTACTGATCCAAATGCACCTCCAGTTTATCGATTAGTAATTGACCTTCGAGAACTTAATAAATGTATCATACCCCAGTACCCAGTAGTCCCAGATATTTCTTCCCTATTGACAGCTATTGATTCCGAAGCTACGTTCTTCACTGTTATTGATCTCAAGAACGCATTCTTTAGTGTCCCCATTCATCCAGACAGCCAATTCCTTTTCGGATTCTGTTTAAATGGAAGGAGCTATAAATTCACACGAGCTCCTCAAGGTTTCACAGAAAGTCCTAGTATTTACAGTCAAGCACTTAAAAGACAACTAGACAATATTCACATGCCAACTGACACTGCCCTGCTCCAGTATGTCGATGATCTATTGATCACAGCCCGTTCTGAACGTGACTGCGAGCGTGCGTCACTTACAGTCTTGTATTTCCTGGCCGAGATGGGGCACAAGGTGTCCCCGTCTAAATTGCAATTCTGTGTCCAGCAAGTGGTCTACCTAGGACACTTACTGTCCAAGAGGGGTAGGCAGTTGACACCTGACCGTATCCAGTTAATAGCACATCTTCCACAGCCCAAGACTCAGAAGGAGGTACGAGCTTTTATCGGCCTCACTTCTTACTGTAGACAATGGATTCCTCAGTACGCATATCTAGCCAAGCCACTGATACAGTTAACGACACAGGAGGCAGCCGTATCGACTGTCCTCCCTTGGACCCAGGAACACACACTTGTTTTCAAAGAGTTAAAGAAAGCCTTATGCCAAGCACCTGTTCTAGCAACACCGAACTACAGTAAGCCTTTTACACTTTTTGTCACTGAACGTGATGGTACTGCATTATCTGTTCTCACACAAGATCAAGCAGGACAATACAAGCCCTGTGCTTATTTCCCTAGCACATTAGATCCAGTGGCCCAGGCTCTGCCTGCGTGCCTCAAGTCAGTTGCAGCCACAGCTCTAGCTATCAGACAAAGTGATTCCATAGTGTTAGGACATTCCCTGACAGTACAAGTTCCACACTCCGTGGAAGTTCTTTTAAACCGAACACAGACTCAGCACTTGACAATTGCACGTTTAACAGGTTATGAACTGACACTGTTTCAGCCACATATAGAAATCAGACGCTGCAACATTTTAAATTCAGCTACACTGTTACCATCAGTTACCCCAAATCCTGCCACACATGACTGTGTGGAAGTTGTTAACACCATGACAAAACCAAGACAAGACTTGACAGACATTGCATTACCTAATCCCGACCTGACACTTTATGTGGATGGTTCATGTATGAGAACAAGTACAGGAGAACTAGTAGCCGCGTATGCAGTGACTACTGACACTGAAGTTATAGAAACACATCGTATTGACACCCTGTCTGCTCAAGCAGCAGAGCTTGTCGCTCTGACCCAAGCCTGCATACGAGCGAAGAACTTGAAAGTAAACATATACACGGATTCACGTTATGCATTCGGAGTCGTACACGACTTTGGAGTGCTCTGGCAAGAAAGAGGTTTTATGACTTCTCATGGAACCAAGATTCAGCATGGCCCCCTCATTCAAGCTCTGTTAGATGCAATACATTTACCGACAGCTATCGCTATCATGAAGTGCAAGGCACATACGAAAGTCACTGACATCATTTCCCAGGGTAACGACCTGGCAGATCGAACAGCCAAGCTTACAGCTCAGACTCTAGACATTTCAGTTAACCCGACACAGACAGACATTCCAGATCAGACTACTTGTATGACAGTTAAGGACCCTACACAAGATGTACTAGATATACAGTTACATGCTACTCCCGATGAAATCAAGAAATGGTCTGAACAAGGAGGGGTCCAGACAGATCAGGGATGGTTGACGAAGGGAAAAGCCACATGGTTTCTCCCCGACTCTATGGTTCAAGTCATTATTAACACCGCACATAGTCCAGCACATTTAGGAGAAAAAGCCATGTTAGACAGTATTCAGAACCTTTGGTTTAACAAGCATTTACGAGCAGCAGCCAAGCAGAAAGTGCGTACCTGCATGATCTGTTGTCAGTTCAATCCAGGTAAAGGTGTCCCGGTGGAACAAGGTGGATTCCATCCTCCTGACCACCCTTTTGAAGTCCTCCAGATGGATTATATTCAGATGGAGCGATGTCGAGGTTTCAAGTATGTCCTCGTAGTGGTATGCGCTTTGTCCAGGTGGACAGAAGCATATCCAGTCCCAGATTACACAGCTGCGACCACTGCCAGGCAGTTGGTTCGTGAGTTTTTCCCCCGCTATGGATTACCTAGGGTCGTGTATTCAGATAACGGCCAGCCATTCTCATCCGAACTCATGAAACAAGTATCCCTTCTGTTAGGGTACCAATGGAAGTTCCATTGTGTACGACATCCTGAAGCAGCCGGTCTCGTAGAGAGACATAATCAGACTCTGAAAATCCGCCTTGCCAAAGTATGCGCAGAAAAAGGCGTAGATTGGATAGTAGCACTGCCAGTCGCCCTTTTCTATATGAGAATGGTCGCTCACTCCCGTTCAGGTCTGTCCCCTTTCGAGGTAATTTTCGGTCGTCCCCCAAACATGTGGGGTACACCTAGACCACGTACAATTACCGATGTTGACAGTAATATGCTGTCAGATTACCTGGCTTCCTTGATGTCTGCACTACACTCTTGTCATTCACAGGTTGCCGCTGCTTTTCCAGACAACACCGAAGTGAAACCGCATGAGGTCATACCAGGCGACCTCGTCCTCGTGAGAAATTTTGATCGTTCAAGTCCGCTGGAGCCCCGCTGGAAGGAGCCCCGACTCGTACTACTGACAACAAGGACCGCCGTGAAGATCGAAGGAAGGATGGGGTGGTTGCACTCCAGTCATGTAAAGAGATTCCATGGACTCAAACCAAAGACTGTTTTCAAGGACTGCCCCGTTCTCAAGGACTGCCCAGACACTGAATCTAAACTTCCCTTGTTAGAGAAAACTCCGCAGCAGGAGTATAAACAGAAATTAAGGTCTAGTAAGTCAGCCAGTTTAATTGTCTAAGTCCCTCTCGGGTGAAACGGTTAGACAGGTTCCTGACATGTATGAGATAGACCCACACAGTGAGAGAGTTAGCCAAAACTCTAAGAGATGTATCATTACTCTGTTCTTTCTATTATTCCTGAGTCTTATGGTTACATGCATAAGTTATGCTTTACATTTATGTTTTCCTATTTCACATGTACATATGTTTTCTAATGCTACAGTAGAGCACACATTTAGTGACCTGCCTCCTCACGAGTTATCCTATCGTCTTGCTATGCGTAATAATACTTTTATCCGAATGCTGCATTATTCACACCAGACCAACAATGCCACAAATTGTTGGGTGTGTGGTCGACTCCCCCCTTTCCAGACACCGAAGGGAGTTCTGCCACTCTTTCCCTATCCATTTTCACATAATGGTTCGTGTGGAGCATGGTCCACGTTAACGTCATCCTCAAATGATATGACCCTTCTGAATAGAACATGTTCCCCAGACAAGGAAGGTCCTTCCCATAGAATAGGGTTAGATCTAGAAAACGAAGTATATGATCTAGGTAATTATTCCTCGAATTTCATGGTTTTGAATGTTCAGTCCGAGACTACTCCAGATTTGCCTGCTATTTCAGTTCTACCCGTTAAAGGCGAATTATGTGTCAGAAAGAATGGTTCCGCACGTGTAGGTCATAGTGATTGTACTACTGTAGTCGAGAATAGTGACAGTGGGAAATCTATTTTCAAAGCCTCACGTCATTCTTATTTTGTATGTGGCCAGACCGCATATGTTCGTCTGCCCCTCGATTGGGATGGAACATGTTACATTGCCTTCCTACTGCCACCAGTTTTTCTAGCCCCATCCGATTATCACAGAAACACACATCTAGTACACGTTAGACATAGAAGGGAGACTGAGTCCCCAATTGTCGATCAAACTGAAACTACTCTAGAACAATATCAAGACTTCAATAAAGGTTTCTTTTTCTTCATAGGTCCTGTTCAGAATAGTAAGTTAATACGTAGGCTAACCAGAACCCTTGAAGCAGTAGTGAATGAGACTACTTCCGCTCTAGGTAACTTAACCGAGGAGCAATCTGCTATGAGATTTGTCGTGCTCCAAAATCGTCTCGTCCTTGACGTCATACTGGCCGATAGGGGCGGAGCTTGTAGAGTCATCGGATCTAGTTGCTGCATTTTCATTCCTAATAACGCACCGTCTGTTTATTCAGCTATAACCAGACTTCATAAAATTGCCCATCAGTTACACCAGAATCCAGGCACCTGGACATGGTCCGGTTGGCTCTGGAGTATAGTATCTGCCTGGGGATGGAAAGTATTTTCATTCCTGGGTATAGCAGTAATGATCATATTCAGTTGCTGCCTCTGTTTACAATGTGGCCCTGCGATTTGCGGCTTGTGCGCTACCTCTTGTATTCCTAGTCCTAAGTCCCGTTTCAAGACAATTCGAGACGAGCAAATGATGCTCTATGAACAGATAGATGGTATCATGAATATTGATGTTTCCTGATGGAAACGTAGGGCACAAGGAGGGAATGAGGAAAATTGAATTTTGCCTTGTCATATGTGCCTACGTGTTCCCCATCCTATGATATATGTACATGATCGAAATGCATATATCCCCCTATGATCGATTAAAGATGCAATTATAGTTGTGTCCAATGTTAGTATGCCAGTTTCCAGTTCCTGTGAAAGCAACGAGTATTAGGCCTATGTTGCCCACGTTTTACATTATGCACGTTAATTTATCGAATTGTCTCCGTTTCTAGGCCTCAAAAGGGCCCGGACACCAGATTCAAGCTCCAGTCTCCTGAACCCACTCCGAGGAGCGATGCAGCCCCCGCCTGCATCCCTGACCCTTCACTTACTTCCTGCCGCGCAGCGCGGTGCCCGGCCTGGCTCTGCCTGCCTGTCTGCCAAGAATATGTTATGCCTCTAGTTATCAGTTCAGCTCTCCGTCTTCACATTCCTAAGCTACTGAATCACATAAACAGCTTCAGCTATAGTCTAGTCTTTCTGTCTCCATGCAAGAGAATTACTGTATTAATATTCATAGAAGATTCATAGCACACGCAATACACGAAGAATATATGCATGCACCAGCCTTAGTGTCAAGTAGCCTTTGCCCTGATAACTTTTAGATTCTATCAACATGTACTCCAAACACCAGATACCAGATATGCTATAGGTACATGTCGTCCTGACATCGCAGACTTTCGTCTCCTCATCTAGTGCAGAAGTCATAGCCCCCAGTTCTCCCCGGTAACACGTCAAGGCCCGTTTTCGCGCACCACTAGGTTAAAGGTTCCAGCTGCTCAGGTAGCCCCCTCTATGTATCCACCCACTTTATGACACTTCTGTGACGTTTTCATCACATGTCTTCGTGCACGCCCTGTGCACGCCTTCTTTTCACGCCCATGTGTTCTTATCTTACGCTTGTCACTAGTTACGCCTACTGTATGTAATGTAATTGTGATGTTTTACTATATATATCATGTACTGTTGATGAAACGTTGCAGCTGCCTTCTATGCCATTCTATTTCAGGCTGTCCCGATCCTGTCCCTTCCCTTATGCCTGAATAAAGCCCGTTCGACTCGGATACATCGGATCTTGCCTCTTATTTATTGAGCTATCTGTTTTATTAATGTATTCAAAAATAGTACCGGTAATTAATTATTTATTTACCACACCTCCTCCCCTTCCCTGGCCCTCAGCCTACCCTGAGAAGTGACCAGAATGCGCATTGGTCTGTGAGAAAGATGGAAGCAGCACCTTCAACCCATGACAGCATCGCACTACGATACGTATCTGGTTATGGTGCGTGACCCTCCTTCTTTCTAACCGACAACACCTTTTGTTCCACCGATTATTGTACCATCAGTTCCTTTTATCGGTTCTTTTCATGCACCACATCTACAAAATTGTGAAGAAAGGACCAGCCCCAAGATAGAAGAAAAAAAGAGTAGAGCAAACAAGGAAGTTAATGTACACTGAGAAAGCTTAACCTCTAAGGAACCACATTCTTATAGTCGTATCTCCACTAGGGATTCCTTTGCCTTAATTTCCGAGGCAAAGAAACAAGTTTGGCCCTCAGATCACTTTCAAATGCGCAGGATTAACCCGATATGCCTGGCACCTTTATCCTGAAAAGTTTAATTAGCTGCCGCAAGTGCCACCGTCTTTTGACCGTGATGTGGCAAAAGACAGGTCTGACAAAGAATAAAACACCACCACTAATCCGCTTAGCTTCAGGCCTTACTTTCTCAAAGATTAATTGTCTCAGGAGAAAGTTCCCAAGATATGCCATGGCTTTGAATCCTCTCTAACCGGCTGTCTCAAGACAAGGGGAACCCTATGGGCTTGTTACACCTCTTGCGACCAGTTCCACCCAGCTAGCTCTGGAAAAGCTGTGCATAATAGTTCCACCACATATACACAGCGTACTATTCCCTCATTCCCTTCCGGCACCCCTAACACCCGCAGATTTTTACATCGTTGGGGGTAATCCTGATCTCCCAGCTTCCATTGGATATCAATGAGATGAGATTCATGTGCCTCTGTCAATACACGGGTGTCTGCCAGATCTGTTTCTATAGCAGTAGCTCTCGTTTTGAGGTCCATCAGGTGCTCCCTTATGGTGTTGCATACCTTGGCTAGCTATCTAACAGCACCCTGGACTTTCTTTAATGCAGACTTACAACTGTCCTGTTGTGTCTCCTCAAGGTGTGATTATATAGACTGATAGATAGTATCCAGTGTGGGGGGGTTTAACCTGGAGGTATTGTGTGTGGGTGCAGGGTAAGTGTTAATTAGGCATTCTGTTGGTAAATAGTCCCATTTCAGGTCCTTGCCCCCTCATGCTTGCTAGCCCATCTTAATAACCATTGTGCACACTGTCATCGCAGGAGCACGTTCGCCTTCATCTGGAGCACTATCATTTCACTCGACCCTGTAGAGGAGCCAGACCATCCAGACCATTTGGCACCATCAGATAGCAAAAAGAGCAGTCATTAGGCTTCATTTCCAATTCATTATTCCCATCTTCTAACCCCCCCACCCCCGGCCAGGCCATCAGTTGTTTTGGGGTTTGAGCATTATTTGGATGGAGTGGGTCCAGAGCATCAAGATTCGGAGATGTGATTGCTCGAAGGCATATTCAATACACTGACTGATCCGAGCTGGTCAGAGCTCCCCTTTTTATCTGAACACCCATGACCCAGACTCTCAGCACTCTATTTAGCTTATTTTGAGGCAATTCAGATATGTCAGCACAGTCTTTCACTTTATTTACTGAGCCTGAGTTGTGAGAAGTAAATAGCACCATACCTCCATCCTGAAGGGGGGATCCTAGTCTCTAAAAAAGCCTTATCTGTACTGAGTGGGAATGTCTAACCATTCGGTGCTTTAGGGTCTGCTGTAGCCACCGGGACTTTCACTGCTGTGTCGTCAGGACGGCCGGCTCCGAGCGCTCCAGGCGTCTCCTGTTGCATCTCCTGTTGCGTCGACTCCCCTTGCTTCCCAGCCGGACCTCGCAGCAGCTCCAGCACTGTCGAGCCAGCCTGATGCTGACTAGAGCTGCCTGCCTCTCCCCCTCCTTCCGGCGCAGTCTCCACCTTTGACGCTGGGTGTGCGCGTCTTCTGCTATGTTACGATGTTGCCCCCCGCCACACAGCCTCCATTCTCCATTCTCCATTCAAAATTGCAATTTTGTGGCTCCAATGTCAATGCTTTGAAAATAATTGCATAAGACACACCGTATGAATATACAAATACAATAGTGGACTAACTAGCCACCCTGTTTCTTTGTTGTGTTTTTGCTACTTTATAATATTTTATAAACTTAGCTTGCTACCGTGACCAAAAGTTTTTGATACTGTACTGATTGACCCAGGTCAGGTAGTATATATGGGCTACCCCTTTATATACACTGCTTTCAACTTTTAGGCACTAGTTTTCAATAAAAAGCTTTAAAAATTCATAACTCCAGTTCTACTGATAGGATTTTTGTTGTTTTGGCACAAAATATTTGTTTTCTATTGGTGTGGAATATTTCTTGAGTAATGTTTTCACTTTGTTGCTGTCTGTGTGCTATATAAATACTTCACACCTTGCCTCTACGGTAAGCCTGACTGCACCGGTTAAATTAGGTACTTTTATAATAGACTCTGACTAGAATTGTGGCTTTTGCTTGAGAAGTACTTACAATCCTATCAAACAAAAATCCAATTTTGAACACCTTGGAGTAATTTCCACCCACCAGGGTGTGCCAGGCATAAATGTGGCATTGTCAGGCACCCACCTCAGAACACCTCTTCTACTTGCGGAAGATGGAAGATTAGAAGAACAGTTCTGGACTTGAGGAAGAACAGAAGAAAACTGGATCTGCTGTCTGTGACCTGGATGGAGCACTAAAGGATTGGACCTGCTCCTTCATGTACCCAGAACAAAGAAGTGGATTCTAAAGATCATAAAGCTAAAGGAGTACACCATGATACATGAGGTATTATTTTAGCAACTTCCCAACTGAGCAGTTACATCTGGACCTGGACTGGATCCTGCTGTTGGTCCAGGCCTGACACTTTGTACGTTTTCAGGTGACTCCAATGAGGGCTTGTGGGGCTTTAGGAGTGTATTCCTGTGGTATATACTGACTTAAAGGACTAAAGTCAGAAGGTAAAATCTTTGACCAGGATGAGCATGGTTTAATTTTTCATATCAGACTTAGGATCCAACGCGGTCAGCCTCAAATTGCACCTAGGTCCCCGTCTACCATAAAGAGTGAATATCATTGGAACTTTGTGTATCTTTATGCAATTCCTACATAAAACTTCACAAATTTATATCTCTTGTCCCCCCTATTGAGTTTTCATCAATATGGTGTTATTTGGTTTGTTAATTTTCACTCCGTTTTTCTTATTTTTGTTATGATTTTTGACTTTATTACTGTTTATATTGTTTTTAATATTGTTGTGACTTTATTACATGTAAAGAAAATTTCCTTAAAATGGTAATAGATGTGCCCCTGCCATGGGTGCCCAACTGTACTGATGTCTGGAATGCTGGAATGCTGATTTTTGTTGCCATAGACAAACACGAATCATGCGTGTATGCCATGACATAGGTCTGTCACACAGATGGCAGTATTGTTGGACATGGATGGGTGCCCAAAGCTCTTTCATTATTTTGGTGAAAGACTACTGTCTTTAACAGTAGTTAGGTAGCACAAGCAGGCTGATAGCAGAATACAGTGCAATAATCAGTAGGAGTGAACAAGTCCTTTTTAACCACTTCGCTGCTAGGCCCTTTCCCCCCCTGTGCTAAGCCTTTTTTTTGGCTATTTGGGGTAGCTTGCGCTTAGGCCCCATGTAACTTTTTGACCACATAAGGTATCCATGCCAAATTTGCGTCCTTCTCTTCCAACATCAAGGGGATTCTAAAGATACCCAGGGTTTGTGGATTCCACTGGAGGAGACCCAGAAATTTGCAAAAATACAGCTACTTTTTTTTTTTAAATGGGAAAAAAGTGCTGCAAATTAAAGCATCTGTTTTTTTCCTACAAATGATATCAACAAAGGGATTGTGAGGCTGAAATCACTATTTTCCCAGTTTTCAGCGACTGGCAAACTTTTGTCAGAAACCCAACATTGTTACACAGTTTTGGCATTTACTGGGACATAGCCTATTTTTGCAAGTTTTTGTGCTTTCAACCTTTTTTCAGTTAATGGTAGAAATGGGTATCAAAGCAATATTGGATCCTGGCAATCTACACATTTTGGAAAAGTATACAAAATTCTGAATTCAGCAAGGGGTCATTTGTGTAGATCCTTCAAGGTTTCTTTATGGAAACTAACAGTTGAAAATAGGAAAAAATGCAGAAAAAAACAGCCATTTGTGCGAACATTTTCGCCTGTAAATTCCTCTAACTATGACAGATGTTTGAAATCAATATACCGTTACATCTGCTGGACCTTTCTGGTTGTGGGGATATATAGGACGTGTAGGTTCACCAAGAACCCTAAGAACCCAGAGCCAATAACTGAGCAGCATCTTGCAATTGTTTATTATTATGCACCTGGTATATAGCAATTAATTTGGGAAAATAAATACAGTGAAAAATCAGGATGAAAGACACCTACTTATTTCTGCAATTGGAACAAAATATAGACTTTAGAAACAGTAGCTATTTGCACATTTCCTAAACTGTAAGTACCCATACTAGCATGAGATTTACAGGACATTTTCAAAGTGACTATTTTTTACACATTATCTTTCATTTGGAAAGCAGAAATGCATCGAAAGTCAATAAGTAATAATAGTTGCTCTACAATTCGGTGTTACCCTATGTCTCCCGATAAAAATAGTACCTCACTTGTGTGGGTAGGCCTCGTGCCCGCGACAGGAAACGGCCCAAAACGCAATGTGGACACACTTCATTTTTACAGTGAAAACTGACCTTTTTTTGCAAAGTCCCTAGCTGTAAATTTTAAACCCTAGCTCTGCCAGCACCAAAGGAAACCAGGCAAACCTATACATTTTTTAAATCTAGACACCCAGGGAAATCCAGGATGGGGTGAGTTGTCTGACTTTCACCAGGTTCTGTTACCCAGAATCCCTCGCAAACCTCAAACTTTGTAAAAAAAAAACAAATATTTCTGTGGTGGAAAATTCTGGAATCTGCGTTGATCCACAAAATTCTACGCACCCCGCATTCCCCAAAGTCTTCTGAGAAAAATGGTACCTCACTTGTGTGGGTAGGCCTGGCCGCTGCGACAGGAAAGTGCCCAAAACGTAACATGGACACAACACATTTTCACAGTTAAAACAGAACAGTTTTTTGCAAAGTGCCTAGCTGTAGATTTTGAACACTAGCTCTGCCGGCACTTACGGAAACCTAGCAAACCTGTAAATTTTTTAAATCTAGACATCCACGGAAATCCAGAATGGGGTCACATGTCTGGCTCCCACCAGGCTCTGTTACCCAGATTCGCTTGCAAACCTCAAACTTTGTAAAAAAAAACAACACATTTTACTCACATTTCTGTGGTGGAAAGTTCTAGAATCTGCGTGGATCCACGTAATTCTACCCACCCCGCATTCCCCAAAGTCTTCCAAGAAAAATGGTACCTCACTTGTGTGGGTAGGCCTAGTGACTGTGACAGGAAATGGCCCAAAAACAACGTGGACACACCACATTTTCACTGTGAAAACGGACCCTTTTTTTGCAAAGTGCCTAGCTGTAGATTTTGAACCCTAGCTATGCCTGCACCTAGGGAAACCTAGAAAACCTGTACATTTTTGAAAACTAGACACCCAGAGGAACAGGATGGGGTGACTTATTTGGCTCTCACCAGGTTCTGCTACCCAGAATCCCTTGCAAACATCAAGCTTTGTTAAAAAAAAACACATTTTCCTCACATTTCTGTGGTGGAAAGATCAGGAATCTGCGTAGATCCACAAAATTTCACCCACGCCGCATTTCCCAAAGTCTCCCTAGAAAAATGGTACCTCACGTGTGCGGGTAGGCCTAGTGCCTGCGACAGGAAACTGCTCAAAATACAACAAGGACGTACCACATTTTCACAGTGAAAAATTATCATTTTTTTGCAAAGTGCCTAGCTGTAGATTTTGAACACTAGCTCTGCCGGCCCCTAGGGAAACCTAGCAAACCTATAATTTTTTTTTTTTTTTTTTTTGTAAAACTTTTTATTAAAGTTGCAAGCATACAGTACAATCATAAGATTTCTTTTTGGATGATAATTTGCCATTTTACATTCTTGCAGTTGTAAACCCCACCAGTTACCATTTAGTTACACGAATATTATGCGACAATTGCATGAGTGTATCAATTCTTCCGAACATATATCCTTACGTCTGTCCTTGTGTATAATCTGAAGAACCTCTAGCTTCCCGTTCGTGCGTTAGAACAATCAGCAATAAAAACAAAGAAAAAAAAAGGGAAAACAAAAAAGAACATTAAACAGTAGAAAGGGTCATCCTCAGTAGGTACGTTAGGAACATCGACATTGGTCTATAGCCGTCCCCCACACCCCATGCCGTAAAACATTAGGATCTACCTTGGAGCTGCACAGTGTCCGTCAGGCCAGGCGCAGTAACCACCCCCCCACCGCTCTCTATTCGTCTTCTCCTTCAGAGTCTAGGTCCTCTTCCTCTGGCAGTGGCTCACAAAGGTCCCCTCTGTAAGCGTTCCATGCTGCCCATACCTTATTCCACTTGCGGGGGCAAGCCCTCATTACGTATACTGCTCTCTCGGTGATCATCAGCTTGTCCATGTTGTTACCCCACCTATACGCTGTAGGCGAGTCTGGTGCTCCCCATTTTTGCGCTATGTATCGCTTTGCCACCATCATGGCCAGGGTAGCCCATATCAGACCATGCCTATTCAAGTCATTAGGGTCCCAAATATTTAACAAGCATTTTCGAGGTTCTGGCAAAATTGAGATCTTGAGTGTTTGCGAGATGGTGCGCATAATCTGTCTCCAGAATTCTCGTATATGCGTGCATTCCCAGATGGTATGATACAGTGTCCCCTCCTCCCCGCACCCCCGGAGACAGAAAGGATGTGGTGCCCGATGTATTCTGTGAAGCAGGGTCCTAGTGTAATAAATACGGTGTAAAATTTTTAGTTGCACCAATCTGAATTTTGCTGAGATGCCGACCTCTCTCGGGGAGGCCAGTGCCTCATTCCACTCTGATTCAGTAACCTCTCCTATTTCCCTTACCCAACCCTCTTTCAGCTTTTCTGTTGGATCCCCCAGATTGTTAATCAATTTTTTATATGTGAGGGAGGTAGCGCTTTGTGGCATAAAGTCAGTTAAGAGTCTGTCCTCTAGTGGTGAGGATTCTGATATGTCTGTTCCCGCTGGGATCGCTTGAAGTAGGGCATGCCTTATCTGCACATATCTAAATGTCTCGGTCGGGCTCAGGTTATATTGTTGTTGTAGTTGCGGGAACTCGATCACCGTGCCTTTGTCCCAAAGGTCTCCGATTGTGGAGATCCCTATACAGTCCCACTGCGTGAATCCCTTGCATGATCGTAGGGCCCCCAGTGTTTTAATGTCCCATAGTGGTGTCAGTTTGGTAAGCTTTCCGTGCCATCCTAGTCGTTTTTGTGCAATGTGCCACAGGGCCGTAGTGTGGTGCGTCGGGCCCAGTAGTCTCCGCACCTGCGGCTTGTTATATAGTACTGCAAGCATGCAGTCCGACCCCAGTTGCGACCAGTCAGCTTTGTATGCTGGGTCGGTCCTTGGAGCGTGTATCCATTTATTTATCGTTTTAAGATGTGCTGCCCAATAATATAGTTGTATGTTAGGCAGAGCAATGCCTCCCTCATACCAGCTCCTCGTCAACTTGTCATATGCTATACGCGCCGGGCCATTGTCCCAGAGCAAGTTTGAGACCAATGCCGCGACTTGTTTGAAATACCTCTGTTCCACAAGATATGGGGTATTCTCCAGCACATAGAGGAACCTGGGAAGTGCCATCATTTTATAGAGCGCTGCGCGCCCTAGGAGAGTCAGCGGTAATGCCGGCCAGTGTTTAACGTCCGCCCGAAGGCGTTCTATGGGTGGCTTTAAGTTTTTGTCGAAAAAGTCCGCTGCGCTATTCGCAATTACAATGGCCAGGTATTTAAAGGAGTCTCTTGTTAGCTGCAGGGGGCAGTTCTCCTGTAGCACCGGGTCCGGACCGTGTAGTGTGTACACCACCGATTTAGACCAGTTCAGAGTATACCCTGACGATTTACCGTGAGTGTTGCATATATCCAGTAGCGCTGGGATGCCGCTTTCAGGCTCTAGCATATAGATCAGCATGTCATCTGCATAAAGGGATAATCTATCTTCCCATCCTTCCTCCCATGTGATTCCTTTTATCAATGGCGTAGTTCTGAGCAGGATTGCCAGTGGTTCTATCACCAGAGCGAAGAGCAAGGGTGAAATTGGGCATCCCTGCCTAGTCCCTCTACCCAGCGGGAATGTCTGCGAGATGTGGCCATTCGCCACTACCTGTGCCACCGGCTTTGTGTAAAGTAATCTCACCCAGGCTATAAATTTCGGTCCAAAGTCCATCCGTCGTAACACCGCAAACAGATATTCCCATTCCACCAGATCAAACGCCATCTTGGCATCAAGGGAGAGAATAGCTGCCTTTTCGGGGATAAGGTTCGCTCGCGCCAGCACCCCATGAATTCGCCTGAGATTCAGAGTTGTACTTCTGTGAGGCATAAAGCCTGACTGGTCAGGATGTATCAGTGACTGCAGATGTTGTATCAAACGGGTGGCCAGCAGTTTCGCTAGCACCTTAGCTTCCACATTAATCAGGGAAATGGGGCGGTACGAGGAGCACTGGGACGGGGGTTTGCCCGGCTTTGGAATGGCCACAATCGTGGCCGTGCGTTGGTCCAATGGTAGTATTGCCTTTTCCAAGCATTCCATATACATTTTCCGCAGTGGCTTACTCAGTGTGTCAGCCCGCGATTTGTACTACTCCAAAGGTATTCCATTGGGACCTAGCGCTTTACCTGAGTGTAGTGCCTGAATTGCTAGTTGAATTTCATCTTCTGTCGGGTCTAATTCCAGTTCCTGTACTGCCTCTTGAGCGAGCTTGGGGATGTCAATGTTTGCAAGCGCGAGTGTCGCCTCTTGGGCAGTAACCTCTCGCTCAGGGGTGTATATTGTTTGGAAGTGACGCGCCAAGGTGCATACTATGTCTTCCGGGTGTGTCTGTGATTGACCATCGTGTGAGTATAGGTGCTGTATACCTTTATTACCTCCTCCCCTCTTATCTAGCCAGGCTAGCATTTTCCCCGCTTTGTCTCCTACATCGTATATCCTGTTGGTTGTACCTGTGATATGACTTTGGACTGTCACTGTAAGATGGGCCCGATGTTGTTGCTGCCTTAATTGTAATGCGTGTGCTGTTTCTGGGGAGGGGTCTGCCATGTGGGCGATGTTCGTGGTGTGGAGTGCCAGTTCTAACTCCGTGAGTTCCCTCCTGCCTTCCCTTTTGTGCCCTGTTATCGCCGCCACCGCTCCCCCCCGCAGGACCGTTTTGTAGGCCTCCCAGAGTACCAAGGGAGAGGACACCGATCCCGTATTTTCTGCAAAATAGCGTGTGGTCACTAACTGGAGTTCCTTCCTGATTTTTGGAATAGTGAGGTAGTTCGGGTATATTGGATAAATTCTTGTGCGTCTCTTTTCTTTTGTGGTGAGTGACAGAGAGATCGGGGAGTGATCAGAGATCCCTCTGGGCAGAATGTCAATTTTGTCTATCTTTCCCATTCCCGCCCCTAGAAATAGAAAGTAGTCACTGCGGGTTAAGCTATTGTGTACGGCGGAGTAGTATGTGTATTGTGCCTCCGTGGGGTGTAAGTGACGCCATACGTCTGTAATGCCCAGTGCCTCTAGGAATCCCGGGAGAGCTGGAGTCCCTCTATGGCGTTCTCTAGTGGGAAATGTGTCTAGTGTTGGATCCATTATTGCATTGAGGTCACCCCCTATGATCGTGTCACCATCAGGGAGGTCTAAAAGGAAGCTGCCTAGTGCAGGTAGTGCCACTGAGTGGAGTGCCGGGGGGATGTAGACCGACACTACGTTGAGGGGCTTCTCCTCCCACTGCCCATGAAGTGCCGCGAAACGACCCTGATCGTCCGTTTTGCGGTGTAGCACCATGAAGGGTGACGTCTTTTTCATGAGTATCCCCACCCCTCGGGAGCCAGACGTAAACTCCGCATGCGCCGCAATTACATAACCACGTCTGTCAAGTGCCTTGCATGCCTGTCCCGTGAGGTGCGTTTCCTGAACTAAGATAAGGTCAGGGCCTTGGCGTTTAATTGCTTGTAATATCAACCCCCGCTTTATTTTATCTCCCAACCCTCTGACGTTCCAAGTAAGTAACCGCAGGGGGGGCACCTCAAGGGCCTCACGTGCATCCTCAGTGGGTGTAGTGTGTAATTGTTGGGCCATTGGGTCGCCTGTGCAGTGCTCTGTGTGTCATAGCGCTGGTCTTAGTGTACATAGATTGTTCAATGTGGAGGTGTAGAGGCAGCATGGTGCTCAGTGCCTTCATGCATCGTATGGTGCTAGTTATGACCGCCAAGACTAGCGGCTCCTGTGAGGACTCATTGTAGTTGCAGCATTTCGCTACGTTGCGAGGGAATCGCTCAGTTCCTTTTGTGTTCGTGTACCCTGTGGTGTGAGTGATGACTACTAATAATAAGAATAACAATAACTGTGTAACTCCCCTTCCGTCCCCCCTCCCTGCTCCCCTGTGCCACGGACAAACACCCGCCCGCTTCCCCAACTGTGCAGAGTGCTTTACCCCATCCCAAACTATCTTACTTGCTTGTGGGGTTGGTGAGTCCCTTACAGGTACCGGCTCTGCCCACCTTACTTCGCTTCACCAGGCCCAGGTCCATCGCTCGTATCCGGCCCCTCCCTCCCACGGTCCAACTTCAGATGGGGCCCGGTTGACCAGAGTCAAGCGGATTCTGTTCCATGTCGGATTCCGTTCCCGCCGAGGTCTCTCGCTGTGACAACTGGTCGGTCTGCTTGCCTGCTTGGTCTCCATTGCGATGGTTTGGCCGATCCCTGTGCGACCGGCGAGGTTGTCCCATCTGTCTCCAGCCGTCAAGCCAGTCCTGTGCCACCTCCGGCTTGTCGAAGAACCACGTCTTCCCGTTGGCTACGATTCGCAATTTGGCAGGGAACAACATTGAGTACTGCAATTCTCTGTCTCGCAATGCCTTTTTCACCTCGGTAAATGATTTCCAGCGTCTAACTACTTCCGCCGTGTAGTCTGGGAAAAAGGCCAAGGTTGAATTTTGGAGTTTAATGGGTGGTGAGACTCTAGCCGCTTGTAAAATCGCATCCCTGTCTCTAAAGTTGAACAGTTTAGCCAGTACAGGCCTTGGCGCCGCTCCAGGTTTGGGCTCGCCTCCGGGCACCCTTTGCGCCCTCTCCACCGAGAAGAAGTGTGACAGTCCTTTAGGTTGGAGTTTGTTTTTGATGAGGTCTTCTACGTAGAGGTCCATCGCTCTTTTCCCTTCTGTCTCCGGAAGACCAAGGATGCGTATATTATTTCTTCGGGAACGCCCTTCTTGGTCGTCCAGCTTATCCTGCAGTTGTCGAGTGACCTTTTCCATTCGCTCCATAGCTATTTGCAGTTCCGAAGTGTCCTCTACAAGAGATTTCGTGACCACTTCTACCTGTGACACTCTTTCCGTCATTTTTTGGAAATCAGCTCGCAACAGAGTTACCTCGGAGGAAATAGAGCCCACTGTTGTTCGCACTTCGGAGAGGGTTTTCATGATATCTTCTAGTGTGACTCTCTTGGTGCCCTCCGCTTCCTGATTGGCGCCTGTGGAAGTTCGTCCATGTACTTGCGATTGTCCCTGTTGGCCATATGCAAATTTGTCTAATTTGGCCTGCGTTGATCCGCTCCTAGGTCCCTTGTCCGCCATGACTCTCGGCGCTCGAGTAGCGGTCTCAATTCCGGCGATCGTTATGGCCACTGTATCCTTAGTGTCTCTTCTCACTCGTCGTGGTCCAGGGGAGAGCAGGTCGGCTGCAAGTCAAGAGGAATCCGCCGCTCCGGAGATCCCTGTACCTTTGCGCACAGGCCGGTACGTGTCGTGGATAGTGATTTACTGCGTTTCCCCCCGCACACCCCTGCTCCTCCGCCGGCTGCGCAGAGCGTCTATGGCATGTGGTCTCGTGTCATGCCCGCTGGTGTCTTTGGTGGTCGTTCTGGGTACACGTGGCCTGTAGCGCTGCTATCCGTAGATGTACGCTGCGTCGCGTCGCGAGTCCAAGTGCGTTCCGGGGCAGCTACCTCGGTGTGTGTCCACAGATCCTCTCGGTGTGACTGAAATCAGGCCTCACACCACCTGCGTGCACGCCACATTCACTATGATTGGCTCGATCCGTCTACTGTTAGTGGTGTCAGGTGCCCCGGCCCCATGAGGTCCTGCTGCAGACGCCGATTCCGTGAGGTATCTCCCGGCTGGAGTGTCTCTCACTATCCTTCTGCCCCTCTCGGACCACCACCGCTCCCTCGATCGCCACTGACTCCGCAGGCCCCTTTGAGTTTTTCCTTTCGTCTCCTCTGCTCGCGGTGGTGCCCCAGGGGGACCCGCCGGCAGCCCCGATGGCCCGCTCCTCGTGCAGCCGTGTATGTCCCGGCCGAGGGTGGGGGGTCCCACCGTGCCGGTCACTACAGTGCCTCTCCCTCCTGCCCCGAGGAGATCTCACCTCCCCTGGGGGGGTCAACACTCTTGCGTGGCGTCGCTCCCCGCCCGGTCGCAGGCACGGCCCCGCAGCCGCCGAGATGGTCTGGCGTTGACTCCAGGCTTCGGCGGGCCCCCCCGACGGTCCGTACACCGGCGGCTGTTCAGGAGCCCCCCGCAGTTGTTTGTGGCGCTGGGTAGCCCGCTACGGTGCTTCAATCGGGGGGAGCGGGGGACGCCTCCGGGACCAGTCCGGCCAGCCCTCACTTCCGCCAGGGTCGGATAATTGCTAGAGGCCGGCGCTGCACTCCGGCCGCAGGCCCAACGACACCGGGGCAAACTTCTGCAGTTCTCGGCCTCGGATGAGCGCCGGGGTAGGACCGGATGATACCGCTATGTCACCGGCCCCTGTTACCGCTCCTTCGGGTGGGGAATTATTCGGATTAATATATCGGATTTCACCAAAGGCCGTGCTGCCTCAGGGAGCTCACACCCCACGCAGCCGCCATACTCGGCTGCTAGCCACGCCCCCAACCTATAATTTTTTGAAAACTTAAAATACAGGGAAATCCATAGTGGGGTGACTTGCCTGGCTCTCACCAGGTTCTGCTACCCAGAATCCCTTGCATACCTCAAACTTTGTTAAAAAAAATAATGTCCTCACATTTCTGTGGGGGAAAGTTCTAGAATCTGCGTGGATCCACATAATTCCACCTACCCGGCATTCCTCAAAGTCTTCTGAGAACAATGGTATCTCACTTGTGTGGGTAGGCCTAGTGCCCGTGACAGGAAATGGCCCAAAACGCATTGTGGACACACCACATTTTCAGACTGAAAACTAACCCTTTTTTTGCAAAGTGCCTAGCTGTAGATTTTGAACCCTAGCTCTGCCGGCACCTAAGGAAACTTAGCAAACCAATACATTATTGAAAACTAGACACCCAGGGCAATCCAGAATGGGGTGACTTGTCTGGCTCACACCCGGTTCTGTAACCCAGCATCCCTTGCAAACCTCAATTTTTCCTCATATTTCTGTGGTGGAAAGTTCTAGACTCTGCGTGGATCCACATAATTCCACCCACCCGGCATTTCTAAAAGTCTTCTTAGAAAAATGTACCTCACTTGTGCGGGTAGGCCTAGTACCCGCAACAGGAAACGACCCAAAACACAATGTGTACACACCACATTTTGAAGTGAAAACTGACCCTTTTTTTGCAAAGTGCCTAGCTGTAGATTTTGAACCCTAGCTCTACCGGAACCTAGGGAAACTTAGCAAACCTATATATTTTTGAAAACTTGACACCCAGGGGAATTCAGGATGGGGTGACTTGTCTGGCTCTCACCAGGTTCTGCCACCCAGAATCCCTTGCAAACTTCAAACTTTGTAAATAAAAACAAGTTTTACTCACATTTCTGTGGTGGAAAGTTCTGGAATCTGCATGGATCCACACATTTCCACCCACCTCGCATTCCCCAATTTCTTTCGAGAAAATGGTACCTCATTTGCGCGGGTGGGTCAAGTACCTGTGACAGGCAAGGGCCCAAAGCGTATTGAGGAGATCAAAATTATCTATCACAAAACAACCTGATTTTGCTAGGGGGGTCAACTGGGTTGTTGGCCCTGGGCAGGCGGCTTTCTTGGGAAACCTACCAAACGGACACATTTCTGAAAACTAGACACCCGGGGAGTCCAGCGAGGTATGGCTTGAGCGGGCACCCCAAAGTTTGCCTACCCGAAATCTCTTGAAAACCACAAATTTAGCAGAAAAAATCTAACTTTTCTCAAATTTCTGTGTGGGACAGATCTGGAATCTGCATGGATCCACAAATTTCCTACCACCCAGCATTACCCCAAGTCTCCCGATAAAAATGATAACTTGCGTCAGTGGGTCAAGTTCCCGCAACAGGCAAGGGCCCAAAACTCGTTGAGGAGACATCAAAATGACCTATCACAAAACAACGTGGTTTTTCAAGGGGGTCACCTGGATTTTTGACCAGGGGTCGGTGGCCATCTTGGGAAACTATCAAACCAACACATTTTTGAAAACTAGACAACTGGGGGAGTTCAGCGAGGTATGACTTGCGCGGATCTCCCAACGTTTTCCTACCCAGAACCCCTGCAAACCTCAAATTTAGCTGAACAAAAACACATTTTCCACATATCTTTGTGTGGACTCACCGTGCCGGCACAAATGTCCTACCCCACAGCGTTCCCCTCAGTCTCCTGAGTAAAATGAATCCCTGGCGCTTAGTGTGCTTTCTGCCCCACCCGCTGAGGGCAGATCAGTGGCTAATACCCCCATGCCTCCTGGGGGGGGCAGAAAGTCTTTTGTTTTCTTCGGGGGCAAGGAGGGGGCGTTTGCATACCCATTCTGGGCAGCCCACACCCCGGGCCTATAAAGAAGAATCCCTGGAATCTAGGGTGCTTTCTGCCCCCAGAGGGGACAGAAAGACTGGAATTGTGTAGGAGGGAGGGGTGGGGGGATTGGCATGCCAATCTTAGGCAAACCACACCCCTAAATTCATTGGGGAAAAACCATGGTGTCTAGTGGGCTTTCTGCCCCCCTGGGGGGACAGATTAGGGGCTACTGCCTGGGGCAGAACAACTCTAATTTTGCAGGGGATGGGGGCATTGGCATGCCCATATTGGGCAGCCCCACCACTAATTCCAAGAAAAAAATCCCTGGTGTCTAGTGGGCTTAAAGGCCCTTGCCCAAGGGGCCGCTCCCCCCTCCCTGGTGCCTAGTTGGTGGATCCCTGCTTGGGGATCACCCCAGGGTGATCCCCAGCAGGGATCCTCTGATGAGGGGTACCATTAGAAAGGGGGGATTCTTCTTTCTACTAGCTCAGGGGGCAGAGATAGCTCCCTGAGCACGTAGAAAGCGAAATCGAAATGAGCCTCTTGGGAAACATGGGGAGCAGCCTCGGCTCCCAAGGCTGTTGGGGGGTAAAGGGAATCAGTCTAGTGCCAGCACCAGAGGGATTCCCTGCACCATGTACTAGGACGGTCGGGGCTGTCCGATGCACATGAGCACTGGTGCGGACGGCCCTCAGCCGTCCAACGCACTGAAGGATTTAATCTGTGTCACTGGAGTGATGTCTACATGCTCACTCACTTTTTAAGTTCTGCTGCTGTACAGGTTCGATGGAGCCACGGGCAGGCAGTGTTTCTGGGGTGAGAGAGAGGCTTTGAAGAATGTTTAACTACAAGCGCTCCTCCCCTCACGTGTTGAAGCTCATGGGGCCCAATTAGGCAACCGAAAATATTGTAAATTAAGGAATTGCAAATTTGTTTTGTTAAGAAGTTGGCAAGTAGGTAGAGAACGAATGAATTGAACCTTGGATGTATATTAATACAGAACACCTATCAAGCTAACGGCAACAGGCATTAGTCAGAGTGGTAACAGGGGTCTAAATTCACTTGAACTGTTACTTTTACATTCTTGTAGATATATGCTAGTTTTTAATAGTTATCAGTACTCTACTCTCATAATTCTGTGTTTTGTATGTATTTGTCATCCTATATTTACCCTTTAAAGTGCTCTGATACCCGCAAGGGTCTTGTTCGCGCTATACAAAACTGTCAAAATAAAATAAATAAAAATAAATAAATATACTATGTCCAGAAGAAGAAGCTTAGGGTTAGGCTTCGAAATATGTCGACCTGTGAGAGAACTGCTCATTAAAGCATTTTTCCCTCCTTATTCCCCATATTTTATTAATACCAGCTATAGGAAGCATTAAAGTTTAGTTTCTCCACAAAACCAGGTATTTTTTAATTCACCATTTTCTGACCCTTCCACTCTTCCACCAAACACATACTTCCCTTCACTTTTAAGTGCTCCCACGTATCCATCGGTCGTAGCACGCCCCATCCAGCAGCAGGGAGGGTAGAACCTGATGATGAAGCATGCCACCAAGGGACCTTTTGGTGGGTGTGGGTTATTTTAGAAAACTTCTCACCATGCTAGTAACCAAACAGTTCGCTTCGGTTTAGTCACTTTTTGGAAGGTTAGCACTATATTTTGTAACTCAGAGTGGACTCTTTTTGTTTTTCCATAGTTTACAGAGGAGGTTGAGTTTATGACTGATCATACATTTTCACTCCCCTCCTTGTCTTTTTTGGTGTGCTTGACTCACCCTTGGCCTACATCATATTGGTGGGAAGTGCTACACAGTGCAGAAGTGGTGTATCTGTGCCGGGTGTATGTATGCCTGGGAAAGGTGCAATACAGGTATAGTGCAGTACTGAGCAGTGCGTGCATAGTGTATGCTGGATGTACATGTGCCAATGAGGGGTACAGTGCCTAAATGCTCTATTGCAGTGCATGCATGACAAATGCATCTACTGGGTGTATATGTACTTGTGAATGGTACAGTACATGAAGAATATAGTGTGTGCATGTTAAATGCATATACTGGATATGTTTGTGCCTGTGAGTGTAACTATACATAAAGGATACAGTGCTGGGCTGTGTGCACTTGCTAAATGCATATGCTGGATGTATGTGTGCCTGTGAGTGGCACAGTATATGGCATATGCAGTACTGTGCAGACTGTGTATGCTATATACATGCACTAGGTGTATGTCATGTACTGTTAACAACATTTGTATAGCGCTCGTATACCCATAGGTGTCTTGGCACTGACTGTGGGTGGTACAATACATGTGGAGAGGCCTGAGCTCTATTTTGGGAGACCCAGGCCTGCATGGTGAAACATGGAGGTAAAGATATTCCCCAAGACAGATTTGTGCATTGTTGCATTTATTCAAGGAAGGGGGGGGGGACTCTGGGCTTTTTAAGGAGGTCCAGCATACAAGCCCTATCAATATATGCAACAAGAAGAGGTACGCAGTTCCTCAATGTGTATACGTGAGACCTACTGAGTGAAGGTCAGAGTGCAGGTGGTGCTACCCAACATCCAATGAGGAGGGGAATTCCTCCTTTCGAAACTAGGGCCCTCACACACCCAGCAAGCTAGGTGTCATGCTTCATCATATGGGCCTGCTCCTCATCGGGTCGGTGCTGCAATGCCCGACGGGCACCCAAAAGAGGGGTTCTTTGCCTGAGATCTTTTGTTCCTGCCTAACGGGTGCCGTGGGTGTGAGGGGCCTAGTGTTTGTGTGGATGTGATGGATGGTGAAAATTAAAACAAGTCAGGGAATCCTTAAGGTAACGTTAATCTGGATGGATCCCTGCTCGATAAAAAATCGTGACAAGAGGCGACTAACAAGCTATGAAGAGTCAAGAGGCGCTCTACTCCTGAGTGGTCGACATGTTTCACGCCAATCAATCACAAGGATCAAGCGGCGGTTCTTCAGGACTGTGAAATATAACTATCTACATCAAGTGGTGTGTTATGTTTACCACTAGTGAGGACTATCTAGGGTGATCTGGTAAAGGTTTACCTGCCACCTTATGTGAGTGCTGGGTAGTACCCGTGGGCACTAGGGCAAACCTGCTAAAAATGAGTGAAATAACACATGATTATTAATGCCCAAAGGTGCCGACCGCATGTTAAAAACACGGGGTGTGTGGCCCCTTTCAAATTCGTTCACAGTAATGTATAAGCGGTCAAGAAGTAAAATAACAACTAACATGTTGGCGACAATGAAGGTAGCAGAAATTAAATCTAGTATCAGCATCATATGCATGCAACAAGAATACACAACCGTGGTGCAAGTTGGGGAGTGGTGCAGATCTTAAACCCAAAAGACTCACCTAAAATTGGTAAAGATTGTGCCCCAACCACTTCAGCACAATCTTGGACATCTATATTAGGGTGTCTGATTAAAAGTGAAAGAAAATCATGTGAGAAATATTAAAACCTAGTAGAGTCAGGTTTTGTATAATCTGCTCGAGAAAAACAGGTCCCGCCTCTCAGGGACGGCGTTAGGTTTAGTCTGAGATAAGGTAGTGTGTCGGGATGGCAGCAGATCACTGCCCCGGGGCTCCCTCATAATCCTCGAGGCATGACGAGTGAGGGGCGCGGGTACCCAGCCCCTACGAGGTAGTGGGAATTACTCCTGACATACATTCAGTTAGGGAGTGAAGACCCATGGCCCAATCGCCTCCAGCGGTCATGAACAAGACCGCTAGTTGAGGGCCACTTGGAAGAATTCCATTGGCAGACTCTGTCAGCCAATGTCACAGACACCATTGCCCTCAATACAACCCGCTTACCTCTGTTAGTCGCTGTAGAACACTGGGTGTTCTCTGGAGCTCTAAAATACTCACCCGCTCCTATTGGAGGCCGCGCAGCTCTCCTAGCCCTTCGTGCTGAAGCCGGGATGGGGCAAAGCTTATATACCCCAAACCACCAGCATTACGAAGGTGGTGGGAAGTCGATCGGTAACAGCTGTGCCTCTGGAACAACATGTGACCTGTCAAGGTTTATTAGTAGAAGTGGCGAAAACATGTCGGCCATCTTAGAGTGGATAATAGCTCAATATCCGGAAAGACCCCCCAAGGTAGTCAGGAGGGTTTAAGTAACCTGTGATATTGATCCTTTGACCTATGTAGATATTATTAACCGCATGCGCGCTAGCGGTTTTCCCGCTGCGCGCTGCGATTCGCAAAAACCCGCGTTACGTGACGAGCTCAGCTCATCATCCGCGTAGCGCAGGTTACGCCCATGACGAGCTGAGCTCGTCATGAGCGTAGAAGGGGTTAATAAGAATAGTAATGAACATGGTTGTTAAAATTATATTGGGGATGATGAGGTACTCAATCTCGTCATAAGCCCCAATATAAAGTGGGAAATAATATCACTGGTATGTTGGGTATCTGATGCTGTGATGTAGCTAACGGTTCAGCAGTAGGGGTAGGTCATTGCTTAGTCCCTGCTGGTCTTGTTGCATTCCCATAAGCTGGGGGGACATGCACTGGGGAGGGGAGTGCCTGGTTTCCCCTGTACACTTCAAAGGGAGCTCTTTGATTCTTGAGAGGTCACAAGGAAGGGGCCTTGGCACAGCTCAGGAAGGAGATGGGGCTGATAAGAGAATCATAAAGAGTAGAGCTCGGGTCCTGGGCTAACCTTTTGTTGCACATATCACTATGGCTGACATCCAGGTGTGAGCTCTAGTCACTCCCATGGGCTGTGTTGCGGGACTATCAGCTTGGCAGACACTCCTGGTGTGACAGACTCCTTTTCAAGATGAAGATGCAGCAGATAAGTGGGTACTTCAAAAGAAGCAGAACCCCAATGTACAACTTCAAGGACTCAGACCCTAAATCACATTTAAAGTCTGTAAATAGACTAAAAGAAGGGGAAGTTGTGACCCCAGAAATAGTCATTTGGCAGGGAGCATGATGGACTGTCTGAGGAAGGGAAGCTCTGCAAGACTTCTGCCTGTGACCAGGACTAGGGACCAAGGCCTGCTAGTCTCCATGCTGAGTGAGGGGACAGCAACCAGGGAAACCAAGACTACCTGCCCAGGAACCAGCACCTGCCTGCTTTCCAATACTAGTGTGCCCTGTAGGCAAGGGGAGAGCCTTAGAGGGAGCAAGGTCCAGTGGGGAGTCCTGTCGAGTGGACTCCCTGTGCAAGGTGTGAAGAAATGCCGCATCATCGGGTCGTTGCCCATATGAAGAAAAAAGGTGGCAACCTCCTATGCCAAGAAAGGGTCACAGTGAATTAAGCCATGTGTTGTGCTGTGTTAATTGAGCCGGAGCCCCTGCGTGGTAATGAGGGGCTACCGGAAAAAGACTATATTGAGAAAAGGGGTTGTAGCCTGCAAAGTAGTGAAGCAGCGTCCTGTAAGCAGGAGGGTCACCAGAGAAAACCTGCTGTGAGGAAAAGGACCGTAGCCCCGTGCCGCAGTGAAGCAGTGATCCCGTTTTCCAGAAGGGACCGCCGTGGAATGTTTCACCGTGCTGATCAGGCCAGGGCCTGTGGACTTTGGGTAGTGGTGACCCCAATATGGTAGAGTGGGTTACTGCGAGCACGAAGGACTGAGACTTGTTCTTCCCAGCTGGAGAAGTGAGGACACCTTGGGAGTGCTGGTGCGCCGTCACCAAGGTGAGGAACCCAAGGCAAGATTGTCCAACCACCGGGAGCCAAATGAACACTTAACCCACCCGATGAGCCACAGGAAGTCTCCGGACAATTCAGGAGCTCTACCGCGACTAAGACACCATGACTAAATTAGGGCATGGTAAACTTAACTGCACCCCTTGCAAGCACCGGCAGACGGGGCGCACTGAGGAGCTCCGAACGATTCACACCTGTCTGTGCGGGTAAGACTAGTGTCAGCCTATCAGCTACGGGTGAACTTGCTGCTATTAGAGCTGCGGCGCTAGAACACTGTTGACTTTATCTGAGAGTCAAAGTAGACTCTTGAGGCTCGGACGGCTAAAAAGGCATACCCTGAATGTTACCAAAAGTGAATAGGGAACAACCACTATCGCTAACGCAAGAAGGGAATGGGAATGTTGTATTTTTCCTTTGGATTGATTAGCGGTTGAAAAATAAATTCTTCTCTTTTCTCATAAATGTGAGTATTTGGCTGCATGGGACTTATTGCTGCGCGGATTTTGAGTCGTGAACCCGTGTTCACTAATCTGTATCCACACCTCGCCCCCATGGGAGTCTTGGCCTGCTCTGGCCTTGCTATCCTGAGATTCAGGTGCAGAAGGGGTTCTTGACCCTGTTGCTCAGAATCCATAGTAGCTCGGACTCCAGAACATCAGGGGTAAAAGGCCTCAACCACCACGGTTGGGCCCATTAACCCCTGCATGCCCTCTGGCCCTCTGAAAAGGGATTTGACGATACAGCATAAATGTTTTACACGTTGACCTTTATTTAAGTCTGTCTGCTGTGTGTCATATCTAGCAAGGTATTGAGCGCAGGTAAATTAACTCCGAGCTCAGCTCGTCATGAGGCACAGTGGAGCTGTGCTCATGACGAGCTGAGCTCGTCATAATTGCCGCGGAACGCCCACACGGGGCTCATCCCCCCTCCTGTGCGGACGTTCCACGGGAGTGGGCGGAGTCATGACTGTGCAGCATGAGGAGCTTGGCTCGTCATGAGTACCGCAGCGCCGCATGTGGCCCCTCTACCCACCGCGCCGCGGGGGAATTAGCCCTGCAGCGAAGGGGCTAAGTGACCTTAAGGGTTCACCCAGACAAGGCCTGTGGATATTCCTTGAGGTCTATAGTTACCCACTCCAATTTATAATCCAATTAAGTTCTTATATAAAACATCTTAGATTTACACTCAGACATACTTTAAAAGGGGTAATACACTTCCATGAGGTCCAGAAGCCATCAGCATTGTCTATGTTTCACCTGCCTAGAGTGTCAATGAAAGATCGAGGACCCAGCCAGTTTCTTCCATGCAGTGGATGGGCCCACCCTAGGGCCTGTGCCAAGTCTGATCGAGTTGAGTCCCTGTGCTACTCACAGTCTTGGGCTCACCCCATCATGTGCAATTGTCAGAGACAAGAACAACAAATAGCTGCAAGTGGTGAGAAAGGACTTTTGGGATTTGTGATCCCATGATGACAGCAACAGCACTTCTTGTGTACCCGCAAGACCACCCTCAGGTGCCAGATAATCTGGCGCTTCATAGGGAGATCATTTTGGCCAGAACAGCAAAGTCTATCAGAGCAAAGAAGGGCATACCACTGCGTTTGAACCATGCATTAAACAGGTGGGCTGTGTCTGTTGCCGTTATCAAGGGCGGGAGCCCTAGCTTCAAGTGGTGCCAAGTACATCTGATGGCAGTAGCATGTGCATCCTATTTTAAGGGAGTGTCATGGTGGAAGGAACAGCATATTTATCTGTACCAAAACAATAAAATGGTGAGAAAATGGTAAGTTCTCCTTACTGTGCATGCAGAGTATGCCAGGTGCAGTTTCTGTCTCTAGCATAGAGCACTCAGCGTATGCCTTATGAACTTGAAAAGAATATGTCAGAGAAGGACACGTGCTCTCTAGTAGTCTGTACAATAAACAAAGAGAAGCATCGTTAATCAAAGCAGCAACATGTCCCCAGCAAGGAGCCTTTAAAATTAACTCCAACCCTATTTGCATAACTTTTTCTAGGTTTGTCTCATACATTGAGTCGAATGTAAACTCTGAGAGGCTAAAATGATCATGTGTGAGTCATTGCTTAGAGACGCCAAACATGAGAATGAGGCTGTTTGTCAGAAGCGAAAAAGCTGAGCAGGCCTATATACAAGATGGGCCCAATACAAACCCAAGATGGCAGCTGGTGATTCATCGTAGCGGCAGCTGTTGCGGTGGTTTTAAAACAAATATTGAAACTTTATGCAGTTTCACAACTGCTCTGACATTTCTAGAAGGTTTGAACTCCTCTTAGTAAAGCACATGATTGTGGCACCTGTTTAGGAGCTACAGGCAGAGTCTGAGAGAGAACGACTTTTGTTTATGCAAAGGTTCCTAGAATGTATATTACAGCTGTAGTTTTGGCAACCCTGACACCCACCAAGTATTCCAAGCAAACTAACATGCATATGTAACCAACACATCCCACACAAACCAAAACACACACTCCCAAACTCCAAGTACAATATTCATCTTCCCTCTTAAATGAACAACAAAAAGCAAGATACAAAGAAAACTAACCATACTCAAAAAGATAACAAAGTAGATTGTTATGTGCAAAAGAACATCTAGACCTCTTCTGCTGGACCCAGCTGAGGTAAATAACGTACACATCACTACATGTTACATTTTACAGGTCTCAAATGTACAGACCAATAATACCTGTTCCATGTATGTTGATTCTATGTATGCATGTATGTGGTATTTCAAGAATGCGATCCAGGTGGATATGGGTGGTGGCAAAATTGCAAGATAAAACTATAAATGTTGTGAATTACTATGGCTCCATCCTAGATGATATTTCTGGGTTGTCAGAAATGTATGAATCTTTAAGGGGAGTCCTGGGACAGATAATTCTAGGAGGTGATTTTAATTACATTCAAGATTTGTCAAGAGATACTTCTAATAAGAAAAAGAAACAGCTAAAGCCTAAAAAAAATGTTTCTTTGAAGCACTCTTACATGAGTATCAATTGAGGGATCCATGGCGTTATAGAAATCCTGAAGATGAATCTTGTACATGTTATTCCCACCGGTTTCAGACTGCATCCAGAATAGATTTCTTTTTAATATCTAGATCTCTCCAGATCTCAAGAACGGTGATTGGATGCAATCCGTTTTCAGACCACGCCAGAATTGAATTAGAACTAGTACTTGGAGGAGTGGATGAGGTGCGTCCCAGGTGGCAGCTGGATCGCACCCTGCTACAAAACCAGGAATAGGTATCAGAATTCAGAGAATGGATTATACAATTCTTTGAAATAAACGACAACACAGCTGAACCCTTCTCTGTCTGGGGCGGATTTAAAGCAACAGCACGCGCCCAGATTATCGCATATACTAGCGCTAAGGCAAACGAAAGAAAGTTAAAAATAGCCAAGCTTCAGTCAGACGTAGAGAGGGAATACACCTTGCAGCTCCAACAGCATTCGAGCAAACTAGAGCAGGCTAAAACTCTTCTTCGGGATTGTTTTATTGCGGAAGAGATTCATAGTTCAAAAGCCTTCCAACAAAAGGTCTATGAAGACAGCCAGTTGGTGGGAAAATTACTAGCTAACTCTACAAGAAAAAGGCAGGAGTCATCACTGATAGTGAAAATTCATGATCCTCAGAGTGGGTTGGAGGAGGAGAATAGAGACAAGAGCTCTAGGATTTTCTTGGAACATTTTGAAAAAATCTACTCTACGGAATATCAGGTAGAGGAAGTAATGATCCAGGACTATTTTGCAAATATAGAAATCCCCAAAATCTCTGAAAACCAGGTCCACCAAATCAGTCTTGAAATAAATACCCCTGAAATACAAGATTGTATAAAGGCTACTTCAGGGGGAAAGGCTTCCGGACAGGACGGATTTCCAATTGAGTTTTACAAGGTTTTTTTTAAAGAATTAGCATCACCTTTGAAAAAGCTATATAATTATGTTAGGTGGGCACGTCCCTGCTGAGTTTAAGGAATCTACAATTATATGTTTTATCAAAAAAGATAAAAATCTATACGATGTTAATTCATACAGGCCAATTAGCCTATTAAATTCGGATTATAAAATCCTTATGAAAATATGGGCTGAAAGATTTGTCCTCGCTGCCCAGGAGGTCATCCACCAAGACCAGTCTGGGTTTATAGCAGGACGTTATATGGCAGCAAACACCGAATTTTTAATTCAGGCATTGGACTATTTTAATACAAATTTGACCCCAGCCTGTATATTAATGATGGACGCAGAAAAAGCATTCGACTTGGTGAATTGGGCAGCACTATTCTACTCTCTCGGTCAATTTGGTTTTCCAGCCTCAATTAATAAGATGATTCATAACATCTATGAGGGAGCATCAGCCCAAGTAATAATTAATGCAAAACAGGCTGGTAAAATCATGGTAAATAGGGGAACAAGGCAGGGCTGCCCGTTGTCCCCGTTGCTCTTTACTTTTTTTATCGAGCCTCTAGTAATAAAGATTAGGGACAACGTGGCTATTCTACCCCTTATCATCGGTATGTCCAAATTAAAGTTGTTTGCCGATGATATTGTTTTATATTTAATACCTAAAAAAGAAAATATTGAAAACCTAATGAGAGAGTTTAATAACTATGAAAAGATAGGGGGTTATAAAGTAAATACTAAAAAAACTGAGGTCCTTGCATTAAACACTGATCTTCATTTTCTCCATATTGATCTCCAGGCCCAAGCTGCAAGGAGCGACCCGATTAGATACCTGGGCATATTTGTGACCACCGAATACGATATGCTGTATTCTATGAACTACATTAGAATGAAGAACAAAATTCGGAACCTTTTAGATCAATGGCTCCTCCTCCCATTATCAGTTATAGGTAGGGTATCATTGATTAAGATGTCGGTGCTGCCATTGCTGATATTTCTGTTCAGTAACGTTCCCATCAAAATTAATTTAACTTTTTTTAAAGAACTCGAAACAATGCTGAGAGGTTTTATATGGGTCAATAAAGCTTCGAGAGTCAAACTTTCAGTATTACAACTTCCAGCTGAACAAGGAGGTTTGGCCCTACCCCATTTAAGGACCTATTATGAATCTGCATTTTTTGATATATTGGCAGGATTATTGAGGAATAATCAGACAAGAGATAATTTTTTTCTTATACAAATGTTACAAGAGGCAGGTTCCCAAATTCCAGTTTTTTTAAAAATCGCAAAGCTCCCAAAGAGGTCAAGATATAAGACGTTAAGAGAATATGCCTCAAGAATGTCACTCCTTTTTAAAAAACATGGTACTGATGGCTCTCATTATTTAAGTTTATTTGAATGTACTCAAATAGGCCTCCCATTAAGTCTGAATCATATTAAAACCTGGGAACTTTGTGGGTTCCATGAGATGAGACATATGATAGTCCAAAACAGGGTAATTAGTTGGCAGGAGGTAGTTGCTAGAACTAATGGTCCATTGCGCCCGACCTTTTTTGAATATATGCAGATTTTTTATTTTATTAGAAATTTGACAAGTGGCCTGCTTAATGCTCCTAATACTATACTAACAGCTCTTTATGGTGGAAAGACCAAAGGTATTGGATATTGGTACAAGATGCTTCATTGTTCAAATCAAAATGTATTAGTAGACATACATCTTGAGAAAATAAATATCTCTACACAATGCAACTTTTCCACAAAGGATTGGGAGGTCATTTGTCAGTTGGGGAATAGATCTTTACGTGCTGCCAACTATAAAAGGATGTATTTTCTATCTCGCTGGTTAGCGTATTATACACCGGAGGCTTTGGAAAAGATGTATCCTGAAGTTGATAATAAATGCTTCAGATGTATGGCTAGTAGCCAGGGTGGATGGAATCAGATTTTTTTTACTTGCCGGCAGTTAGAAACTTTCTGGAACGGAATATTTGCCGATATCGAACAGGCTATTGGGAAATCTTTTTTACCAGCAGCAGAAGTAGCCATGTTCGGTATATGCAAAGATAGGAGCGGGCTTAATAAAGTAGAAGAAGTATTTATATTTATATCTTGTGCAGTTGTTCGTTCCTTAATACTTCAAAATTGGAAGTCCAGAGAGATCCCATCACATATAAACTGGTTTAATAAAATGAGGAGAACATGTTTTTTTGAAAAGGCTTATGCTGGCAGAGTGGGAGCTATTGGGAGATTTGAGAGGAACTGGAAATATTTTGAGAATTTAGAAGAAATGAAGGGAGGATGATTTGTGAAGGAAATCGAGAGTAGATGATTTTTTTTATATTCTAGGACATCTGCACTCATTAGCACTTTCTTCTTACATCAGCTTGCACTATGCACTTTTCAAGTTGGTACTTTTTGTACTTTTTGCACTTTACTCTTTGCACTTTTGCACTAGCACTTTATTGCAGTTTTGCACGATCTTGCAGATGCACTTTATAAAAATTGCATATTTTGCACATGTCTTGGAAATTTTAATGATGTAGCAGGCTGTTTCTTCCATCTCATTGAACCTCCCTTTTCATCTTTGTACATCGTTTTATATTTTTATCTCTTGTTTGTCATTTAAGAATTCTATTGGAAATGTGTCGTTATTGAAATCTAAAGTGTAACATGTTTTGTACCTTTAGTTTACCTATTGCTCTATTCAATAAAAAAAGTTTTTTAAAAAAAAGAATGCTACCCTACCAAAAGGCACTGTACAGAGTCAAAGACAAGCATAAAGTCAATGAGTGATAAAACCGGTAGCTGGATTGTGCACAGTTAATGCACTGTAATGTGGTTTAAAGAGGCGCATCTTCAACTCTTTCCTAAATTGGAGCAGTGTTGGGGAGCTCTTGAGGAACATGGGGTTGTTGTTCCAGATCCAGTTCACAGATGGGAAAGGCCTGCTGCTATGTTTTTCCTTTTCCAAACTCCTTACTCTGAAGTCAGGTGGTCCCCTGCCTCTGGATGTGCAGATAACCAAGAGGTAGGGACCTGGTCTGGTAGGTAAAAGAGAGTGCTGTTCTCGATGACTTTGTAAATTATGGAGCTAGTTTTGAAGCTGATGTGGACGGGCAAGGTGAGCCAATTGACTTCCATCAGGATGGGGGTAATTGGATAATATTCTTTAGACCTGGATGGGATGTGCTGCATCATATAGGATGCCATTAAGGGATGCCAGTGAGGAGTCTGAGAAGCCATATAGCTGGGGGTTGCCACCATCCAGATGCGAAAATACGAGGACTTGAAGTCGCTTTCTGGAAGAAATGGTTTCACAATATTTAGAGGAGAGAGCTGGCACCAGGCCATCATTGTTTTTTTGCATTCACATTATTTAGAGGAAAGAGTTGGCACCAGGTCATCATTGTTTTGTTTTTTTGTAACATGTTCCTTTTCCTTGAGGATGAGATTGGTGTTCAGGGTGAGTCAGAGTGACCTGGAGTTCAGTGAGTTAGGTTCAAAGATGTCAAGATTCATGTCATTGAGCCTGGTTTGTAATTTTTTTTGTCTGTTGTTCTTAGAAAATAATCGGAAATGTCTTGGTTGGGTTGAGCTTCAGATAGGCACTGGAGATCCTAGTATGGATGATGTGCAGGCAGTGTTTGAGGATTTGAATATCTCAAATAAAGGAGACTTTTAGCTAGAGTTTTCTATCATTGACATATTGAGAAATCTTGGTGCGGTTGTTTGTTAGAAAAGCACCAAATGGCTCCATGTTGCCCTTGAAGATGAGAGGAGAGTGAATGGAACCATGGGGAACTCTGCAGGTGATAGGGATCATTTGGGACATGGAGTTTCCCATGTCAATTGTTTACATGAGCAGCACATGATTGTCCCGTGATTGTCATAGAACTGGAAAACATGAATAACCTTTCTTGTTATAAAATTTCTTGTTATGTTATGTTATTTACATTTGTAGCGCGCACGGATACTCCGAAGAGTGTCCCGGCGTGAGCCTTAAGGAATGCAGAGATCAAATTAAGTGAAGAGAAATGGTTTCACTTTCTTTTTAAACAGAATGGTATCTTGAATGCTTCGAAGAGCAAACAGCAGCAAGTTCCAAACTAATACAGCTTTCAAAGCAAGAGAACTGCCTCCCATCCTTTGCAGCCGGAAACAAGGGCCATGAGCTAGGAGTTGTGTGGAAGAGCAGAAATGTCTGGCCGGAGCATAGAAAGAGATGCGCTTTCGTAGATAGACAGGGTCTGAGGCATGAAGAGCGCGATGGTCTAAGACTAAAGACTTGAACTTAAACCGTTTGGCTATGGGCAGCCAGTGCAGGGCGCGCAGATGATGTTGCATGCTGCTTCTGATGGGGACGATGAGAAGAAGCCTGGCTGCTGCATTCTGAACAATCTGCAGCTTGTTAAGCAGATATCCCAGGATGCCAACATACAGGGCATTGGCATAATCCAATAGGGATAAAATCATGGCTCAGGTAACCAATTCTTTAGCAGTTCTAGGAAGAAGAGGAAGGAATTTCCTATGGATATAAGTAGTCCGAAACAGGTTCCGGCTACCTTCTTGATCTGGGTCGTGAATGCAAGATTCTCCTCAAACCAAACCCCAAGATTCTTGACGGGTTGCCCCGTTGAAGTTGGCAGAGCAGAATCAGACGGCCAGAGTATTTCTCTAAACTGGGCAGGGGACTTTCCATACAGTCGGATTTTGGATTTCTTCTCATTACATTATAATTGTACAGAAGCCAGCCACTGAAATATTTTAGTCAAACTGTTTTTTGCCGAGGAGGTAGAGCACTAATTTTTTCCCCAAGTAAACAGAAGCTGGGTGTCATCAGCACCAGCAATGATGTTGTCCCCAGATCCTCAGCCAATTGAACCAAAAGGTAGACGTAAATGTTAAAAAGGAGGGGGCTCAAGGAGGACCACTGTGGGACCCCCGTAGACACCATCTATAGTGATGGCGATGAGGGGGGGAGTCATACCTGTTGGGTCCGGTCCTCCAGAAAGGATTTGAGCCAGATATGCCTATCTCAGCGAGTCGGGTCAACAACAGTGAGTGAGGGACAGTGTTGAATGCCGCCGAGGGTCATGCAAAACCAAGGCTGCCCTCACGCGAGCATCCAGACAGTGTCGGATGGCCTCGGATACTTCTACTAGCGCTGCCTCTGTGCTAGGCGAGGCCCTGTAGCCCGACTGGGCCGGATGTAAAAGGTCACCGCTTTCAATGAACTCAGTCAGCTGTTTGGTAACTACTTTTTCACATACCTTTGCCACGCTGGGCAAAAGGGAGATGGGACAATAGCTTCCTGGGTGCAATGACAGAATATCGATGTTGGAATATGGAAGTGCCAGAATATGGAGTTGTTAATATCGAAGTGGCACAATATCGACTGCAAGAATATCGGTGACCAGAATATCAACTTGAAGGTAAGAAATATTGTTTTCTTTAATATTGAAGTCAGTAATATCATTAGTAAAAATATTCTTGTTAATGATATCGATATTTATATTAGTGTTCTGTATTTTTAGCAGTAATGAGTTTTATGTTTTTCTAGTTTTTGCGTATTTTAGTTCTGTAGCGGGTTGTGAGTTTATAGGGGAATAGGGTGGCAAGTAATTTAATTATGATAAAGTAATTATTAATTTTTATTTATTAGTATTTATAATTAATTAATTATTATTAGGTTATACATTTTTATTATTTAATTAATTGATAATTATATTAACTGTTATTTTTTTAGGAGTGGGTTGTGGGTTTATAGGGGAATAGGGTGGGATTTTTATTTATTAGTATTTATAAATAATTTAGTCATTTTTACTAATTAATTAATTGATAATTATATTCATTGTTTTATTAATTGTGTTATTTTTTTAGAAGTGGGCTGTGAGTTTATAGGGGAATAGGGTGGGAAGTAATTTAATTATAATAAGTAATCATTAATGTTTTTTTATTACTTTCTATAATTAATTCAATATTAATTAAGTGGTGATACATTTTTTAATATTATTTAATTGATAATTATGTAATAGTGTTATTTTTTTAAGAAGTGGTTTGTAGGTTTATAGTAATTTAATTAGGGTAAAGTAATTAATATTTTGTATTTATTAGTATTTATTTTATATTTCCATTTTATAGTATTGTTTGTAGTAATTTATTTATAAATAAATAATTAATTATTAATTGTTTGTAAATTATAAATAATTAATTGGTAAATTTGTTAATGGTGTCAAATTTGTAGGAGCTGTTTGTGCGTTTATAGGGGAATATGTTGTGAAGTAATTTTTTAAAAAATCATGAATAAATATTTTTTGGATTATAATTAATTTATTTTAAAGATAGATATTTGTTTGTAAAATGTTGTTTTTAACTTTTATAAATTCATGTTTGTAGTTAATTTTTAGTATTTTTTAACATTAAATTATTTTGCTATATTTTGACTTTTTTATATTTTTATATGATTTTTATTTTTGTGTTATTAACAATTGTATTGTAGTTGTTATTTTGTTTTTGTTTTATTTAATTTTGAATTTTTTTGAAATATTAATTTTAACCCTCCGCTATCCAACACTTTGCTTACTGTTGCACTCACTTGAGTGGGAATAGTAATGTTTACCCCTCCGCTATCCAACACTTTCCCTACTCTTGCACTCTTTAGAGTGGGAATAGTAATTTTTACAGCTCTGCTATCCAATACTTTCCCTACTGTTGCACTCACTGGAGTGGGAATAGTAATTTTTACCCCTGCGCTATCCAACACTTTCCCTTCTGTTGCACTCTCTGGAAAGGGAATAGTAATTTTTACCCCTACGCTATACAACACTTTCCCTACTGTCGCACTCACTGGAGTGGGAATAGTAATTTTTACCCCTACTCTATCCAACACTTTCCCTACTGTTGCACTCTCTGGAGTGGAAATAGTAATTTTTACCCCTACGCTATCCAACACTTTCCCTCCTGTTGCACTCACTGGAGTGGGAATAGTAATTTTTTACCCTTTGCTATCCAACACTTTCCCTACTTATGCACTCTCTTGAGTAGGAATGGTAATTTTTACCAATTCGCTATCCAACTTTTTCTCTACTTTTTCAGTTAATGTAGTGTAAAATGATTTTTAAAATGATTACAATTGTTTTAATATTTTAATTTATTATATATATATTTTATTTTTATTGTTATGTTATTGGTGTATGTGTATATATATTTGTATTTCAAAATTTTTAATATGTTTCTAACAATTTATAATTTGGAGAGGCAAACCTGCACACAACACACATGCCACCCACACCACCCTCACAACTGCACCCTAAAACATAAGCACAGCACAAACCATGGCACCACAGAAAATGCCCAAATTCATAGAAAGTGAGTTGCCAGTAATGGTAGATGAGATAATCAGAGTAGAACCACAAGTTTTTGGTATCCTGTTCCAACAGACACCATTAGCCACAAGATCACAAATGTGGTCCAGGATAGTTGACAAGGTCAATACAGTAGGGACCACCCCATGTTCCAGAAATTAAATCATGAAGCGGTGGCATGACCTGAAGAGGGTTGTCAAAGAAAAGAGGAACAAGAACCGTGAGCTGGCTCAGAGGACTGCGGTGGGCCTGCCATCCCACCAAAAACATTCAGTGCATGTGAGGAGAAGTTGCTTGCCATACTGCATCCAGAGAGTCTCACAGGAGGACCCGGGGGAGTGCAGGCTGGTTAGATCAAACAAATGTAAACCATTACACTGCCATGTACTGTCTTGCACAACTACAAAGCTACACATCCTAGGCCCAGGTACATCCATATGCACCACAATATCCAAAACAGGTCTCACAGATGGAACATCCACTCCATCGAAATCACCCCAAGGGTAGCCTGTAACATTCCCAGGGTTCCATGTGTACAGCACCCTGCATTACAATTCCCCCCATGCCCCCTGTCCTACCCCTGAGTAGGATGGAATATTCCCTCCCACCCAGAAGCATGTGTCAGCCATTGCAGTATTCACCTTCACCTAACAGGTAGGTACCCATCTTGCCATAGACGGCTGTTTGGGTGTGGGAGCCTACACTACAACTCCCACCATGCCCCCTGTCCCACCCCTTAGCAGGATGGAGCACTCCCTCCCACCCAGAAGCATGTGTCAGCCATTGCAGTGATCACCTCAATCTAACAGGCAGGTAGCCGTCTTCCCAGGGAAGGCAGTTTAGGGTTGTGAAGCTTTCCCCACTACTCCCACCATGCTTCATATCCCACCCCTGAGCAGGATGGAGCACTCCCTTCCACCCAGAAGCATGTGTCAGCCATTGCAGTAGTCACCCTCACCTAACAGGTAGGTAGCCATCTTTTCATGGAAGGTTGTTTGGTGGTGGGAGGCATGAACTACTATTCCTACCATGTCCCCTGTCCCAACTCTGAGTAGGATGGAGCACTCCTCCCACCTAGAAGCATGTGTCAGCCATTGCAGTGTTCACCTTCACCTAACAGGTAGGTAGCCATCCTGCTATGGAGGGCTGTTTGGGGGTGGGGTCCTGCACTACAACTCCCAACATGCCCCCTGCCCCACCTCTCAGCAGGATGGAGCACTCCCTCCCACCCAGAAGCATGTGTCAGCCATTGCAGTGTTCCACCTTCATCTAACAGGTAGGTAGCCATCTTCACAGGTCGTGCTGTTTGGGGGTGGGAGGCCTGCCCCACTATTCCCACCATGCCCCCTGTCCCACCTCTGAGCAGGATGGAGCACTCCCTCCCACCCAGAAGCATGTGTCAGCCATTGCAGTGATCACCTTCATCTAACAGGTAGGTAGCCATCTTGACATGGGCCGAGCATCAATGACCATATGAAAAGCTAAGCAAGCATGGTCTGTAGTACAAATTGAGATATGCACATGACATGACAAAGGTATGCATGAGACAACAATGGCTAAAGCATGCTCAGATGAAATGTCTGGCAGGCAGGCACTAGTATGCAGACCAACAATGTGATAACTAGTAAACTGTGGGGTGTATAACCTGTGAATAAGATGCATCTAAGACCAAGCGTGAGGAGTGGACTTCAAAGACCATTTGCCCTCTATCCCACGGGTGATCAAGAACTGACTGCAGAGGACAACAACAGCAAACTGCAGAGCCAGTCCCCACCCCCCCCCCCTAGAACATGGACTCTCGGATGAGGGCTCCCTGGAACTTTAGAATGCGGAGCTGGCACTCGGCCCATCTGTGTGCCAGAGTGCAACAGGTCTCAGGAACCCTTTGTTCCCCCCGCCACATCTACAGCAATACCACCATCTACGAGGACCCCTGCTGTAACTGTCTGTACGGCTTCCAACAACACCACCACCATCGGCACCAACAACACCAGTGCTGCCTGCAACACTCTCCCTGCCACAGAGGATGACCACCACACACCAACAACTGAGGATGGCAGGGAGAGGATGTAGGTACCAACAGTGATGAGGTAACAGGTCCGTGGCAGCAGGGCAGGTGGGAGTACAAGGGTCAGTCACAGACAACCGGACACTGGGACCGAAGCCCTGGACAACATCAACAGAGTCCTTGGGGCCTACGAACAGGCCCAGGGATAAATGGGCTGAGGAAGATTCATGCGAGCTCCTTCTGCTGATGAGGTCCATGGATACCCGCAAGGCCAAATCGTGGACCTCTTGGGCCAGCTAGTGCCGGTCCTGAGGGACAGGCCTGCACCACAACCAACACCTCCACCTCCCTCTGGTGGCCTGCAGGATGACTTGAACCATCCTCCCCCATGGCCACAGAGTGGGGGGAGTCCTCAGACCCCACTTGCCTCACAGCAGAGGCCCCAAGCCAAATGATCAAGGGGCAGTCTGAAGAAAAACCAGGGAAGATTCAGTGGCAAAGCACCTGCCAAACTCCAGTCATGGAGCCAGACATTATGGCAACCCTCTTCACTACTGCATTGACTTTTTGGACTGTCCTTCCCCACACTGCCTTGTGAATGGCAGTCTGTTGGACTGGGTCACCACATCAATGTGGTGACTACTCGATTGTCTCATGTACCATCACTGACAACTCACTGCCTCACCAATCACCGTATTGTAAATATACACCCCGTCACATGTCCCCATTGTAAATAAACACTTCTTACATACACATGTCATTGTGTCTGCTCCATGATTAAAATGTACCTGGAGTATCGAATGTATGTAGGCAAGGAGAGGTTGAAGGGACCTAGGAAAACACAAAATAACATTGTTCACGAGTCAGGTATTGGCATCACAGCAATCACACAACACTTGTCATCAAGGTACTCCAATATGCTCACATTACAATGAGCTACAGTACCAACATATACATCCAGGAGATTTGACAAACTCCCCTATCCCACAAACATTGGCAGACATCACTGAGTCAACAACAGGGTGTAGTCACAAAGCTCACACACACCTTGCCAACAACAATAACATCAGCAGGCAATGGCTCTGTTGTGCATTGTCACTCAGCTTTAGGTGAAGTGGCGGTTGAATAGCTGTTGACGCAAGTCGACACCTTCCTCCTCTCCACTCTGGGTGTGAGATACACAGAGCAACATTGTAATGTAACTGTGGCAGAAGACAGCATGTCACACACATAGCACGCCAGTGGACTCTCCTTACTCACCCACAACCCATACATGCTCCGGAAGCAGATTATCCATCAGTCGGGGCACAATGCTGTTACGAATGATGTACGGGTCATGGGCCGAGCCTGGGAATTTGACACAGACACGTGAGATGATCATATTCGCCTAGCACATCACTTGTACATTGATGCAATGGAAATGCTTCCTATTCCTGCAAATGTGCTCATGCAAGAGCATAAAAATCTTCCATTACAGTTGCCAAATCATGCCTCCTGGGGAAATTTATATATCTGTCCTTGTAGATCATTGGAGCGGATAGGACATCACTTAGCACCATGCTGAACATAGGTTGCGACATCTCACCTGCGCTGGACCCCATCAACTGGAAAGATCCAGAAGCAAAAAAATGCAGGGCCGCCATCAGCTTAGACGTTGGTGTAAAAGCACCTGGATATTTCCTGCGAGGCTGAAGGTGGGGCTCCAATATAGCACATAGGTCTTGGAGGGTGTCTCGATCCAGATGGAATTTCCATATGACCTCCTCATCTTCCATGTCTGCCAGCACTGTGAAGGGACGATGCACATTTGGTCTCCTCCTAGGTAAGATGAAAGCAGACATATGTCAAAGCAATCCACCAGGAGATGCGTCCAACAACTTACGTTGTGACAGACACAACGCTAACAATGACTAGGCTCACAGTTCAGCTTACGGCACACTTGCATGTAGGGACATACTTAGCTACACCATCAATATACCTGTCCACTTTTCACACAGCTAGCACCTCACAAACAATATCCAAATATGTGAATGCACAAAGGTACATGGCCACATCTTCCATGGGCAGCCCTGAGAGTAGTACCAACAGCATATGTTGGAAACTTCCACACTACTGTCTCTTACCTAGCTACTGTACCTGCCACACCTTCTTGAGTAGTCACACAGGACACACATCAACCGCACAATGACCCAAAACTGTGCGTAGATTGACAAGTATGTGCATGATCCAAGAAAAGTATACAGTCATATCTGCACAATGTGAAGTCAGACGTTCATCACTGTGAGTTGCTCAGCACTCTCACACATTGACATGTGTAACCATTGGGGAGTCTATCACTACACTGTTTTGTGTACATGCCCAGTAGAATCACAGGTGACATGTGAGGGAGTAAATGCCAATGTTACTAATCATATTCAACAACATGGCATGTGTAGTCAGCAGTGGGGTTAAGATTACGTTGGCATTGAGTGCCCAATCTTGTGCCATGATTCATGTGACCAATGTGCACTGTTGAGACCTGGCCATTGGCCATACACACTGCATGACGTGTCAATAGGTGCTGTCAAGGTGATCTGTCACCCAATTCACGGTCACGGGCTCACATGCATGGCAGCCATTCTGCAATAGCAACCACCTGGCCACTGCGGTGTGTCGCAGCCAATGCCCAATACACAATCGCAGTAGTGATAGTGATGTGAGTATGGTCAAATGGCGGTTGGCATGCACCGCCACACAAATTCCGGTCATCTATAGCAATGTATGGCACACAAATTGTGGTAGCGACCGCCTGGCTACTGCGGTGTATCCCAGCCAATGCCCAATACACAAAAGCGGTAATGATAGTGATGTGAGTATGGTCAAATGGCGGTTGGCATGCACCGCCACCCAAATCACAGTCATCCATAGCAATGTATGGCACACAAATCGTGGTAGCGACCGCCTGGCCACTGCGGTGTGTCACAGCCAATGCCCAATACACAATCGTGGTATAGATAGGCATTTACACTTGCTCAAATGGTGGTTGGCATGCACCGCCAACCGAATCCCATGCATCCATAGCAATGTATGGCACACATATTGTGGTAGTGACCGCCTAGCCTCTGCGATGTGTCCCAGCCAATGCCCAATGCACAATCTCGGTAGTGATAGTGATGTGAGTATGGTCAAATGGCTGTTGGCATGCACCGCCACCCAAATCCCGGTCATCCATAGCAATGTAGGGCACACAAATCGAGGTACCGACCGCATGGCCACTGTGGTGTGTCACCGCCATGGCCCATGCCCTTACAGCCAGTGGATACTGCTATCGCGGTAGACTAATGCAATGTTGAAAATCGCGGTAGGTGTGCTCCGCCGCCGCGCAGTCGGTCATTGGATGCAATTGAAAAATGCACAACCGCGGTAGCGAGGCCTGGCCCTTGTGGTGTGTCACCACCAAGGACCATGCCCTTACAGCCAATGGGAACCGCAATCGAAGTAGACTATTGCAATTTTAAAAATCGCGGTAGGCGTTCTCCGCCACCACGGAGCAGGTCATTGGATGCATTTGAAAAAGACTGACCTGGAACACCAATTGCAGCAGCTTAGAACCAGTGAAACTGCCCCAGGGGGCTATATATGTGTGGGAGAGAGCCTCACATTTCCACAGCTTCCAGAGCCTGCTGTCTGCCACCCCTCACCACCACTTTCTGCTGCTGCTGCTCCTGTCTCCAGAGCCTGCTGCCTGCCACCCCTCACCACCAACTGCTGCTGCTGCTCCTGTCTCCTGGACAGAGTGATGGTGAGGACTGAGAAGATCCGGGCTAGCCACTTCACCACCGAGGAACTGGTGGTCCTGGTGAAAGAGGTGCTCACACAATATCCGAGGCTATATGGTGCTCCAAATGTCATGGTAAGTGTTTCAGAGTGGAAGTGAGAGTGCACGGGGGCACACATGACGATCATCTTCTGCAGTATGTGCCTGAGGGTGTGGGGTTGTGTCATGCACTGCCTAGCATGCTTTCACCAGGGGAAAGGGGTGTGTAGCCTACTTCACACGTTTTCCTGCCTGCACATTAAGATTGGAGGGACATGTATCGTCTTGTCAGCCATACAGTGACGCAGCAAGTTGGTAATGCTGGAGTCAGGACAGTAATTGCTTGTGTGTATGGATGTGGGGGTCCCTGATGTCATTCAGAGGCTCACCTGTGGCCTTAGCAAGGGTTTGCATCCAGAGGGTAGTGGTGGAATTGTGTCTGACTCAAAATTTGCATCAGCCATGGCTCAGCACTATGCTCAGGGCTTTAATACCAGAGGGTGACACTTGTCGTACTTGTGTGCACAGCCCCTTCCATTTCCACCAGCATGTGTACTGACTGGCATTTGTAGGCAATATTTTGGCTCTCATATTGTCTCTTCATGTGACATTTCTGATGCCCCACGTTCGACCTCAGTGTGATCCCACATGGCCTGCACAGGCACTGCCCAATCTGACTAGGACACATCACTGAATGTAAAGAGTGCAACATTTGTGTGGTTTACTGGACTCTCCATCAAGGAGCCATCTCAGCCCTGTAGGGTGCACACGACAGACCTTGTGAGTAGGGTATGGGATTGTAAGATCATGTCCCTCGATGTGACCTCCATGGCACAGTGAGCCATTCACAAGTATAGGACATTGTTGGCTGCGCAGTGCTGGACACAGTGAGTCAGCCCCTAAACATATATTGAAATGTGATGTATGTCTTGCTCACCCTCAGACTGGATAGTAGATGTGGGCAGCCTACACATGACTTTCTGTGCTGGCATCCTGCATGTATCAGAGATAGCCAGGTACTGTGTCCACCCTCATGCATGCATGCATTTCGTATGATTCTCCCATGTAAATGTGCCATATGAGATGCAGTATTGTCTCAGCTTGACATGTCTGTGAAGTTGGGCTGAGTTAGTATTGTGCACGTGTACTGAGAAATAGTGGTACAGAACACTGTCACTGATTTTTCCCCCTCTTGTCTCCCATGCCTGCAGCTCAAAGTCGAGCAGCGTAAGGCCGTGTAGCGGACCATTGCATGTAAGGTGCAGGCTCTGGGTGTCTTCAACTGACAGCGCACACACTGTCACAAGAGGTGGGACGACATCTGCCGGCTGAGCAAGAACATGGCTGAGATGACACTGGGGCTGCTCCCTCTGATTGGCAGGTTGGCGCTCCGGAGCATGACCCCACTAATAGCCCGCATCTTAGCTGTGACACAGCCTGAGCTCGATGCATGATAAAGGAGCATCAACAACAAGATGGGGGTGAGTATTCTGGGAAGAATGACTTTGGTTGTGAGTGGCTGCATGTGTTCCAAGCCTGGGCCAGCGCTGCTTTCTGTGATGTTGGCAGTGTGCTGCAGTGGCTTGTAAGTGGCCTCTGTGTTGTGTGCAGCTGTCATGCACTTGCCCTACATGTACTTTCTCATGTCATTGGAGTAATGGCCCTTGACATTGCGTTCTGAGTCGTGACCTTCTAGCATCATCTGCATTAGGTTAGTCAGGGAAATCCCATGGAAGGGAACGGCAGTGTGCAACATCTGAGTGTGCATTCCTCAATGTGTGCATTGCCTTATGTCAGATTTGTGAGGACTAGACGTCTGACACCAATGTGCCACTGTAGTTGTGCCCTAAAGAACGACCTGGTGGATGGCATGAGCTCATGGCCATTGTTGACTGTTATGTTGGAGTCTGTGTCTGTGTTGTCCACTTCTGCTCCCTCCAGATGTGAGAGTGGCAGCATGTTTGGAGGTGATTTATGTCCCCTTTGGTCACCCAGGTCCTCATTAGCAGCAGGTTGGACTATGGAAATGCCCTCTATGCAGGAGCCTCGGCCAAACTCCTGAAACGACTTCAACGCATCCAAAACGCCTCTGCACGCCCGATCCTCGACATCCCTCACCGCGTCCACATCACACCCTACCTGAGAGACCTGCAGTGGGTCCCTGTCAACAAGACAATCCAGGAGACAGATAATCATCTTCAAGCTCCTCACCCATGCACACAAGGCACTCCACAACACCTGACCGGCATACCTCAGCAGACGACTCAGCTTCTACACCCCCAACCGCCAGCTCCCCTCCGCCTACCTCACCCTCGCCACAGTCCCCCACATCCGAAGAGCAACCTCCGATGGCAGATCGTTCTCCCACCTCGCCGCCAAGACCTGGAACACCATCCCCATCCTCCTACGGCAGACCCAGGACCTGCTAACATTCAGGAGACTCCTCAAGACCTGACTATTCGAGCAGTAGCATTATCCACCCTCCCCCCAGCGCCTTGAGACCCTCACGGGTAAGTAGTGCGCTTTACAAATGTTCTGATTGATTGATTGGGTGTGCTCAGAGAGATTTCTGTGTCTGGTGAAATGGAACCAAAGGCAGCCTATTTGGCTGTGTGGTCATCACATGGCTCACGTATGCCACGTTTGAATGATGGCACGCAAAATTTAATTTTTAATTGACTTTGTACATTGTTACTGCACAGCATGGTATGCAACATAGGAATATCATCACCAGCACCGACCAAGCCGAACACCAGCAGCAACCACCTCAAGTGCATCCTGCTCAACACCCGCTCCGTCCACAGATACGCCATCGAACTCTGGAACCTCCTCGACACCACAGCTCCTGACGTTGCCTTCCTCACAGAAACCTGGATGAACGACTCCTCAGCGCCCGACATCGCCATCGCCATCCCGGACGGATACAAGATCACCCGGAAAGACCGCGACAACCAGACTGGAGGAGGCATCGCCATCATCCACAGGGACACCATCCGCATCACGACCAACACCGACGACACCCTGACAATCGCCGAACACCTGCACTTCCAGATCCACACCGACCCCAAGACCACCCTCAGAGGCACCCTGCTCTACCGACCCCCGGGACCACGCACACCATTCAGCGAAGACATCGCCGACTTCATCAGCCCGCACGCCCTCCCCTCTGCCGACTACATCCTCTTGGGGGACATCAACTTCCACCTGGAGAACGACAACAACCGCAACACCACCACCCTGCTTGACAACCTCACCACCCTCGGACTCAAGCAGCTGGTGACCACCCCCACCCACCTCGCCGGACACACACTCGACGCCGTCTTCTCATCCAGCAAAGACATCGCCTTCAGCCATGCCACCGGACTCCACTGGACGGACCACAGCTGCATCCACTTCACCTTCAGAAGAACCACGATCCACCACCACCAGCAACAGGTTGCACGAAGAAGCTGGAACAAGATCACAGCCGACCAGCTCGCCGCTTCCCTGAGCCAGCACCCTCCCGCCAGCTCAGCGAACCCAAGCCAGGCCGCCGACAACCTCACAAAGTGGATCAGCAACTGCGCGAACGAACTCGCCCCACTGAAGACCCCGCCCAGCAGACCCGGCAGCAAGAAGGCCCCATGGTTCACAGACGAACTCAAGAGCTCCAAGAAGAACTGCCGAGCCCTCGAGAAAGCCTGGAGAAGGGAGCCAACACCGGACAACATGACCACCCTCAAGATCGCCACCCGAAAGCACCATCAACTGATCCACGCCACCAAGAAAACAGCATTCAAAGACCGGCAGGACAACAACGCACACAACTGCAAGGAACTCTTCAACATCGTGAAAGAGCTCTCCAACCCCAACGCTGGATCCAACGACATCACCCCATCGCAAGACCTCTGCAACTCCCTCGCCTCCTACTTCCACAACAAGATCGCCGACATACACAACAGCTTCAGCACACAACCAGTGCTCCCCACGACCGCACCAACGCCCCCCACCACCACCCTCAGCGCCTGGACCCCGATCAACACAGAAGACACCATCCGCACGATGAACTCTATCCACTCCGGATCTCCTCCGACCAACCCCTGCCCTCACCACGTCTTCAACAAGGCCGACGCCGTCATCGCACCCCACCTGCGGGACATCATCAACACCTCCTTCGACACCGCCACCTTCCCTGAGAGCTGGAAGCACGCCGAACTCAGCGCTCTACTAAAGAAACCAACAGCGGACCCCACCGAACTCAAGAACTACCGCCCCATCTCGCTCCTCCCGTTTCCAGCCAAAGTCAACAAGCAGCTGGCCGCCTTCCTCGAGACGAATGGATCCCTCGACCCCTCTCAGTCTGGCTTCCGAGCCAACCACAGCACCGAGACCGCCCTCATCGCTGCCACCGATGACATCCGAGCCCTCCTGGACAATGGAGAAACAGCGGCCCTCATCCTCCTAGACCTCTCCGCAGTATTCGACACTGTCTGTCACCGCACCCTAGTGCAGCGCCTCAGCAACGTCGGAATCCAGGAGAAGGCACTGGAATGGATCATCTCCTTCCTCGACGGAAGGACACAGAGAGTCCGCCTACCACCGTACAAGTCAGAGGCCACCAATGTCATCTGCGGCGTCCCCCAAGGGTCCTCGCTCAGCCCCACCCTCTTCAACGTCTACATGAGCCCCCTTGCGGCCATCGCATGCCAACACAACCTCAACATCATCTCCTACGCCGACGACACCCAGCTGATCCTCTCCCTGACCAACGACCCCGACGCCGCCAGAACCAACCTACACGAAGGGATGAAAGACGTAGCCGAGTGGATGACGACCAGCCGCCTGAAACTGAACTCAGACAAGACGGAAGTCCTCATCCTGGGCTCCTCGCCCTCCGCCTGGGATGACTCCTGGTGGCCCCCCGCCTTGGGCACCGCACCCAAACCTACAGACCACGCACGCAACCTGGGCTTCATCCTGGACTCCTCCCTCTCCATGACCAGACAAGTCAACGCCGTCTCCTCGTCGTGCTTCAACATCCTACGCATTCTACGGAAGATCTTCCGGTGGATCCCCATCGAGACCAGGAAGACGGTCACCCAGGCCCTCGTCACCAGCCGACTGGACTACGGCAACGCCTTCTACGCCGGAACCACCGCCAAGCTCCAGAAGAGACTCCAGCGGATCCAGAACGCCTCAGCCAGACTCGTCCTCGACATCCACCGACGCAGCCACATCTCCGGACACCTGAGAGACCTTCACTGGCTCCCCGTCAACAAGAGAATCACCTTCCGTCTCCTCACCCACGCGCACAAAGCCCTACATGACCAAGGCCCGAGTTACCTCAACAACCGCCTCAACTTCTACGCTCCCAAACGCCATCTCCGATCTACCAGTCACGCCCTCGCCGCCGTCCCCCGCATCCGAAGAGCGACAACAGGAGGAAGGTCCTTCTCCTACCTGGCCGCCAAGACCTGGAACTCCCTCCCGACTGTCCTGCGCCTGACCCAAGACCACCTCTCCTTCAGGAAGAAGCTCAAGACCTGGCTGTTCGAGCAGTAGCGGACCCCCCCCTTCCCAAGCGCCTTGAGACCCTCCGGGTGAGTAGTGCGCTTTATAAATGCCTTTGATTGATTGATTGATGCATTGTTTGCATATGATGTTTGTGTTGATGCTACTGAACTGACCCTACATATCTACCTCTTGCAGCATCTCCAGTGGGCTCAGAAAGACAGGGAACGGACACCAGTGGTGAGGCATCAAGTACGACTGCTACACACGAGCACAGTGACACAGATGTAACCAGCGCCTCGGAGGGGGACAGGAGTCTGCTTGAGGAATAGCAGCCAAAGACACCAACCTCAACGTCATCTGATGCCAGCGGTGATGCATCTATGTTGGCTGGCACAGGGAGCAGAGACTCTGCCTCCTCTTCCACCACACAGCATCCAGTGCCGACCTTCCCACCTACTTCCACTAGTGCTGCTTGTGTTCGCACCAGTGAGAAGGGAAGAGTGTCCTTCACCCCAGGCACAGCTGCCCCTGCCCCTGTCCCCCCTGCTCCCATCAGTGCTGAGTCTGTGGACCTTTTGCGACAGCTGTATATGGCTTAGACAACTCTCACCAATGCCTTCCTAGACCACCACAAAAAATTGGCACAGGTCGTTGCTTCATGGAGGGCATTCATTCAGACGTGGGTGGGCTACACCGGACTGTCCAGTCTTTGTCCTCCACAGTGATGTCAGCCATTCAACCTGGCACATTCGCAGAGTCCAGCTGCAGTCCCTTTGGCCACCCCCTGCCAGTAGCTACATCTGATGATATGGACCAGACACCACAGACCTCAAGGGCCAGATACAGCACACGCAGCACACAATAGCAGCAGCCAAAGCGGTCTAAGGTGCAGACACCATCCCCACAGAAAACTAAAGCCACCCCAGAGTGCAAAGGCAAAGCCCCTTCTGGCGACACCCAGGGCCATAATGTCAAGAAGCAGGCCTCAGGCTCACATGCCTCAGAGGCATCCCTAGTCAAGGACTCCCCTGTCCAAAAAGCTTCTCACAAAGACAAGCAGATACTTGCGGTGCCCGCTGAGATGATTGTGCCTGCTAAGAGTACACATAAAAAGAGCTCCAACGGTTATTCACCCACAACATCAACTCCCATCAAGAGCCTTGTGAAGTAGGTTAAGGAGGGCCCTGTAGGGGTTACACCTGGCAAACAGGGGATGGAGGGGCAGAGGCAAGGCCAGGCCAAGCGCACCGCTGGATCCAGCATGTCCCCAGAGGGAGGGACACAGTCTGCACCTGTTGCAGCTTTGGTGAGAGTGTGCCTGTTGTGCATGCACCACTTACTATTCCTACCAAGACAGAGAAGCCATTTCTAATTCCCAAGAAGTGAAAGGGCACCTCTCCACATTCTCCCACCCACACTGTATCTCAGGGCAGCATGACTCCACCTCTTCGGGCCACCAAGCAGCCCTCCGGCTTCCATTGCCACTGAGACCTCTACCTCAGATGGGCCTCTCTCTCCCCGTTTCAGTCCTCCAACTGGTTCTGACACTCAGCCAGCTCCCAGTCCAACTGACAGCCAAGTCTGTTTGGAAGTCCCCTTCACACACCTGTCTCTCCCACAGCGGTGCCTGGACTGCCCATTGTTACCCCCTGACTGTGTTGCTGACCATGGTAGGGGACGTATCACCCCTTCCCTGTGCAGGATCTCATATACTTACTCTGCAGATTGGACTGGCTACTGGCCTTGTGTTCGCTGATGTTTGACCCTTCCCTGTGCAGCTTCTCATGTATTTACTCTGTACCCTGGATTGGCTACTGGCCGTGTGTTCACTGATGTGTGCCCCTTCCCTGTGCAGGATCTCATGTACTTACTCTGCACTCTGGACTGGCTACTGGCCTTGTGTTCACTAATGTTTGACCCTTCCCTGTGCAGGATCTCATGAGCTTACTCTGCACCTTGGACTGGCTACTGGTCTTGTGTTAATTGATGCTTGACCCTTCCCTGTGCAGCTACTCATGTACTTACACTGCACCTTGAACTGGCTACTGTCCGTGTGTTCACTGATGTGTGCCCCTTCCCTGTGCAGGATCTCGTGTACTTACATTGCACCCTGGACTGGCTACTGGACTTGATGTGTGCCCCTTGCCTCTGCAGGATCTCATATACTTACTCTGCACCTTGGACTGGCTACTGGCCTTGTGTTCACTGATGTTTGACCCTTCCCTATGCAGCTTCTCATGTACTTATTCTGCACCTTGGACTGGCTACTGGACTTGATGTGGGTCCCTTCCCTGTGCAGGATCTTGTGTACTTACTCTGCACCCTGGACTGGCTACTGGCCTTGTGTACACTGCTGTTTACACCTTACTTGTGCAGGATCTGATGTAACTGTTCTGCACTTTGTACTGGCCACTGGCCTTGATGTTCACTGCTGTTTACCCCTTCCCTGTGCAGGATCTCATGTAACTGATCTGCACTTTGAACTGGCCACTGGCCTTGATGTTCTCTGCTGTTTACCCCTTCCCTCTGCAGGATCTCACGTAACTGCTCTGCACTTTGTACTGGCCACTGGCCTTTTGTTCACTGATGTGTGCCCCTTCCCTGTGCAGGATCTTGTGTACTTACATTGCACCCTGGACTGGCTACTGGACTTGATGTGTGCCCCTTGCCTCTGCAGGATCTCATATACTTGCTCTGCACCTTGGACTGGCTACTGGCCTTGTGTTCACTGATGGTTGACCCTTCCCTATGCAGATTCTCATGTACTTACTCTGCACCTTGGACTGGCTACTGGACTTGTTGTGTGTCCCTTCCCTGTGCAGGATCTCGTGTACTAACTCTGCACCCTGGACTGGCTACTGGTCTTGTGTTCACTGATGTTTACCCCTTCCCTGTACAGGATATCATGTAACTACTTTGAACTTTCTACTGACCACTGGCCTTGATGTTCACTGATGTTTACCCCTTCCCTGTGCAGGATCTCATGTAACTACTCTGCACTTTGTGCTGATGATTGGCCTTGCTCTTGTCTACTTTTTGTGCCTATCTGTGTGATATGTGAATAAATACAGTTACTCCTGTTGTCTGCCTTGTCAGTGTCCTTGCTAAATAAAGCATTTTCTGTGTGAATATGGTTTACTGTGACACATGCTCCATATGCCACTTCAACATTGCCAATGGCCTGTTTCATTTTTCAGGGTTTTGCAGAGGTGACAGGCATTTCAGTTCTTCTTGACTCTGGGGCTTGGGGCTGTAATGCTGTTGGTTTGTGATGAACTACTGTTATCATATTCACTGTTTGGTCATGTTAACTATATTGTACACATGTCATGTTTGTATGCACTGCAAGCACGAAGTGGGATTCTATCCAGAGGATTGCAGGGTGGCTTGCCACGGTCATCATGTATGTGTGATCTTTCTTGATATGTGACCAGCAGTGTTGGTGTATGCTCATCTTGTGATGGCCAGTCATCCTAGTCACATGAGTGAATTTCTATGTGTGCACTTGGGTGGTCAAGAAGTGTGCAGTGTGAATGGGGTGGCTTTGTCGGTGGTGTTGATGTGTGTGTGCCCCTGCAATCTCAACTGCACACATGTGTAGTCCAGGAGTTGGGTGCCTGTTATTTGAACTGATCAGCCCTGTGCTTGTGAGTGTGTGCACATGTGGGATTTGTAGGTTGTGCACTGTGCAGTGTGTTGGTATATCCTTGCACTTCTGGGGGACACCTACTTGTTGTTGGTGGCAATTGTGAGTATGCAGAGTGTATGACTGGCAAGTCAATGTTCGGTTTTGTTGTTCAGCCATGTGTCTTGATATTGTTTGTACTCACTGTGCAGCCATGCTCAGCCACACTGACATTGTGGGTGTGTTTTCTCATGCATTGCAGTCACTTGGGGCTTCTTTGGCTCCATTATGGCATGTGGGGTGTGGAATTATACTATCCCATATCTGTGCCTCTGATGCCTGCCCATTGTGAGTGTGCACTCCATCTATTTTTGTGTGGTGCACTCCTGACCTGTCCACTACTGACTTATACACTACCGCACTCGTGTCAGCTGTTCGCTTGAGTTGCCAGTGTGTGAATACCCATTCCTTCATTTGTTACATTATGCTTCGTGGTGCTGTTCTGTGCGCAGGACCAATGTGCCACTCAGGGCAGTTTCCCAATTGGTTTTATGTGATTTTCTTGTCTTGTTTTGCAGCCATGGTTGCTCATCTGAAGTTCAACTGTTATTGCTGCACAGTCCTCTGGTCATGTTGTTTCACCTGGGTGTCCCAGACTTGCACATCTGTGGGTGTTGAGTTAGCTGTGTGTGTTTGGTGAGGTACTGCTTCCCTTCCTGAGTGTGATGTTGTCTGTGTGCTATGCTGATTAGTGTCGTGGGGGTTCATGGTGTATCACTCATGTCTGTGTGGAACTGGTATGTTTGGTGTGCACACAATGCTTGTCACGCATACAGTCCTCTGAGTGTATGTTGCCTTGTCCTTGCCTGGTGTGTCCCCCAGATTCCCTGCTGTGTTTGCAATGTGATGTATTTGCAAGTGCATCTGTTGTGTGTTTGATGTGGATGTGTGCAGTGTTTCACATGTGTTGTCTCTTGCATCTGACAGATGCTCTGTGTGTGATCTTCTATGTGCATGTCAGTGTGTGTGTTTTGTTAGTGGGTTGTGATTCATTCATATGTGTGTTGCCAGTGTGGTGTTCATTACTTGTGTGTCTGTCACATGCTTAAGGCTAATCTTGTTCCTGGACTTGTTTTGGGTGCATCCTTGAGGGTTTCTCATCTCATATGTGACCTGTCATTTGTCAGGATTGTGCATGTGCATGCTTGTGGTACACTATGGCACCATGTGGACTTGATGGGTGGTGTGGTATGTCTGTCTGTGTTTCATTGTAGGCCCATTGGTCCCAGTTTGTGTTCATGATTGTTTTGAGATGATGCTATTCTTGATTGTGTTGGGGTATGTTGTCAGTGCATTGTTCCTGGGTGATGATGTTGTGTACTCCTGTTCTGTCTTTGCTCCCATTGCCTTTCCACTGTTTTACTACACAGGTCTGGTCTTGTTGTCCTTCTGTGTATGTTGTTTGTGTGGTTTGTGTTTGGCTTTTGTTTTTGTGCCAGTATTGGTTCAGGCATCGCTGAGTGCTTGTGTGATGTTTTGTGTATGCCCCCCAGGGAGTATCATTGTTTGTCAGTGTATTGACTGGACATTATTGGCACCCTTCTTTGTATTTGACACTGGTGGTGTGTGCTGCAGGTGTGAGGTTGGGGGGATGTGTGAAGGATCCTACTTATGTTTGACAGTCATGGAGTGTGTCCATGGGCCCTATGTGTTGTGCTGCTGACACCTGTCAAGTAGTTGGATGCAGATGTGTGGCTGCTCACTGTTTGACTTCAGAGACTTCCTTTCATCCCTGTGCCTGTACATGGTTTGACTTGCTTTCTCCCTGAGTTTTTGCACAGAGGTAACTGTGGTTTGATTTCACTCTCTGTGCCAGCCAAGTGTGATTTGATGTGCTCATGGGTGTTGTTATATTTTCCTTCTCTTGCATGTGATGTACACATGCTTAGTGGCTGTGTCCTTGGCCTTCCATTTGTGTGCATCTCACATTAGCTTTCTTATTTGTTGTCCTCCATTGCTGCTGACATCTGGTCAGAGTATATGGCTGTGTGTCAGTGTGGGGTATGTGTGTGTGACTTGACAGGCTGTGTGTCCAGTTGGTTCATATTCTCTGTGGATGTTCATTTTGTGCTTGGACTTGTTTTCTGGCCATGTGTGTAGTGTGGGTGTGGTGTGTGGTTGCCCTGGCCCTGAGCTTCTGTGTTGTGTGTTACTCTACAGCCCCACCTGCTGAGACTGTGTCCCTGGTTGTTTGTGTGTGGTGCAGGGTGTGGGTTCACCTGTCTGGTTCTTGTGAATGGGGGTGTACGGGGAGGGGGCACATAGCATGTCCCTTTATGTTTAGGAGGGGGGCTGGTTTGTGAAGGTTGCGGTGTGGCCCTTTGTTCTTTGTGCACTGCCCATGCCTGGTGCTGGCCTTTCCTTCTGCATTATGCCCATGCTTTCCGGCGTCTTCACAGCTGCGGTGACGTGACCGGGATATTGCATTGATATCGCGGCTGGTGGGTGACCTGGATGCAGAGGGGTGATTTGTAGGCAGGTAGGTAATGTATGGGTACACTTGTGGATGTGTTCCTGTCCCCACCAGGGTGCCTTGTGTGGACAGGAACCCTATATCTGCCCAGGTACTGTGTGTTGTTGTTGTGTGCGGATTTGTGCTATTGCGTACCTGCGGCGAAGGTGTCCACGACGGTGCATGAGTTGCTGGTAGTTTATCAGGTACAGCACCATGAATATGTGTAGAGCTGGATCAGTCGTGCTTTCACCGTCTCTGGTTGGGCAGTTTCTCCGCTACGGTGCGACTGGCTGTTTGGGGCATCCTGATTTGTACAGCGGATGGGACATCGTTCCGCACGGCGGTGGGTCTCCATTGGCTCCTACCGCCGCGGTGGCAGGCGCTTTTTGATGGAGGTTCGAGTAGCACTGCAGCAGATGGGAAACGGGCTACGTTTAGCCATACCAGTATGGCGGGTGTGAGGACCGCTGCTCGCATGTGGAAAATGGCATTTTCCACCACCGCCAAGCACCGCGGTGGTGTCTCCACCCACTATCGTAATGGGCCCCAATATTTTTAACCGATATTTTTGTTCCGATATTTTTGTACCTCAATATTTTCGTTGTCGATAGTCTGTCATTGATCTAGTTTCCTAGGCTCAGAGGATCCAATGATGGCTTTTTTAATAAGGATAGAATTTTGGCCTGTTTCTAGGCTACCGGAACATGAGCCTCCCGAAGGGACATGTTAACAAGTCTGTTAACGTCTGGGTTAACAGTCTCAGCAACTTCAGCCAAAAGTCTGGCAGCGCAGGGGTCCGATAGAGAGCCTGATTTCAGGCTCTAGAAAATTCTAAGTGAGCTAGGCCAGTTAATTTGAATTTAATCAACTTCTCCCAGTTACAGGCCACAATGTTCAAGTACCAAATCATTCTGAGGTGTTACTTAGAGATGTGATTTCTTAGGCTACATATTCCACATTGCACCCCAATAGTGGTAACGTTATCATAGGATTGCCTTCTTAACAGCAATCTATCTAGCCTTGAGTAATTCTTTGTGGGAAGTCCATCTGCATTAACATGTAGTCTAGTTGATTAATACATTTAAACAACCTGTTTTTTGGAGTGAGGCATCTGTCTTCCACTCTGAGAATGGATTAATTATTTACAGGTGCAGCTGCAATCTTACTTCAATTAGAGTGTTAAATATTGTATACTGTTGATATTCTTATTACATAAAAGGCACTGTTGAATCTTAGTAGTGTGGTTTGGGGTTGTCATTATGTAACTATACTGGCCAGTTTGATTAGATCATGTGGGTTTTCCTTGCTATCATATACTGACGACACTCAAATTGTCGTCTTGTTCTATAGTGATGACAACAACACTGGAACCAGATTTCACAGCATGCAGGCTGTGAGTGACAGGATGAACAATAACAATAATTTCCTGAGGTTAAATTACAGGAAGACAAAGGTCTGCTTCCTTTTGGTCCACTTCGGGAGTCCCCAAGAACTGGGAACTTTTCTAATCCCGATCAGGAATGTAAGGAGTCATAGTTGATGGCAACCTCACCTTTGGTGATTAAGTCAATACTGTCATTTCTTCTTCTTTTTACACTTTAAGGACAATAAAAAAAATATTTTCCTACATTCCAAACAAAATACAGAAGACTGTAGTGACGTTTTTAGTTCTATTTAAAATTGATTTGTATAATGGTCTCTATTTAAACATGCAACAGCACTTGATTAATAAGCTTCAGAGACTGCAGAATGCAGCAGCACGCATGCTCTTAGGGATTCCCAAATTTCATTCTGCATCCAAAGCCTTACAAAAACGACACTGGCTACCGATCAAGCAGCGTGTCACCCTTAAGGCCTTGTCTATCGCCTAAAAAGTTGTACAGGACACGGGCCCAGACTATCTGAAATGTAGCTTTACATGGTACTTTCCTAGCAGGATGATTTGCTCTACATCGGCCACAAATGTTTTATTCCCAAGTTCTAGCGCTCCACATGGGGTGGGAAAATTTGAAACAGTCTACCTTTAAATATAAAAATCCATGTGCAATCTCCTGTCTTTTAGAAAGGTTTTAATAACCTGCTTATCTGTTAATTATTAAGAGCTTCACTCCTGACCTTTTGAACAGTGCAGAGCCAAGATGCCTCTGGATATTCTCATGCTTTATAAGTACTTAACAATTACATATGTTTTCAGTGAAGTAAATCCTGTACCCACTGCGCAATCAATCAATCAATCAAGACATTTGTAAAGCGCGGTACTCACCCGTGAGGGTCTCAAGGCGCTGGGAGGGGGGGCTGCTACTGCTCGAACAGCCAGGTCTTGAGTAGCCTTCTGAAGGTTAGTAGGTCTTCGGTTTGCCATAGGAGGATGGGGAGGGTGTTCCAGGACTTGGCGGTGAGATAGGAGAATGCTCTGCCACCGGTGGTCGCTCTCCTGATGTGGGGGATGGTGGCGAGGGTGAGGTCGGTGGAGCGGAGCTGGCGGTTCTGGGTGTAGAAGGTGATCCATTTGTTGATGTGTCCTGCTCCTCACCCACAGCTTTGTGTGCGTGGGTGAGGAGCTTGAAGATGATCCTCTTGTTGACGGGAAGCCAGTGCAGGTCTCTCAGGTGGAGTGTGATGTGGCTGTGATGAGGGATGTGGAGGATCAGGCGGGCAGAGGCGTTCTGTATGCATTGCCGTCATTTCGGCAGTTTGGCTGGGGCTCCCGCGTAGAGGGTTTTTCCGTAGTCTAGTCTGCTGCTGACAAGGGCCTGGGTGACCGTTCTTCTGGTGTCAGGGGGGATCCACTTGTAGATCTTTCGGAGCATGCGGAGGGTGTTGAAACAGGTGGATGAGATGGCGTTGACTTGCTTGGTCAAGGAGAGTCAAGGATGAATCCCAGGTTGCGTGAGTGGTTGGTGGGTGTTGGAGCTGCTCCTAGGGCAGTCGGCCACCAGGAGTCATCCTAGGCCGAAGGCCTGGAGCTGAGGATGAGTACCTCCGTCTTGTCCGAGTTCAGCTTCAGGCGGCTGTTCTTCATCCATTCGGCGACAGCTTTCATACCTTCATGGAGGTTGGTTTTGGCGGTGAGAGGGTCCTTGGTGAGTGGGAGGATCACTTGTGTGTCATATGCATAGGAGATGATGTTGAGGTTGTGCAGTCTGGCGACGTGGGCGAGTGGGGCCATGTAGATGTTGAACAGCATCGGGCTGAGGGAGGATCCTTGGGGTACGCCGCAGATGATCTTGGTGGCTTCGGATCGGAAGGGAGGGAGGCGGATGCTCTGTGTTCTGCCAGAGAGGAAGGAGGTGGTCCAGTCCAGTGCTGTGCCTTGGATTCCTGTGTCGTGGAGGCGGGTGCGTATGGTGCGGTGGCAGACAGTGTCGAAGGTGGCTGACAAATCCAGGAGGATGAGGACCGCGGTCTCGTCGTTGTCCAGCAGGGCCCTGATGTCGTCATGGCGGCGATGAGGGCCGTATTGGTGCTGTAGTTGCTGCGGAAACCGGAATGGGACGGGTCCAGGATGTTGTTCTCCTCTAGGTAGCAGATTAGCTGTTTGTTGACAGTTTTCTCGACGGCCTTCGCTGGGAACGGGAGCAGGGAGATGGGCCGGACGTTCCTGAGGTCCTTGGGCTATGCTTTGGGCTTCTTGAGCAAGGCGTTGATCTCGGCATGCTTCCAGCTCTCCGGGAAGGTCGTGGTCTCGATGGAGATGTTGATGGCTTTGCGGAGATGGGGTACGATGGTGGCACTGGCTTTGTTGAAGATGTGGTGGGGGTACGGGTCTGATGGGGAGCCGGAGTGGATGGTGCTCATGATTTTGATGGTGTCTTCGTCATTGATGTTGGTCCAGGTGAGAAGTGGGTCGCCGTGGGTGGAGGCCGTGGGGTTAGAGGTGTTGTTGGCTGTAGTGGAGGCCTGGTTGTCGAAGCTTGTCATGGATGTCTGCGATTTTGTGGTGGAATAAGGAGGACAGGGAGTCGCACAGGTCTTGCAAGGGTGGGATGTCGTTGGCGCTGGGGATGGAGAGTGCCTTCACAATGTTGAAGAGCTCTTTGCTGTTGTGTACCTTTTTGTCGAGGCGGTCCTTGAAGGAGGTCTTTTCGGCGGATCTGATGAGGTGATGTTGTTGGCGCATGGCGTTCTTGTGGGCTGCTTAGTTCTCTGGTGTCTGTTTGTGGTGCCATTTCTTCTCCAGCTTTCGGCAGTTTTGCTTGGAGGTCTGGGGCTCGGCGATGAACCAGCTGGCAGTCTTGTTGGTGCGGCTGTTGGAGGGATCCTTGATCAGGGCGAGGGTGTTGGCGCAGTCTTCGATCCAGCGTCTGAGGTTGCTGGCATCGGCGTCAGGGTCGGTGGGGTCTGTGGGTGGTCTTCGGGAGAGGGCGGTGTGTAGCAGGTCTTCAGTGATTTTGCTCCAGCAATGGCGAGGGATCTGTTGGGTGCGGTGGTGCGTGGTGGGTTTCTCGAAGGTGCAGTGGATGCAGCGATGGTTGGTCCAGTGGAGTTCGGTGGTGTGGCTGAAGGAGACGGTGGAGCTTGCAGAGAAGATGGGATCAAGCGTGTGTACGGCGGAGTGGGTGGGAGTCATGACGAGCTGTTTGAATCCGAGGTTGGCGAAGTTGTCAGCAGGGTGGTGGAGTTGGTGTTGTTGTTTTTCTCGGGGTGGAAGTTCAGGTCCCCGAGGAGGATGTAGTCCATGGACGCGAGGGCGTGCGTGCTGACGAATTCGGTGAGGTAGTCACTGAACTGTGGCCGGGGTCCCGGGTGCCTGTAGACCAGAGTTCCTCAGAGGGTAGTGTTGGGATCAATGTGGATCTGGAAGTGCAGGTGTTCGGCGGTGTTGAGGGTGTCATCAAAATTGGTCGAGACCTTGAGGGTGGACTTGTGGATGATGGCGATTCCACCTCCTACTCCATTGGTGCGGTCTCTGCGGGTGATCTTGTAGCAGTCTAGGATGTCTATGGCGATGTGCCGAGGATTCGTTCATCCTGGTCTCTGTCAGGAAGGCGAAGTCCGGGGAGGACGTGTCGAGCAGGTCCCAGAGTTCGACGGCATGTTTGCTTGCGGAGCGGTTGTTCAGGAGTATGCATCTGAGGTGTTTGCTTCCTGTCCTGGTGGGTGGATTGGCGGGTCTGGTGCTGGTGGCGCTGCAGTTCCGGCAGGAGAAGGGTCCATGGGTGCCATTCGGAGTGGCCTGGAAGCATGATTGTGCTTGTCCGGTGTTAGGTGCGTGGAGGGTGCTGGCATCGTAGCAAAGTCGGGTGTCATGGTGTTCGCGGGGGCCAGGGGTTCTGGTGCTGGGCCCGGTCCAGGCGTGGACTGGCGCTGAGAGGCTTGCCTTCGGAACGCCATAAGAGGGGAAGAGTGAGGGAGGAGTAGCTGGGAGGGAGGGGAGACGACGTATGGGAGCGGGGGGCGGGGACGCAGGGGACGCAGTGGCAGAAAGCGGGACCGGAGAAGGAACGGAAGGCAAAACGGGCACAACAATCAGGGGGAGTGAAAGGAGGAGGAAACTAGCACAAAATATACAGTACAAAACGGGCACAACATTCAGGTGGAATGAAAGAAGGAGGAAACAAACAATACAGTACAGGCAAAATACAGTAAAGGCAAAAACAGTCAAAACAACAGTGACACAGGCAAAAGCAAACCTAAGGCCTACCACTGGCCACCAGGGATGAGGCACAGGTGGTTGCCTGCGGGTGGAGGTGGGCCTCAAACTCACAGCAGCAGCTGGGCTCAAGACACGGGCGCAGTCAGGTGGAGCTGCGCGGCGTGGGGAGCGACCTGCCTGGAAAAAGGGTCAAGGGTCCCAGGTGACATAAGCATTGGATAGGTGTGTTTAAGACAGGCTTAGAATGTTGAGTTCTGACTTCCTAACAGATAAAGACATATACAGCTACTCTCCATGTGTGGTGTGGGCATTGGTGACTACCTGGGGCTGGAAGGATGCTACCACTGGTGACAAGATAGTAGATACAAAGCCAGTACACTGAAAGCGCTCTTCCAGAGAATTTGCCATGGCCCAGCAAACTGCTTGTGTGTGCCACGTGTGCCACAGTCGAAGTACAGAAGCAACGTTGGCACTGGTGGAGTCTCAGCACAATGCCAGTCTTTGTAAAATGCTTGAAGACAAAGAAAGCGATATTGAAAGTCCACATGTAGGTGGCTGGGAACTAAATGAAACAGCAGCAAATAAAAAGTACTGCTCCATTATGCAAATTAATGCCATGTACTAAACGGAGAGAGAACGCTAACGGCGGATGCAACCAGGTTACAAAAGCAGCACACAGCAATATTTCAATCCATATGAAACTGAAATTCATGTGCTAGCAGAGGTTAGCCAGGTGTTTGTAAAGAGACATTTAATGACAAAGCTGATAAAATATCATAACGCTATCTGCTTTTATGAACTAGTAATCTACAAGGTTTGTCTACCTACTGAAAGCACTAAAGACTCACAATCCAATGGTGTGCTGTGGAGAGGCCTCAGAAAGAGGGCCGGGTTGTGCTTAAAGAGTGGTCACCAGAGCAAGCGGCCCACCACCAATGCTGCCACACAGGGGCCCCTTGCCTATAGCTGTGCTACATGAAGTCTTGGGTTGTCCTTAGGCTCCTTTTCCACATTCTTGAAACCGCCATCTGCATTTGATACTACCAAGAAATATTGATAATAGATGCACTGCATGAATAGAGACTTTTAAAGATTTCATAGATACAATTGATGAAAAAGATCGTAAAGTATGTGAAGAACATGGCTGGGGAAAGAGTGAAAGAAGCCATGAAAAAAATACCACAAGAATGTGAAGTGACTAATGATCAAATTAAAACAGCCTGGAATGTCCAATTTATTTCAGTGCCAAATGTGGATCATGAATGATACATATTCAGTTTAGAGTGCCTGAGACCATGTGAAACGATTAATGAGTCTGTTGAGAGACTAGATGTTCTGGTGAATCCCTGTAGATTCAATGAGTTTAACGATGAGGAAGCTACCCGCCTCAGATTGATCAACTGATATCTGTCAGATTCCATTCGACAACGAATCCTGATGAAAACCATGCGTGCTGATCATCAAGTGACTGACACGGAGGCCGTGCACTAAAGCATGAGGCTGAGGGACATAAGGTGATGTCTCTCTCCACAGAGGAAGAAAACGTGTTACATATGTGGACTATCCCTTACACAAGAAGGCAAATGTCCCATAATTGGTCAAATATGGTGAAGTAAAGCAAACCATTTTGTGTCAACTTGCAAGGCAAATAGAAAAGTAATTGTGTCCCAGCGTGCAGACAAAATGTCCAACGGAACGCTACCTCAGTGATGTTTGATGTGCTCCCATGAGGCCAAGTGGCCAAATCAATCAAGGCAAATTGACTCCAAACAAAGTCGATAGTCATCTAAATCATTGACATAACGTTTCTTAGTATCATTCTCTAGTGAAAGTGAGAATGGCAATTGTGCAGTGTTGAGGTTTACTTCATAAAAGCATTCACATGTGGGACTAGTCGAAAGTGAAGAAAAATCTACATGAAAAAGCACCACAAACACTTAAATATTGTCCAAAGATTACTCTAAAGATAAAAGGGTGTACAATACCATTAATAATTGACAGCAGCGCATTAATAAATATCATGCCTCAGGAGAAGTACCAAGAGTTATCTCCATTACCTCAACTTACAAAGTCAAATACTAAAGTATACACCTGTGCTGCCTCAACGCCTTTAATGAGTCATGGTTTGTTTGTAGATAAGATGTACTTCAAGGTACAGCCTCAAGTGCCTGTTTGCTGAGTTTCAACACTGCAGCTGATATGGGATTGATATCAACGAAATACAACATGAATGCCAACCATGAAATTGTACATCAATTTCCTTCATGATTTCATGGGTTAGTAAAACTCAAAACAATCAAAGTAATGTTACACATACATAAGAATGTTTGTCCTGTTCCACAAAGACACAGAAAAATTGTGTTTCACTTACCAGTGGCTGTTAAAAAGGAACTTAATTTATTGCTACAACATAACATCATTAAACGCTCCACTGGTCAATTCCATGTGTTTCTCCCATTGTACAAGTGCCTAAAAGAGACAGTGAAGGAGCTGTACAGATATGCATTGACATGCATCAGGTCAACAAGGTGATTAAGCAAGAGAGATATCCAGGTCTGCACATTGCTGATATGATAACTCAACTGAATGGTGCGCAGTTCTTCTCTTGACTCAACTTAAATAAAGGATATCACCTATTAGCGCTTGAAGAAAAATCCAGGTACATTACAACCTTATCTACAGATATTGGTCTGTTTCGCTACATGCAATTGAGTTTTGGTGCAGCCTACGCTGCAGACATTTTCTAAGACGTCATTTGACGTATCATACAACCTTAAGTAAATGAATTTACCTATAGCGATAACATATTCGTTTTCATAGCCACACAGAAAGAGCATGACCGAGCTCTATAGCAATATGTAGGTTGCTGAAGGATGCAGGCTTAACTCTCAATGCTGATAAATGTACATTTCCACAAGAAAAGCTTGAAATTCTTTGGTCATGTATTTCCTGATCCAGCTAAAGTGAAAGCGTTGTCTACTGCCAGTCCTCCACAAGGCATTTCAATGTTACAATCATTACATGTAATGGGCCAGTTAGTGTTCTGGATACTTACAAGACTTTGCTATGGTCACTGCACCATTACGAAAACAGATGAAAAAGAATGTGTCTGTTCATTGGTCCCGTGAATGTGGGAAGAGCTCCCACAAAATCAAGCAAGCTATTGAGAATGCCACTGAAATGGCTTATTTTGATCCCAAAGGTCATAGAGAGGTTGTAGTTGACTCTAGTCCTGTCGGTTTATGCACAATCCTGGCACAGCACAGTACAGCAGACAGCTGAATGCCGAGAGAAATAGCGTGGCATACGCCAGAAAAAGTTTGCCACAAACAGATCGTACTTACTCGCAACCTGAGACAGAAAGTTTGGCAGTGGTCTGGGCTTGTGAAAATTTCCATGTGTACTTGTACGATAGCCTTTCACAGTAGTGGCTGATCATCAAGCGATGTTGACATATTTGGCAATCCCAAAGTCAAAATGTCTCCTTGAATTCAACGTTGATGCTTAAGGTTACAAGAATACAACTATACAATTCTCCATCATCCAGGGAAAGCTCAGAACCCTGCTGATTATTTTTCAAGAGAGCCGTGCAATGGCCTGATACCCCATCGAAGACAATTGAGACCTACATAAATTTTAATGTTCAATCAGGCACACCAGATGCCATTTACTTAGAACAAATTGTCACTGCACGAGCCAAGATAATGGCATGTTCATGTTAAAGTTAAAGACATCATTGCTCATCACACGTGGAATTAGCCCTCGAACCTCTCACTAATGACAGTGAGTACATGAAAAAATGCTTCAGATACCATCACCTGGTTTTCCACACTCAAGAAGGCCTCATTCTGTGAGGTGCATGAACAGTGATTCCAAAGAGTCTACAAGAGCAAGTGATTAACTGAGGGACATCAAGGAATAGTTGCCACCAGGAGAGATCTCTGTAACCAAGTCTGGTTTCCATATCTTGATGAAAGGATCGAAAAAGAATTAAAGATATGTCATATATGCAAGTATCTTTCATCTCAAGTCCTTCAGCACCCTTTGAATATGGCAGAATTTCCACATCATGCTTTGGAAAGAATTGGTATTTATTTCATTGGACCTCTTGAGAATGAACATCATCTTCTAGTCATTGTTAATGAACACTACCATTTTCCATTGCTAGAAGACCTTTTATCCACTACACATGAAAAGGTTATTTAAAGGTTAAATGGTATCTTTGTTACATTGGGAGTACCGGCAATCTTGAAGTTTGACCAGGGCCCAACTTTCAATAGTCGAAAATTCTAAGAGTTTCTAAATCACATCCATAAAAAGCAATCAATAAGCACTCCTCTTTGGCTCCAGGCCAATAGCTGGTAGCAAGGTTCATGAGTCATGAGTACTCTAAAGAAAGCTGCTCAGCATGCTGCATTGGAGAAGCTCGACCTCAAGGGTGTTTTGAGCACTACTTTTCTAGCGTACCATTCAACTTCTCATCCAACGACAGGGGAAAGCCCTGCAACTCTCCTATTTGGAAGAGCCATCCCAGCCAAGCTGCCCCAATGGACCAACCTAAGATCCAAGAATGAGGAAAGCGTCATACTATGAACTTTGGTTGCAAACAAAAGATGAAAATATATGCTTACAGACAACGTCATCTAAAAGATGTCACCTTTACATTAGGAGATCGAGCGCTTGTTAGCCAACACAGAAGAAGAAAGTCTGATGCTCCTTTTGAGGCTGATTCATTTATTATCACTAATACCAAAGGACATACAGTAACTGCCCAGCGTCCTAGGAAGTCCAGTGGGAGAGATTTCTCTCACTTTCGACATATGACCCATCACTCCCCAAATATTGATGTCAATGTTGAGACTGGGGCTAGACAGAGTCTTGATGACTCTGTGTGTGCTGATGATTCCGCCTCACCTGTACAGATCACCGACAGTTTAACTGCCAGTTCCAGGTTTCCAGCGACCTGATCAGGAAGTGTGATTCAATTGGCACAAAGATTAATTGAAGAATTATAATTGCTTGTATACGTATAATTATCTGTACATTTATTCATGTATTTATTTGTATTTATTTGTGTGTTTATTCATTTATTTAGTTATTCATCTATTTTGAAATTTTGCAAATTTTTATTTAACAAAGCGGGTGATGTATTGTCTTGCAAATAAAGGAACGCGGGAACTCTTTTGAATCCCACTGTACACTGTAGGCCTTTGACATAATCATTGGAGAGATCAGTTGAAGACAGGCTTAGAATGCTGAGCTCTGACTTACACTCAGCAGAATAAAGACTTGTGCAACTACCCTCCTCGGAGTCCAGGTTTTCGTGATTGCTGCCACCAGACACTACACTCTGAGCAAGTGAGAGCAAGTGAGAGGAGGTGGAAGATGCTGCACCGCTCCTCGCTATTTTCATTCTGTTTCATCCTGTTTTTCACCCTGCCGAGCCCCTCAAGGCAGTGCTGAGCTCCGTGGAGCCCCGCTGAGGCCTCCCGCAAGCCCTTGTAGCTTTGTAACTTGCTGGCTCTTGGAATTTGTTCTGGTGGGACTTTTGGGTCTGCCAGTGTAGCCTGTGCGTGGAGCAGGCGTGTGGTGTGCCGCAGGGAGCGCGGTGGTGGAGAGAACGAGCCAAGAGCTGAGGAGCCGAATCGTGCTCATAAGGTGAGGGGGTGCCCACGCCAGTAAGGGCTCCTTATCAATCCCCCTGCAACAGCAATAGCTCCCGACATCGATCTCCTTGACCACCCGACTTCCTGAATATTGGTGCATATTTGAACGTTTCTGGACGAGAGGGTCATTGCAGGCACCTGAGTGGAAAGGGCTTTGGCAAGCGCAGCTGCCTTTAGCACGGCGGCTGCAGTGGTGTGGCCCTATCACGGAGGCAGCCTGATTTGGTGCCTCGAAAGCCCCGCTTGCTCCACCGCTGCCTCATTCCCTTTCTTGCTACCTGCATTTTCCCCGATCGGACCAGCTTCTGAAGTAACGATAGGGGGCCTGAACGATTTCCTTGCAGCTCCACTACCACTACCACTACTACCGCCCAGGCACTTGGGTCCCTCGAACCGATCTCTGCCATATTTCCTGGACACCCTGGAACTGATTGATGTCTGGGGATCCTTTCATCCCAATAGCATCCAACCCACTTGTCATTCAGAAGCACACCATAGTCTATCACGTATTGATTACCTATTGGTACCGTTGTCCCAAGCTGAACATGTTCAGGAAATAAGACATATGGCAAGGGGCATCTCGGATCACCCCCCTATATAGGCACAGTTTGTGATTGGACAACAGAGGGTGGGTAGAGTTGCCCCCATTAAGCCCTGGCACCTCCGAAACCCGAGGGTCCAAACAGTACTGCAAGAGGCAATGGAACTCTATTTCTCTGAAAATCAGGGGACGGTATACTCCCACCAGACACTGTGGGAAGCGTTCAAGACTCTAATTTGAGGACCTGAATCCGAAACCGGTCCCAGGATGCTTGTTTCCGGTCCATGGAAGACATGGCTTGGCAGTTCGGGCTGGACTGTTCCCATGAGGCACAGGGTCAGACTGATTTGCATATAGCCATGTCTGAAATGGGGTGGCTGAGTGGGCTAAAGAATGGTGATGGATTAAACCCAGATCAGTTGACTGGGGGTGAGCGTTTGATTTGCTCAAACGCTCCGTCCATCATCCCCTTTTGTATCGCTTTGTTCGCCCTAAGTGTGGCATGGTATGCTCAGACGTGAGTCCCTTGCTCACTTGGCCACTGGATTCAAGATAGCCTGGCTGATGAGGATTATGAATCCGAAACCGGTCCCAGGATGCTTGTTTCCGGTCCATGGAAGACAAGGCTTGGCAGTTCGGGCTGGACTGTTCCCATGAGGCACAGGGTCAGACTGATTTGCATATAGCCATGTCTGAAATGGGGTGGCTGAGTGGGCTAAAGAATGGTGATGGATTAAACCCAGATCAGTTGACAGGGGGTGAGCGTTTGATTTGCTCAAACGCTCCGTCCATCATCTCCTTTTGTATCGCTTTGTTCGCCCTAAGTGTGGCAGGGTATGCTCAGACGTGAATCCCTTGCTCACTTGGCCACTGGATTCAAGATAGCCTGGCTGATGAGGATTATGAATCCGAACCCGGTCCCAGGATGCTTGTTTCCGGTCCATGGAAGACATGGCTTGGCAGTTCGGGCTGGACTGTTCCCATGAGGCACAGGGTCAGACTGATTTGCATATAGCCATGTCTGAAATGGGGTGGCTGAGTGGGCTAAAGAATGGTGATGGATTAAACCAAGATCAGTTGACTGGGGGTGAGCGTTTGATTTGCTCAAACGCTCCGTCCATCATCCCCTTTTGTATCGCTTTGTTCGCCCTAAGTGTGGCAGGGTATGCTCAGACGTGAGTCCCTTGCTCACTTGGCCACTGGATTCAAGATAGCCTGGCTGATGAGGATTATGAATAAGAAACCGGTCCCAGGATGCTTGTTTCCGGTCCATGGAAGACATGGCTTGGCAGTTCGGGCTGGACTGTTCCCATGAGGCACAGGTCAGACTGATTTGCATATAGCCATGTCTGAAATGGGGTATCTGAGTGGGCTAAAGAATGGTGATGGATTAAACCCAGATCAGTTGACTGGGGGTGAGCGTTTGATTTGCTCAAACGCTTCGTCCATCATCCCCTTTTGTATCGCTTTGTTCGCCCTAAATGTGGCAGGGTATGCTCAGACGTGAGTCCCTTGCTCACTTGGCCACTGGATTCAAGATAGCCTGGCTGATGAGGATTATGAATCCGAAACCGGTCCCAGGATGCTTGTTTCCGGTCCATGGAAGAGATGGCTTGGCAGTTCGGGCTGGACTGTTCCCATGAGGCACAGGGTCAGACTGATTTGCATATAGCCATGTCTGAAATGGGGTGGCTGAGTGGGCTAAAGAATGGTGATGGATTAAACCCAGATCAGTTGACTGGGGGTGAGCGTTTGATTTGCTCAAACGCTCCGTCCATCATCCCCTTTTGTATCGCTTTGTAATTTGAGGACAAGCACTCTTCCAAATAGCAGGAGTGCAAAAGGAAAAATTTAAAGAAGTGGTCACAGCAGAAGAGGAAATCCTTCAGTTGGAGGGAGACCTTTACAGGGAGGTGAAGCCAGAAAAGCTCCATGTCTTGCAACTTAAAAGAGATAGCTATAAGGCGATAGTGACAGACATTGCAAAGGACATGGGACGGGAGACACAGGGACGACTATATGACCTGAGAGACAAGGCGGGGAAACTCATAGCATGGTTGGACAAGAAAGAACTTGCAAGTAGACTGGTGCACAAGTTAGTTGATGAAACAGGCCAAAAGATCACTGATCCTCAGGCAATAGCAACTATGTTCACGATGCACTACAGCGACATCTATCGCTCTCAGGCAGCACACACAATAACAGGTTCCCAGCAATTGCTCAAAAACATCACACTCCTGACCCTTTCGACTGATGACTCAGCACTGCTAGAAAGTAACCTGACTAATGACGAGATAGCCCAAGTGATTAGGAGTCTCAGGTTCGGGAAAGCTCTGGGCCCCAGTGGCTTACCAATCAAGCTCTACAAGTTTCGTCCGGATAAACTTGCACCATACCTGCAGGGGATGTACGAGGAGAGTAGGCACCGGGGACTACTCCCGAGAGACCAACGGTTTGCGACACTAGTGACAATACACACGGAGGGCAAACCCAAGACAGAGTGTGCCTCATACAAACCAATATCGCTGATACCCAAGATTTTGGCCAAGTTCCTAGCCAACCGTTTGGTTAAAGTGATTAACAGTCTGGTTCACCGGGGCCTCTCAGGCTTTATGCCTCAACAAAACCCTGCACTCAATTTGCGTAGAGTGCACAGGGTGTTAGAGAGAGTAGCCACTATTCAAGAAGTGGCGATAATTGTAACTCTTGACGCCACAATGGCATTCAACACCATTGAATGGCCATACCTCTTTGCAGTCCTCTGAAAAATGGGGTTTGGGCCACGCTTCACCCAATGGGTTAAGCTCCTTTATTCGGAACCCCTTGCCCAAGTAGTTATCAATAACAAGAAATCGGAAATATTTGAACTGGGAAGGGGGACCCGCCAGGGCTGCACACTCTCCCTCCTCCTTTTCGTGCTAGCGTTAGAGCCATTGGCATCATGAATCCGTAAAGATCCAGTGATACGGGTACTGTGATGGGCAGACAATTGGGAAGACCTCATTTCGTTATATGCGGACAACATCCTCCTCTTCCTGGCTTCACCTAAGGCATCACTTACAAGTGTACTAGATATATTTGCAGTTTTTGAACGATACTCCGGCTACTCGATTAACTGGAGTAAATCGACTATATATATCCTCAAGGGACCCCCTCCAGGCCTCCAGAGAGGGTACCCGGCCCAGATCACGATGTAAGGGTTTAAATATTTGGGCATTTTTAACACAAGAGATCCGACATGCCGTTTTGAGTGTAATCTCCTTCCCCCCCCTACAAAGACTGAAGAGAGATGCAGTGAATTGGAGGGCACTCCCGCTCTCATTGTTAGGCAGGGCATCACTTTTCAAAATGATGCCCCTACCCCGCTTTTTATACATGTTGCAAAACTCCCCTGACTTAGTGTCTGACAGCTATTTTAAAGACATTGAGAACCTGCAAAGGAACTTGCTATGGAACATGAAACCTCGTATAGCACTCGCCAAACTTAATCTCGTCTGGTATGACGGAGGTATCGGCCTCTCTAACCTCAGAAAGTATTTTTGGGCGGTGCACCTCGCCGCCATTAACCATGACATTTACCACCGAATGGACGACCAAGGCTATTCCATGGATCAATGATTACTACCTGGGGGACATTATAATAGAGCGCTGTACTCAAAAAGCGGACGGGGACTTCTGACAGGCCTAACCAAGCACTCGGTACAGGTCTGGCAAGCAGCCAACAGAAGTTTGGGGTGGCACCACAGGTTGACGCTTGTAACCCCCCTATGTGACTCGGAACTGCTAGGAAACCTGTGACAGTCGAAAGGTTTCAACAAATGGGACCTCATAGGTATCTCAAAGGTGGGAGACCTCTGGGAAAAGGGGACATGAAATCCTTTGCTTCCCTGCAACAAGAATATGACTTGGCCAAAACGGAGCACTTTAGGTACATGCAGGTTCACCACGCACTGCGCACAGCGCTCCCAGCGGGGACTACTCCCCCGGAGTCCTCACCTCTTGAGGATAGACTGTTGGACGGCTACCATCCAGGGCCATCTCCCTGATGCATAAACAACTAGTTAATCACTCAGAGAACGTACTCCGAGACATTAGGGAAAAGTGGGACAAAGACGGAATGCTCATGGATGGTGAAGACTGGAAGGTGGCGACAGCGTCCCCGCGAGAGGTAGCTATGTCTGCAAAGCTGCGACTTGTCCAACTAAAGATATCACACAGAATATATATAACTGGGCCCACGCTAGTGAAAATGGGGAGCAGGTGGTTATGGGACTTGTAGGAGAAACTGCGGTAGCATTAGGGACCATCATGCATATACTGTGGTAGTGCAGACACATCCAACGATACTGGTACAGAATACACAAGACTATCAGTGAAGTACTCTCACATACTATCCGTCCAGAGGCTAAGAGGTGTCTCCTAAATGTGTGGGAGCCCACGGATTTGAATAACAAATGCATCCTGTGGGTAACACTGGGCCTTATGGTGGCAAAACTAAACATAGCGCAACTATGGGGCGCTGTACACACACCAACGACAGAAACCTGGGAAAGGGACATGGATTGGTTCATGTTTAGAGAGAAAACAGTTTATGTCGCTTGTGGATGACCCCAGAAATGGTTACAAGTGTGGAATGATTGGAACATTTATCGAGGGGAGATCTGTAACCCCCCAGTCATACCTACACAAGATGACCCACCATCGCCGTAATTACCATTGCAGCAATTATTTAACTGCTCATGTACTGATTTGGAAATCTAAGTCAAGTCTTACGCGATCTGTATACACTGTATCGTACCTTGTATTGTCGATTCTTTTGTTCAATAAAAAGAATTATAAAAAAAATAAAGAGCTAGTTCACCGTGGGGTTTATAGTGGGAGCCAAGGGTTCAGGATATTTGCTGGACATGGGTCCTTAATGCTTTGGAGAAGGGTCAGTGATTCTTCAAGCTGAAACTCAGGGAAAGCTAGTAAAGAGGTGCTAGTAGAACTAAGGTAGAAAGTCAGTTCTTCCTCTGAGATGTTAGTGAAGGCTTGTTGGATCACAGAGATCTTTGTGGTACATTGGAGCTATTTGCTTATACCATTCCACAGCGCCTTGAGACCCTACGGGTGAGTAGTGCGCTCTATAAATGACCTGATTGATTGATTGATTGATTCTTCCATGCATGGCCCTTCCTTTGTGCCGGCTTTCGGGCAGTAAAGGATTTAATTATGCTAAAGATTTCCTTACTCTTATTTTGGGCATTTTCTATCTTGGTTTGAAAGAAGTTTTTCTTGGCTGCCTTCAAAGAATGTAATGAGCTTTTAAGGTGTCTTTATACACCTTCCTGTCCTCAGGTAGATTGGATTTACGCCATTTACGTTTCATTTTTCTACAATTTCGGAAGAAATCGTTAAACCACGGAGCTGGTGGGGCCGACCTCTTTGAGGAGCAGTAAACAACAGGTACAGCTGCACCAATGTTGGTTCGGAGCCATGAATCTATTGAGAGGGCATCCGAGTCGGGCAGCCAGACAGCTCCGGTGAGGAACGACCGAGGGCGTCTGCTAACATCCGGATGGATATTCCATGGAATGTCCTCTAATTAGGGACCCTCGGCCCTGCGTTAGCCCGAGGGGCTGTGGAAGAGTTGGGAATGATTAATTTTATTAGGAGGTGGTCAGACCAGGTAATGGGAAGAGGTAGGCATGCTGATATGTCAAAGTTGTGAAAGATTTGGTCTAGGGTATTTCCCTTCTCATGGGTGGCCGAAGAAATAAATTGAAACATGTTGCAGGCCTGCAGCGTCTCCAACAAGGAAATTGTTTGAGGGTCTTTTCCATTGTACATATGTATATTAAAATCTCCCAAAATAAGGCAGTTGTCGTATTTTAAGGCAAAAGAGGTGGTGGCTGTACTAAGCGTAGTAAGAACATTTCCAATACCACCGGGAGATATGTAAATCAGAAAAACAGCCATGCTATGATGGGGGAATAAGGTACAGCGGAAGCCTAAGGACTCTGCGCCCTCGATGTTTTCAATCAGAATGGGAGAGCAGTCTAGATTTTGATTGTAAATTAAGGTGACATCGCCCCCCTTCCCACTCGGTTGGTCCCTCCTAAGAATTGTATAACCCGTAGGGATGTCCGAGGTGATAGTAGGGTTGGAGGCTTCAGACAGCCAGGTCTCTGTGAGAAATAAAAGATCAGGCTGTTCGTCCAAAAGTAGGTCATAAATGTGTGGTTCATGCATTTGCATAGAGCATCAATTTAAAAGGGTGGCATTTAAGTCCTCTGTTTTGTTATTGTTTTTACACTTATTGTTGCATGGAAGGATCTATGGTGCGAATTTCCTGGGCTGGAGGAGAGACCAGTTGCAGTTATAGCATCGAAAGTCTACCTCCAAGCTCGGATCCGTCGCTGTATACTGACATAATGGTAGCCGCCCAAGGCTAAGCAGTTTTTCCCTATTGTAATATAGTGGAAGAAACTCACTGGAGGAGAACTGGGCAGCATGTCCGGCGCCGTACGCCTCCGGGATGCTGACAGCGCAGACGGACTTGCCTTTGGCATACCAGTGGTGCGCCGGATGCGCGCATCCATTTGCATCGGGAATATATAGGCTAATGCCTATGATGCAAACTGGAACGCTAACATAGCTGAGCAAGCGGAAACTGCGTGGGCGGAAGTGAGGAGCCTTATAGTAGCCCCAACCCTCCGCACAATCAGCATATCAGCCGTGGCGGATCAGGACTGGAGCAAAACGAGATGCGAATCGGAGCGGCTAAGGAGGTGTAGGCAAGCAGAATCAAGTAAATTGTGCTAGTGCACGTAGGTAGGAGAAATTGTTACAAAGCACAGAGTAATTCAGCCGATGCTTATACAATTTAAAAAGTATTAAAAACCTAGTAGCAGGGCAAGAAACACTAAATCCTACAGCTGTCAGCTGCGCGTGTCTGTTTCCATTGGGAATATATAGGCTGACTGAGAAACTCTTCACCGCTCAAGATTTGATGCTTTCCAGTTAAAGCGAAAGTTAAAGAAAGTCTGCTTTTGGCAGATGCACGCACGCATGGTATTTCAATTACCTGCGCCATGTGAAAGTGATTGATGGAGAGGGACTGAGAGAAACCACTTCAGACCGTGAGGCAGCCAGCGAGGCTAGCTGCTACTTAACAAGAGAATGCCTGCAACTTTTTGTCGGGAGATGCCGGGAGGAGAGCAATTCATTTAAAAAAAAAACAGGACTTTAAATTTACATTAGTTTACTTTTTCTGCTTGCCGCTTTGCCGCCTTGCGATGTCAGAGAGTCCTGTAATCAGGAACACTGCAGCTACGGTTTGGAGGTTGTGACTCAGCAGCCGGAGGAGCCGGTGGAGAGCTTACTTTTTCCGCCTGCTGCAGTGCCGTGTCCGTGACTCCTGGAATCGGTGACGCTGCTGCTTGGAGGTTGTGATTTAGCTGCCTTGTCTTAGCAGCTGGTGGTGAGCTGTGGAGATGAAACCGGTGCAGTGAGGCAGCAAGTGAGGTTTGGAGGCTGTGGCTCTGTGGTTCTGACTTGGCAGCTGGTGGAGCAGAGAGAAGTGGAGATGGAGACGGAGCAAAGTGGTGCACACACGCCTGATAGTTGGTGGAACGGAGAGAAGCAGAGTGCTGGGGGTGGTTTGCCCGGTCAACTAACACGATTTTCGATTGTAAAGTCTGAGCAGCAGGAGCTGAGCCGGATTTGAATTCACGGTGGCGAGAACGAGGAGTAAGAAGAGACACAATAGCAACGGACTGATGGCGCCTAAAAATGATAAAAATGGGAATAAAAATGCGCCGCAACAGAATAAAACCTCCAAAACCACCTCTGGACATGAAGAAACAGAGGAGCATATTACGACCCCTGTAAAACCATCAGCAGCATCTGCAGTGAGTAGGACAACAGCAACTGGTGGTAAGCAGCCTATTGTCCGCCCTCCTCTTTTGCTGGTCGCCGGGGGTAAGAGCACATTTAATAATAATTCTACTAAAGATAATACCACGGGTAACAAAGTACTTGCTAATTTGAATGTCAGGGCCAATGTGGGTAAAAAAACCTATGCTAAAACTGATCCCCTGATCAACAAAGTGACTATTGACAATATAACAGAGGCAGAGGGGGAGGCTGATAAAGTTGTAATAGATACCCCAGTAGATATTTGTACAGTAGAGTCTTGTACACTGCGGAGCTCGTCTCAAACCCAAGAGAGAAATGAGTTGGAGGATGATGATGAGGGGGGCCGGGAGGGCCCGGATCCGGGAGCTGACCTGGACCTGGACAGTTGCGGTGTTGTGGAGGCAGAGGTCATCAATGGTGATAAATCTGGTGATAAATCTGGTGATAAATCTGACTTACCAAGTATACAAGCTGCACAAGTTACACATCCCTAGATAGTTACAATCTTGGATCCTGAAAATACAAGTATTATGACTCAAGGTGGTGATGAGTTGGATAAGACAAATTTGTCTGGAGCGGAATCCAATGAGGATGAATACGAGGAGGTGGCGGATTCGCTTGCTGGAGTAGGAGAGCTGGAAATAGAGGAAATGGAGGAGGACTCTACGGCAATGGGTGCCGGCAAAATTTCTGGTCTTAGAAAACGGAAGGGGAAAGCTAAGACCAAGGCTAAGAAAGGCAGAAATATGAACCTTAACATGTTAACAACAACACTTACCTCCATTAGTGCCCGGGAGAGGTTTATTAAAGATCAAAGTCCATTAAGGAAATGGATGCAGGCAAAAGGGGGTGTTAAAAGTATGGCCTTGCGCTTATCCAGCAATAACCCTGTGGAGGGAGAAGGTATAAAGACAACTAAAGACACTTCCCTCAACAGCACTATCCCTATCTCTCCGGAACCTCTTCGGACTTCTTCAAAAGAAGCTATAGCTGATGATTTGGCGACCACTGGCTCTACTATTATGGGATATGAGAATATTGATTCTCCTCCCTCATCCACCACCACTACCATTAGAGGAGAGACGGCACCAGTCATAATTCATCAATGTGCTCCTGCCCCCTCGGAACCCCCGACACGAACCTCATTGGATCTGATTCTGACGACACTGCTGGAACATCGGCAAGAGGTCCAGCAACATTTTATTCAGTTAAGAGAAGATAACAACAAAATGCAGACCTGCTTGCTAGAAGTTACAAGCAAATTGAATAATGTTACAGTAGAGATTGAGGAAATCCAGCAGAGGGTTGTCACTGTTGAGGAATCTGTAGCGACTACTGTGACTTCTACTAACCAACATGATAGAGATATTGTGATCCTAAAGAATAAATTCGAAGATTTAGAAAATCGGCAAAGGCGCCAGAACCTGAGACTCTTTGGAGTACCCGAGGGATCGGAGGGTGCGGATGTCCGAGCATTTCTGGTAAAGCTTCTTTCAAAAGCATTCCCCGATTTATCTGACTGGGATTGGGACACACAAATACAACGAGCCCATAGATTACCTATATTTACCAGAAACAAAGACAGCAAATTTCCTCGACCAATATTGATGTACCTAGGTAACTTTCTCTTACGACAAGCGGTCTCAATCAAGGCGAGGCCAAATAAACCAGTGACGGTGGACGATGTAACTTTCTTCGTAAAATCTGACCTTAGTAAGGTTACGATGGAAAAACGCTGGGGGTTACGTAAATTGATTGATCCTTTTAAATCTGTGGGAGCAGTGGTATATCTTCAAGAGCCTGCACGGCTCAAAGTTGTGAAAGCTGGGCATACTCATTTATTTACTGAAGTTAAAGAGGCTGAGCAACTGCTCTCTAAGATGGTATCGGATAATTAGATGCTAGTTGTTTAATGGTCATGATCTTACTATAAAAGATCTATATATTTTTTTTTCTCCTTCTCTTCTGCTCTCATTTACATATATTTTCTCATTTACTTTGCTCCGTTTGTGAGTGATATATAGAGGGAGGGGGGTCCTTGCGGACACCTTGCTGGTAGGCTGCCCATTCATCGTCAGCCGATGATAGAGGGAGGCTTCATGGTAGGTACTTTGGGGCGGGGGAGCTCTAGGGGTTGGAGGATAGGGTTAGGGGGTGAAGTTTGGAGGGGAGGGGAGTTTTCAGGGGGGGAAAAAGATGACACAAGCAGAAAAGATTTAAGGAACAGATTGAGTAAGAAACTGTCTATATTTTTTTGGAGTAAAACAGTTATTCAGAACATATTTGAATTAAGATATGTATCAAGCTAGCTGCTTAGCCTGGAATGTTTCAGGTATCAACAATAAAAGTAAAAGACAACTTGTATTTGAAGAACTTAAAATGTATAATCCCCATTTTGTACTTTTAAGTGAAACCCACATTCGTTTTCAAGATAGAAAAATGTTAGAACAAGGGGGGTATGAGCTAATAATATGTACTTCATTAAATGCATCAATCCGGGGGGTGGCTATACTTAAGAAAAAATCATTTAAGGTAGAAGTTCTTAGAGTTGCTGCTGATAAAACCGGTAGGTGGGCAATTGCACAATTATTGTTGTCAAACCGTAAATATATCTTATGTGCAGTGTACGGATCAAATTATGACGATGCGGCAGTCTTTGACCGACTTAATATTGAATTACTAGATTGGGAGGGGGAGCTAATATTAATGGGAGATTTCAACTGTGTAATTAACTATGCAAAAGATACTACGAAGTGCACCCCCTCACAACGTATGCGTAAAACAAGGGCCGCCATTTTAGAACTTGCACGTATACATAAGTTAAAAGATGTTTGGAGAAATCTCCATCCAACACTTGCTGGATATACTTACTATTCAATACCGCATAAAATGTGCTCCCGCATTGATATGGCTTGGACTACGGATAACATACTTAAAGGTAGTAGAATGGAGATTTGTCCCAAAGTAACCTCAGACCACAATCCCATTCTGTTCGGTTTTAATATCTTATCTAAAAAACAGGAACCCAGGCTATTTTCATTTCCAAGATACTTGTTATCCAATCCCCTATTTATCAACCTGCTGAAGGAACATATAAAAGAATTTCTGGAGTTTGTTTTTGACTCAGCCCTACCTATTACTGTATGGGATGCTTGCAAAGCAAGTATTAGAGGTTTTGCTCAGCAATTTATTATTCAACAGAATGCTAATCAAGAAAAGGAGATACAGGGCATTACATCTAAGATCAGGGCCTTGGAAGAACACTTGGCTGAAATTACTAAACAGGAGGATGCAGGGTTAATTACTAATTTGAATAAAGCAAGGTTGGAACTTAAATTAATTACTTTACGCTGCGAGACTAAAAAATTTCTTAGGGATAGAGTTAGTACTAAGTTGCACAAGTATAAATTATCACAGTATGAGAGCGGTGACAGAATCGGCAAAATTCTCGCCTATAAGGTTGCAGATGAGAGAGCTACCTCTTTAATTAAGAACATAAGAGGAGCCGATGGAATTAATTATACTCTACCTGAGAAGATTCTGCAACAATTTGTTAAATATTATACTAAACTCCATACTCCTGAGAATTTACCTCCGATTGAATCTATTCAAAGGTATATTAGAAATAATTGGTTAATAGAAACAGATGTAGAAGCGATGGAAAAATTGGAAGAAGATTTTAGCCTTGCTGAATTGAAATTGGCTATCTTTTCCCTCCCCTCCGGTAAAGCTGCTGGGGATGACACACTTCCGATTGAAATATATAAAAGTTGTAGTGAGGAGCTTCTTCCCTTTCTTTGCTCAATTATAAATCAAATAGGGATAACTAGTAAGGCTCCGAGTTCTTGGAATACTGCTAAAATCATTTTCTTTTAAAAAAAGAATAAAACATCTTCAGAGTGTGGGTCTTATAGGCCCATTTGCCTGATTAATTCAGATGCCAAAGCATATGCTAAATTAATTGCTACAAGATTATCTCCTCTAATGCCCAAACTAGTTAGCCAACATCAACACGGTTTTGTGGTAGGGAGAGACACAACATTGCACGTTAATATGGCTATCACTGCTTTTGATGTTGCTGCAACGAATTCCTCCCCACTCGGCATGGTATTACTCGATGCTGAGAAAGCATTTGACCGAGTGGGGTGGGAATACCTTTGGGCTACTCTTAAAGAAATTGGTTTTACACTTTCTAATGAAAATACAAGCACTTTATGATTGTCCAAATGCTATAATAGGGTACGATAATCTGCTGTCCTCTAGATTTCCAATTTTAAGAGGGACACGCCAAGGGTGCCCGCTATCACCTCTTTTATTTGCTCTTGCTATGGAGCCCTTTATTAATGCTATACAATCCCAGGAACGTATAAAATCATTTAACTTTGGCATTAATTCACTTAAAATTACAGCATACGCTGACGACTTGGCGATTTATACCACAGATGTCGCAGAAGCCATGGACGGAATTATTAAAGAAGCTGACGCCTTTGGTGCAGTATCGGGCTGCAAATTAAATCTAAATAAAACACAAATCATAGTTAATTATAAACCACGGATCCCAGTCGCCGGCATATGCCACACAGCTACCTACTTAGGTATTAAAATTACATCCAACATCAAATGTATTATTGCACTGAACTATGATGTTTTATTAAAGGATACTAGCATTCTTCTTAAAAAATGGCATAAAGTTCCCCTAAACCTTATTGGTCGAATAAATCTCATCAAAATGAACATTCTGCCAAAGTTTTTGTATTTATTTAGGTGTATTCCTTTAAAAATTACCAAATTATTCTTTAGAAAACTTGATGGCATTCTAGGCAGCTTTATATGGGGGTTTAAAAAAAACGTAGATCATTATCTACTTTAAAGTTACCATTCAGTAAGGGTGGCCTTAACTTTCCAGACTTTAGAACTTATTTTTTGCATCCTTTTTGGGACGTCTACAGAGCCTTTTTAATTCCAATAATCCTTATTACTTCACCAATTTATGCTTGGTACCGACTCCATTCAATTCCTTGCAAGAACCAATGACCCAAACTATTTTAAAAGAGTCAGGTTTAAGACCGCCAAAGATATAATAAATATATGGAATATAATACTTGTACTCAACAAAACGTCAATCTATCACCCTGATTTAACTCTCTGGAATAATCCGGGTTTACCAGGTATTTTTAGTGACTTGGGGTGCAGGATTTGGTCCAACTTAGGCATAATCAAACTGGGCGATTTATACGGCTCCTCCGGTTTGTTAGAGTTTGAAACACTTAGGATACTATATAAATTACCGGGGTATGCGTACTTTAAATACATACAAATTCGAGATTTCCTTATTGGAAAACTAAAGCTTTAACTGATCTTAGATTCAGATTTATGGAATTGTATGTATGGAGGAGGCGGGAAGAACAAAGCTATGATCAGCGTAGGGTATAAATGTTTTAATCAATATAAGATAGATGACTGCCCTAGATTGGCTCAGAAATGGTCCTTAAAATTTACGACCGGTATTTCATCAAACATTATTTTCACATTTTTAAATAATATTGATACTTTAGTTCATTCATCTAGTTTAAAACTCCAAGCCTACAAGACTATTTGCCAGCTTTATTACACCCCGCAACAATTTTGTAAATGGTCTTCTAATAATGTTTACAATGATCGTATGAAATGCCCAAAATGTCAACTACAGGCTGCTGATTTAGAACATATGATTGTTTCATGTCCGGTTTTGTTTTCATTTTGGGATAGTTTAGAAAACATTCTGAAGCAGAAATTATTAATAGACACATCATTAGGATCTGAAATGATTCTTCTTGGTATTCAACCTACTATTTCCCCATTTCGAGATGTTGTTTTCATTTTGTTATCATGCGCAAGATTGGTTATTGCAAGGGCATGGATTTCGGACCAACCACCTCATGTGAACGAATGGTGGTTTTTGGTGAAGGAGATATATGATATGGAATTATCTTTAGCTAGGAAAAAGGGTGATAAAGCACTTAAGAAAATAGACAGAATATGGGGATGCCTTTTCGCTTGTTCAAATTTGAATTGATTTATTTAAGGGTCTTGTCTACCTTGATATTTTATTATCTGTCTCTTAGATAATATATGAATTTGCTCTGATCACTTGATGTCTTTTTTTAATATTTGTATTTTTTATTTCTATTCCTTTTTCATGTATTACTCTCTGCAATTATTACAAAGAAGCTCAAGAAATAGTATGTACTGATCAAAATGTATTCTTGTTTATACTTCTCCTTTTTGTTTTTCTTTTTTTTTTAATTAACTATCAGCTGCTTGTGTTATCAATAAAAAAAGTAAAAAAAAAAAAAAGGAAATATATAGGCTAATGCCTATAATGCAAACTGGATCGCTAATGCAGCTGAGGAAGCAGAAACTGCATGGGAAATAGGGGCTCAAATTGGATCATAAATTCAAAGCTGTTCTGAACAGGGGCCCCCAAAATATGTTTGGCCTAGGGCCCCCAAAATCCTTAAGATGTCCCTGCCCATACAGTCCACACAGATAAATCATCTGGCGAGTCGGACATCGGGGCTGGGAGCCCTGAGATCGGGCCGAGTAAGAAAAGCGCAACGAAATCAAAACCACAATCACAATCTAAAGCAACCAAACGGCAGAACAAGGGCAGGAGAGGTCCTAGAGACAGTAGCCCACTGGATCTTGGCCCTCATAGTCACAATATAAAATGTGAAAAGTTTGATGACACGCAAAATAACTCGACGGACAATACAACACTCAGTTCTCAGAGCAGCTTGCATCCTAATGTCGCTAATAACAAAGACTTCTTACCCCTGGGAGGCAGTAATGCAGTAGCAAGAAACCCTTGTTTCTTTCATCCTAATATATACACAAAAATCTAATGAAACATCACATTCAGTACAAGGACAGCCGCCCCCAAACGAAGATCAGTTTGCTTCCAATGGCGACATGTCCTTCTTAGCTTCCCAAGAGTGGGAGGAACTAGTCGCCTCTTACAGACATGACTCCAATAATCTTCCAAAAATTGTGCAGACAGGAAGAAGCAACATTAGTCACAATAACAACATTTCAATTTGGGAATCGTAACTAAGTACCATGCAATATTCAACTGAGGCTTTGCTATATCAACTCACAAACTGGACCTTCAGCTCACAGTTCTACAAACTCTAGCTGACTTCACTTCAGGGATTGATAGGAAGCTAGGTGACTTGAACGGCCTAATACAGAGAGGGAAGGAAGTGGCCTCTATAATACAGCCCGTGCAACAAGAATGTCCATGCGCTCCAATAGTGGATAAATTACAAATGCTCCCGACAATATTGGGTGATTTGCTGACTGCCCTGAAATTAACGGCTATAACCCAGAACACTAATAGTAACGACAAATTGATGGCAGACGTGACAGCATTGGGCCCACAATTAACAGGACCAACAACATTAAGCAGCAAATTCTTATCAGGAGGAAGCAGTCCCTTGCAAGGCATTAAAACCAGATCACTAAACAAAAATGATTTACCCCAAACATCTGGAGGCAAGCAAAAAAGGAACGGTAGGAACAAGTAACTAACAGTCCAGGTCCAACATTCGGCCACCCATTTCCAGTCTGGCTCAGCCACAATTGGTCTAACAAGCAATAAAACATTAAACTCAGTAGTTCCAGCACTGGCAAAATGCACAAGGGTCTTGACCACCAGACCCAATCCCACAAAGCCGCAGCCAAGGAGTTCTTGCCCCCAGACAGTGTTAGTAATAATCAAGAGGATGAGTATGAATTTTTAGGGAAATCACCTGGCAGTATCTCTTCTTTAAGCCCCTCTATTCAGGGGAAGCATCTGGCAAGCACTAACCCAAGGCAAGAGCCACCTACAACTATCTCAGACATAAAGGTGCCTATAGAAGGAACACAAGTAATAAAATCAAAGTCAGGCTCAGACTCGCGGGACGCTCAAAAAGAGAGCCCACTACCCTCAAGTCAAAATCATGAGCAAGATGCCAGAACGCACGACACAACTCGGTTCTCATCTGACCAACTGATATTTCCACATAACAATCACAACCCAGAAACAACCAGAGCATATTCTCTTCATCAAGGGCTTTTTGTCTACAACGCAAATAACAGCACAGGATTACTGTACCAAAATCTGGACTCATTTGCCCACACAGCAACTAGCAGTGATAGCACACAGCTTCAAGATCAGGACTCAACCGAGGTAGAAGAGCCCGACACTATAATATTCCATTCTCATTATAAATTACGAGGTTGTGTGGACATATTGAATAGAGGGAATATTTTACGGCTTTTACATTCCAACACACCCCTAGCCAACATCGAAACTTCTGACTTATTGTAAATAGAATTCTTGTCATCCAATACTACCCAGAGCCCCGAAGCGACCAAAACAAGATGGCGAACCTCAGAGGTTGCAGGCAGAATCTTATGGGAAAGAAACAGATTTCAAAACTGGGGGATAACCCTGAAATCAATCCCAAAGCCATCATATCCAACACCTTTCCTTAGCACAGTCTCAGACAATCCAAGTCTGATTACCTTTTCAGTTTTGAAAGGAGCAAGGAGCAGAACAACAGACACAACGACTGAGGCCAACTTGACAATTGCCCTGTTACCAACTCAAGGTCTATCTGCCCCTTCACATTCTCCAACAAGTAACAACTGGACAGGCACACATCGGCTAAAAACAACTGCATGTCCAAACTGACATCCAACAGTCGTTGCACAGCCACCAAAACACAGCAAACAGAACGAGATGGAAACTACACATGTCTGGAACATTAATGGCTTAGCCTCTAAAATGTGTGGTCATGAGATTCTAAACTATCTGAAAACCTTTAATATAATCTTGCTTTAGGAGACCTAGGAAGACAAGCCCTTTGATCTTCAAGGTTACACCTACCACTCACTTCCGCCGACTAAGGGATCTGTCTTTGGCTGCTGCTCGGGTGGCTCATTGTTTCTAGCCTTAATAACAGAAATAGGAGAGTTTCTTCTTGTAACAATACATTTAACACCTCCAAGCTGTATTCAGGCTGTAAAAGTAACGCTTATGCTTAATCAGCTTAAACAGGATATAATAATAATAAATGTTTACGTGCTCTCTCAACAAAAATCAAAAGCAACGAAGGAGCTGTTGACGGAGCTACAGAGAGTAATGGAAGAGGCGGCAACGGACTTCATCATCCTGGCTGGAGACTTTAATATGCACCTTCTAGGCTTTACTCAGGGTGATAACTGAGAGCAGGAGCTCTCATGCGCATTGGGTATTCCAACGCAAGGCCTAATAGAGACCATCAAGCCTTCAAGGACTGCGAAGAACTTGCTCCGGGAATTGGAGCACTTAAATATGAGAGCTCTAAACGGCCGGCTTAAAGATGACAATCCACCAGTAGCTATGTATTACTCGTCTACAGTATCATATCACTTAGATTACACCTTTACGACTCTGTTCAATAAAATTGCTACCTTCAAGATTGGAAATAACGAATTTAGCGATCATTTGCCGCAAGAGTTGTGTCTTCAAACAAGACCTTGCAAATACCAGAAACTAGCAACTCTATCGTGCTGGATGAAATCAGTAATCTTAAAAGAATAAGGTGCAACTCTAACAACGTAGAGGAAATAACATCAACAGCTAAAGCCCTATACAGCCAAGGAGGAGTTAACTTAGCCCAGTCCTTGGAAAGCTGGGAAAAGTTTGTTACATCTCTAGGAGAAAATTTCTTAAATAGCCAAGGCCTGAAACAAAGGAAAGTTGTTGCTACTCCAACCAACGCAGCAAAGATCCCTGTCTCAAAAAAATTAAAGCGAACCATAAATCGTGTCTTAAAGCAACAACGCAAATTTCCAAACAACAAGAGTCTGCAAGGAATTCTCCACAAACTAAATGACATCATTAAAACAGAGGAGATGGGTAAGCAAAAGAGCAAAGGAAAATAAATTATGGACAAAACTTCTCCCCGATGCAAACCAGAAAAACAGCGCCTAATTCAGAAAATCAGTTAACAAACTGCAGAGACCTAATCACCCTGGCATAGACTCTAATATCACTGAAGCTACCTGGGTTGACTATCTCTTCAAACACTTAAACGATCAGGAACCAGAAACAGTCCCTCCCCTTGTCCATTTGGGAAACGTCTGCATCAACAATTTAATAAGGGCAGAAACAAATCAACACCGCTCAAGTGATGTTGACAGTGTACAAATCAAGCTGACGCAGCTGGAGACAGCACTGCCATCAGGCCTACTGCCTACCAAGTGCAGTAGATGAGCAAAATTGTCCCTTGGCTATAGCAATAAGGAAACAAATAGCCAGAGGTAGACGGGCGGGAGCCCGTGGACCAAACGACATACCACCAATGCTGTACAAACAGGATCCCGAATTTTGGTGCAACGCACTAGCTCCTGTGTTAGGACATGCTCTACGAACCACTGCATTTCCAGAGTCATGGAGAGGCTCAATTATTAGCCCTATTTATAAGCAAGGAGCGAGGTTTGCTCCAAACAATTACCACCTGATAGCCCTTATAGATACTGAGGCCAAATACTACGAGGAGATTATATTAAATGATCTGGTTAGCTGGTCTTCCATGAACCACATTATACCTATAATTCAAATAGGTTTCCGTCAAGGGCATGGCACTATAACCAAGATTATGGCCTCATCTATGCTTATGGAGGCTGCGAAGCAGGGCAAATCCCCCTATACCTCAGCTTTATAGACTACTCAGCAGCCTTCAATCACGTTGACTGTGCCAGGCTTTGGCACAAGTTGAACAGATGGGGATACCACCACCCTTCTTAGACCAACCTATACAACTTCATACTAATATGTGGATCAGAATTAAACTAGGCGCTGGGAAGTATCTTTTAAGCAGAATCACCACTACAAAGGGGTTAAAGCAAGGATGCGTTCTAGCCCCCTTGTTGTTTAGCCTTTTTATGGTGGACTTACCTGGAGAACTGGACAATTGCTCTTTACACGCCCCGAAGCTAGGTGGCATGATATTGACACACTTGCTATATGCTGACGACTTTGGGCCTTATTTATGAGGCCGTGCTTCACTTTTATGCAGCCGGTGTGTCACTTTTTATGACGCACCAGCAGCGAAAAATTGTGCCTTGTTGCACCATATTTACAAAGTGACATCACTTTGTAAACCCCTGCGCCACATTATACCTGTGCCAGGTATAATGTATGTAAGTGGGACATTCTGACGCAAGAAAGGGTCATAGAAGTGACGCAGTGAAATCTATAATATTTCCCTGCGGCACTTCTAGGACGCAAATGCGTCAATATCTTACGCCTGCCTCACAGCAGGCGTAAGACTGATGCAGGCCCTTTCACATGGGGATTGCCCCATGTGAAAGGACATATTGCTGGAGTTGTGTCACTTTTGGGACACACTCCAGCAATACGTCATTTTTTGCACCATACAGATACATCAGAAATACTGAAGCATCTGTAACTCCTTGCGAAATGATGCCTCATACAGTAAATATGACACATCAATCATGTCGCAAGGACGGCGCTCTGAGAAGTGACGCATCACTGCTTTCACGCAGTGAAGCGTCACTTCTCATAAATGAGGCCCTTAGATTTGATCAGCCGAACTCCTATCGGACTTCAGCACTTCTAGATGCAACTGACAAATTCTGGCAACGGAATGCTCTAAAAATAAATTTCAAAAAGTCTGGCAGTAAACCATCATAAGAAGGCAAACCCTAGCTGGTATTTGGCCGGTAAACATCTAGACCAAGTAACAAACTATAAATATCTGGGTTTGCTCTTAGGTCAAAATAACTCCTTCAAGCCGCAGTTGGAATCCTGTATGAAGGAAGGGCACCACGACCTATTTTGCACTAAAACCCTTGAAGAAGATGCTACCGGACCTAACTCTTGAACCTTTTCTAAAAGTCCTGGGAGCCAAATTGCAGCCTACGATCACCTATGGGAGTGAATCTCTGACTGGAAGAGACGCAGCAATGCTCGATAGCATAATAGCATAATCTTACCGAGCGATTTTCCAGCTTCCCAAATATGTTTCACTGGACCAAATTAGGCTGGAATTTGGCCTCCAAAACAAGGCGATAGAGAGAAAGGGAGCCTTTGTTAAAAGCTGGCATAAAATTAGAGCTGCTGATATAGGGTCCTTGAATAATCATCTCTGGGCTGAGCTGTCCCACACTGGAAAGCTGCCAGCCAATGTGTACCTTCAGGAATCTATTAACACTCTAGGTCTGACAGACGCCTGGAACACCTCAATGGGCCATTCCGTTTTAAAAAACAATTGTGACAGAGTCAACAAGACTCATATCAGCCATAGATGACAAGAAAGCATTATCAAAACGAGCTCATGGCTGGGTTGTGCTCAATAATTACAATGTCCTTAAACCCCAACCCTATCTCAAGGCAGGAACCAAGATTGTGACTAAGGAAAAATTCTTAAGACTCTGTTTGGGAGTCGGTTCAATCAATCCGATTTACCACCTTGGGAAAGAAGAGGAGGAGACCAGCCTTGCCGTCTGCGCGCTTGGGGCACGGAGAATCTCATTCACATCATATGTATCTGTAACAAGCTAAAGGACATATGGAAAACTCTGTTAAAACCATTCTTTAACCAGCACAGAGTAAGGTCTTGTAGACTGGCAGTGATGCTGTGCTTTAATCCAAATTTAGTACAGCTAAACTGCCGCCTTACAAAGTATTTTGATTTAACAGTATTGAGACTGAAAAAAACCTATTCTCAGCAGTTAAGATCTAGCCCCGTACAACGGTTTGGGCACTATTTGAGCCAGCCCTGTAATGCTACACAATGGCTTCTTATAATGGCATCAGGACATCACAATCAGGGGCAACAGGGTGCCGTTATTTGTCGCACAGGAACATCTCATCAGCTTAAACAGATCTTTTCAAACTGATTTTTAACAGACTGAGCATTAACTATGTCAGGGATTCAAGTACTTCTGAGATCATTTTAAAGTGTTTATGTATAACACAAAACAGTTTATTTTAAACTTTGTAATTGTATTAGTGCAATGTTCTTTGATGTTATTGTTAATGTCGTGTATGCAATGGTTTTATTTAATCAAGCATAATACAATTTACTTACTTACTTACTCTCCTCGTTGTGCTGGCAGTACTCTACAATGGTGTATAGATTTCAAGGTGGAAACAATAGTTTCAGTATGTGAACACTGGTCTTTTGATGATGGCAGATCGAATCACTTGCAGGAATGTGCTGAAGCTTCCAAGAATTGGCACCTTACTTTACATATGTACAAATCGGATCTTACTGCCAAACGTTGTGTCCACCTGGGCAAATGTTTTTGGAAGACTGTACAGTTGAAGGTGTAGGGGGCATGCAGTCAAATATTGTCACAAGAGAAACTACATATTTCAGTCTAATGTGTCCCTAGCCCTGGGACACTGCCAACCAGGTTAAGGGACATAATGAGATGGGAGATAATTAAAAACATGGATTGGTGGTAAACAATTCAAGAGAAGCTCCATCCACTGGCACTGTCCCATTAAGTTGAAGATAACCTATGTCACAAGCATCTTATATCCCTGCCATATTCTCGATGACTGACAGCCATTCTCTGGGCAGTACAGAAGCACCCTCAAATGGATGGTAAGCTCATCCCTAAAAGCTCTGCATTCTTAACATCTCACCCCTATATACTTCCAACCTCTAGTTCTTCTGTTGTGCATATATAAATTGCCTCACACGCCTCTTCTTTCTCCTGATTCATCTCTCTTCCTGATTCTTCTCTGGTAGGCTGTAGGACAATCAGCACCAGACTGTATCCCTACTTTGGCATCCACGGACAGGCTCTTGTAAGACTTGTTTTTTGTGCTGAGGGGGAGAAATAGGTGTGCTGAGCCTACTTGTGTTTTGCCTCTTATGGAGTGAACACCCAGGATTTAGTGACCATTTCCCTATTTCAAAGGGTGCCTTGGTCCAAACTCTTTTTTATATTTCAGATATTGCAGCACCTACTGGTGACCCAGGTACAAGTTGTTGCATCTTGTGTGATGGCTGCAGTACACATTAGCGTGTCTGCCCACTTATTTTCTCTCCCCATACGTACTGCTTCTCACTTGTGTACCTGATAAAGTATCACCTGCTATGATAACAGTCTTCAACACTTCATTGAAATGACTTCTTCAATAATTCTGCAGCCAGGAGAAAAATAATTGCACATGTGATTTTAACATGTATACTTTTGGAACGATTCAAATTTCTTCCAAGACATCAAGGACACCCCACTCATGTAATCAACACAAAAAGTACACCAGAGTCCATTTTTGACCCCCTGCCTCTCCCTTCTACACTCAGGTGTAATTCTCACTTAAGCATCCAAAGAATATTCCCAGTGAATGGAGATTTCGAGAACAGTAATCTCCAGACAAATCCTAAATTGAATTTGACTAATTTATAGAGCAACAAAGCCTAGCTTCATCTTTGTTGACTTAAAAAGCTAAAATACAGATTCCTGCTCCATTGGTCCTCTCTTCTACATGTACATGCAGTCAGCATAGGGGTACCCTCTGGGTCCTCTGGAGCATATACAATGCCATTAACCCTATTCTGATCACAAATAGACCCAATAAGTGACCTCAGTGATCTTTAGTTTGTCCTTTAAGTCTGACTGGACTGCCATAGAAGTACTCCCAGTGTCAGCCCCAAGAGTAATGGCTTCTTTCTTTTATTGTAAGCCAACAACAAATGAAAAATCGTCTTCTGTTCTTTCTGTTTCCATACAATAAGACAGACTGTTCTTATTCATTCATATCCTTCATTTTCCTTCAGCATGCACCTCAGAATACCCAATTGGGCTATACACAGGGCGACACAATAAAACAACATGACTTTTATCCCAGGATTTTGCCACGCTTCATCCAAGTTTTCACTTTGCCTTTAAAGATAAAGAAAAATAATCAAACTCTGCCCCGAAGACACAATGGGACTTTACTTAGAAATGGGATTGAGATTTGTTTGTATATTTCCTACTTTTCAAAAGCCTACCTGTTTAACTTCCAATAGCTTCTCAAATACTTGATTAAGATCAATATTTTACATAAGTTTATTATCATCATATTTTCCACATGGCAATAAACTAAGGACCTGATTTAGAGTTTGGTGGATGGGATACTCCATCACAAACATGATGGCTATCCCGTCCGCCATATTTCAAGAAGCATCATATGATCCCGCACTTGTAATACGGCGGACTGGATATCCATCTTGTGATAGAGTATCCCATCTGCCTAAATCAGTCTAAATCAGGTTGTAAGTTCTTTTACAGATGAAGTATACTGGCAAAAAGTAGAGGGAAATTCTCATTTTCCATTGAACATGAATTCAAAGGAGGCAGAAGCCAGAATCAAAACAAGTCCAAGAAAAATGACATGAAGCTAATGTACCGATTTGGGGTGCTTAAACTCATAGAGGCACATCTAAAATGTGGAACTCTGTATAGCAGAAGGGTTGGAAATAATTTAACCCAAACTGAGCGCATTTGGTAGTCTGTACACTGCATAACATGCAGAATTAGTAGTTTCTCCATCAAAATAAACTCCTTGGCTAAAGAAACTTTGCCACTCAACAGTGAAAGCCATCTTTTTCAGAGAAAGCGTCTGATCGGTGAACCCGTATTGCTAGAAAGGCTACACCTATGATAAATAAAGAAACTTTAAATAGGCAGCCTTATTTGAATTTAGGGTTTGATAATCTTGAATGTGGTTTGATGTAAATGCAGGTAGTACTGGCTCAGAGATATGTATACTGCTGAGAAGTTGATAAATGTTCTGACCCCTAATATGATTTCTTTTATTGGTTGTACCTGCACAGGAATGTCAGCTTTGTGTGCACCAGCTTATCAGGAAGCTAATCAGGGTGGGTCAGTGTGTGGGTGGGTCTTCATTTTGAACTTCTGGCGATTCTTAATGGAGATTAAATAAACCAGGCTATCTAACATGGTGGGGTTATGCAAATATAGAGATTGGTTTACCACTGCAAACGTCACAGGGAAGTAGATAGGAGAGAATAGGTCTAACATGGTGCAAGGCCTGGACTTTCCGCACACAGTTCGGGTTTAATTTCCCTATAAAAGCACTGGGTAGAGTGGACCATCTCAGGCAGATCTTTACAGACTCTGAACACAACACAATGAAGCTGACTGTAAGTATTTGATCCTGTCTAGAACATGTGTCATTGCTGGCTGATTTGAACGGTCTAGGAGTGAGGGTGGAAGTACCATGGAAAGGCTTTGGGTCTCACTTTAATATATAGAACTGAAGGCATTATCTCTCAGACTTTCACAACAACAGACGAGCTGCCAATCTTCATGAATATAGCCATGCCTCATGCAGCACAGGCCTCATACCATTGGCCAATCGGAAGTCATATGATTGGCAGCAAAAACCTGGTGCACAGTTAAGGGTGTCTTACTGCATTTTATGAATTGCTTATTGAAGACTCATACATTTCAAAATATTTGAAGACTAAACCTGGTTTCCAATCTGTTTCACAATATGGATGTAGAATATCTGCTGTATTTCACTTTGGTTTTTATGCCTCAGTAATGGTCATCATGTTATTCCTGGTTTTGTCTCTGTCAACTAACAAGTAAGGGTCTAATTACACATATCCTGTAAAATTCCAACCGCTGCACAAACCCCTGCACATTTTTTCAGCCAAACTTGCCAGAATGTAAGGGAGGTAAAAGGTTAGGTTTACCGGGTTGTGGATTTTGATGTACTAAGCATCAGAAGTCATATGTTATTCCCCATTACTGCATAAAACCTCCGAATAAATTAACTCCCTGAAAAGTGTGGAACCCTGAGTATGCAAATGTTATTAGGCGCAATAAATTATGTCATGTCCTTGGTGTGGTCAGTGTCAAATAACATACGACAAATGAGCTTCCATATTGGTTGTATGGAAATAACCAATTTGTTTTTTTATTTAACAATTTTATGTAATGTGAACTTTACCAGCTATCAGAAGTACATGTTACATGAAAAAGAAAATGAGAGTAGCGTGCTGGAAGTGGGAGAAATAATGAAATGATGGCATAGCGTAAAAAAAAATGCAAGTCACCTTGGAAACACAGTAGTGGGGCCCAGTGGTTGGGTAATGGCCTTAGTTGAGGTGCAAACAAAAAAGCTGCATTGTCAAAACCCTATTGAAGGACAATAGAGCCAGTTGAGTTCTCCAATGAAAAGGTAGAATGTTTCATACTTTTTGAGCTACCTGGGAAAAACGTCATGGCAAGGTTTGACTTGAATTTAGGTGTTTCAACTAGAAGAAAGTTCGTACTCCCTAATACATGTCGGTCTCGCAAGACAATTGGAAGATCTTCCCAACAAGACAGTCTTTTCATGTGGATGACTCTATTTATTTAGTTAATTATAAGTGAACTGGTTAATAACAATAGATCCTCTCCTGAGTCATTGAATCCAAGGACTATATTGTTCAACGTTAGACTGGTACAGTTCCTGGACATCTTTAAAACCCTTGTCAAAACACTTGTACAGACATAGGTTGGATAGGGGAGTAGTGAAGAAGGCCCACAATAAGAACCCCAGTGTGTACCACTCCGTGGAGGGTTGCTAAGGAAAATGGACATCAGTTGCTTCCTAACCCGTTAGGCTCAGACCAAATGAAAACATCACCTTGTCTGTCCCTTAGTTATTTGCACTTTCAGGATAAATTTGCACAATTGCACAAATGCACTTTTAGCACAAATTTGCACAATTGCACAAATGTATTTGTTTTTGCAGGCTGTTAGCGCCCATAAGCAATGATGTCTTCCAGCCCGTAAAGTCACGTATGAGTACTTTTATTACTCGTCCTTTTCTGTGTCTAAATATTGGTACCTTCTGCATAAATTTGCACACGTCATAGGCTTTGCCAGCTTTTAACCTTTGCACGTTTACACTTTTTGCGAAATTGTCAACTGTATGTGCAGCAAATGTTGTATTAATGACTGCTCCCCAAATGAGAATGAATGTGTTCATGATAGATAGCCATTTTTTTTATTTTCTATTTATCTTTTTTATTGTGTATGTCCTCTTGTAGAGGTTTATTGTTTTAATTGACTAATAAACATATTATTTACTCAGATACCTTGATAATTAGGTGCAGCTGAACAATCATTGGGACTAGGCAAGGATCAGTTATGTAGCACGTATATATACGACTGTCTAATGCCTAGTTGCCTTTCAAAGACATGGGGCCATATTATCAAGGAAGCTGCGGTAGTTTATCGCCGCTTTACCGGCAGGAAACTGCCGATAAAGCGGCGATAATGGGCTTGATAATATGCGATTCGAATTTCAATCGAAGCCCAGGTTAGAGGTTCACACATCTAACCTGGGCTTTGATTGAAATACGAATCGCATATTATCAAGCCCATTATCGCCGCTTTATCGGCAGTTTCTTGCCGGTAAAGCGGCGATAAACTACCGCAGCTTCCTTGATAATATGGCCCATGATTCTTCCAGAAACTCCCTTCACCTTCCAACGAGACAGCTCAAATTTGGTGTTTCACTTTCAAATTTCAAGGCCGAGTAGGAGAACTGATTGGAGATAACAAGTAAGTGACGCTCATGTAGTAGAATGGCCGAGTGACAGAGTGAAGGTGTATTTAGTTATATTTAATGTTCTGCTCTTTCGTGTCACCATGCCCCTTCCCCATCATCTGTGCAAACTCCTCTCTCTAATGGCCATTATTTCACAGTAGACCTGCCTAATTACCCCGTCAAAGGACAGAGCCCACATTAGATCCAATACTCTAAGCAGTGAAGTAAGATTATTGCCAAAACATGGCGATGGAACGTGGAAATTGTCACTTTGATTTATATTTGGTTCCTTTGAGATTTCAAGCTAACTTCATCACCGTAACATTGGGGCACAATAGCTGGTGTCACCAAGAACAGCAAGGCCAGGGGTAATGAATAAAGCAACAATAAGGTTTCATCACTTTGACTGGACTGGACTGGACTGGACTAGATTGATTCCATAGCTGGTCCACCCGTAATGTGTATGTGTTTTTTTTAAGTAGCCTAAACATAATTGGTTTTCCTGCAGTAGTGCTATGTATCTATAATCTGTCTATTTATGTCTCTCACAGATCTTCCTCTCTGCCCTTCTGGCAGCCTTGTTGATTCCATCCCTGGCTGATGATGTAAGTAGAAAAATTAGATGATGGTAAAATACAGCTGTTTAAGAATGTAGCCTATCTTGGCAGTGATAGAACCTGATAATCTGTATACACTAATTATGTACACATTTCCAAGCATGTTAATTTTGTTCACTCTGCTAACCATTTCAGACGCATTTGTTTTCATGATAAAGGGTGGATAGTTACATTGATTGAATCAGAGAGATTATTGATGCATGTGATTGGTACTTTATAACCAAGCAGCACAAAAAGTTCCTCGAGTAAAATGTTGCCACACCTACTCAGTACTGGAGAGTTTTGTAAAGAACAGTCAAGGGTCAAAAAGGTATATAGGGAGTCCAAAAATTTGAATAGTAATCCAAATAAGTAAACTATTGATAGAGCCAACCTGGGCCCTTTCCTTACTACCCAAGTTCGACTCTGATGGTCTTTTATTTGCCTGCTAAAAGTTGTTGAGGGGAAGAAACACATCAATATAATACTTACAATGTAGTCATGCTGTAAAGTCCACAGTCTCCGAATTCCAAGTATGGATTTTTATTATAAGGCCAAAAATAATTGGATGTACACACCGCAAAATCAGAGAATATAGGTCCAAGAAAATCAATACAGAGCCAAATCTACGCATATAATTGATTCGGCAAAAGAGACACAAAACTATAAACTCCAAGAGGAATACACAACCCAAGATGGATGCGGAATCCAAATCCCTTTTCATTAGGAAAGAAAGCATGAAATGTCTTTCCCTACACTACTCTCATGAATGATGGTTCTGGTGGATTCCCCTATCTTAGTGCTCAAAGGTGTCAGCACGTGTAGACTTCCTTAGAAGTACTCACGTCAAATGGGTCAAAATAGCTTAAACCTATGGAGCTCACTCTTAAGATACTCCTTCTCCTCCGATAATCTCGAAGTCTGAGTTTTCTGTCCGTGCGCATAATACAAAAGGATAAACTTAGCCCCCACCTAAATGTATCACATGACAAACTATTTCACTTTTCCAGTACTTCAGTGATTTTCCATGACTTCTTTGCTTTTGGTGACTTTGGGGTGTAGATAAGCGAGGCAAAGACGATATCCTCCCTTCTCACTTCTCAAGCTGTTCAAAGACATTCCAGTTATCTCCCTAAACTAAAATAATGAGGAGAAATTCCTTCTACCTACAATGGGATAAGAGCATACTGTTCTGGCACAAACAAAGATACATTCAATTAATTCTTTAGTTGCTGAGCAAACAAAACTATAAACATGGTCTACTTTGGGGCCTACAGTGCAGACAACTGTAACACCACACGTTATATGGATATGAACTTAGCGTCTTCCTGCACCTGTGTATACGATTATAATGGTGTCTTCTAATATATGCAAGTTCTATGTAAAATACATGTTACATTTCTTGTCATCGTGTAGGATATATGCAAATAAAATGACATAATACATAACGATATTGGAAACACATGTAGGTGCGTTTAGATTATGAGTATGATGTACCCCTACAATTAAAGTGCGATATGCACTCTATCACTATATATAGAAATTAGGAAAGTGTAAGAACACTGAACAGATTGTCACAAAACGGAAATGAGGTGATGCAGCCATGTCAAACATACAGTGTGAAAACCGGTTCTTCAGGTTTTTTGGAAAAAAACCTTGGGCCAGATGTAGGAGGCCATTTACCGACCGGTAACGGACGATTTCGGCCGTTACCGACCGGTAAATGGGTATTTGGGATGTAGGGGCATCATTTTATGGATTCGGTAAATTTACCGAATCGGTAAATTTACCGATTCTGTAAAATAACGAATTGGTATTTTTACCGATTCGGTAAATCTCAGATGTAGGTGGGACTCTTCTGAGTCCCAAAGGCCTTACAGATTCGGTGTTTTACCACCGACCGGTATTTAAGAATTGGCATGTAGGGGCCCTATTTTACCGATTCGGTAAATTTACCGAATCGGTAAATTTACCGAATCGGTAAAATACCGAATCGGTAAAATACCGAATCGGTATTTTTACCGATTCGGTAACTGCAAGATGTAGGTGGGACTCTTCTGAGTCCCACAGGCCTTACAGATTCGGTATTTTACCACCCAATCCAATTGGGTGGTAAAATACCGAATCCAGGTGTGCATGCACATGTGTGCATGCACACCTATGCCATGTGACAGACAGACATGTCCTTAGGGCATGTCTGTGTGCCACATGGCACACATGCCTGTATTCGGGGTGCTAGAGGGTGTCAAAGTGACACCCCCTGCACCCTTGCAAAAATCGGTATTTACCGAATCGGTAAATACCAATTCGGTATTGCCCATTGATTCCTATGGGCTTCAAGGCCCATAGGAATTAATGGGCAATACCGAATCGGTATTTACCGATTCGGTAAATACCGATTTTTACAGATTCGGTAATTCAATTACCGAATCTTCCTAAATCTCCTACCTTCATATTTACCGATTCATAAATACCTAATCGGTAAAATTCGGTATTTATGAATCGGTAAATACGCTTTTCCTACATCTGGACCCTAGAGGGTGTCAAAGTGACAACCCCTGCACCCTTGCTGGAATCGGTATTTACCGAATCGGTAAATACCAATTTGGTAATGCCCATTGATTCCTATGGGCTTCAATGCCCATAGGAATCAATGGGCATTACCGAATCAGTATTTACAGAATCGGTAAATACCGAATCTTAACGATTCGGTATTTACCGAGTCTGTGTTACCTACATCCCCCCCTCTATTTTACCACTTCTTAAATACCGAATCGGTAAAATTCGGTATTTAAGAAGTGGTAAAATAGAATTACCTACATCTGGCCCCTTATGAGTTAAAAACATTTATGATGTTTTTGGTGGTTGGATTGTTGCTTGCTTTTAATCAAATTTGAAAGTGTGAGAAATTGGATTGTTTGACAAAAGGATTCAGTTTTTGTTTTGGCAATCTTGAATTGTGGTTGCAGGACAAAATGTAGTCAATTTAAATACATATGTGGCTTTGTGTGGGTGGAACAGTAAATAAAGGGCTGAGTGAGAAGTATTTCCGAAAGCTGCACCCTGTCCCCATTACCCACTATGCATGACCCACCTCTGTAGCAGATGGGTTTGGGAGAACAGGGTCCCTGAACTCAGAGTCTACTGCATACGTACTAAAGCCATGCATGTGCCACATACAGGCTAGATCCAGAGGCAGTGTACAGCTAACTGTGGTAGTAAACATTCTCAGCATAAAATGTGGCCATGCACAAAGAGTTTTGTGAACTCAAGATTTTAGGTTTCAGGGAAAATAATTATGGGCAGCTGTGCAGGGCCATTAGTCTTGCACACCTGCATCAGAAAGTTTACTTCTCAAACCTACTGAACTTGGCCTTTGGTCATGCAGAGGTGCTTCGGAAGAACAGGAGCTGACACTGCGCATGGTTCAAAAACATACCCTCTATCCAGACCCCACTGTTCCCAGACACTGTGGGCGCTGCAAACTCACTGTGTGGGGGCTAGTTTGAAAAAATAGAATCCACGGAGAGCTATGCACAGCCTTGGAAGGTTTTGTGGTCTGGAGAAAGTTATGGCAGAAGGAAGAAGAAGTGCCCCAAGGCCCGCTGCCCATGGGCTGTGGCATCTGTAGACTCCATAGACTGGCGATCTTAGGGGAGGGGGGCGTAGTGGTGGGGGGGCGTAGTGAAAACACAATAATTACTAGCTTGATATGCTGTGTATGGATGTGTGCAATGACCTCAGAATGTTTACTTTCCAAATCAGGGTAAATGCACATAGAGCTTACTTGGGAGATACAAGTGGGCACAGAATATGGCCAAATGCCTATGGACAAGCACCACTTGAATTTGTCACCCTTGAATTTCGTGGACAAGCCCAAAACACACTTTTGTGTCCTAAACAAGCAGTGCACAGCCAAAGGCTCAAATTGTGCCTTGTAAAAGCAACACAAGTAGTATATCTGCCAAGCACTCCTTGTGGCCTCATCCCATTCACCTTTCATCATCTGTACATGGTATAGGTCCTTACTTGGCTACTTGGAGGTCTGAATTGTGATCAAAATATTGTGCCATCTATTGCACCCACCGTTCCAATGGCTTAATTATTTAGCCAATACATGTCCCATGGTAATGGTCTGTATACATTCAATACAGCCAACACTCTAGTAATTTGATGCTTTTCATTAGAGTTTGTGCCATTGCTAAAAATGTAATATTATTTATTAGACTCTCTGCAATTAAACTCATGATGATGCCCCACAGGCACTTCCTAATGTGAAATTTGAAGAGACGCTGCAGTTCCACACTGTAGATATTTTGCTCAAGCTTCTAATGAGTTCATTTATTAAATTAGATCTGATGATGCTATGAAAATTTCTGTTCACTTCTGGTTTGTCATTTCATGGTAGACCTGGTTGCATAGGGCTGCTCTGAAGATCATGTTGTAACTACTAAGTGTTTGCTGTTTTCTCCGGCAGTGTGTCAACCTTACTAACCGGGGCAATGATGGCGGCAGTGTTCACCAGACGGTGAACATCAACAATGAGCAGAACATTGTCAATATCAACACTAACGCCGGGTGGAACTCAGTGAACTCTGTCTGGGACTACAACACTGTGAGTACCTGAGAGGGTGGGCTTTGCATCGACGTGAAAGGCATTTGTATTACCAAATACAAAAGTAGATTGCATGTATATTACACATTCGTTTTAAGGGGGATGTTGGGTCTCCTTCACTGGATGCCATCAATGTTGGGATGGCAATGCGGGGAGATATTATTTATTACTCATCTTATTTAGCTCTTGCAATGTGTGCTGCATTCTGCTCCAAGCATAGAAACAGCAAATCACCTTTAAAGATTGTTTATGTGCAGGAAGGTGTCAGCGTGGTGCCACCAATTTTGGCATAACACCGCACTCTGACATTTTATTGCAAATATCCTCCATTATTTTCTAGGTTAAAGCTAGAATAAGCAATTAGCTAAATGACACGATATCACTATTATTTATGCAAATAGTATCAGTGGTCTGATAGTGAAAAATCCAAGTATTGAATATGTAAAATATATGTTTCATTCACAGATTCCTATTTAACAACAGTTCTACCCATTTGAGATATAGTCATCTATCAAACGGTCAGGAGTTTAAGGATCTAAGGTGCCGGCCTCCCATCTCCTCACCCTTTAATGGTCAGCCTTAGAAGGTGGGAGAATCACATTGCTTGAGCAAAACACATGAAACTCAATAACACCAACACACTCCAGCTCTCAAAAGAAATCCTGAAAAACTACTTTCGCTCACTAGTTCATTGTTCTGGAAGACAACTACCTGCCCTCCACCCAATGATGGTTTTCATGAAGGCACTATATAAATGTTCCATTCATTCATTTATCCAATGTTCACAGTGGTATTAAAGGTCACGATCCTAGTTGCACACAGAATGCTCATCAGGCAGACAAACCAACTAAACTACAAAACTTGACCAGTGTTAGACATGGGTGGGAGCGGTAGGTAACACCATAGGCTCGTCCATTAATTTTTTAGCAGACTGCGCTCGCATAAATTGAGGGTGGATATTATAAACTTGATGCTGTTTGATAGCAGGAAGTGGGAGATTGTGGCCCTCCTATGGTGTTGGATTGGAGTACCAGGAAGGCAGGAGTTTTACTTGTGGACTTCAACATAGTTATCTTTATTGTTAAAGGAAATAAATGATGCTCCAATGTTATGACAGATCCTTCTGCAAATATTTACAGTTCTGTTTGTTTTTCCGAGTTTACTTAGGAGTACTAAAGTGAGAAAAGTCCTAACTTTAAGACTTTTGGTATTCACAGAAGGCATTTAGGAGTCCTAAAGTTAGGACTCCTAACTTCTGTGAATACCGAAATGAGTAAGTGCCTTCTGTGAATACCAAAATGAGTAAGTGCCTTCTGGGAATACAAAAATGGTAGTAAGTTTAGGATTTTGTCTTAAGTTAGTTCTGTGAATCGGGCCCTCTTTTTGTTCATGGACACATTTAATTTTAGTACTCCTTCACAAGAGTCAGCTATTTTGCATTTGTCCATTTGATTCTTTAGTTCATGAACGTTGTCTGAATTATTGCTCTGTTTCATTTCCTTTATACATTCAGCTATATGTTCTATGCTTTTAGCAGCATTGATGGACTCTTTCAGTTCTAAATTACTAGTCAAAGGTTTTTCCTGTATTTTGGGATTATTTGTACATCTTACAAGTTGATCTCTGATCAATGAATCTCCAAGCGCACCAAATTTATTGGCAAGACCGCGTAAAACAGCAATATAAGTTGAAACTTTTTCACTTTTCCCTTGAATTCTCGAAAATAATTTGTGTCTTTCTAAGACTATATTTTTCCAATGTATTGATTGTTGTCTGAAATACATGTTCACGTAACAATTCACCCTCTTCCTCACTACTAGAGTCTGATACATTTTCATAAATTTTCCTTCCTTGCACACCTAGATTATGCAATAATATGTGCTGTTTCCTCATTGCAGAAAATCTCTCTCCCCCTATAGCAATTAAGTAGGACATACATTTTTTTCCCATTGCTTCCATGGTATAATTGGTTCACCCATGTCGTCTAAAAATGAAGGTGGTTGTGTCATTTTTGCTATTGCCATGTTGCACGTCCAATTCAAATTTGAATTTACGAAATATATCTTTACTAAAATTACAACTATTTTCTTTTAATGTGATTACACGCTAAGGTGAAATCAAAACACAATGAGAGTGAAAAGTAAACTTGTGAACATTTCTCAAAATTAAACATCAGTCATATCTCAAAAGCTTACTAGAAAAGGAAAGAAAACTAGCATAAGATAATTATAAACTCAGTAAAACGTTTCAAAACTATTTGTTTTCCTACAACACTCGATAATGTAAGCTCATATAAGTATTATATATTTTTCCTCACTAAAATTGATTTTATTTCCTATAAAATCAAATCCATGAAGCAATAGATTAACTGTGCCAACCAGTGAGATCATAGGCAACTGTAGACAATGCTGTGCATATCAACGGTGAAGATCTTGAAATGCTGAGGAGACCGTCTGACACGCAGTTGAATAATAAACGCTGCCGTCATTTCAATTATCTTCAAGATGGGCACTCAAACACTTGTGCCTATCTATCACTATCAGCCCATCTGACACACAAGCCGTGTGCGTCAGCGGAAGAACTGCCACAAGCTGGCTGATGCGCACCTGGTAAACCATACGCGCTAATGTCAGCTACTGCAAAGGAACACCACACGGACACAGGGAGGGGCACAAGATCCTCAAATTGAATAAACTTGCTTGAGATGCGGTTTGAAATGCTCGCCTTCCTTTAGGCACCAATTCTTATAAAATTATAAAACAACAATTGTGCCCAACACAGTAATAAATTATTTTGCACACATGCTGTGCGTGTCAGCGGGGAGGTTCTGTAGAAGCTGAGGAGACCAGCTGACACGCTGCACAACTCAACGCGCTACCAAACTTCTCCTCACACGAGGACGCCGGAGGACACAGGATGAATTCCGTCAGCCCAAAACAGCTCATCGATGCTGGAAACATCGGGGGCCACCCAGGAAATCCTCTTCACACAGCACTGCGCTCAGGTCAGAGAACGCCAGAGGAAACCAACTCAAACCCCCGTTCACCTCACCTCGATGTTCCTGATGCCAATAGCAAGGTAAGGGATGATGATACCTCGATGATCCTGAGGCTGGTAGTAAGGTAATGGATGCTGATAACTTCTTAAACCCCTGGTAGATGGTTCTTGTAAAGGTGCTGCACGCCGATTCTCGTCACAAAAGGTTTGAATTATCACTTATACTTTGTGGCAATTAATATTTGGGGAAAAGTCGTAAAAAACTGCCCCCAACCAGCAGTCGTTGCCAATATTACGAAGACAAAGATTTTAATTAAATACTTTATTAGCATAAACATACGACCTCCTGCCACAAGAGCTTACAGTCTGTAACTGTCATATCAACCGTCAGTTTTAAGCAAGAACAGTAGGAACATTCCAAGAGGGTGACAGGAACAAGGGTGGTGGGGGAAGGGAAATTGACACAAATGCAGAGGGTGAGAGGAGGGCTAAAAGGGAAGAGCAGATTACAACAAGATCCCTGTCCGTGTGGTATATATTTACTCCCAAGTATTTGAATGTATTACATCTCCATTCTAGCCTTTCTGTGCTGCTCAGAGCCCTGAGTGGAAACAAGTATGTTTTAGTCTTATAAAACTTCAGTGCCTATTAATTCCCTGTACTCCTCCAGTATGGTCAGTACATCAGGGAAATCCCTTTCTGCTTTCATGAGGTAGGGAAGAGCCTCATCCACATACAGGGAAATGACATCCCGTGTGCCATAGTGTATTATTCCCCACTCCAGGTCTCTCATCCGAATAAGAGACACAACAAGCTTAATGACTAGTACAAATATTTAGAGTGACAGTGGGCACCCCTGCCTGGTGCCCCGGCCAAAAGGTAAAGATTCAGAAATGTCTCTGCCTGTGTGTACTCTAGCTGGAAGGGTGGAGCATAGGAGGCGAATCCAGCATCTAATTTTGGGCTTGTACCCCATGCATTCGAGTACTACCTTGAGGAACGGCCATCCCAACATATCAAATGCTTTCTCGATTTCTAGAGAGATCGACATCGGTACTGTATTTTCTTCTGTTTCATTATCATAAATAGTCGTTGCAGATTCAGAAATGTATTCCTCCCTGCTATAAACACATTGTGATCCAAGTGCACCTATGTACTAATCACTTGGGTCAACCTGTTTGCTATTACCTTTCCTAAAATCTTGCAGTCAGTGTTGAGCAATGACAGAGGGCAATAGGATCACATGTTTAAGGGATCACGATCTAGTTATACTTCATAACGTGTTTAACCTGCATTTCTTATACTCAAATTATGTCGATCCACCGTGGTATAATGTTGTCCCAGACATGGATACAAAGTAGCAGCTTCTTTGATATTGCTATAGAGAGCATTGATAGACATTGTTCATCCTCTCTCTCCATAATATTATGTGGTACAATGGGGAAAAATATGAATTATGCCCGATTGACTTAGTTACTGAAAGCGTGTTGACATACTACTGAATCCATTTATAGAGAGATGCGCAAGAGGTAGATTTAAAGAAATAGTAGTTGGTTATATTGCACTGTTCACACGTCACTTTAGAATGAGGTGCATAGACAGTATGCCTTAGCCCTGATGAGACCCGATAAATTTTGATTGGGCCAAAATGTCAACAAGAAACTTTTAATTGCAGTTTCATTGACCCACTTTTCATACCTCAAATAGACTTTTGGCAGGTTCAGTATTGTTTAAAGTGGCCATAACAACCTTGGTTTTCATGACATACATCCCACTGGACACTTCTTATATGTATTTCAGGTGGAAAATTATGCTGCAGATCACAGTGGTACCCAATTGATCGACCCCAGTTCCTCTCAGCGGGAGGGAATTTCAAAGTATTGTATTTCAAGGGGTGAAGGCTATGCCTCTCTTCTCCTGTCTGCAAAAACTAAGAGTGCTCAGTAGCAAACTTCATCACCAGAAACTAGAAAACGTCATAATTCTACAGAACGCACAAGCCCTTCCCTTTCCATGTCCTGAATCATGTTTGCTCTGCCAGGTAATAAAGAGCATAGGCACGCTGTGCCTGAATACCCACAGATAAGCTCTGTACACCCTTTCTCCCTATCCTTCTATATCCACAAATGCCAGGCTAGAACAATAATAGGAATAATTATTATAATAATGCAATGTCCATACCACGCTTCTCCAATTTTTAGCAATGCAAAATAACAAATAATATAACAAAATGTAGTCATATATATTTAATTAAAATACATATATTAAATGAATTGATTATTTATTTATTTATAGCATTTATAGAGCGCTCTGCAACCCTACGGGCATCCTGGCGCTGAGTACATAAAGCTGAGAGAACCTGTGTAACAGAGAGGGCAGTGGTCTAAAGTTCTGATCGATTAGATTTTAGGGAAGAGCCATGTTTTAACCTTTTTTCGAAAGGCCATCAGTTCGTTTGTTTTTCTGATGTCAGTAGGAAGGTTGTTCCACAAATGAGCTGCAGCTATACTAAAAGCTCTTCCACCGCAGGTGGCTTTCTTGATCCTGGGTATGCTGATATGGTTTAAAGATGAGGATCGAAGAGACCGGGTAGGCTCATACCAGTTAAATTTATTTTGGAGTGGTCGGGGGCCTAGCCCATGAGCTGCCCTAAAAACAATACATAGGGATTTGAAACAAATCCTCTGGTGTATAGGCAGCCAGTGAAGGTCAGCCAAGGCGAGACAGGACAATTAATATATACATTAATAGTGCCATATAACATTGCTTGATTTGGATGCTGTTCTCTCCATTGGCAGTGTTTTCAGTGGGCTTCTGATAGGCATTGATTTGTATGAATCTACCTACCTAGTTTAGAAGAACCTTGACTCACCACTTTCTATCGCATACTCACTGCCCATCTCTCTCTCTCTCTCTCTCTCTCTCTCTCTCTCTCTCTCTCTTTCTCTCTCTCTCAATACCTCTCCATCTCTTCATCTCTCTATGGCCCTTGGCTCGTAGATTATAAATAAAATGAAAAGACTTTATTAACTTCATATCTTGTGTACAAAAAAGTTTTCCCGACTTGGGGCCCAATTACGATGTCGAGCGGATGTCGAGCGGAAAGCCTTTGACCGACAGTCGGATTCTTCTCAACTGTGTCGGAACCCTTCCGACTGACTTGGTCGGTTTACAATTGACCGATTAAGATGTTCGCAGTTGCATTGTAAACCGCTCGATCATTCCAAATCGGTTCCGACTGGCTCTCAGAGTATCTGTGTCAGTATCCGTGTCAGTCGGAACCGCATCGTACACCTCTATGGACAGCGTTTCCGACCTTGTGATTACGATGCCAATTTCCAACAGCCTTTCCGAGTCGGACTGTCTGACATGGAAAGCCTGTTGGAGAGGGAATTGAGGGCTCCTAGCACCCCCCCCCATCATCCTGCAACTTTCGGTTGAGGGCCGAAGGAGTACCTAAGGGACCCCCGGTTTAACCCTGCACTGTGTGGCAGGTCAAATGGGGTTCCAGAGACAGAGTGCAGGGTTTTCCGCGCACACCCCATTTCCCCATTGTAGCCTGTGTTACAGCCGGTTGTCGTCGGAATAGGGACTACGAAGAGGAATCAATGGGACTCCGACTGAACAGTCTTCAGTCGCATCGAAGTCGGTCTGGTGGCAACGCCGATTGCGAGTCAGTCTAAACCAATTCCGAGACAGTGTTTCCGCCCGACATCATAATCGGGCCCTTTAGCTCTCTTAAATGCTGCACAATTAGCAGAAATTGCAACTCAAAACTATCCACAAAATGAAACTTTGTGGAATTATTAACCTATGATGCACCACATAAATTCCTATCCCGGCTTTCATAAACACCTGAAACCTGTTCCGGTATGCTCACTGATGACTATCTCCGCTCTTCATGTGCACGGGTGGAAGTTGTGCTGCTAATGTATGATATTCATAGCTGCCATTCTGCCCCATTATCAGATACATTGCTTCTCGCTAGGCCTGATTTGTTAACAAAATTATATAGGATTCACGAAATTATATTATTACTTTAACCAAAGTAAACATGGGCTCACAAATTCCTGCATGCCCAGTGTAGCTGCTGAAGTAGCCTGGGCGGCTGGACCCACTTGGCAGCTATGCTTAAAAGCATCACTCTCTCTGGTATTTGGAGGATGTGGCATGTCTTCATCATATTTCTTGCAAAAAACACAGTTGATGGACAGAATGTAGAACAATGTCATACATTCACCCCAGTACAGAGATCTGGGCCTAAATCCATCGTTTATTTGCACTCCACACCACCCTGGGTTAGACACTGGCTATATGCAAATCAGCTCTAACCCTGTGCCTCATGGGAACAGTCCAGTCCGAACTACCAAGCCATGTCTTTCCCAGACCGGAATCAAGCATCCAAGGACCGGTTTCTGGCTATCAGCCTTCATCAGCCTGGATAGCTTGACTCCAGTGGTGTGGAGAGCCTGCGACTCACGTCTGAGCATACCCAGCCCACTCGGGGTGAAAATTGCAAAAAACACAGTTGATGGACAGAATGTAGAACAATGTCATACATTCACCCCAGTACAGAGATCTGGGCCTAAATCCATCGTTTTTTTGCATTCCACACCACCCTGGGTTAGACACTGGCTATATGCAAATCAGCTCTGACCCTGTGCCTCATGGGAACAGTCCAGTCCGAACTACCAAGCCATGTCTTTCCCAGACCGGAATCAAGCATCCAAGGACCGGTTTCTGGCTATCAGCCTTCATCAGCCTGGATAGCTTGACTCCAGTGGTGTGGAGAGCCTGGGACTCACGTCTGAGCATACCCAGCCCACTCGGAGTGAAAATTGCAAAAAACACAGTTGATGGACAGAATGTAGAACAATGTCATACATTCACCCCAGTACAGAGATCTGGGCCTAAATCCATCGTTTTTTTGCACTCCACACCACCCTGGGTTAGACACTGGCTATATGCAAATCAGCTCTGACCCTGTGCCTCATGGGAACAGTCCAGTCCGAACTACCAAGCCATGTTTTTCCCAGACCGGAATCAAGCATCCAAGGACCGGTTTCTGGCTATCAGCCTTCATCAGCCTGGATAGCTTGACTCCAGTGGTGTGGAGAGCCTGGGACTCACGTCTGAGCATACCCAGCCCACTCGGGGTGAAAATTGCAAAAAACACAGTTGATGGACAGAATGTAGAACAATGTCATACATTCACCCCAGTACAGAGATCTGGGCCTAAATCCATCGTTTTTTTGCACTCCACACCACCCTGGGTTAGACACTGGCTATATGCAAATCAGCTCTGACCCTGTGCCTCATGGGAACAGTCCAGTCCGAACTACCAAGCCATGTTTTTCCCAGACCGGAATCAAGCATCCAAGGACCGGTTTCTGGCTATCAGCCTTCATCAGCCTGGATAGCTTGACTCCAGTGGTGTGGAGAGCCTGGGACTCACGTCTGAGCATACCCAGCCCACTCGGGGTGAAAATTGCAAAAAACACAGTTGATGGACAGAATGTAGAACAATGTCATACATTCACCCCAGTACAGAGATCTGGGCCTAAATCCATCGTTTTTTTTGCACTCCACACCACCCTGGGTTAGACACTGGCTATATGCAAATCAGCTCTGACCCTGTGCCTCATGGGAACAGTCCAGTCCGAACTACCAAGCCATGTCTTTCCCAGACCGGAATCAAGCATCCAAGGACCGGTTTCTGGCTATCAGCCTTCATCAGCCTGGATAGCTTGACTCCAGTGGTGTGGAGAGCCTGGGACTCACGTCTGAGCATACCCAGCCCACTCGGGGTGAAAATTGCAAAAAACACAGTTGATGGACAGAATGTAGAACAATGTCATACATTCACCCCAGTACAGAGATCTGGGCCTAAATCCATCGTTTTTTTGCACTCCACACCACCCTGGGTTAGACACTGGCTATATGCAAATCAGCTCTGACCCTGTGCCTCATGGGAACAGTCCAGTCCGAACTACCAAGCCATGTCTTTCCCAGACCGGAATAAAGCATCCAAGGACCGGTTTCTGGCTATCAGCCTTCATCAGCCTGGATAGCTTGACTCCAGTGGTGTGGAGAGCCTGGGACTCACGTCTGAGCATACCCAGCCCACTCGGGGTGAAAATTGCAAAAAACACAGTTGATGGACAGAATGTAGAACAATGTTATACATTCACCCCAGTACAGAGATCTGGGCCTAAATCCATCGTTTTTTTGCACTCCACACCACCCTGGGTTAGACACTGGCTATATGCAAATCAGCTCTGACCCTGTGCCTCATGGGAACAGTCCAGTCCGAACTACCAAGCCATGTCTTTCCCAGACCGGAATCAAGCATCCAAGGACCGGTTTCTGGCTATCAGCCTTCATCAGCCTGGATAGCTTGACTCCAGTGGTGTGGAGAGCCTGGGACTCACGTCTGAGCATACCCAGCCCACTCGGGGTGAAAATTGCAAAAAACACAGTTGATGGACAGAATGTAGAACAATGTCATACATTCACCCCAGTACAGAGATCTGGGCCTAAATCCATCGTTTTTTTGCACTCCACACCACCCTGGGTTAGACACTGGCTATATGCAAATCAGCTCTGACCCTGTGCCTCATGGGAACAGTCCAGTCCGAACTACCAAGCCATGTCTTTCCCAGACCGGAATAAAGCATCCAAGGACCGGTTTCTGGCTATCAGCCTTCATCAGCCTGGATAGCTTGACTCCAGTGGTGTGGAGAGCCTGGGACTCACATCTGAGCATACCCAGCCCACTCGGGGTGAAAATTGCAAAAAACACAGTTGATGGACAGAATGTAGAACAATGTTATACATTCACCCCAGTACAGAGATCTGGGCCTAAATCCATCGTTTTTTTGCACTCCACACCACCCTGGGTTAGACACTGGCTATATGCAAATCAGCTCTGGCCCAGTGCCTCATGGGAACAGTCCAGTCCGAACTACCAAGCCATGTCTTTCCCAGACCGGAATCAAGCATCCAAGGACCGGTTTCTGGCTATCAGCCTTCATCAGCCTGGATAGCTTGACTCCAGTGGTGTGGTCAGAGCTGATTTGCATATAGCCAGTGTCTAACCCAGGGTGGTGTGGAGTGCAAAAAAACGATGGATTTAGGCCCAGATCCTTGTACTGGGGTGAATGTATGACATTGTTCTACATTCTGTCCATCAACTGTGTTTTTTGCAATTTTCAACCCGAGTGGGATGGGGATGCTCAGACGTGAGTCCCAGGCTCTCCACACCACTGGAGTCAAGCTATCCAGGCTGATGAAGGCTGATAGCCAGAAACCGGTCCTTGGATGCTTGATTCCGGTCTGGGAAAGACATGGCTTGGTAGTTCGGACTGGACTGTTACCATGAGGCCCAGGGTCAGAGCTGATTTGCATATAGCCAGTGTCTAACCCAGGGTGGTGTGGAGTGCAAAAAAACGATGGATTTAGACCCAGATCCTTGTACTGGGGTGAATGTATGACATTGTTCTACATTCTGTCCATCAACTGTGTTTTTTGCAATTTTCACCCCGAGTGGGATGGGGATGCTCAGACGTGAGTCCCAGGCTCTCCACACCACTGGAGTCAAGCTATCCAGGCTGATGAAGGCTGATAGCCAGAAACCGGTCCTTGGATGCTTGATTCCGGTCTGGGAAAGACATGGCTTGGTAGTTCGGACTGGACTGTTCCCATGAGGCACAGGGTCAGAGCTGATTTGCATATAGCCAATGTCTAACCCAGGGTGGTGCGGAGTGCAAAAAAACGATGGATTTAGGCCCAGATCCTTGTACTGGGGTGAATGTATGACATTGTTCTACATTCTGTCCATCAACTGTGTTTTTTGCAATTCATCATATTCCTTTGCACATTTTATCAACATTTTTACACTACTCACAGGGACCCATCACTACACAATGTAGTGAATGACTTGAACTTTGGATGTTTAACATGTGTCCTAACTTCTTTGCCAGATATTCATTTTTAACCAGCCACTCTGCTCCTTTGTGACCGAATTAAAACAGTAGCAAAAGATCAGTTATGATTGTAATAATCTCATACTTTCTAGAATCTTAACCCACAGGGTAGATCACATATAAAAGACTTTCTTAAAAACCTTTCATCTCTGCACAATAAGCAAAACGGAATGATGCAAACAATCATATCTTAGAACATCAACCACAGAAACATTGTGCTATCAAAACATAGGGGGGAAAATATAGGAGACCACAATACAGAGACGATATGTGTATATGTAAGTATAGATGTACCAGTCTTAACTCCACATCATTGTATCATCAAAATGTATATAGTCAAGGTACATATATGAATAGTTAATTAAAATACCCATATTCTTACCTATCTATACTTATCAACTTGATATTTTGGTCCTCAATATTTTAGTCAAAATAATTTGGAAGTGCAAGATACTGGAATTGAGGTTACGGTGGAATACTAAGCATCTAAAAGGAAAATGAAGAAACCCATTTTATCTAACCATCAAAATGCATACATATTATTGTTATCAATGTTCTGTTGCAAAGATTTACAAAAAGGCATATTATGTTGAGGGCTTCGTTGATAAGTCAGAAATGCCACTTTTTCACTCTTGCTTAATTTATTTACATTAGAAGGTGCATTTGTTTGTTTCAAAACATCACTAATTGTATTTTTCCAACTCCCGCTTTCAACAAGGAATCCATACCAGTGTTAAAATTCAGTAAAAGGTGTTTATCTCTTTACACTGGTAATGTTTTTTTTTCCTTTAATTGTGATTACACTAGTGGTTTTTCGCACTTAAACTTAAAACAGGAATGTGTAAATATAATACAAAAGGCTATTTCTGATTACGTAAGGCTACCTATAAATAGCAGTGAGTGTTACTTGGCATATGTGCTTAATGGTCTGGTGGCTCAGTGGACTAATGCGTCCACTGTAGGGACCTATGCATGACCTGATGGTCACTTGTTCAAATGTTGGAGGGGCCCACTCAGCCCTTTCATCCTTCTGAAGTCGATAAAATGAGTACTATTGAGTTTGGTAACAATAAACATCTGTTATTCAGCACCATGACACCTTTCCCGGTGAACGTGTGCTTTACAAATATTTATGTTCTGTGCAATAGGAAGTTGGTCAGTGGTCAGAAGGTGTTATGGTGCTGGGTTGAATGTATGTTGTCTATATAGCATTAAAGAGGGTGAAAGCATGTCAAGCTAGTGCAACTACAGCAGATATTTGCCTTTAATGTGCAGACTGCACATCACATTTTCAGATGCCACTATAGTAGGCGGTGCTAGTAAGATAGCTCACTGGATTCATTTTCCCGCTAAAAAGATGTTTGCGTAACCTGCAAGTCACAAAGAAGGTTGTATGACAGATGCATGAATGGCTAAAGCATGGATGCCTCTACCACACAGCCTGAACCACAAATGTGCCTTAACTATGCATTCCTTTACCATGCATGCCTTTACCACGCCATTTTGTTGTAAAGGCATGTTTGGTACAGGGATCTGCATGGTTAAGATCGCCACTGCCTCGACCCCCCCCCCTCTCTGCACTAAGCCCTAACATTCTATCCCCTTAACTCGCCCTCCCACCCTACAGCCTAAAACCTACCTTGTCCTGCTCTTAAAACTAACCCTTCCCCTCCCCCTGACCTGAGGCCTTAAACTCTGGCCCCTTTAACAAAACTACACTGACCCCCTGCCATGAAACTTATCCTGCGCTACCCTTAAAATGACCCTCTCTCCCACCCAGATCCCTAAAACCCTGTCCCCTTCAAAAAGAAATGCCCGACCCCATCCTACTTTGAACCCTAAATCCAATCCCAACCTTTAAAAAAACGACCCCGACCCATGGCCCTGACACTTTCCCATGTGCTGCCCTTAAAATTACCCCAACCCCCTCCCCCACCTACAACCGTAAAATCCTGCCCCATTTAAAAAAAAATCCCAGACCCATGCCGCCCTGAACCCTAAATCTGACCAACGACCCTTAAAAACGACCCCCAACCCAGCCCCACTTACCTGTCCTCGTCCGCAGCTTCCAATTGCGCTGCTATCTCTCCCTCTCCCCGCATATCTGGACACTATTCTGCACTATCTGCCTTAACAACTCTTAGGGGTCTATTAGGATAGCGGTCAGAAAATCACTCCGACTGCCATGGTAGCGGGAAAACACTGCCCGCCAGGACCCCGGCATAACGCCGGTCCAACTAGGATGCTCCACTGTCGAAATACGACTGAGGCTGTCGGATTCTAGCAATTAACGTTGCGGCGGTCGCTGCTGCCAGCAGCACCACCGAGATGTTAACAGGAGCATGTCCTGCATCTCCCTGCACTGCGTGGCATCACTGCACAGTGCATGCCACCTGGCACAGGGAAATGTAGACCTCCCAGTGTACCTACCCCCCAACAAATTGGGGGCCCGCAATGGGCCCCCAGAACATGTCTCCGCATGCCTTTCCATGGCGGTTTCACCGCCGCGGAAAGGCTGGCTACCGCCGGCATCATAATTGTGCACCCATGTGTACTTGAACGAGTTTAATAAAAAATATATAATCTTAATGTAAATGGCATTGCATGAAAGTCATAATGCCACCATTCCTGTTTGTACTGCGGTGGGAAAAGGGGTGCAACCAGGGAGTAACGGACAGCATGGCCAGCAAACAGACGCACTCCTTCCTAATTTCCCTAAATGCCACAGTTCTGCTGTACTCTGCAACCTGGAGTACTAATAGTGGCAGCTGGCATGGCTTGCGGGTGGCAGGGCGGGGCGGCCGGGTGCGCGGGGAGGTCAAGCATATTTAAATTTAAAAAAAATTACAAAAAATAAAATAAACGTACCTTTGCGCCGGGTACCGCATTTCCGCTCTTGCTCTTCTTCGTCTCAGACGGAAGCACAGCAGGCGATTGGTTCTGAGCGTGTTGGTTGGACGTTCACCCAGGGAATGGGAGCCTGGGCTTGTTCTCCATGCAGGCTGTTATGAAGCCTGCATGGAGAATGGGGAAAGTGTGCATGACTGGTTTGGGTGGCCCGAGAGGGCTGACCAAACAGCCATTGCGCACTTAGGAGTGGAAAACCTACTCCTCCACTGTCCTGCTCCGAGAGCAGAGCAGTCCTGCTCTCCCGCAAAATCAGCAGGAACCATTAAATGATAAGCAGTGGGGTGACGCTCCTCTACCACTGAATAATAACAACAGAAATGTGCTGGTCCAAAGGCCTTGCTGTGCAGATGCGGTTTTGTGGCTCTTCCCCATCTTCCTTACTACAACACAAGCTGTAACAGGAATTCTGTTGTGAGTAATCATTGTGTGGATTTGAACCAGTGACCTGCATAGAATGCATATATCTCTGCAGCAAACACAAAAAGCTATCTCTCAAGTGTTTTGGGGGTTTTACCATCAGTTCAGTGCACTTCAGAATGCATTTATTCCCTCCAAATTCCACAATACGCCCATTTCATACACCAATCATGTGTACACAAGGCATCGTGTTGATCAAGGGTTTTCTATCTTCCAGGGATTCATTGCACTCCGGCCCTTTGCCAAGAAGTCCTGCTACATCCATAGGATGAACAAGAATGTGGTGCCCAGTATCCAGCAGCTCGCCCGCCTCACCAAGGAGAAGAAGGTGACAGGGGGAGCGTGGGCCACTGATTGGGCCTGAGACATAAAGATTTTGGTGTGCCTAGTAGTGACTTACCCTTAGAGGAATCCTGACATTTCCAAATCCCACTCATTTACCAGGCATACTCCTGGCTTATTCCTAAAATTCAGTTTCAAGCAGCCAGCTTGTTTTCAGTCATAGTGTGTTCAGAGTGCATGTGAATGTTCGGTCCTGCACTCTGCACCGTGCGTTCTCTGTAGAAGGGTGCACTGTCTCGGTCTATGCTATGCCCAGCGCACCCAGTTATGGGTGTGTCAGGCACATATTAAGACAGTGACTCCAATAAGTAAATCGACCACTATTGAAGTGTATCATGTTCTAGATGCAGTTTGTGGAATATTATATTCGGTTTTGTAGGCCACATTTGCTGTATCATGCAAAGTTCATGAGGGCATAATTGGGTTCTGTGTAGAGCTCTGAAGGCTCCACCTGTAGCATAGTCCCTAGTTCTATGTATGGCACCGAGGTACTGTATCAAAGCCGTATCTGCGAGATTTTGAGCTTTTCAGATGCCTTCATCTGGAGCATTATATCCAGTTCTGTGGGCGATATCTAGTTTACTGTTTCTAGTTTACATTTGGAGCTTGAATTGTGTCCCATTTGGAAAGATTTATTGAAGCCATTTTCAAGTAGAGGAGTCATGATGAGGCTAGATCCCCAGAAGACATGCTATTAAGAAAGATCAAGAGAAAGAAGGGAGATGAGGTGTGAGCAGAAGGGGGAAGAACATCAGTGAAACCTGTTATTTGATTATATCTCTGCCCCCCTCTAGGATCAGAAGTCTCCTGCTGGACCACCCCCTCCCTCCTTACAATATACCGTCACCAGCACCAAAGCTGAGAACTTTGCAGAGTATGGGAAACATATTGAGACCATGTGCCGGGGAGTGCCATCCTACATTGCTGAGGAAGATCACGGTGAGTACCTTTCAGCTCCACTCCTCAGTGGCAAAATGGTCGGAGGACGCCCTCACTATTTTGAAGAAGCCCAAACAAGTGTTTTTTTCAAAGAATATGCTGAATCTGTCTAACAGTCACATTGATAGACTCAAATTAGGGCACAGTAAGCCTTAACAATTGGGGTCCTCCAAACATGTCTGCTACACTGGCCTTTCAGAGGCAGTGGCATCCTAAGGATAACAACTCAATTTCCTGATAGTCCAATCTTGTTCTGATTAACGCATCTCAAACTTATAATTAATAAAATCATACAGAGTTAGGTATTCTGTTCTCTTCTTTGATGAAGGGTTTGGTCGGGTGTATATTATATGTGTACGCTTTATGTGAGCTGTTTACACACTTATCAGTATTAAAGTTCCTATGTTTTGTGCAGCACCCAGTCTGATGCATTAACATGTAGTATTTCTGTTGTTAATTGGGGTTACCTAGCAGGTTTATAGCCTTGTAATGAATGCTCTTCACATGCGTTAATTACTCTGAGGGTGTCACATTTCTCCTTTCTTTCCTCTCCAGGGAACAGCTTCTTTTTGGGAATCGGTGGCTGTGTACAGGCTGACCTCCTTTTCATCCTAAATGTCAGTGTTTGTGGAGGAGTAGGATTCTAAGACTCATCGAACATACGATCTTTCAGATTCCTGTCAGCCATTTCGCTTTTCGCAGTGATTTACCAGCCACTTGTCTATTATGTATCTCTTTCTGAGCTGTGCTCCCAAAATATCTGTAAATAAATCTATTGTAGCATTTCATCCATTGGTTTCTTATTAACATTTATTAGCGCTGAATGTGAACTCGTTTGGGTGAAGCAGGGTCTCCAACCTTTTCTGTAAGGAGAGCTACTTCTGATCAGTGACAATCATTGTGAGCTACCGAAGGCCAAGTAACTTGCACATTGTTACCAGACACTCCCTCGCCAAGCTTCAATGACTTTAAACCTAGGGGTTATATTTACAAGCCCTAATCGCCACCACAACGTCACTTTTCAGGACGTTGTGGTGGCGATAGGGGCTTCACCTTATTTACAAGGCAGTGTTAAGCCACTTAATGTGGCTTAACGCCGCTTTGTAAATAAGGCACCCTTTCACGCTTGCTTAGCTAGAAAGGTGAGGGCAATGGGTGCTGCTGTGGGTGTTCCACCGCAACACCCATTGAGTTTGAAACTGACCCATATTTACAAGGGTAGTGTAAATATGGGGGAGCACCAAAATTAAGACCAGGGAATCTTAGTCTTACCATGGTGCAACAAGGAGAAATGTTTAATTTCTCCTCACTTTTCCTGTTTCCATGTGTGCTGCGTTGTGCAACACACATGGAAACAGCAAAACACCAATGATTGTTTATGTGCAGGGAGGTGTCCCTTCCTCCACATAAACAATCATTCCAAAAATTACGTTTTGCAACTTCTATGTGTACTGCATTAGGCAGCAAACATAGAAGTTACAAAACGCCATTTAAAGATTGTTTATGTGCAGGAAGGGACATCTTCCTGCACAGAAACAACCAGTCTCCTCCATGGTGCAAGGGTGTCTGCTTTGGCACTAGGCAGCTAAATTTAGCACTAACGCAGGGGAAACGCAGGGCTGCACCATTTTCTTGAAAATATGGTGCAGCCCTATTCTTGTAAATATGGTGCAGCCCTGTGTTTCTAAATTGACGGAGCGTATAGTTAGCCTTCTTGGCTTAATGACACACTTCGTCACTTTCCTTGCAAATTTGCCGACTAATATCCTGGGAGTCTGATACTGGGGTTAGAATAAAATACTGTGACTAGGGGTACTATGATAGGGCTGTCATGTGCATCAGTGAGTGTCTGGTCTGTGGGGATTTATGAACATGTGTGTGACTGAATCGTATAATTGTGTATACACCATTTAGAAAGTCTCCCATTGACTTCAATGGGAGCCTGTGTTCCGACCGACAACACAGGCTCCCATTGAAAGAAAGGGTGGTTACGGAATACCTTGCACCCTGTGTCTGTCCCCCCATTATGCTTGCCACACCATGCATGGTTTTAAAGGGGGGTCTCTTGTTTACCCCCACGGCCCCCAAACGGAGGGCTCAGGATGAAGGGGGCCCTCCCCCAAAGTCAGTTTGCGACAGCCTTTTCGTCTCGGGCAGAATGACTCTGAAAGGCTGTCCGAATCCAACAATGTAATCCATCGATCGGAAACGCTCTCAGTAGAGCTGTATGATTCAGCGTCAATCGACTCAGAGTCTCTGAATGCCAGTCAGAACCTATTTAGACTGACCAAACGGTTTCCTTTCTGACCGAGTACATCGTAATTGGGTGGTAGGAAATGTTTCTGATTGAGTCGAAAAGACAGGTTCCGACACCGTTTGGAGGAATACGACTGCCGCTTGGAGGCTTTCCGACAGACATCGTAATGAGTCCCTATGACTTAATGGGCTTAATTTAAATAGAGAAAAACATTAAGTCAACGTTTCATAAAAACATTTTTCTTCACTTTTAAATTTCTTGTATCTAAAAGAAAATTACTGTATTTTTCAGTTACAAATACAACACTGTGTCTATCAGCCACTAGGTGCAGGATGCTTGCTGCATGTAAATACAACACTTTGAAAAGGTAGAAAATTAAAATGAAATTTAACTTAATGATTAAGTTAACTCTTCATTTCAATTTTCTCTCATTTTAAAAGCATTCAGAAACATCATTTTGTCGTCATGCGCCAATACTGAGTTGAGAATGACTTTGTATAAGAGTTAAAGACCTTAGTGCTTCAGTTGTGAACCTCTATGACTCTGGGTTATAAATCTGAGTGGAGCACTGCTCATTCTCAGGCCTGCAATCTGCAGCCTGATAATAGTGTAAAGTAAGCATAGCCTTGATGTTTATTTCAGTTCTTAGTTCAAAATGAAGTTAAGTTATTTTTGATACAACAGCTATGCTACCTTAATGCCATTCTGATTAATTCCAAGACAATAGAGCAACGCAAAATAAATGGGCTTAGCAATCGTCAAACCAAATGCCAACATCTACAGAGTGAGCCCTTAAAATACACCAGGCAGTGGCTGCTGACAGGGGTGGGGCATACTACCTGGGCAGTGTTTCAGTGATTTCTCCTATTGGGGCTCAGAAGTGTTTCTACTCAGAGATAATTTTGAATAAAGTGGGAGAAATTGATAATTTTCAGCACAATTTTCACATAAATAAGCTAAAAGGCAATGGAATCCCACAAGAGCACATGTAGTACATGCGGTTATCCCCGAAATCAAGTGTATTATGATGCTAGTCGACAGTGTTGACAGAGGTCACACATATTAATGCTGATCCAGAATAAGACACATTGTCTGCAGTAGGTGCACTTAGTGTGTATTCACAAGAAGGAATAGGGTCCTCAACTGAACACAGGTGCCAGGTATACTAGATCTGATCCTCAATGAGTCAGTTTCTTGTGTGGTTATTGTGAAGGCCAGAACTCTTCTGAATGCAATGACCACTTCCAGGATTGCTCTCTGTGCAGCCCCTGTGCATGTGACTATATTCCTGAATCTCCCTGTATCCGGTCACTGCATCCTTCAGCATCTGCTAGAACAGCACTGTCATAAATACTCAAGCCCGGAAAGCCATAAATTAAGTCAATGTGCCAGTTACCTCTGCCAACATAGTATTCTATCTTCACTACTTTTTTGAGACCTGATGAGTACTAATAGATCAAACAAATGGTGCAAAGGGAGTTTCGTGATCGCATATGTGGGTAAAAGATAAAAAAGTGAAGTGTGAAAATGTGAGCACCAGGAACAATGTTTTGTAGAATTAGCACAGAAAACATGGGTAAAGCTAATAGGTCTCACTATGTTAAAATATTAAATGGCATTAAAATTCTCATACACTTCTAAAGCAGCAGTCTGCATTTTATTCATGCCACTGCAGTACCATGGGCAATTAGTAGAGGTCCCATAGGTCTGATACAACTCGTTGGTTTGGAACGACGGTAGTACAACAGGCCGTTATTAGTTGACGCTCAGCTCAGACAAAACTGGTGTCATTATTGCCTTATGCCATTAGTGCAGGTTCTGTAGTCTTCTAGAAGAAAAAACACAGCAAGATGATGGTCAAAATCCAAACTACTTCACCTTAAAAATATAGAAGATAAAGCGAGGTCAGAATTAATTTGAGGCATGTTGTTCCATAATATTTTACTACTGGAATAAACATAAGCAGGAAGAAGCTTAACACTAGGGGATAAATACATACAGTGGGATATGGCTTTGTAACACACACCTGCAGGGTTGGACTGGGAAACAAATAAAAGTGGCCCTCTAAGTGAATTAGAAAGCTACAAAATGGGTTCATGTTTGCAAATTGGGGCAGTTTTGAACTTGTAAAGACATGCTGCATACGTGTTTGTAGAGATATGGAAGACTTTATGGATTTGAGCTTGCTGCGGGCAATGTTTGCTTTAATATCAGATACATTACCAGTAAAAACGGGCCCAACAGACCATGAAACAAGACCACAGTCAATAAAATGGTCCTAACATGGACCTGTCAGCATAGCTGCCAAGGTTTCAGATTGCTAGTGTGACATTTTCACAATTTCAGTGTAATTATGAATGACATTTCCACGACTATGAGTGGCATTCTTGCGAGCAAAATGAAGAAATGAGGACGAGGGAAACATATAAACATGAGAAATTACAACCATTTGAGCAATGAGAAACTCTAAAAAGATCTAAAACCACAAATTCATCCAGTATTTCTCTGTATTAACATATCATATCCTGTGTGTTTATAAGTGCAAGACCAAAATACTCTCTATAATGTGATACACTGGAGAAAAAAAATGCTTCACTGCATATAAGTGCACCCCTGCTATCCTCAACTTGAGGAACGCCATTTCTTTAAGCGGGTTTCTGGAACACCTCCATACCATTTCCTACAGAAAAAGCTATTGCATTACGTAGCATATTCAGTAGCATGGAAGAGGTGTGGCGCAGCTGCCAGGGTGCCTGACTCTGGACTATGGGGTTCACGGTTCGATCGCCGGTGGCAGATTAGCCCAGCACCATGTGACTCTGGGCAATAGCTCGCTTAATGTTCCCGAGGGCCCCCAGCGTTAGGACACCACTTCAAAGGTAGCTGTGCGCTTTACAAATACTGTTATGTCATTTTATATGAAAAATAACAAACACGATCTTTTATAACTGTCACTAAAGACATTTCTGTAAGATGGTCTCATGGCATGCATGTAATGTCTAGCCAGTCCAGGCTTTTTAGTAAACAGCATGCTGCATTCTGGGATTTGCAGTTTTGTTCTTAACATTGTACATATCTGCTCAAAAAGTCACAAAACACAATGAAATGTACTAAATTGGAATGGCAAGCTAAGGTGTGACAAGTGACATAGGGTGTTTGGCGACTGTGCCGTCTCTCACTGTTACACTCAGAGACATATTGGGAAGGTACAGTAATTATGGATTCAAGCTAGCCTGGCTGAAGAAGGGTGACATACCCTGAAACCGGTCCCAGGATGCTTGTTTACAGTCCAGGGAGGACCTGGTTGGCAGTTGGTTCTGGACTGTTCCCATGAGGCACAGGGTCAAGACTGATTTGCATATGGCTGGGTCTAATCTGGGGTGGTATGGTGAGCAATATAACGATGGATCTAACCCAGATCTTTTGACTGGGGGAGAATGTTTGCATTGTCAGCATTCTGTCCATCATTTGTTTGCTGTAACAGGAATTATGTGAACCAGCACCAAAACAAAAACAGCTTCTGTTCTCCGGAAACAGAGAAATGGAGGGCAGCGTATGGAATAAATACATTTAAGCACAGAAACATTATTTTCGGATATCTACATTTGAAAAGGTGAGGGTTTAGAGTTGGAGTCACCAGCCGCCTACACAGCTGCGTGGAGGCGCTCGTTTTGCAATATTGAAATACATTTCTTACATCTTCTGAAAAGTCGTCTGTTTGAGGAAAACCCTGGTACGGGATTGGGAGGTGGGGAGAAGAGAAACCACTCATCATCCTGTAAAGTGTGGAAGAACAGCTTTATTGAAACAGGTGCACATTAACAGCTTGTTACTGGGCAAACTGCCTTACAAAACTACCCTTTCACTAAACATTCAATTAACTAACCAATGCCCTACCCCCGACCCTACTGCCCCACCCGCAATATCCCACCAGACGAGTGGCTCATTAATATTGAAGTGCATTTCAACATTTTCAACCTTAACTTTCCCCTCCTGCCTATGACTGCACATATTAAACTTGAAGCAACTAAACTTCTTAACCTTAAACTTCCTGCCTACCATCACTTTCCCCATATTTTACGAATCACAATGCCACTCCAACTTCTTTAACCTCCTGAAAAACTTTCCAGGCCCCGCCACCCAGAAAAAGGCTGTCTACTGCCTTTTCCTTTTTCTGAACTCCCCCTCATAGCTAGCCTTCCCAAGGGCCCCTTATTTATCTACGAATGTTCAGAGACCACTTCACTACCTTATTCCACTCCAAAACGTACAACTCCATCCCTACCTGAGAAAGATGAACACCATCACTCCGAATAAACACGATATCATAATACTTAACCTCCGAGTGGCAGATGCTGGCAAGGCCAAGCTCCCTGAAAAACCAACTTATCTCCCTGTTAATCTTCCTGCATGCCCTGTCTACTGCTGGTGTCTTCTTGACTCTCCTCCATGCCTCCTGGGTATAAACTCCTTCCAGATTACAAAGTACCCAGACCATTGAGACTTTAACTTCCTTAAGTCATGTTTCCTAGCTCTCATCAAAGCCAACCCCTCTCTAGTATAAGATAATTTTACCCCAAATGGAAAACCACCACATCCAAGCATATTCCTCCCACCAGCATACCATTTAAACACCTTATCAACTCGCGCCACCACATGCCCCCACTCCCCCGCGAGGTAACAGAAAAAATGCACTGGTTGAACCACAAGTTGGTCTCATATCCCCACTGAGCCACCTGAGGTTCCGCCCATTTGATGAAGCAATGTCCTACTACCCTGATGGATACATCCTACACCGCCAGACATACAACTGAACCCGAACAGAAACAGCAATAAATATTCATGTAGCAAAATCTGTGATACTGCCCTCCCCCCAGTGGAGCGCACATCTCGGAAAGCAACCTGAAGACCAGCGCCCAAGCCTCATATTGTCATCCTGTGCTCAGCTGCAATTGCCTTCCTGCGGGCGGCTGCCCCCTAAAATCCTAAATTAATCAACTGAGCTACAACTTCTCGGCAAAAGTGTCTTGTATCATTTGTTTTAGAAGAGGCTGTTCATAGTCACTCAGCAGACAAGCTTATTATGCTATTGTGGATGCTAAAACTTTATAACACTCCTTTTCAGAAAAGTATTTTTCTACATTAATTTAATCGGATATTGATTTTGCCAATCCAAAATGTATCTTAGCTATCCTTATATGCCCCCATACTTTTATCCTCCATTCTCAAAAAAGTGTAATGCTATTATTGTGGCTTTTGATTTTTGGTCCCTAGAGAAAACCTGTCTTCAAACCAGTCCATGTTAATCAGTTATTGATTTGCTACTAGACAGGACATATTAGCCCTTATTACAAGTTAGGTGGGTTAGGTGAAGTATTTACCATGTGGTAAATACCATTACCACAGAGTGAGGTACTTAAAACATGTGGTAAATACCACTGATTCTGACTAGTTAACTTGCACACGAGACATACCTTGCAGGATCAGTACTTACAGCACCAAATTTCCCATATTTCGCATTTTTTCCGGGCCTTTTCACCTGGTGAATTTTGACAGGTTTGATTTGCCTGAATTCATCAAGGGAAAACTATGAGGGTATGATTATTATTAAACAACTCATACTTCTGATCCTTCTGCAAACGTTTGCACAGAGATCCATCACCTTGCACTTATAATTATGGCCATAGAGTTTAAGAATCAGTGAGGCTGTGAAAAAGAAGCCCAAAACCTGTCATCCTCTCTAGAAACAAAATGTATGTGTCTACCAGAATATATCAGCCCCTACAAAACACTTCTCACACCACAAAGATGTATAAATAGCAATTTGTGCATTTGGGTAGTTAGCAAGGTTCTAAAGGAAGATTAGAGCTTAAGGGGGTAATGTCAAAGAGTTAGAGCCTTAAGAATGTGAGATGGGGCCCAGAAAAGATTTATAGATTTTGGCGTAAATTGCAAAGAAGTCATATCAGAGCCACAGATGGGTCTCAAACTCAAAAAGCTCTGACTTCGCTGACATTGTGTTATCCACTAGGTCATGAGAACTGTATGGAGAGACCAAGCAATCTGCTATCTAGCCTGACTATTCATCGCCATTGGTCTTTCCATGAATTAATATTTGCATTTTAGCTACACAAAAACACAGTCAGTACACAGGTAGTTTGCTACTTCATGCACACACTTGTTCTGCCTTGTATGTTCACACATATACACACTTATTCACAGGGCTTAGTTTCCCAAGTCAAACAACTTGCATGGTTAATGTTAGTGGCAGCTGGTGATCTCCGAAAGTCGTGGTGCGTAACATTTATCCTTATTTTCAGCAAGCAAGTGAAGTGAGGGTGGCTGACTTCTAGGAGGTTTCGGGGGTCTCCCCCTGAGTAATTTGGGCCTAAAAGCTGCATTTTAAAGCACAATTTTGACATAGATTTACCAGAAAGATAGAGGCTCCGAAAGAACACTAATGAATTATTCAATTACTTTAATGGGGTGCCAAGTTTCCTTGCATACAGCAGTCATCAACCCCAGGCTCGCCATTCTCAAGATTCCCCCAATTTTGGGACTCAGGGAAGCCTCCCAGGGGCGGGTCAGGACAGTGGAGAGGATAATCCCATGTCCTTTGTCCAGTCCGCTCCAGAGCAGGAGCCAACGGCTCCCAGGACTGGTTTGAACTGCACTATGCACAGGGACACCAAATGTCTCCCTCGTGCAGACTTTGTCACTTTAGAAATGCACCCACCCAGCCCCAATACACTAAATCCTGTCTTGGAGGTGGTCACACTTCCCTGTGACAGGATGCCTATTGTCCTGCCTTCCCCCGCTCGAGCTTGGCTCAGGAGCAGGAGGGCAGAACTGTTTTTTTGTGCTGCCCCGGTCGAGAATGCTGGTACCAGGAAGACCAGGGACCCAACAAAACTTACTTCAGAAGGGTGGAATCATACCTCCCACACCGGTTACCAGTGTGGAGGTATGATTCCAAGGTGTTTGATACCAAACACAACATGTTTTGTTGCAGCCGTTTTCAAGATAGCCTTTTACGCAAGCATATATTGCACCTCTACCTATATGTCTGGCTGCGTAACCGACAACCCGGGCAAATGGTATCCGAAGGCTGCAGGGGTGCTCTGCTCATGTAGGGGCACCCGCTCACATAAAACCCAGCACACGGCCTCCAGGATTGTAAAGGCCTGCTAGAGGGGTGACCAGCTTAATTTGAGCAGGAGTGGAGGGGTGCTCAGTCTATAATAAGGAAACACAAGTGTGAAATGCAGGAACTGAGGCAGAACTGAGGCAGAGTGGCACTTTATTAAAGAACAATTTTAAGCATTAAATGTTAAAGGCATATTGTTAATAAAAAATAGCATTGTTTAATCTAGGAGATAACACGTTTCAGAGACACCTTGCTAGATGAAGAAGTAAATCATACACTTTTGTCAATTTAAAAATCATGGCAAATGCAGAGGTGAGAGAAAGAGACAGTTTTAAGATATAAAAAGCATTATAGCCTCAGACAAAGCCAAAGATGTTAGAGAAGATAGCGGAGAGAGACCACACACACACTTCTTGACCCAAGGGATCAATTGTGCAAGGTAGTCCATCAAATGGACTGAAGAGCAGATCATTTATACTCTTTAAATGAGGAACTATTGACAACAGATCAGGTGCTTTGACCGCAGAACATGACGCACTTTGATTACTTCTCGGAAATATTAGGAGGAACACTCTAGCAGGAAAATATAAGTTACACTACATTACAAAGTTTACCAAAAGATCACTTGATGTTTGACCGTAAATCAAAATGAAATTGAACATTTAACGAAAAGGATTTGTGTCACTTCTCAGAAACTTTGTATAGGAAAGCAGAAGAATACAAAATGTTAGACGTCACTTGTAATTTCCAAAGCAATGGAAAGTCCCAGTTGGCCCAGTTGCCCCCCACTCCTACTCTTGGCCAATTTTGTTCTTCTTAAATGACAGACACATCCTGTTATTGCTACATCTTGATGTTCAGAAAGATGTATATCTGAGTATACAGGAGGGCAAGGGGCCTACTGTCTCCTAGACACTCAATCCAGTGTGGGCAATTTTAATACAACCCTGTCTGTGGGCTGGCAGGGATAATTTAGACTCATGCTTCAGATGTGGACAGGATGGGCCTGGGCCCCTATATGGTAAAAACTGGACCCTGCTTCAATAGTAAACCCATATCTAAAGTAAGTGGTGCATGCACCATCTTACACAGGCTGCAATGGCAGGCCTGTAGTTCAATTTTGCATGATCTCTCCTGGGTGGCCTAATACATACTTCCGCCCAAGGGAGGCTTCTGAGTACCTATGCCCTGGGTACATGTGTACCTTATACTAGGGGCTGTCAGGGGTACCCCAGTATCCAATCTGGAGTGTACCTAAGTACATGCATAATATTTTATGGAGAAAGCAATTAGACTGGGGTCCTGATTAGCAGGACCCCAGTGAAACTAGTCAAAAACAGTGTAACATCAAGCAAAAAGTGGGGGTAACCATAGGAAGCAGATCCTACTTTCCTTCACAATCCCCCCCCCACAAAGTAAGGAGATGAGACTAATCTTGCCCAGTTGAGTCTTAGTGTTCTAAGTGGAAATCTCTGGAGAATCCATCTGCATTGGCTTGGTTACTCCCAGGTCTATGTTCCACCGTATAGTCCATCCCCTGTAAGGAAATGGACTACCTCAAAAGTTTGGGGTTTTCACCCTTCATCTGTTTTAGCCATAATAGGGGCTTATGGTCTGCCTGAACAATGAAGTGGGTGCCAAACAAGCATGAACTCAGCTTCTTCAGAGCCCAAACCACCGCAAAGGCTTCCCTCTCAATGGCTGACCAATGTTTCTCTCTGGGGGTCAACCTTTGGGGTAAAGCTACTGGTTGATCTTGACCCTCTGCATTAAGTTGCAACAGCACAACCCCTACCCCCAAGTCAAATGCATCTGTTTAGACAATTAATTGTTTGGAATAGTCAGGAATTTGCAGAATGTGTGCACATGGCCTGCTTGAGATCATCAAGTGCCTTCTGAAAGCTAACTGCCCACTGAACTTTCTTGGGCATTCTTTTTGATTTAAGATCATTCAAGGGAGTCACTATAGACCCATATCCTTTGACAAATTTTCTTTAGTACCCAGTCAGGCCCAAGAAAGCTTTGACCTGAGTCTGGGTAGTGGGAGCAACCCAGTCCATAATGGTCTTGATTTTGCTTTGCAATGGCTTAACCTGGCCTCCACCAACAAGGTGGCCCAGGTATACAACCTTACTCTGCCCTATCTGGCACTTAGTGGCCTTGATCGTGAGACCTGCTTTCTGCAGGGCCTCCAAAACATTCTTCATGTGGCCCAGGTGATCATCTCAGGGGGTGCTAAAGACACCTATATAATCAAGAGATGCTGCACTATAGGATTCCAGGCCTTAATCGCATGCGCGCTAGCGGTTTTCCCGCTGCGCGCTGCGATTTTAAAAATCCCGCGTTACGTGACAAGATCAGCTCGTCACCCGCGTAGCGCAGGTTACGCCCATGACGTGCTGACCTTGTCATGAGCGTAGAAGGGGTTAAGGACTTTATTCACTAGCCTTTGGAATGTGGCAGATGCATTTTTCAACCCAAAGGGGATGACAATACATTTATAATGCCCACTAGGGGTTGAAAATGCTGTTTTTGGTTTGTTATCCTCATCTAGTCTGATTTGCCAATATCCAGCAGTGAGGTATAATGTGCTCAAGAACTTGGCTGAGGCTACAGTGTCAATTAGCTCATCTGCCCTAGGAATAGGGTGAGCATCAGTCACAGAGACTGCATCGAGCCCCCTGTAGTCCATACAAAATCTCATTTCTCTCTTACTACCCTGGTTATGAGGGTGGGTACCAGGACCACTGGACTAGCCCAGGGGCTATCTGAGGGTTCAATAACTTCCAATTCCAGCATCTTTTGGACATCAGTCCTGATACAATCTCTGACGTGGTCAGGCTGCTGGTAAATCTTATTTTTAACAGGTAGACTCTCAGAATTAGTGAAGCTGATAATTCCACGAAGGAGCTTTTTTCGCTCTACAAAACCCTCTCAAGTGAGAAATCAGCCATTGCTCCAGACGACTGCTCGGTGGAATCCTGTGATAGGATCGCGGACTTTTTCGCCAAAAAAATAGCTAAAATGTACGCGGCATTTCCTAGTCACCCCATTGCAGGGACGGAATTTACGGAAAGCCCGAGGGAATGGGGGGCCAGACATATATTGACCAACTTTGTCACCCCGTCCCCAGAGAACCTCCTAAAAATCTGTAGATCCATCAAATCGGGCTCCCCACGGGACCCCACCATGCCGAAACGTCTAGTTGATAGCTTACCAGTGCTGGAACCATATATCAGACACCTACTGGACGTGTCATTTAGAACTAAGTCCGTGCCCAGAGACTGGAAACAGGCAGTGGTTCTACCTCTTAGGAAGAAACCTAACATCAGCTTCGAAAAGCTAGGGAACCTCCGACCTATCTCCCTTCTGCCCTACCTGGCCAAAGTGGCGGAAAAAACGGTAAACATGCAACTGATGGATTTTGTGGAAGAGGCTGTCCTCCTACACGACACCCAGTTTGGTTTCCGTCCCCGCCACTCAACTGAATCTGCGCTTCTGATGGCTGTGGAGACCTTGCGTCAGGGGGTGGATGAGGGTCAGACTATGGCCCTCATCCTATTGGACCTGAGTGCAGCTTTCGACACTGTAGCTCATACCATCTTGCTACAGTGTCTGAATAGTCGAGGGATATCTGGAGCTGCACTCGAATGGATCCAGTCCTTCCTGACGGGGAGAGGCTTTCAGGTCCGCCAGGGCGAATGCTATTCTAGGGAAATCGGCTTGGGCCAGGGCGTGCCCCAGGGCTCGTCCCTGAGTCCCACCCTATTTAATCTATATGTCTCCCCAGTGGCTCCTATTGCTGAGGGCCATGGTCTGCACATAGTGTCTTACGCCGACGACACGCAGCTGGTTATCTCCCTTTCTCGTGCACCCGGTCTTGCGGTGGACAATTTCAGAGCCTGCATGCAAGACCTTGCAGCCTGGATGTCCACCAACTGCCTCAAATTAAATGGCAGTAAGACCGAGGTGCTCGTGGTGGGGGGGAATCCATCTGTCTGGTCGTCGGCGTGGTGGCCTCCATGCTTAGGTGAGGTTCCAACACCCTGTCAAGAAGCTAGGAACCTTGGAGTCTGGCTTGATGCTGACCTGTCCTTTGGACCTCAGATAGGCCGTGTGGTGGGTGTCTGCTTCAGCGTCCTAAAAAGTCTGCGGAAGGTCTTAGATCTCCTTCCTACATCAGCCCGTAGGACACTGGTGCATGCCCTCGTCACATCGCGCCTGGACTATGGCAATCTGCTGTATCTGGGAGCAACCAGTAAGGCAATAAATCGCCTCCAGGTGTTGCAGAATGCGGCAGCGCGCCTCATTCTAAAATTTCCCAAAAGATCGGCCTCCAAAGCTGCCCTTCAGACCCTTCACTGTCTGCCAGTAAGGAGTAGGGTCGAGTTTAAGGCCCTTTGCACCTGCCATCGCATCCTTACTGGGAAGGCACCAGCACCACTCCAGAACCTGATCACCAGATACGTGCCCACGCGCGCCCTTCGCTCCTCCTATGGAGGCCTACTAAAGGTCCCTAGGATAAGAAGGGCTCGCATGGGAGGCAGATCTTTTCGTTACCTGGCGGCGAAGAGCTGGAATGCCTTACCTCTGGACCTTCGCCTGGAGCCATCTGAACCCAGCTTCAGGAAGAAGCTCAAAACATACCTATATACACGGTAATCGAGCAGACTCTGCGGCCTAGTCTGCATGAGTTTTTCTGTCTTAGCGCGGAGACACGCCATCTGAGCGTAACCAGGCGCTTTACAAAACTCCCTTATTATTATTACCAGTGTCCACTTCATGGGTGCCCCAGATGGTCTGACTATGAGTCAAAGAAAACATATGCCTGTATTGATTGAGGAACTTCCTGCAATCAATCTGCTGTTGCTCAGTTAGGCTGCCGGTCAACGCTTCACCATCAACTGAGCCATCATCAGGGTTCTGTAAGAGGAGGTCAAGGAGTGCGTCACTCTCTTCCTCCTGTCACTCATCAGTAGCCATGAGCAAGTCCATGTCTGCCCTGTCCACATAGGGTTTGAGCATGTTTACTTGGAGCACCCTATGGGGGTTCCAGGGAGTTCCAAGGTCTACCAAGTAGGTGACCTCCCCTTCTGCTCAAAGATTTTATGGGGCACACTATACATATCTTTGAGGGCTGCTGGGGCCACAGGCTCCTACACCCATACTTTCTGTCCTGCCTGATAAACAATCAGTGCAGCCTTTAGGTCATGCCAAGCTTTTTGCAATTCTTGACTTGCCTCAAGGTTTTTGCTGGACTTCGTCATGTACTCAGCCATCCTGGAGCGGAGACCAAGTACATAGTCCACAATGTCTTGCTTAGGTGGTTTGAGAGGTAACTCCCATCCCTTTTCAATTTTCACTTAACACAGAGGATCACTAACTGGATGCCCAAACAGACGTTCAGAAGGGCTGTAGCCAACCCCCTTCTGTGGGACCTGTCTACAGGCAAAGAGAAGGCAGGGCAACAGGACATCCAATTTTTGTCTAAGATTTTCTGGGAGGCCCATGATCATGCCCTTGAGGGTTTTGTTGAATCACTCAACTAACCCATTGCATTGTGGGTGAATTTGTAGTTCACTCCACACTCCTTCCACATAGTAGTAATATAACTTGACATGAGGTTTGTACCTTGTCAGTTAAGGCCTCCTTAGGAAAACCCACTCTGGAAAAAATTCCCCGGAGGCCCTGGCTACCACAGGAGCTGTGGTGGTTCTAAGGGGTATTGCTTCTGGATACCTAGTGCCATGGTCCACCACCAGTAGTATGTAACTGTGCCCAATTGCAGTAGGAGGGTTCATGGGACCAAGTATGTCAATCCCAACCCTCTCAAAGGGAACCCCACCACAGGAAGTGGTATGAGGGGGGCCTTTGTGGTACCACCTGACTTACCACTGGCTTCACAGGTGGTACAGGAGCGACACAACTCCTTGGTGTCCTCTGACATGCGAGGCCAGTGAAAATGAGGGACAAGCCAGTCCCAAGTCTTACTTTGGTCTAGGTATCCTGCTAAGGGAATGTCATGTGCCAAGGTGAGTAGGAAGACCCTTAACTTCAGAGGTATGACCAACCTCCAGGTGGCAGTAGGCCTGGGGTCTCTAACCTCTGAGTAAAGGAGACTCTCATCCCAATAGATCCTATGGGACCCACTGACACTCCCAGCAGCCTCAGCAGAGGCTTGCCGTCTGAGGGGTTCAAGAGAGGGGCAGGCTTGCTGCTCCTGGCTCAGATCTGCCCTGGAAGGGTCCCCAGTCCCCAAGAACTCCAGGGCATGTGCAGTAGAAGTCAGTTTGGCCTGTGATCTGGTCACAGCAAACACATCTGGAGAGATACCCAGCATTGCTGCATGAGTCCTAAGTTACATCTCAGCCCAGGCTGAGGTCTCCAAATAATTGCCAAACAAGCATTCTACTGGGGAGTCTAAGCTAACCACAACTTTCTTATGGACACTTACCCCTCCCCAGCTGAAATTAACAACTGACAAGGAATGATCAGTACTGACATTGTTAGCATTGGTCACTAGGTACATCTCACCAAGTATGATCTGGTCAGGGCCTACTAGATCTTTTGCCACCATGGTCACACTTGCACCTGTGTCCCTGTATGCCATGGCTTCCTTATCATTAATCAAAGGCTGCTGCGTATATTTGCCCAGGTTCCTGGGACTGACAAATAAGGTGTCAATATCCATGCCACCATCACAGACAAGTACAGCCTGAGCTGGGGTTCTGACTAAGCCAGAACCCATCTCAGAGCACAAGGTTAACCCTACGAATCCCTTGTTCCCTGTACCATCACTTGAAACTGTACTAGGGGAGCAGTTGCTTTAGGGGCAGTGGTGGTTTGAAGTGAATCCTTGGCCTTTGGACAATTGGCATAGTTTGTCCAATGGGTCTTTTATTTACATAAGCAACACCAAAGTTTATTTTTGCCTTTTCTTTTGTTGGACTTGAACTCCCTCCTCCCAGATGCAGGTGTTTGGGGCCCTGATGAAGACATTTGATCTTTACCCTTGTCCCCACCCTTATCTGATGTTTTACCATCTTGCTTCTTTTGGTCACCACCAGTGTTCTGGTGTCTCTGCTTCTGCTTCTGCTTTCTTTCCCAATTCTTGGGGAGAAGTCAGATCAGAGTCAACCAGGTATGATGCAACAACTGATTTTGGCAATTATTGAGGATCTGCTCCCTCATAATCAAATTGTACAATCCTTTAAAATCATTCACTTTACTTTGCTGCCAAGCAACCAGTCTTCCAGAGCCTTAATGGCACTGTCTACCCAGTCCTGATTCTGTGTCTTCTGGATGTCTCTGAACATAATCCTGTACTATTCAATGAGAGCACTCTTCAGGACTGAATATTTGTCAGAACCCTCTTCTCTAACAGTGAGGAGCTTATCTCTACCTTTGTCAGTAAAGGAGAGCAACAGGATAGCTGCCCACTGCTCTTGAGTGACCATGTGTACTTTACAGGCCCTCTCCAAAGCAGTTATCCATTTATGGATGTCATCCCCAACATGGTAGGGAGGGACAATCTTGCTAAGGTTCCTGTAATCAAAAAAATGTTCTTTAACTCTAGTGACACTGTTGCTGCCACCATGGGACTCTAGTCCTACCTTTTTTTCTAGCTCTCTGGACTTCTAGGGACTCTTTATCCACAGCTAATTGTTCTTGCCTGAGCCTAAGACTAGCTTTCTCAAGTTCAAGCAATTGGTACTCCCTGTCATACGAGTGGTACCTCTTGCTAGATACAGAGGTTCCTACAGACTGTCCTGAGTGATCTGATTCTGCAGAGGGAGATCTGGATCTTCTAAGTAAACTCTGCACTCTTCCAGGAGGGATGATGAGAGGCTCCTTAGAGACTTCTTCCTGACCCTCTTGAAGATTTGGATAGTCCAGGTGGGAACTTTCTGGTTCCTCCTGGCCAGGGTTTGAATGTAGGTCATAAAGATGTCATCTCCTGGCCTATCTTCATTCCCTGTCCCACCCACTCTCTCCTGTTCTTTTGACCCAAGGGTCTTCCTAAGGTCATCAATAAGTGACATCTCTACGAGACTTTGAGTGTTGGCACTTCTCCCTGTCTTCAGCTTTGTAGAGGCACACATGGCTTTCAATTCTTGGAATGAAAGCTCACTGTATCTAGAAGGCAGAGAGCCACTTGCATCTCCTTTAGAAGACATACTAAATGTGGTGCGGTGTGAGTACCTACCTAACCTAGTGGGAAACTAAGCTCTCTTAGGTTGGAGAAAGGGTGGGCTAAACCCTTGACTTACCCAACCCCAAGTTCAGTAGATCTTACTTATCCAAGCTAGTTTTATATGTACCTAGTTCTTAGTGGTTTTTAGTTCATCAATGCAAAGGTTTATCTGGTAAAACAATGCATGCTTGAATTCCAACTGCTGCACATCAATGTAAGAAGTTGGCCTGGTATATAATGTCCACTAATTAAAGTGAGCCCAAGAAAGGAGTCAGGCCCTTTGGACAGGACTTAGGTAGCGCCATGAACTAGTGTTTAAAAAATAGATTCACCTAAAGTCCTATTCTGTTATTTTTAGAAGTAATCACACTATATGCTTTTTGTGATTAGGGTTATTTATTTACCCACACGTTTTTTTCTTTTTTTTCCGTTATATAGTAGGAATAACCTCTTGTTTCAGAACAACACATTTGACATTTGCACTTCCATTTACCAAAATCACAGTAACAAAAAAACCAAAAAAAATTATATATCAAAAATCACATAATGACCACATAAAACATACGATATGTCAATACATAATTTTACATTTGCAACAACATATGCACAATGTATCTAAATTTTCGTATATGCCACCAACTATTTAGGCATATGTTAGACAAACCAATTTGCCTGATTTTGTACTTCACATGTTCAACATCAGAAAATTGAAAAAGCCGACGCGTTTCAAGCCTCGCTGTATTCTTTACGGGCTTTCATCAGGGCTTCTTAGTTCATGTAATATGGACATACCTACAAGTAAAACATAAAATATCAATTCTAGCTCCTCCTTTGTCTTTGCAATTAGTGTAAACCCGCTTGGGTAGCGACGCCTACCTCTTTATCTATGAGTTGAAGACCAAATCTCTATTGTCCACCAGTCTGCCTCTAGACAGCAACATGTATCCTACAACAATAAAACAATTGATAGTCCTCATGGTATTCCAGTACATATTCCCACATTTTACATATGTGGCAACCAGTTAGACGAACGCCACGTACCTTGTCTCCATGGGAGTGACCTTTCTAATTGGTTTCCTTTGCCCTCGTTCTGTGCCGGTCTATTTTTTGATATTCTGAAAATAAATCCATGTACACAGCAACACGTTTAGGACAGTGCAGCAGTGGGGGATTGTAATACTCATCTATATTTCAAAACCGAAAATACCTTATTTAAGGGGAAGTCGATTATCGACCTTGGTCGGAACGTGCCGGATGTATCTCTTCTCTCCGGTTCGTCTAAAAAACGAATCGGGGGTCGAGGTTATTATTATATTATGTAAGTATCTTGGTTCTTAACATGCGGTGCACAATGCTTGGATATTGGCAACACCGGCTTACCTCTCAAGGCGCTTCGGCATTCATAGCAGTGGGGTCTGTTTAATCGGCAATGGGCAGGGACGCTGAATTCTCGGTTGTATTTACTGCAAACCTGGCCACATATCCGGAAGGGCTCATAAATCGCTTTCTGTTAGAGAGCTCGGCAGCATGGGAAATGTTGTTCGAACTAATGATTGGCCTCAAAGTAACACAAGCGGCGGATCCGCTTCAGTGTAACTAGCATTTGGTGTTGAGATATTTAATTACTACGGGGGTCTTTTAGGTTTAAAAAATATTTAACAAATGTAGGATGTGTTCACCATTTTGTGACCCTTGCGCTGGAAGTGCGCAACCTCATGGGAATTGTAGTGTTTTTTACACACCCTTGCGTGCTTGAACTGCCAATCACTACCTTCCTTTATCATGTAGTGAGGAGCTCGAGCTCTCGTTATTTCTATGTTTAAATCTTCCGTTCTGCGACAGTTTTTTATTAAGTCAGAACCTGCTCCCATACTGTGAGTTTAATATACAGGACTTGAACTATTTATTTTGTTGCTGTGCAGACCGGACCTAGGACAAATTTTGGCTTCTCAATCTGATTGAGGTCTATTAATGCAGGTTACAGGCTTCGAATCAGGTCGAGCATAAATACATATACACATAACTCATTTACAACGTTTTTTAGCATCCGACATGTACTTTTACAGTTATATGACATATACTTTACAGGTATTTTGCCAACAACAACACATCTTGTTCATGCATCACACTTTCGATAGTTCTGACATTTCATTAAGTCCTGTGAGCACACTGTGGTACTTCATTATTAAGTATGCTTCCTTCGCTAGCAATATAGATTCTACATCTATTCTGTTATCAGAACCCTTTAAGGTTAATAACACTGTCCATTTGAAATCTTTTTCGCAGTGCCCTTCTTTTATATAGTGTGCCACCATAGGGGCCGTGCTTACTTTCTTTTTAATTCTGGACCGATGCTGTGTGATCCGTTAATTGATTTGCTGGTTTGTTTTGCCTATATAGATCTTACTACAGGGGAAAATTACTGCATAGACAACGTTTCTTGTCCTGCAGTTTGTGAATGTTGTGTGTTTCCATTTCACGCCCTGGTGAACAAACTCTGTACCTTCGATCGTGGATTCGCATGCGATACAGTTTCCACACTTATGGTGGCCTTCCACTGGCTTCATACCCAAGTGTGATCTTAAATCCTTTTTTATTTCCTTGGGGAAGATATCAGCCCACACCAACTCTTGCCCGATACTCCTATTCTTTTTCATCGCAAAGAGTGGTCTTGGGAATTGTAGCTCTTGGTTTTCCAGCAAATGCCAATTACGCATTATAATCTGTTTAAATTTGTTTGTTGCGGGGCCAAAGGTGGAAACGCATACAAGTATCTCCAATTTTGGTCTTTCTTTTTTCTGGAGTAGCACCTCTCTCGGTGTGTACCAAGCACGCTTCTTGGCGTGCTTAAGCATTTTCTTCGGATATCCTCTTTTTTGCATCTGGTCACAGAAGTTGCCTGCAAAAAAATCGAAATCATCCTTTTGGGAGCAATTTCTGCGAATGCGTAACAGCTGCCCGTAAGGGAGATTTTCTTTTAAACATTTTGGGTGTGCGCTCTTAAAGTGCAATATTGTGTTTTTATCAGTTTCTTTACGGTGTAAAGCTACTGAGAGAGTACCTTCTCTAGGGATTACATCTACATCTAGGAACGTTAGTTTGGATTTGCTTTTGGCATAGCTGAATTTGATATCATGGTGTCTTGATCCAAGCCATCCAAAAAATTCATCTAGATCCTCACTTGAGCCAGACCAAAGGCACCAGATATCGTCAATATACCTCAGCCATTGATTAATCCTGCCAAGGAATGGATTATTGTCAAAGATACATTTCTCCTCAAATTGTGCCATGAAGAGGACCGCCATCTCTGGGGTAAAAGGACATCCCATGGCGGTCCCCTTCGTTTGGAGATAAAACAAGTCTCAATGATTATTTTGTAGTTCAGATACTGAAGCAAAGTCACTGCTAGAGAAAATTGAAAAGGAAATTGTTACCTTCAAAGACAATACTATTAGTTACAAAACGTTTACATTTGAGAAAGACAGTAAGGCTTTCAGTCTTGAACAAGCTTACCCATATTTAAAGGAAGATTTTTATACTTCTGGGGAATCGCGTAGGGCCCTCACAAACTATCAAGGGTGCTCACGAAATAGATTTACTACATTTTCTGAAACTTCATCTTCCGAATCTTCAACAGACTCTGACTCAAGACCGGGACAACAAAAGAAGCAGGGGGCTTTTTTAGAGAAAGGCCAGCCAAGAGGCAAAGTATGATTCAAACAGCCGTGGGAGATGCGAACACGGAGACAGTTTTACAAATCATGAAAGAAAGCTCTATTGTCAAACTGTCAACGAAAATTTTACCTAAGAGTGAGGAATCTGTATTAGAACTGGGCCTCAAATTTGTTCCAAAGAGAGACACAGATTATACCAAACTAAAATTAGAAACCTTGGAATTTTGCAGAAAAAATCGCCTCAAAGCGTTTTTTCAAGACAAAGAATACAAAGGATACTTGGAGACTACAGGGCTAGCCAGGGCTAGCCAATAAATCGAAGTTTGTTCCACCAGCATACGGGGTACCAAAAGCAGTATTCGCATATGAACAAGCGGTCATGTCCTCCCTGTCACAACTAGAGAAACATGGCAAGTTTTTCAACAAAAACATGACCTTAGATCAACAAAAGGCACTCATGGATTTAAAGAATGATGGGACGGTAGTCATAAAACAGGCAGACAAAGGGGGAGCCCTAGTAATCTGGCCAAAAGAGATGTACATGAGAGAAGGAAATACTCAGGTTGAAAATGAGGAGTGTTATAGGAAAATTAATGAGGACCCCACCAGAGCAATACAAGAACATGTATCAGTGATCCTAAAAGAAGGACTAGACATAGGGATGCTGGGTCCCAAAGAATTTTATTATCTGACTAAGCGATACCCAAGGGTCCCAGTCCTGTACTTCCTCCCAAAAATACACAAAAGGCTTAATGACCCACCGGGAAGTCCGATCGTCTCGGGGTGTGACTCCGTCTTGGAGCCACTATCAAAATATGTGGACATTTTTTTAAAGCCTTTCCTCTCAGATGTGCGTTCATACTTAAGAGACACAACCGACTTCATGGAAAAAGTGGAAGGTGTACAATTTAATGACCAAGAACAATGGATGGTATCCTTTGATGTCACCTCCTTATACACCCAAATATCACAAGATGAGGCACTGGAGGTCATTGAACTGTACCTTGAAAAAAGAACAAGACCACACTGGGTCAGTACTGAATTCATTTTGAGTCTAGCCACAGTTGCCCTTAAAAAGAATTATTTTAAGTTTGGTGTCTCGTTTTATCTCCAAAAAAAGGGGACCGCAATGGGATGTCCTTTTTCCCCAGAGATGGCGGTCCTCTTCATGACACAATTTGAGGAGAAATTTATCTTTGACAATAATCCATTCCTTGGCAGGATTAATCAATGGCTGAGGTATATTGACGATATCTGGTGCCTTTGGTCTGGCTCAAGCGAGGATCTAGATGAATTTTTTGGATGGCTTGGATCAAGACACCATGATATCAAATTCAGCTACGCCAAAAGCAAATCCAAACTAACGTTCCTAGATGTAGATGTAATCCCTAGAGAAGGTACTCTCTCAGTAGCTTTACACCGTAAAGAAACTGATAAAAACACAATATTGCACTTTAAGAGCGCACACCCAAAATGTTTAAAAGAAAATCTCCCTTACGGGCAGCTGTTGCGCATTCGCAGAAATTGCTCCCAAAAGGAGGATTTCGATTTTTTTGCAGGCAACTTCTGGGACCAGATGCAAAAAAGAGGATATCCGAAGAAAATGCTTAAGCACGCCAAGAAGCGTGCTTGGTACACACCCAGAGAGGTGCTACTCCAGAAAAAAGAAAGGCCAAAATTGGAGAGACTTGTATGCGTTTTCACCTTTGGCCCCGCAACAAACAAATTTAAACAGATTATAATGCGTAATTGGCATTTGCTGGAAAACCAAGAGCTACATTTCCCAAGACCAGTCTTTGCAATGAAAAAGAATGGGAGTATCGAGCAAGAGTTGGTGAGGGCTGATATCTTCCCCAAGGAAATAAAAAAGGATTTAAGATCACACTTGGTTATGAAGCCAGTGGAAGGCCACCATAAGTGTGGAAACGGTATCGCATGCGAATCCACGATCGAAGGTACAGAGTTTGTTCACCAGGGCCTGAAATGGAAACACACAACATTCACAAACTGCAGGACAAGAAACGTTGTCTATGCAGTAATTTTCCCCTGTAGTAAGATCTATATAGGCAAAACAAACCAGCAAATCAATTAACGGATCACACAGCATCGGTCCAGAATTAAAAAGAAAGTAAGCACGGCCCCTATGGTGGCACATTATATAAAAGAAGGGCACTGCGAAAAAGATTTCAAATGGACTGTGTTATTAACCTTAAAGGGTTCTGATAACAGGATAGATGTAGAATCTATATTGCTAGCGAAGGAAGCATACTTAATAATGAAGTACAACAGTGTGTTCACAGGACTTAATGAAATGTCAGAACTATCGAAAGTGTGATGCAAAAACAAGATGTGTTGTTGTTGGCAAAATACCTGTAAAGTATATGTCCCATGTCATATAACTGTAAAAGTACATGTTGGATGCTAAAAAACATTGTAAATGAGTTATGTGTATATGTATTTATGCTCGACCTGATTCGAAGCCTTTAACCTGCATTAATAGACTTCCATCAAACTGAGAAGCCAAAGTTTGTCCTAGGTCCGGTCTGCACAGCAACAAAATAAATAGTTCAAGTCTTGTATATTAACCGCATCGATGTGGCTGCTTTTCCCACTGTGTGCGGCGATTTTAAAAACCCCGCGGTTCATGACGAGCTCAGCTCGTCATGAGCGCACGGCAGGTTACGCTCATGACGAGCTGAGCTCGTCATCAGCCTGGAAGGGGTTAAACTCACAGTATGGGAGCGGTGTCTGACTTAATAAAAAACCGTCGCAGAATGGAAGATATAAACATAGAAATACTGAGAGCTCAAGCTCCTCACTACATGATAAAGGAAGGTAGTGATTGGCAGTTCAAGCACGCAAGCGTGTGTAAAAAACACTACAATTCCCATGAGGTTGCGCACTTCCAGCACAAGGGTCACAAAATGGTGAACACATCCTACATTTGTTAAATATTTTTTTAAACCTAAAAGTAGTAATTAAATATCTAAACACCAAATGCTAGTTACACTGAAGCGGATCCGCCGCTTGTGTTACTTTGAGGCCAATCATTAGTTCGAACAACAATTCCCATGAAGCCGAGCTCTCTAACAGGAAGCGATTTATGAGCGCTTCCGGATATGTGGCCAGGTTCGTGGTAAATACAACCGACAATTCAGCGTCCCTGCCCATTGCCGATTAAACAGACCTCACCGCTATGACTGCCGAAGCGCCGTGAGAGGTAAGCTGGCGTTGCCAATATCCAAGCGTTGTGCGCCGCATGTTAAGAACCAAGATACTTAAATAATATAATAATAACCTCGATCCCCGATTCGTTTTTTTAGACGAACCGGAGAGAAGAGATACATCCGCCACGTTCTGACCAAGGTCGATAATCGACTTCCCCATAAATAAGGTATTTTCGGTTTTGAAATATAGATGAGTATTACAATCCCCCACTGCTGCACTGTCCTAAACATGTTGCTGTGTACATGGATTTATTTTCAGAATATCAAAAAATAGACCGGCACAGAACGAGGGCAAAGGAAACCAATAAGAAAGGTCACTCCCATGGACACAAGGTATGTGGCATTCGTCTAACTGGTTGCCACATATGTAAAATGTGGTAATATGTACTGGAATACCATGAGGACTATCAATTGGTTTATTGTTGTAGGATACATGTTGTTGTCTAGAGGCGGACTGGTGAACAATAGAGATTTGGTCTTCAACTCATAGATAAAGAGGAAGGCGTCGCTGCCCAAGCGGGTTTACACTGATTGCAAAGACAAAGGATGAGCTAGAATTGATATTTTATGTTTTAATTGTAGATATGTCCATATTACGTGAACTAAGAAGCCCTGATGAAAGCCCGTAAAGAATACAGCGAGGCTTGAAACGTGTCGGCTTTTTCAATTTTTGTACAAAATCAGGCAAATTGGTTTGTCTAACATATGACTAAATAGTTGGTGGCATATACGAAAGTTTAGATACGTTGTGCATATGTTGTTGCAAATGTGAAATTATGTATTGACATATTGTATGTTTTATGTGGTCATTATGTGATTTTTGATATATAAAGTTTTTTTTTTTTTGTAACTGTGATTTTGGTAAATGGAAGTCCAAATGTCATATGTGTTCTTCTGAAACAAGAGGTTATTCCTACTATATAACCCCAAAAAAAGAAAAAAACGTGTGGGTAAATAAATAACCCTAATCACAAAAAGCATATAGTGTGATTACTTCTAATAATAACAGAATAGGACTTTAGGTGAATCTATTTTTTAAACACTAATTAAAGTGGTCACCTTGCACCAGTCCAAACAACCCTTATGGTGATTTAAGAGCTCAAAGATAACCGTAGAAATATATCCAAGGGTTAGCTGTGGAGAGCAGCCTTCAGGCTTAGTCTTGAATGAATGTTAAGCAGCTTGTTTTACCAGAATGCAACCTTATTGTGTTGGTTAAATGAAAGGAGAACCACACAGTAGTTATAAAAATATGTATTTATTATTAGAACATACCTTAAATACCTCACAGTATCTGCTACATGCATATAAACACAAAGTACTCAATACTGTAGCACAGAAACAATCGTAAGTAGCACTAATACACAGTGGTCTCCCGGGGTAGACTAAGCCATATACTAAAATAGTGGTATAAGAACCACAGCTCGAGTCAAGACAGATTCTAGAGGTTGTAGAATCGCTGGGACCCCAAGGAACCACCCAAGGTGAGTAACAGGTGCAATGTGAGAACACGACAGTGTGCTACGTACCATTAAATGGGAAAGTCGCAGTTGCAGTTTTAAAGTTTAAGGACCCTTCCCAGTGGATTACAAAGAAACCCTTTATAACATAGAAGTTTGGAGAGCCACCCCACCCGTGGATACCTAAGTACCAGAGTTACCTATCCCAGGGAAGCTGGGTGCATAGGGCTGAAGTGGCATTGGGAACTGTCGTTGTTCTCAATGGGAGCCCTCAAAGAAATGCCACTGCTGGAAAGAAGAAAAGTGTCCGGTGGAACCCACATGTGGATTCTTGATGAAAGGAACCTGAAAGCAGAGGGGACAGAGTCTGGGTCGCTCAGAAGTGACCAGGGGCGCAATAGATTCCAAGGTTTGATATCAAACACAACATGTTTTGTTGCAGCCATTTTCAAGATAGCATTTTACGTGAGCATATAATGCACCTCTACCTATATATCTGCTGTGTCACCGACGACCCGGGAGAAAGGTCTCCGAATGCTGCAGGGGTGCTCTGTTCATGCAGGGGCACACTCTCACATAAAATCCAGCACCCTGCCTCTAGAATTGTCAAGGCCTGCTAGAGGGGTAAACCTATATCTAAAGTAAGTGGTGCATGCACCATCTTACACAGGCTGCAATGGCAGGCCTGTAGTTCCATTTTGCATGACCTCTCATGGGTGGCATAATACATGCTTCAGCCCATGGGAGGCCTCTGGGGTACCTATGCCCTGGGTACATGTGTACCATATACTAGGGACTGTCAAGGGTACCCCAGTATCCAATCTGGAGTGTACCTAAGTACATGCATAACATTTTACGGAGAAAGCAGATAGATTGGGGTCCTGATTAGCAGGATCCCAGTCAAGCTAGTCAAAACAGTGCAACATGAAGTGAAAAGTGGGGGTAACCATAAGCAGCAGATCCTACTTTCCTACATATGCCATTGCATGCCCTTGTAAATTGATCTATATTGGACAGACAACCCAAAAAGTATGCATACAAATCTGTCAACGCAGAAGCCACATTCGATGCAAAGTAAGCAGTGCACCATTGGGGGATCATTTCCATCTCAAAGGCCACACTGAGGATGACTTAAGCTGGCAGGTGATCACGGTGGTCAAGCTCCCACCCAGAGGCACCAACATTAATTCATTTCTGAACAAAGAAGAATTTAAATGGATATTATGGACCACCAGTCTACACAGCGGGTTAAACAGAGCAGTGGATTAGATGGCTCTGCTAGTATCGCCTTAGGTTCTTTTGATAATGTCAACTGCTTTTTGAACTTCACTAACATCATTTCAGTCCTCATGGGGTACTGTAGCCATCATTCTCTCCTTGTACAGGCATTTCTTGTTTCAGGCATACATATTTAAGTCCTAAGGATGGGCCCCAGATTGTAAAGATGGATTGAAAAATCGTTGACAAACCGTACCGTGACTATTGCAATTGCTCTTTATTTTATTTTGTTAAGAATAGCATTGTATCGTATAGCATATGTGCCACTAATTGTTTATTTGTGCAGTCACCCTGTAAATGCCTGAGCTTTGTTCATCTAATTGTTTGTTGCCCTGTATTTGTCCCACTTTTTAGGTTTTTTCAACATTTATTAAATTCTTGAATTATTTAATTAGATTTTTGTTGCCCCAGAAATAATATTTACACGTGTGTGGATTGCTGTACAACATTCTGTTGGTAGGGACAGCTTGTTCTTCTATAAATACGTTTATGAAACCTGACAAGATCTATTGAAAATGTACAATGGCTTCACCCTGTATGACAATAATTACCTGAATGGTGTCAATGCCAGCATTCTGCTATGGGTGTTCCTTATGCTAAGAATAAGCCATCACCAGCATTTTCTCATATGTGTCCCATATTCGAAGAATTATCTCCATTTGCCAGAACTGGCACTTTGCCATCTGTGTCTTCATAAACAAGGAACTACCTCCAGTATGCCAGAGCCAGTGGCAGACCCACAAGCATAATACACTCACAAAAACACTCTTAGTCCTGCTCACTTACATTTACTCACACCCACCCACACTTTAACTGCCTCTTTTGTCCTCACACTCTCTGACACTCGTTCTAGAACAGTCACTCACACTCAATTGCGCTCACTCTTACTCTCACTCACACTTCCAGTCTCATTCTCACAGTTTCATTCACACCCAGTGCCCCTTATTCTCACTCACACTGACTCATTCATTGTCACTTACAGTTAAACTCACTGACCTTCATTCTCATTCATTCTCACACAACCAGACATGCTCACATACACAAACACATACTCTCTATGACCTGCTTGCAATCACACATTTGAAAGACCTTTTCACTTACCTTCAGCAGCCTAAACTAATCTGCTTTAGCTCCTCAGCTGCTGATGTAGGTAGAACCTCTGGACAGGCACACAGCTCCTTCCTGCCTGAGTCACTGCAGCAGGAATCTGAAATCTCAAGCCTGCACTGTATATACACTATGCTGAAATAGGCGCAAGCTTTCATTCTCTTGCATTTTTCTATCAACCCCCTTCTAACTAATTACAATGTGGGATAGGGTCAAAGAGGCGCCTCTCATTACTCCATCATTTGGCAAGAAGAGAGATAGCAAATTCACAGGCTAATTTACACGCAGACTCAGGCAAAGAAGGGCTAAAGTCTGAAGCACCTTAGCCGTTAGTGATACTCAGCTGTGTCACAAATGGATAGCATGTAAGCATATCAGAGACCTAAGCTTAGTATTGGGGCTTCACCAGCCTGGATAATCTCTTTGATGGCTGGTGCAGGCACCTCTGTGCACCTGCTCCATTGATCAGACAGATTTACCGACATAGGCTACTGCTTGACCTTAGCATATACTGAACGTCAACATTTTTCACACCACTATTATACCAAAAGTGAATAATTGGCTACTATTCACTATTAAAACAATAATAAAGGACAGAAAACAAGGAGAATAGAGCCTCGACACCCACAAGGGTGACCACCACTGACATCCTTGTACCTTCTGTTCTTCACAAAACTGAAAAACATGAAGAATTATTCATGCTGTAACCCAGCAAATCAATTTGTATGCAATAACCCTCTCCCACTTACTGCCAGTCATATTTAACATCATATATAACCTTAATTTTCTCTTGGATCTTTACAGAACCCATCCTTATAGCACAATGATCAGTATTAACTTGCAGGTACAACCCAGCTAACATCACACACTATGGGATTGGGGTTTCTGCTATAAAGAGCTTTTAGCACCACAAATACAGTAACGGGGTAATGAATTAGCTTGCACACCATAAAAAATTAAAAACAACTCTTAATTTGTCCCAAAAGAAATTCAGTATTAAATACATATGTTCCAATATAGTTGCTCAATCCCCCAAATATAAGAATACTGGTTTGAAGTCAAAAATAAGATTCTTTATTTCTTTCTTGCAATATACAGATGAACACAGCCATCCCGTTTCATCCTAAAGATAGTGGGACTTCTTCAGGGCTGATATAAAAATACAAAAAAAGCCAAAATTATTTAAATCGTATACATAAGAAAAGGAAAACATATCATACAAAAATATTAAAATTATAACTTGTTAGAATTATAATACCATTGTGGTACATTGATTAATTAAATGACCATACCAAGGTGTGGTCCTAATTGAAAGCAAGACATGCCTCATGTACAAGTTCATTTCCCAATAAGGAATTGGCTAACGGTTCTCATAGGCATCCTTTCTTTACAATATAATGAGAATGTGTATTTATCAATCATCTACAATTTCTTGGTTTATGCAACAGGTAATCCCAAAATGCATACCAACAGTCAGCAATCATAATGCAACAAATGACCAGGACATTAAGACAGTAGTAAATCTCTATTTGACAGTTCACCTAAACAAAATGTTGAAATCTTAAATTGATAAATATTTATTCATTATATATTGAATTACAAAACCAATATCAAATGTAATTAAATAATCATCATACATTGTGCATTACTATCAATATAAACACATTTGAAAAGAGTATGTAAATAGTCAATATTACTCATTTTACCCAATTGCTAGTATCCATTACTTAACAAATTCATATTGATTCCAAGTTAGAGCCCTATTTTGGCAGTCCTCTGTAAATAGAAATAGTCCAAATAAACTTGTTTAGGTTCAACAGTCACACAATAAGTTATAAAACTACATATTAGATATATATATATTATTTCATAGGAAATCCAAAAGTATTATATCGTAGTTGCCCTTATAAACCTGCATTGTCCAAAATATTTTCTTGTAAAGTGCACAGATATCAGAATAAAACAGTGCACATTTTAAGATAACACACAAATACCTACAAAGGAATCATTTACTTATCATTCCATTAGCTCAAAACATAACTTTTTATCACAACAGTAATTTTTAATGAAAATGTGACCTTCCCACATTTCTTACAGGATAACATTTGTCCATTAATACCAATACAAAAAGATAACCCCAAAAATAAAAGATAATATCATAGTGTAAACACTACAAAATCACTGCAATATATGTGACCAAGTAAGTATAACACATCAGACAAGGTGTTGTATAAATGTCATCACATCCTTCAAGCAAAACACTACACTAATATCTATAATGTTTCGTATGGTACTCATCTTCTCATTTACACATAAATACTGTGCTACCATATTAGAAAGGGTCAAACGTAACCTTTAAAATAATATTAAAAGCTTTCAACCTATATTAAATATATATCTCGCATACCAACAATATTCAGTAATCTTAAGGTAAATCAAAAACTGCCCTTTAGATAACCAACGAGTAAATGAATAGATCACAATTCATCATGTACATCTGTTGCCCTTCCAAAATACTAAATTTGTTTACCGATCTTAAACTGGTCGGCCACGATTGAATACGTCTAGCAGGACACAAAACGAATCAAAGCTGAGCATTCCTTCTAGCCATTTTACAACATACTCAAGCCATCAAACCACTCAATATTAACACAGTCTCCATACTTGAATCCTTTGATATACACTGAATCTAACCATTATAGTCACATGCCAAGGGGGCACCATATTTCAATTGTGTCAAATTGTAAGCAGGAACCCAAAGTCCACATCGATAACCACCCAGAGCACAATCACAGCACAATTTTTTAAAGAATATCTAGTCCCTTCCAATCATTTTTTAACCTAAGATCACTATCAAGCTATAAAATCTTATTGCACTCCCCGTACCTGAGCCCTTCAATGGGACCCGAATCTTAGAGTCCTATTCACATGTCAAACTGGTGTCATAGTGCAGTTCAAAAAATGCCATAGGCAGAACACAGAAATGATGTTGATTACCGAATAAGGCATATATTAAGAAAACATAATGAGCCGGGCCATTTTGAAACAGAAAACACACCCATTCAGTTCACAGCAAACCAGAATAAATCAGCCAATATTCCTCTCAATTTCTTCAAACAAATCAACCCAAATTAACTAATAATCAAATTGAAAAACTGATACATTGATGCACAAAAAGCACCAGCCACAAATGCATGTTGTAATCACACCATATCCTAATTCCATTCAATTTACAGGCAGTAACCCACAAGTCATACACTGGCCCCATTGTGCACATACTCAAATACGCAATTAACCGGCAGCCATCTTGGGTGAGAAAACAATCTTATTGTCTTGCACATATTCAAAAGAAACATTTTATCCATTTCCAGCCAAATGGAGAGAGACATACCTTATTCCTTAAATAATGATATTACACAAAAAGCTGTAACCAAAAGTGCACAACCAACAGATGGTAATGATATCAATGTCAACCAATAATTATCCAGGAAAAACAAAAGGCGATTGTATTTATCAGAATCAGAAAGCCAGGGCATATTCTTAAAAAAATGTAACCAAGCAATGAGCTGTTCCCACTCAGCTAAATCACGTCAGCTACAGGTGTCTATCATTGCCATCTCAAATATCTTATGTACAAATTACCATCCTTAAAATCCTCTACTTTTATTTATTAAAAATGGATGTAATACATCATAACAAATGATGGAATTTATGTTCCTTTTTTAGTCTGAATTTAACAGAGTGATTGAAATGTCACACAAATACCTAGATTCAAACTTCGTTCTAACAAAGGGGCCTATTTCGATGTTGGTAAGAAAGACTCTGACCTGCGGTCGGAGGCTTTACGACCGACATCTACGGTTTCACTTCCGACTGCCTAATTATAATCTAGGTGGTCGAAAGTGAAACTGGCTGGTCATTCCAGCTGGATTCCAACGAGCTCAAGGATCCCGTTGGCCTGTCGGAACCAGCACGTAATCCTAATAGGGCAGCTTTTCTGTCACCGGGATTACGATGTCGGTTTACAACAGGCTTTCAATGCCGGGCTTTCCGACATGGAAAGCCTGTCGGAAAGTGACTTTGGGACTCCTAGCATGGCCCCCTTCTCGCTACAGCTTCCGGTTGGGGGCCAAGGGTACACCCCTGTTCATCCCTGCATGGTGTGGCAGGCACCTTTAGGTGCTTACCACACCGTGTATGGATTAACAGAATCTCCCATTTTTCTATGTGCTACAGCCGGTTTACAGAGAAATGGGAGAATGCGAACGCACCATGTGTCGGGACGCTGACCGGAGGTCGGTGGATCCCGAGATTGCGACGGTGTCGGTCTAAGGCAACACCGACCAACATCGTAATGAAGCCCAAAGAGTTAGATACTAGCTGGGACTTACTTTCTGTCTGACAGTCTGCCCCTGCTATTTGTCGCCAAAGGTTTCTTAGTTAGCGTAGTTTCTAAACCAGGGGCCTTGAGAAGAAGCTCCCAATGTTTATTGAGACCTTTCCATATGTTTTGGCTAGAAGTTGTGTAGGTGGTGATGAAAGCTAAATGGCCATTGCTTTTCTCTTTATTCCTTTCCTTTAATGAGGTTCTGCCTTGGAATTGTTTGAACTTTATGTTTGGTCTTCTCTAAAATCTTGGGATTGTACCCACTCTGAATCATTCTATAAATAGTTAAGTCAATATTGTGTTCACATTCGATCAGGCCTGTACTGGGAAGCCAAAGTAGCCCTGGCAAATTATTTCATAGCAGCACCCGTGCAGGGGGTAGTGAGCAAGCACAGTGACTGACCAATAGAAGTGGTTTTGGGAGTGTGTTCCCCTAAGAAAAGTTTGGAAAAAATGGCAAAAATGATGCTTTCTACAACATATTTTTCCTTATATATTCAGTTGTAGTACCTTTTTATAATGTCCTTACAGCTCCCCAGGATACCTCGTCATACCCACACACCTTCATATGGAGAACAGAAAGACCATTTCGAGGGATGTTAGCATTCTCAACCCCAGAAAGTGGTTCAGAAGAGCCGGCAATATTTTGGGCCTCTACCACCCTAATGATGACCTCCACCACAGATTCCCTCACTATCACTCTTCAACAGGACCCCTCATCTCTCCATAGCCCCTCTCTAACATGTATTTAATTTGATTTATAGAGCCTGTCATACCAGTGTAGGGTGTCAGACAACTTAAGATCACACACACATACAGAGACGATGAATCAGTGTGCAAAAATGTTACATAAGACGGCGTAGGATTCAAATTTCATCCATATTGGTAGGTAAGTGTGCTTGGTCTGGAGAATAACAAACTAAGGATTGAAAATGTAACAAAGTGTTTAGGGTTGGCTTTACTAATAATACATTATTACTACCCAAACCAACCCTTTTTGGAAACATAAGAATAATTAAAGATTGCGGAAGTGCATACTTTTCTAACCTGTGCCATGCAGCTTGCATGTAGCTCTTTGCTGGCAATTCGGCGCTAGATTACGTTTTTAACTTAAAAACTACAAGTGATCAAAGGATTACTATGACAAAAGCAGTAACCAACTGAGCTATCCTTATAAAAGAAAATTATGTGTTCTGCATTGAACACGTTCTTTCCAAAAGGTATCTTAACCCTCTGCTCTAGACAAATCTCAGATCCCTCTTTAGCAGGAACATTAAATCCCAGCGTTATCTTTTTCTTTTGTAGACTGAAAATTGCTGGACAAAAAAGGGGTGGGTCTGCAGTGGGTGGTTTTAAACACATATCATTTAGCAAAACACAGATCCCCAGGTCAGGGATAAACCGAGCCCATGTACAAAACTGCTCCTCACCCTTCCAGCTTCCAGGGGGCATGCCCGATACAGCCTGTTCGGACTTGCATTCAATCTCCTAGTAGATAAAATAAAATACAATGGGGCCTAATGACTGCTATAAAAGAACACCTTGAAATGTCACACAAACACCTAGCTTCGGCTTTCTTCCACACAAAGAGTTGGACATTGTTTATGAATCTATAAACTCCATAAGTGATACCTGTTCATTATTTGGAATGAAAACCATATAGATTTACATAGGAATAGAATCTGAAAATTGTCTATTGTATCCCACTGGTAGCATATTTGGTGGACAATGTGTTCAGTAGGTGGGAAATTATTTAAAGACTGACTTAGAGTTTGGCTCAACAAGCAGAGCTTAATTTGAGCTGTGGTTTCCGGCACTTTACTGTCAACACCGGGGCTTATGACAGCCTGCCACATGCTGTTGCTGTTTGTTTTATTTTTTGAGAAGCACAACATATGTTGTATAATGATTAAATATACAATTAATATCACTGATATCTGCCACCTATAAGAATAGCTTGGGCGACATGTATTAGTTATTTTAAATATATATTTAAAGTCTAAACTGGCACACTTATATGAGTGTGATGGCTAGTAGAGATAGCACTGCCATTGTCAGTGCTCGTGGGAGCAATGGGTGGTGCAAGCTGCAGTATCCTCCTGACAAAGTACTGGTAATGAGAGAACCTGTCTGCTAAGCACACAGTTTACCCACCCCATTTAAAGCACAGGAACTGCTTATTGACCACTAATGGTCCACCGAAATTGGCCACCCATTTGCCTCCAAACCATTGCATTTCATGCAGTAGGTGACAATCCAACCTCCGAGACAGGTTTTCTACCATTCATAGGAGTGTAGTTACAATTGGTGCAACAGGTACAATGGCACAGGAGCCAGAGTTCTGAGGAGCTCCTTGCCCAAGACATCTTCATTATGCTATTGATCATGGTGAATCTTGGCGGGTAAAATGAAAAACACTACCTCACACAGACAAAAATCTCTGCACTTTCAAGATCCTTGATTTTTTTTTTTCAGTACCACGGTTTTCATCTTTTTCAGAAACAACCCCACGCTTTAAGGATTTGACTTCGGAAAACAAAACAGCCCGCTCTACATTCTCCAGGGCTGAATGTGCATTGGCCACACTAGCAGGTGCCCTTTCTGCAAATTGATCCTTACTGGCAGGTGAGGGACTTTTCAGACCCTCTGGCCCAGCATGACACCCAACAGTGTCTAAAAAAAACACATGAATCAATGCAATGTCTGACACCCCCATGGATGCTCACAGTTGGACATAACAGGTTTTATAATATATTATTTTTAATTGCATAGCAATAATATTAGTCATAGAGCACGCACAGAAAAAAGGACATTTGAAATTATCCCTTTGACTATTTTTGTTTGTGGGTGCAGTTTACTTAGCTCAATCTCATGACTGGGGCGAATAGTGTATTTCAATGTTTACATTCCTTCATGGCTCCTCCCTGTGTTTTTGGTGGGGCAATACAAGGGCACACAAACGACTTAGAAATGTGTGGTGGCGGGCTATTAACATGCTATCAAAACTATGAACTTTGGGAAAATACTGATAGCGACCACAACAATAATCTTTGGAGTCTATGGAAAAAGGCCAGCACCTCCGACCGAAATAAACAGCAGACTAAATATGACAATTTTCCATTGTACGAACATATTTATGACACAATGAAGTAAGATAAAAAAAAAACTACAGCAAAAAATGAATAAAATTAATACTGCCATAGAAACGTATCTGGTACCACAAACACAGTGGAGCTGGAAAATTAACTACTTGCGACCTCATTATGCACATCTAGGGGTCTAAATTCCACATCTACAGTTAATGATGCTAGGGGGTCCTTTTGATTCTGGGTACGCAACATGAAAGACAAGTTTGAGTTGAACCCTGAGAGTTTCCTCAGAAATGAAAATTACCAGGTAATCAGTAACTTAATGTCTGACTCCCAGGCAAATTCTTCATCTTTGCTGGAAACTTAGATAGGTCTCTATGCAACCCGTTGATCACTGCGAACATGTCCTGCAAGGAAAATCATTGAACAATATACTATGTAAATCTGATAAACACCTGTGAGGTTAGTAATTCTGCTGATTGGGTATCCCAGCCATTACATGGAGAGGGCACAACAGTATTAGTGACTATGGGGCAGATGTATCAACATAGAGATTTGCAAATCTCAAATAGCGATTTTTTAGAAATCGCTATTTGAGATTTGCAAATTGGTATGTATGTAGAAAATCACATTTTTTGCGATTTCTTAAAAGTCCTTAATTGCGATTAGCAAATTGCGAATCGCAAATAAGGAATAATTTCCCATTCATTTCTATGGGCCAAGAGGCCCATAGGAATAAATGTGAAGTTATTCTCAATTTGCGATTCGCAATTTGCGAATCGCAAATTAAGAATAATTTCAAGGGTGCAAGGGTGTCATAAGGACACCTTCATGCACCCCTGAAATTCACATGTGTGCGCATATGGCGCACATACATGCCCTAAGGGCATGTATGTGTGCCACATGGCACCTCACAAATGCAAAAAAGTGCTTTTGTGAAAGAAATCGCAAATTACCACCAACTTCAAGTTGGTGGTAATTTGCGATTTCTTAATGAGAAATCACACAACTTGGTTGCTTCATACATTGCATTTAAGGAATCGCAAAATTTGCGATTCCTTAAATGCAATCGCAAAATAAGGAATCGCAAATTTGCGATTCTTTATTTTGCACTCAAATGTGCTACATATATATTATTTAGCGAAAATGAGTTCGCAAACGCCGAAATTCTGCGAATTTTGGCGTTTGCGAACCCATTTGAGCTTCATACATCTGCCCCTATATTTTTTTTTGTTTTACATGAGAATTGCGATTTTAACATTTAAAGTTATCACAAATAGTTTTAGTACTCGTAATCCACTAATGTGATCACTTTCGTGGAAAAAGAGTAAGTGCACAGCTCAGTTCGGCTCCTCTGCTAAGACGGAGGAGCATCGCCCCACAAGAAAAATAAAATGATAATACTGCCAGGTTATTATCATTTCATTTTTCACAAGCCGATCTCCAGGTGCGGGACAGGGCTGGGCTGCGTGCCCAAAGAGCAGGGAAGGACCGGTAGGCACTCTTCAAGTGCTCATAACTGCTTGGTCAGCAGTCTCAGGCCGGCCAAACAGTCATGTGCACTGTGCATGATCCCCACCAGGCTGCAATGTACAGCCTGGCGAGGAACATGCCCAGGACCCCAATCTGAGTGCCGATCCAAGGCTCTCAGACCTATCACAAGGATGCTCAGCGTCGTGATTGGCTAAAGGACTCTGGAAGCTTGAGTGTTTCCTGTTCCTCCCATCGTGGTAGAAGAATGGGGGAGAAGCGACCGCAGGCAAGGTAAGTTTTTTGGGGTTTCTTTTTCCTCAGTTTTTTTTAACTCTTCCTATGCCCCCCACCCCCTTAAAGCCTGCCTTGCCACTAATATGCGGTAGTAGCGGCTACTGACAAAAGCTGCTAATACCTCCTCAACAATTAAAATAATTTAGTATATTGGGAGAAAAATACATTAAAATTCTTTAAGTCCTGATATTTTTAAAAAATATTTCTTGCTAAGCTAAACAAAAGGAGGTTTTATTTGTTTAGATATTAATATGTCTTATTTGCCATGAAAAACAAATGGCTCCATTCACCCTACTCTGTGGCCCACCGCAAACTTGTATTAGAATTAAAGTAAGCTCCCCTGTGACATATTAGTGGTCATGGTGTGTAGCTCGTTATGCAAAAATGCTCTGTAGGCTGAAAAATAGGCAAGAAGAGGCATGGGGTAAGGTTAGAGCTGTCAGTGCTTTATATGATATTGGGGCTTTTCTGGAGAGTATTTAACATTTAGGGGCCGATTAGGATGGCGGACGGAAATGGGTACTGTCCGCCATGGTGGGGGAAATTTTACTCCCGGCTGCGCCGCGGAGAAACCGCGGTTGGGATTAGGATATTCATGTCACGAAACTCCGACCGCGGCGGACGGATCACAACCAACACCGTCCGCGGTGGACGGAACACAACCAAGTCCGTCCGCGGCGGACGGAGTCCAATGAACAACCACTGCCGCGGACGGAAATGACCGCGGAAAATAAAACATGTACCGCCATACCTGAGAATACTCCGTGGCCGCAATTAGGATAAATCCGCCCGTACCACGGAACTCACAGCCATCCACGTCCGCGGCGGAAACAATGCTACGAGAACCACAGCATCACTGCGGAAGGCCAACACGCACAACATCCCTAGCGCCTAACAAATGTATGAAAGTGCACCGCAAGTCCTAAGCAAACATACAACATTGACAAGGCCCCCCCCCCCAAGCACAAGCCACCATGACACGTCCCAATTATCCAATAATGCACACAAGTCAACACGCCCACCTACCACCTGACTCGCAACAACCATTGAGACACGACTACAAAAAGACACCCCCACACAACCACAATCCCTTGCACCACAGCATTGCTGCCAGCAAGAGGGCCATTCGAGACACTGCTAACTCACATAAAATCACATAGAAGACACCCACCCACCACCCTACCACACCCACCACACAAACACCCACCACACAAATCCTACACATCACACACCACACACCTGCACCTCCCAACTCACTCAACTCACACACTGAGCACCACACACTATGGCACCCAAAAAAAAACCCAAATTCACGGAGACAGAGTTGCGGGTAATGGTAGATGAAATTATCCGTGTGGAGCCCAACATCTTCGGGGCCCAAGTCCAGCAGACGACCGTGGCGCAAAAGAACCACATGTGGGACAGGATCGTCACTCGGGTGAATGCGTCGGGGACTGTGCCGAGGACCAAGCACGACATTCAGAGGCGGTGGCATGACCTTAAGACCAGGGTCAAGGGCATCCGAGCGAAAAACCACGCCAGAGCCAATCTTACTGGCGGAGGCACACCCCCGGAGCCCATACCCTACACCGATTGGGAGGAGAAGGTGCTGGTGATACTACACCCAGAGAGCCTAGACGGCCTTGACGAAGGAGAAGAGACTGGTGAGTACAAACCAAGCACCACGATCAGCACGACATGGTCAGGCTCACACAACTGAGAATAAACATCCCCCACGCCCCAACCCATGCACGTCGGACACCAACACACTAACATGTCCATGGCTCCCAACAGGCCCCCATGTTCACGGGGAGGGTGGTGGTGGTGGTGGTGGTGGAGGGTGGGGTGTGTGAGAGGCCCAAACTACAACTCCCAACAGGCCCCCATGTTCACGGGGAGGGTGGTGGTGGTGGTGGTGGTGGAGGGTGGGGTGTGTGAGAGGCCCAAACTACAACTCCCAACAGGCCCCCATGTGCACGGGGAGGGTGGTGGTGGTGGTGGTGGTGGAGGGTGGGGTGTGTGAGAGGCCCAAACTACAACTCCCAACAGGCCCCCATGTTCACGGGGAGGGTGGTGGTGGTGGTGGTGGTGGAGGGTGGGGTGTGGGAGAGGCCCAAACTACAACTCCCAACAGGCCCCCATGTTCACGGGGAGGGTGGTGGTGGTGGTGGTGGTGGAGGGTGGGGTGTGTGAGAGGCCCAAACTACAACTCCCAACAGGCCCCCATGTGCACGGGGAGGGTGGTGGTGGTGGTGGAGGGTGGGGTGTGTGCGACAGGAAACAGAAATGTCTACAAATCAATGTAACCATGTACTGTCCACATTACTGACCAGCTCGATCTTGTCCCTCAGGTGATCGTCAACTGACTGGAGAAAGCAGTACCCGGCCGCCAGCCTCGCCTCCCACACCTACAGGACTCTCTGCTGACGACGACACAGGCAGCTCCGGGGCGGAGGATGGAGCGGGACCAAGCACGCAGCCAGGGCCATCTGGCTCACAGGGACTCCCGGGACCGACCAACGTCGCATGTGTGACTCCCGCGGCACCTGTCTCTGTGATCTGCACAGTCCCCACCACCACCAGTACCACCAGTACCACCAGTACCACCAGTACCACCACTACCACCAGCACCACGACTCCTGCCGGTGCCACCCAGCATGACCCAGCGCGCAACGCTGGTCCAACGGCCCCACACACAAGCAGGGTGAGTGGGCCACAAACACAGGCAACGGGACAACTGCCAATCAGGCGAGCCACACACCGCCGGTCAGAGGAGGGACAGCTACCCGAGCCAGTGGCACAGTCCCTACAAGCTCTTGCCAGGTGCCAGGCCTCATACGACCGGTCCCAGGCAAACGCTGATCGTGTTCACCAGGACTCAGTGGACAACACCAACATCCTGCGCGAGATCTCTGGCATCCTTGGCCAGATGTTGGTGATCATGGGCCAGCAGGCAACGATGTGGAGGGAATGGGTTGGCCGGAACAACCCCCCCCCCCTCCACCAAGTGTGTCAGCGCCACCGCCACCGTCACCTCCGCCTCCCCCGTCACCTCCGCCTCCGCCTCCACCGCCGCCACCACCACCTGAGCCCCTGGCGACGGATGTGGCCCATCACCAACCTGCCCTCCCAGCTGACTCTGTACCACCTCCGAGACGGAGGGGGCGGCCGAGGCAGGAAGTGGCTGAGAGCAGTGTTGGAGCGCCAGGCACACGCTCCAAGAGGGGACGACCTTGACAATGCCACTGCCTGTGCCAGACATTCACCCTGCAAACCATCCTGTCCCACATAGACAATCATTGCCACTGGTCTGCTGGACTAGCCTGACACCCCCCAATGTGGTGTCAGCACGGACATTTCATCTGCCATTACCTTCAACTCCAACTCCCTCCCCCCCACTTACTTGTAAATATTCACCAGCACAAAAGCACAACCTGTCAATAAATTGCATTTACTCACACAATGATGTTTTGCCTCCATGTTTATTCACATGATTGCCATCAGATACAGACGTAAACAGGTACAGGGATCATAGTCGCACATGATCATGGCGCTGCGGGAGTGACCTAGAGAAAACCAGAGACAGCAAACACACGTCAGTAAAGAGATTCACACACATCACAACACAATGCACAGCAACATTACACAAACGACAACCATCACACAAGCATGGGATGGGAGCACACACATCATGGACACTCCTATGTCCAAAGACATGAAGACACACATGTGCAACCATCACAAACCACACCCAGCTGATTAACCCCATATCCACACAACACCAGAAAACATACATGAGGCATTGTCAACCGCCACTAGAGGTAGATACTCACATTCAAGGGAAGTAGCGATCAATGAGCTGGCGCCTCTGGTCCACACCTTCCTCCTCACCACTATCCTCATCAGTCGACATGGGTGGGATGGGAGGCCGAGGAACTCCTTCGTCTTCAGGGTCCAACAGCAGTTCAATGTTATTGCGTACTGCCAGGTTGTGGAGCATGCAGCAGGCAATCATGATCTTGCACACTTTTCCTGGTGAGTAAGGCAGGGCCCCTCCGGTCTTATCGAGGCACCGAAACCTAGACTTGAGCAGTCCAAAGGTAGGTTCGATGACTCTCCGTGTCCTTCCATGTGCCTCATTGTACCGCATTTCACCCGCCGTCCTCGGATTACGTAGGGGACTGAGGAGCCAGGGCCGGTTTGGGTAAGCCGAGTCGCCTATGTAGGGGGATGACAGACACAAACATCAGAACAAGATATGGTGGGTACCCCATGCAACACAGAGATCACAAGAGTCCCCACTGCACACTCACCAACAAGCCACGCTTGACCGGGTGGCAGATTTGCCATGAGTCGTGGGACATTGCTGGTCCGCATGATGTGGGCGTCATGTGCGGATCCAGGAAATCTTGCACACACATGGGAGATGATGTTGCTCGCCAGGCACACCACCTGCACGTTCAGCGAATGAAAGTGTTTGCGATTCCTGAACACTTGTTCGCGTGCCCGTGGTGGAATGAGCGCGATGTGCGTGCCATCAATTGAGCCCACAACGTGAGGTATGTGGCCCAGTGCATAGAAACCAGCTTTGACAGCTGGCAACTCTTCCGGACGTGGGAAATGTATGTACTCATCCTTGTACAGCATCATAGCTGTTAACACATCCCGAAGAACCGTGCTGAACATGGCCTGTGACATACCCCCGGCACCTCCAACTGTATACTGAAATGTGCCAGTAGCGAAGAAATGTAGTACCGCCATGACCTTTGCAGTGGGTGTAAACGAGCCAGGATACGTTCTACGTGGCTGCAGATGAGGAGACAATTGAGCCACAAGCTCCAGCAACCGACGTCGATCCAGCCTGAATTTCCGAATCACCTCCTCGTCTACCATATCCTCCAGCAGAGTGTATGGGCGATGCACATTTGGAGCCCTCCTGTGTGGGAGAGAGATGTAACTTAGGTCAACTTACAAACGACGCATACGTGTACAACTCCATCACATGTGTACCTTACTGACAAAACTTCAGTCGTCACCCTAATGTATCGTAGACACATCACAGACACTCATGCAACTGCATGCACACAAACGATAAGTTTACACACGCCATGTCATCAAGCACAAATGCCAACACCAATGATGATGTGCATACGGTAATGACATGCATGGTGACAGAACGTAGAAATCACATACACGGAATGCATGTGTACCACCACCACTGTAGTCACCTCGACACAACAAGAAACTGACAACAGATGCATTAATTGGCCACACAGCCGTGATGTACTGTGTAGTTGTGAAGATGTAACAACGTCTGTAGGGTCAAACCCGACGTCAACACGTACAAATGCACATCTGTTGCCCATTGTGTGCCGACCGATGTCCATTGTATGGACACACATGCTATATTGTATGACATATGACCTTTCACAATCACGCTCACATCCCTCATGACGCAACTGCACACAACACATCACGGTGCAGCGTCTGACAAGATCACATATTTGGCGCCGCCATGGCGGTGCTCAACTTCCGCTACTTCCCAAAGGCCATATGCGGCCTGCGTCCCTCTTCCCATTGGCTGCATGTGCAGGGACCGTCACGGGCACACATCGGCAACCGCACGTGCAAGCTTCAGGCACGGATGCTTCAGTTGCAACAATGTACTATCACAGGCGCCTCCATGGCGATGCACGTACACAGCGGGGGAGGTGCAGGCCTATACACCCTGCAGATGTACTCAATGGACATGCCAGTTCATGACCCCCCTTACAGTCACCTTGCATCATCCACCGTACACCGGCCGGAGCGGCCGGCCCATGAACAACCGCCGGTCCCGGCCATGAACAACCGCCGTGCCCGGCCATGGCGGTTGTGTTCATGGCCGGGACCGGCGGTTGTTCATGGCCGGGCACGGCGGTTGTTCATGGCCGGGACCGGCGGTTGTTCATGGGCCGGCCGCTCCGGCCGGTGTACGGTGGATGATGCAAGGTGACTGTAAGGGGGGTCATGAACTGGCATGTCCATTGAGTACATCTGCAGGGTGTATAGGCCTGCACCTCCCCCGCTGTGTACGTGCACCGCCATGGAGGCGCCAGTGATAGTACATTGTTGCAACTGAAGCATCCGTGCCTGAAGCTTGCACGTGCGGTTGCCGATGTGTGCCCGTGACGGTCCCTGCACATGCAGCCAATGGGAAGAGGGACGCTGGCCGCATACGGCCAATCGCAAGTAGCGGAAGCTGTGCACCGCAACAACAGGGCCAGTCATTGGCCCATTTCACGATCACGCTTCCAGGGCTGACCAATTGCTGGCGACGTATGCCACTGACACGTGCTGAGGGCCCTATATATGTGTCTTGGCCAAAATGAAACTTCCTACCCTGGGGACCAGTGCTGCCTGTGACCATCACCTCGACCTGCTGCTGCTGCTGCTGAGCTGACCACCGACTGCTGCCTGTGACCATCACCTCGACCTGCTGCTGCTGCTGCTGAGCTGACCACCGACTGCTGCCTGTGACCATCACCTCGACCTGCTGCTGCTGCTGCTGAGCTGACCACCGACTGCTGCCTGTGACCATCACCTCGACCTGCTGCTGCTGCTGCTGAGCTGACCACCGACTGCTGCCTGTGACCATCACCTCGACCTGCTGCTGCTGCTGCTGAGCTGACCACCGACTGCTGCTCTAGTGCCATACTCCGTGATCTTGCCATGTCGAGTGGCAAAGAGATCCGGTCTCGACCCTTCACCGCCGCGGAGCTTGATGTCCTCGTGGACGGTGTACTCCGCAACTATGGACGCCTCTACGGCGCACCGGGACGGGTGGTAAGTGCAGTGTGGGACATGTTGGTGTGCATGAGGGGGCCAAATGATCAGGCCTATTTCTATCTTAGCTGTGTAGTGTGGGCTAGACACATGTTCCTGATTCTGCATGGCTGCTGACAGTAACGTCTTGCCCCTATGTGTGTGACAGGCCACCTGTCCACTGACTTAAACCCTTTTGTCTCCCATCATGGTAGGTCAAGCTGCACCTTCGCAAGGACCTGTGGAGGACCATAGCACGGGAAGTACGGGCATTGGGGGTGTGCAACAGACGACATACACACTGCCACAAACGCTGGGACGACATTTCCAGGCTGAGCAAGAATGTAGCGGAAGTAACACTGGGCCTGATTCCAAGGACGCCTCGTCTGGCCCGACGCTCCATGACCCCTCTCATGCACCGTATCATTGCAGTGACGCATCCTGAACTGGCCGAACGTCTGAGTGCCGATCAACAGCAAACTAGCGGTGAGCATACTGTCTGTGTAGGAAACTTGTGAGTGCTATGCATGTATTGGTGCACAGACACACTATTGAGTTCCGTGTTGCGTATGTATGCCTGTGATGGGATTTTGGTCCCATTGGGTGGTACTCATTTGACATCCAGGTCCGCCATGTTGACACGCCACTTGCTTAGTAGTTGAGTGTTAAAGCACATCCCCTAGTGGTCCATGGCCCCATGGCAGAAAATGTGAGGATGACTGGCAGGGGTGGGCCATGTGCAGGATGAGGGCTCATGAACCTTTGTCTGCTATGTGATTTGGCTATCCTGTTCCTTCTGTACGTGAGTGTGCCCATGACTCACACATCTTTTCTGTGCATTTCAGCTTTGCCAGAGGACACTCAGCCACAGACGGTGGAGAGTAGCCGAGGAAATGAGTCCGGATCAGACTTCGCACACACGCAGACTGACACGGAGGAGGCCAGCGCCGGAGAGGGGGACAGGACCGTCCCTGAGGACTCGCATGTGGAGACACCATCGTCCTCCTCGTCGGACACTCTTGGTGAGCCTGCACTGTTGTCACAGACTGGGAGTGGGCACTCATCACCTTCTGTCGGAAGACAGCACACAGGGCCCACACTTCCGCCAACTGCACCATGTATTGTTCGTGGCCGGAGGAGTAGGGGGAGCAGAGTGGCGTTCGGTGCAGGCACCGCTGCCCCTGCCACGGTGAGCCAAAATGCACTGTGTGCTGAGGCCGTTGATCTGCTGCGACAGCTGTGTGTGGGGCAGACCAATATGACAAATGCTTTCCAGGACCATGATAGGAAGTTGGGGCAGGTGGTGGCATTCATGGAAGGGATGCATGGCGATCTTGCAGGTCTACACAGGACAGTGCAGTCATTGGCAAGCAGTGTGTCGTCTGCAATAGTACAGTCGAATGAACAGGGTGCTACTTCTGTTTCCCCATCTACACCGCTGGATGTCTCAGGGGGTAGTGATTATTCAGAGCAGGACTCAAATACAGGTTATTGCACTAGAAGCAGCGTCAGACACAACGTCAGGGCACGCAGGGCACAGACCCCATCCCCTAGATCAGCTAAATCTGTTCACGTAGACGACGTCAGATGCACTGGAGTACACACACAGGATCCACAAGTGTTGTTGGGGGACATGCCTTCCAGAGCTACACAGGCTTTCAACACGAAAGGTACTCCCAAGGCAAGGGATACTCACATGTCCATGGACTGTTCCTTGGACAAGGCCAGTCAGAAGACAAAGGCACCTACTAAGAGCAGGGAGACTCCCAAGAGCAGGCCCACAGCAGAGGTAAGGGACACTCCCAAGGACAGTGAGAAGACTAAGGCACCTACTGAGAGCAGGGAGACTCCCAAGAGCAGGCCCACAGCAGAGGTAAGGGACACTCCCAAGGACAGTGAGAAGACTAAGGCACCTACTAAGAGCAGGGAGACTCCCAAGAGCAGGCCCACAGCAGTGGATAGGAACACTCCCAAGGACAGTGAGAAGACTAAGGCACCTACTAAGAGCAGGGAGACTCCCAAGAGCAGGCCCACAGCAGAGGTAAGGGACACTCCCAAGGACAGTGAGAAGACTAAGGCACCTACTATGAGCAGGGAGACTCCCAAGAGCAGGCCCACAGCAGTGGATAGGAACACTCCCAAGGACAGTGAGAAGACTAAGGCACCTACTAAGAGCAGGGAGACTCCCAAGAGCAGGCCCACAGCAGTGGATAGGAACACTCCCAAGGGCAGGGACACACACAGGGAGCAGGTGTCTGCTGGAGGCAGGTGCACCACAGACGACAAGTCTGCTGGCAGGAACAGGGCGGCGAGCAGGGCACAGGCTACATCCAGAGACAACACTCCACCTAAGGATAAGGCACATCCTACGGACAAGGCATCTAGCATGGACAATGGCGCTATCAAGGACAGGCATACTTCACCCCTGGCTGCACTGAGGCTGATGTTTTCTACTAAACGCCAAACTGATGTCTCCGCGGCGGAGTCCCCCCATACCTCCACTCCCATACAGGCCAGTCAGAAGCAGAGGAGGGTGTCCCCTGTTGTTGCATCCCCCATTACACATCATTCCGAGTCCAGGCGGCAGGCACAGAGCAAACGACAAGCAGGCTCCAGCACCTCCCCCGAAACCAGATCCCCGGCAGCAGTTGCTCCACCTATGCTGGGTGGTGATTCTTTGGAGTCCCCACCACTTGGCAGTCCTGTCCTGTCCAGGGTGCACTCACACCTCCCTAAGAAACGCAGACACACACCATTGACACCTGCCAACCCCGATTTGGCTCTAGGTGAGCTATCCCCAGCTCCCAGGCCCACCCTGCCTCCTGGCCCATACAGCCCTGTGGCTCATCATTTCAGTTGTCCCAGTGGCGCTGGTGCAGTTGACTCTCATGTATCAGATGGTGGCACAGTGTCAGTTGTGCCCTCTCCTGTTGCAGTTCCTGGCAGTGTATCTGGGTCTATGGCTCACGTGTCAGTTAGAAGATCTGTGGCTGTGTTGCACACTCCTGTTTCTGGTGCTGGCAGTCTGTCTGGGTCAGTGGCTCACGTGTCAGTGACTACATCTGTGGCTGTGTCTCACACTCCTGTTGCTGGTGCTGCCAGTGTGTCTGGGTCCGTGGCCCATGTGTGTGTCACTCGGGCTGTGGCTGTGTCTCACACTCCTGTTGCTGGTGCTGCCAGTGTGTCTGGGTCCGTGGCCCATGTGTGTGTCACTCGGGCTGTGGCTGTGTCTCACACTCCTGTTGCTGGTGCTGCCAGTGTGTCCGAGGCAGGTAGTTCACGCAGTCCCCCTGAATCTGTGATGTGAGGTGCTGTACACTTCACTCAAATGTTACTTCACATGGTGTGTCCATTGAGAACTGCGTGGCACTCTTGTGGTCCCTGTGACGGGTTGGTAGGGACACGTAGTTGTGCTGCCTCTGATGTACCTGCTCTGTACTGCACAATGCCCTGTTGATGCTCTGATACTGCATGCTGCCCTCTCGTTACCTGCTGTGATGTACCTGCTCTGTACTGCACAATGCCCTGTTGATGCTCTGATACTGCATGCTGCCCTCTCGTTACCTGCTCTGATGTACCTGCTCTGTACTACACAATGCCCTGTTGATGCTCTGATACTGCATGCTGCCCTCTCGTTACCTGCTCTGATGTACCTGCTCTGTACTGCACAATGCCCTGTTGATGCTCTGATACTGCATACTGCCCCTCTCACGTGCTGTCTCTGATGGGCCTGTTCTGTGCAATGGACTGTTGATGCACTTTGCCCCTCTCACGTGCTGCCTCTGATGGACCTGTTCTGTGCAATGGACTGTTGATGCACTTTGGCCCTCTCACGTGCTGCCTCTGATGGACCTGTTCTGTGCAATGGACTGTTGATGCACTTTGCCCCTCTCACGTGCTGCCTCTGATGGGCCTGTTCTGTGCAATGGACTGTTGATGCACTTTGCCCCTCTCACGTGCTGCCTCTGATGGGCCTGTTCTGTGCAATGGACTGTTGATGCACTTTGCCCCTCTCACGTGCTGCCTCTGATGTACCTGCTCTGTACTGCACAATGCCCTGTTGATGCTCTGATACTGCATGCTGCCCTCTCGTTACCTGCTCTGATGTACCTGCTCTGTACTGCACAATGCCCTGTTGATGCTCTGATGCTGCATGCTGCCCTCTCGTTGCCTGCTATGTTGTACCTGCTCTGGTGCCCACTTTGCCCATGCTCACGCATACACTGTGATTTGACCCCTATTTTGGACAATAAAGGTAGTCTATCAAGTCTCGTGGTCTGTCGTTGTCATTCCTGCTTGCGTACTGCAAATGTGTATTCGTATATGCTTCTCATCAGTGGTTTCGGTAACATGACACTCCCCCTCCCTACGTCACGTCCCTTGCTGGTATTCCCCTCCAGACAGCCAATGGTTTGTACCTTACCTGCGTCGTCGTCCATAGTAGGCCATGACTAGGACGTGGTGGATCGCGAAGAGCATCGGGAAAGCGTGTAGCGCCGGGTCCATGGTGGTGGTCAGCTTGCGGTGGGTATCTCGGCTGTGTCACCTATGTTCGCTGTGGGGATTCCGCCGTGTTAAGACAGGTTGTTTTTCCGCTGCGGTTTTATGTGTGTTTTCCGCCATCTTGATTTGGGGGACGGTCTTAGACGTCAGTGCGTACGGCGGAGCGTCCCGATGTGTTCCGTCCGCCGCGTGGTCGTGTGTAGTTGGCCGGCGGAGCGTGCTTTTCGGTCGCGGACGGAAATTTGACACGTTTTCCTATCCTGATATGGCGGACGGAGTATCCGCGGCAGGCGGACACGGAAAAGGCTTTTTCCGCCTACTCACGGGCCGCGGTGGCTCTTCCGTCCGCCATCCTGATCGACCCCTTTGTGTTTTGGGATTTCTGTGCTACTGCCCTGTACCTGAACAGACATTAGTTCAAAAAAGTCCAATAAGGGGGCGTGGCTTGCGCCGGCGAGTGATGGCGCTGCCTCCTTGAGCTACGAGGCGACGCGGGATTCTTTGAACTTTTCCTGGTGCTCTTCCCGGCTCCGGAGACCAGCTGCAGGCATCCCGCACGGCGGAACATGATCCGCGCGTGTTGCGAGATGCGGCGGTTACTTTAGCTGCCGCTTTTGTGTCATTTTGCCGTTTTGTTCTCCTTGGCAGTCGCGGGACGCGAGCGGCCGCCATTTTGTGCCGCCGAGCTCGCGTCCCGTTTTTCTTCACGTCTCTGCCTCCTCAGTCACCAGTACTCCTCCTGCTTCATTGTTTGGGCTCATATTTACAAGGTATGTTGTAAATGGCCACAGCATGCTCCTCTGCTCTACCTTCTTGACTTTTTGCACCATTAATCCCTTCCTTGCTTGTGACTGCGTCATCACTTCATAACGACGGCCATTTTGTGGTGCTCTTCCTGCGCAATGCTTGCCATCTTTCTACCACCTGCCTGCAACCCTCTGTGGATTATCAACTGACCCTCTAGGTTTCAGATCTTGTGGACGCTTTGCTCTGCTGTTTCCCTCATGCCCCATTGCTGGATGGTTTTGTTGCCTACGTATTGAACTAACTTTCACTCAGTTTCGACGCCTGTCCTGTGGATTTGAGGTATTGCTTCTCCATTGCTCCTCTTTCCCTCATATGTAACCTCCTCCTTCCTACTGCATCTTCGAGCTCTGCATATAGGGTCTAAGTCTTGTGGTGTGGCTTTCATCCCTGCGCTCCTCCTAGTGTGCTCCTCTGTTGCCGCAATGTCTCTAGATGGGGGTCACACGAAATCCTCCGTCACTGGTACCAAACCAAAACGCCTCAAGAATGACCCTCCGTCTCCAATTCGTTCTTCCTCGAACCCTGTGTTGGATTCCATCCTAGAAGAGGTTCGTGGTTTACAACCTTTTATGTCTGCAACTAACGAGAAGCTCAAGCAGATAGAAGATAGATGGGTTGTCATGGAGGGCAAGGTTTTGGACCTAGAGCAACGCATCAGTGACATCCAGGATGTGTCCACCAAAATTCCCCTTCTTGAAAAGGAAATTCAGCAATTGAAATTACACACAGAGGACCTTGAAAATCGTAACAGGAGGAATAACCTACGTATTTATGGCGTTCCGGAGTCCCTTGAGGGGGCGGACATGGTGTCCTTCATTCGCAAATTCCTTTATGATCTTTTGGAACTCCGACCAGAATCCAATCCTCTAAACATCCAGCGTGCTCATCGTCTGGGCCGTCTCACATCCAACCCGACCAAACCCAGGGGCATTATCCTGCTATTTCTTGAGTTCACTGAATTAATGACTGTCCTTAAAGCTGCGAGACTGAAACGTCGCCTCATTTGGTCAGGTCATACCATCTTTATTGCCCAAGACTTATCAAACGCTACAAATGCACGTCGCAAGGAGTTCCTGAACCTTCGCCCTCATATGAGGGACTTAAACATTCAATATGGAATTCTGCATCCATGCCTCTGCAAAATAACTCACAACGGTCGTTCCCGTACCTTTGATGATCCTCTGAAGCTTCGAGTGTATCTTCAAAGTGTCTCTACTTCCACTATGGACACCAATGACTGAAATTGTTTCTGCTTTCTTCATTGCATTAATTAACTCATGTCTTGACGACTGTTGTGGCCTTGTCCTGGTCTCTCCTTCATAACTCTTTCCTATGACTTATCTTTTATTCTTATCTCCTATTTCTGTTTTTCCCGCGTTTCCCTTGCTCTGTGGGGTTGGCGCCCTTGCCGGCGTTTCCATGCTCCTAATGTCTTGGTATTCTCTTTTCTCTCAGTTCTGGCTTCTTTGCCATGATCTGTTTGTTTCTTCTCTTCTTTTCTATCTTTCTTCTTTTGTCCTTCATTTCACAGGCCTTGCGTGTTCTCCTCCTATTCCTCTTTGTTTCCTTCTCTTACTTGTTTACCCCTCCACCCTGCTTCTTGTTGCTCATCGTATTTTTCCTTGTTCCCCTTTTCTTCTCTTTATGCTCGATATGTTCACCCGTCCTTTGTCTCTTTTTGTTTACCTGACTTTCATTGCCTTCGTATGTATTCTATACTCGATTTTCATTTGTAATATATTTGTTTGCATTGTCTTGCCTTGTAGTTGTTTCCCTGAAGTGTACTGGACCCGGATGTCACCCCCTTCTCCTGCCTTCCGTCATGTGTAATTTTGTCACTTGGAATGTTCGTGGTCTCGGCAACCCTGTTAAACGTCAAAAGGTACTATCTCATTTATCCAAGTTAGATTCTCAGATTGTTTTTCTCCAGGAGACTCATTGTACAGATGTTGAATCGTTAAAACTCAAGAGGGCCTGGGTGGGTCAAGTTGTATTTTCTCCTGCTGTCGATAAAAAAGGTGGTGTTGCTATATTGTTTCGCAAAGGTTTGAATGTTCAAATTCTCTCTTCTCAAGCTGATGATGTGGGTCGCTGGGTTATGTCTAAAGTTATCATACAAAACAAAACTATGGTACTCCTGAATATATATGGCCCCGTCCGCCTGACCCCAAATTTTGGTCTAACATCAAAGTCCTCCTTTCCTCCATTGATTGCCCCGACATTGTCATAGCTGGTGACCTTAACCAATGGTTAGATCCCTTTTCAGACAGGCTATCTTCCAGCAAATTCCAGCCTGATAAGACGCACAAGTCCTTTCAGTCAGCCATTGCCTCCCGTCCCCTTTTTGATGTTTGGAAAACATGCAATCCGGACTCGCTGGAATATACCTTCTACTCGAATGTTCACCGCACCCGATCCAGAATCGACTATATTCTAGTCAGCAAGTCCCTTCTCCCTGCGATCCAGCAGTCCCAAATTGGTTCTATTTTTCTTTCAGACCATGCCCCTGTTTCTGCCACTTTTGACCTCACCCAAACCTCCTCATGTTTTAGCCGATGGAAATTTAACACTTTCCTCCTGTCAGATTCAGTTTTTATGTCTGACGTTCAGGATTTCATTTCTGAATACTTTTCCCTCAACTTACCTCAGGACACATCGGTTTCGAACAATTGGGATGCCTTCAAAGCTGCCCTACGTGGCTTCACAATTTCCTATGTTTCTAAGAAAAAGAAACTCAATCGCTCTAAATACAATGCCCAACTCACCAATATCAAGACACTGGAACACTCTTACTTTTCTTCCAAAAATCCTGACGCTCTCCTCCAACTTATCAAAGCCAAATCTGACCTCAATCAAATTGCCACAGTTGAAGCCTGTAACACCCTTTTGAAGATTAAATCTAAATTTCACGGGGGTCAGAACAAAGCTGGCAAAATGTTAGCGAATTACCTCAAAATTAAGTCTGAACGAAAATCAATTGGACCCATTCTCAATGATGCATCTAACTCACTAGTTACCTCGGACGAGGATATTGCAGACGTCTTTCATAATTACTATAAACTCCTCTATACTGATGACACTCATCCTACTGACGACGACCTCTCCCATTTTTTCGACGATCTCCCCCCGCCCCCATCTCTCCCTACTGAGTTCCAGCAATTAGAAACTGACATTACACCTCAGGAAATCCTCAAGGCAATTACCTCTCTAAAAAAATCGAAAGCCCCTGGCCCAGATGGTCTTCCTATCGAATTTTACGCCACCTTGCACTCTATTTTTATTCCCCACCTTTCACAACTTTTTAACTCCTTTATTACGAACGCTAAGGCTTCTGGCTCCTTTTTGGACGCCCTGATAGTCATAATCCCCAAGCCTGACAAAGACCACTCTTTATGTAAAAACTTTCGCCCCATTTCCCTAATTAATTACGATTGCAAGATCTTTGCCAACATTTTAGCTGCCCAACTTGAATCCCTTATCCCACTTTTAATCTGCACAGATCAAGTCGGTTTTGTGAAAGGTAGACTTGCTGCTGACAATGCCCGTGTTTTTGCCAACGTTATTTCACACAGTAAACATTTTAAGGCCCCCTTAGCCGCCCTCTCCCTGGATGCTGAGAAAGCTTTCGATCGCATTAATTGGAATTTTATGTTTAAATCATTACAATGGTTTGGTTTTGGCCCCTCTTTTATCTCTTTAGTTAAACTCCTGTACTCAGCTCCACGTGCCAGCGTCTTTGTCAATAAACAATTCTCGAACTTTTTCCCCTTATCAAGAGGAACGAGACAAGGTTGCCCTCTTTCCCCTTTATTGTTTATTCTCTGCCTTGAACCATTCCTGATTAGAATCCGCTCAAACCCCCTAATGAATGGGTTCCAATTGTCGTCGATTGAGACGAAAATTTCGGCCTACGCGGATGACATCCTGGTTTACATGGCCAATCCTGTCTCTTCCCTCCCTCCATTTTTGGAAGAGGTCCGCTTATACTCATCTGTCTCTGGCTATAAGCTTAATCTTTCCAAAACGGAGGTATTACCCTTAAATTCAACTTGTTACCAATATATGTTTGCGTCCACTGATTTTGCCTGGTGCCCTTCCAAGATCAAATACTTGGGTATTTGGTTTTCCCCTTCGCTGGGTGAAACCCTTAAATTGACCTTTGCCTCCCTTACTCAAAAAATCCAATCCCTCCTTCAATCCTGGTCCCCACTTTTCCTCTCCTGGTGGGGTCGATTGGATACCAATAAAATGATGATTTCCCCGCATATTTTATACACTGTTTCCATGCTTCCTACGAAGATCCCTAATTTATATTTTAATCGGCTGAACTCTATCTGCTCAAAATTTTTGTGGAATAATAAAAGACCCCGTATTGCTTTACATAAGCTTATACGCCCCAAATCTGAAGGTGGAGTTTGCTTTCCTGATTTTAAATCATACCACCACGCCTTTCTGATAAAGCAAGCTTTCTCATTGGCCTTTAATTTCCTTGATACCCCTCTGCCCAAGTGGATTCACATTGAACGGTCCTTATTAAAGGATTTTACTTTCCAACAATCTCTTTTTATGTCAAACTGTTAATTTCTGACTAACCACCCTGTACTGAAATATTCACATACTCTGCTACACACTGTATTATCGAAAGGTTTATCTCCCTTGCAATGTTTTCTCTCATCAAGTGTGTGGTACAACAAATATCCTAAGTATAAGGGTAAATCTTTCTATTTCAAGTATTGGAAAGAAAAGGACATTGTATTTGTATATCAATTTTTCTCTGATTCATCCATTATTTCATTTCCTGTAATGCAAACCATGTTTGACCTACCTGTTCACTTTCGTAAAGAATATGACATTATCACTTCTACCATTTTATCTCACTTATCTACCCTTCCTACTTTTGATTCCCTTCCTTCCCTTACTCCTTCCACTCCTCTATACCCTTTGTTTCCCCAACAAATCCCCAAAGCTGCTCTAATTTATAAACTTTTGTTAGATACTATTGTGCCTAGACCTAAAACTCTTACTGAAACTGCTTGGGAAACTGATCTTTCTATCTCATTTTCTGTTGATGTTTGGGATCACCTATGGTGCAAATTGTTTAAGACATCGCTTTCAGCTCGAATTACTCAGTCACTTTTTTTTATCTATCATAGAGCTCTTATCACCCCTGTTAGCATTGCAAAATTCTCTCCCACGTCTTCCCCCCTCTGTTGGTCCTGCGCCTCTCTCCCAGGCACACTTAAGCATCTCCTGTTTGATTGCGCTTCTGTTCTTGCTTTTTGGAACTCAGTTTGGGATTTTTGCATGCGTATTTTTCATCTCCCTGTTCCCTTTTCACTGCTGCATGTTTTTTTAGGCTCTCAATCTGATATTTTAGACTTACATTCATATAATGCTAAACTATTTGATCTTTTCATTGCACTTGCCTTTAAAGTTATTTTGTCCTGTTGGAAGGATAATACTAAATTGTCTGTTCATATATGGTGGAATTTCATATGTGATGAGCATAGAATTGCAATTGCTTCTTCTTCTTCTGTCACCTTAAAAATTAAATCTGATCTTACCTGGCTTCCTTTTTCTAACTACTTATCATCCCCCTCCTCTTCCTAACTTTTCCTTCTTTTCTCCCTCTCTCTTTCTTTTCCTTTTCCCCTCCTACTTCCTTCTGATCCTTTCTTCCTTTTCTCACATTATCTGAACCACTTCTCTTCTTCATCTCCCTCTCCTTGTCTTTTCATATTGGTTCTGATTTTTTGTATACTGTTGTATTATGCTGTACTCTTCTTAAACAAAATAAAACTTTATTAAACTGAAAAAAAAAGTCCAATAATTCCACAAAAAAAGTGAATAATCACTGAAAATAAGTAAGTATTGCAACAAAGTCAGATCAATTCAAACTTAAGTTCCAGTTATTTCACCAAGTGCTATTGAATGAAGCCCTACAGGTAAACTAACCTCTATCCAGATGGTCAGAGACCCTCTGGGTGACCTTTCTTAACAGCACAAGGCAAAGCAATGAGGCTATCAACCCCCTCCGCCACAGTTTTTTGTCTAGTGAAGTATGAACAATGTACATATTTCAGTTGTATCAGCCTAAACTGAGAGGCAATGGCAGGTACTCTGGGGGAGCCTCTTGACTCTTTAAATTTCGTCTTTAGCCAGGGGTTCTCAATATCATTCCCAAGCCTCTTTCAAGACAAGGAAGCAGCCAGGAGTATTGTTCACAAATGATCAACACTAGTGCTTCTTATTTTGGAGTCCATGGACCCCAGGTGTTCCACAATATCTACTCAGGGTGTCCCTGACTGCTTAAAAAAAACGTAATAATATTGGCCCACCGCAAACTGGTTTTAGAGATATACAAGCTCCAATATGACATATTGGTGGTCATGGTGTGTAGCTCGGTATGCAAATTTGCTCTGAAGGCTAGGAAATTGGCATGAAGAGGCATTAGGTAAGGTTACAGCTGTCTGTGCTTTAAATAATCGTGGAGCTTTTCTAGAGAGTATCTAACAATTCAGTGTTTTGTGATAACTAATCAGACATCAGTATGAGGAAGTCAAATAATTCCACTAATAAGAAAACATAAAATAAAATTGGAAATTTTAAAACATTCTCTAAATGTGAAGACATTTGAAACTGGAAGCAAAAAATTACATTAGTATCTATAGCTCAATTTATAGGAGCAGCTTAAGGAGAGCAAACAGCAGTATGGAAGAGGAAGAGGTGTGGCGCAAGGGCAGCTGACTATGAAACACCGGGGCTCACAGTGCGATCGCCAGTGGCAGGTTAGCCCAGCACCATGTGACTTTGTTAAATAATTTGCTTAGTCTTCCCGACGGCCCACAGCGCCTTGAGACCCTTGGGGTAATTGTTTGCGCTTTACAAATACCACTATGGACAATTGGTGAACTCAATAAAAGCACTAATATCCACTGTCAAAATAAGAGGTGGAAAATGACAATGCAATATACTAGAGCTTGCTATATCACTTTGTCTCTTAAAAACAAATCCAACATTTGAAATGCCCCAACCTTCCCATTAAAATCTTGTTTTTTATATCATTTGTCTGTGTATTGAAGACAATATTTCTGAATTTATATGTTTGTTTACTTTACATTTTTTGCTACAGTTTTATGTATTTTTTCTGAGGTTCAAATCGTATACATTTCTTTGGTGGGCATTGGGGGTTCCCAGAAGTAAAACATTTAAGAACCCCAGATCTATATATTTGTTTGACCTTATCTTTCTGCAATTCTTTTATCAATATTTTGGCCTCTAAAGAGCTAACAGTAGGATGTTATGCCAGTCCTGTCATAAAAGGTGTAAGTGCATGTCTGTACTGGAGGTATTTATTTTGGATAATTGTTTTTATTAGAACGAAAATCAACATCAGTCACAAATAAAGCAGCAATCATTACATAGTCAGATATATGTTGTCTACAAAGTACACCCAACAAAAGTTGACTTACACTCAGCCATTCATATCCTTCCTGTTCCATCGGTTTATCATCATCTCCATTTCAGTGGCAAACGATACACACAAATAACCCACTGCTGCTCCACCCCGGTGAGGTCTGTCGCTTCCCATATGTTGAGGAGCCCTAATTGTGGTGTCATTGTGATGTCTTTCCCTAGTGCTCGCTGCATGTTCCGTGTAGCCTTTTCCCATAGGGCCTGTATGAGGGGGCATTCTCATATGATGTGATAGAAGGTTGCCTCCCTGTTACAGCGGCGGAGACACAGGGAATCTTGTTGGCTCCCAGTCTTTGCAAGGGTGACACCTGTGAGGTACGTTCCATGTAGGACTTTTAGTTGGATAAGGCAGTCTGAGCGGGATGGCTGTCTCTTTTGGGGACATAAACGCTGTTTGCCAGTTGTCATCCTCAAGTGGTCCCAGATCTGTTTGCCACTTTTCTCAGAGGGATTGAAATGGGTCGGGTAGATTATTACAGAGTGTTCGATATGTGTGCGACACAGCTTTTTTTGCAGCGGTTAATTTACTGGAGATATTAAAAGAACTGACTGCATGGAACCTTAGACTCAGGCTACCATCCTCTCATTGATTTATTCAAGCTGGCAATCCCTGACATAATGTCACCCCGCTGTGAGATCCCTATGAGATTGCTGCAGCTGAGACACTTGGGAATGCCACCTCCACACCCTCACATGGTTCGCACTTGTAAGCTTGCCTTAACCACACATATGCATGATAAAGGCAGTCAGCATTCTAGGTTCAGAGCAGAGGGGCAGGGAGTTTGTGTGGAGGATTAGGAAGGATTGGGACGCGGCCTGGTAAGTAGGGCTGGGGACAGGTTTTAGAGCCCAGGGCGGGGGTGGTCAGTGTATCTTTTAGGACTGGGGGTCGGTTTAAGACTCGGGGCAGGGGGCTGGTTTCAGAGTTGGTTTTAATGCTTAGGGTGGGCAGTTTTTAAGGCTGGGGAACGGTTTTAGGGCTCAGGGCTGAAGGGGGGTGTCGGAGTAGGTTTAAGGGTTTAGGGAGGGTTGGCTGACCTTCACCACACACATACGTGCCTTTACAATAACATTTGTTGTAAAGGCATGCGTGGTAAAGACTCAGTTGTGGTTGTATAGTCATCTCATGAACTATGTCTATTCCGTATAATGCATACCACCAAATATGTAAAGCCCACTGTAACCATGTGAGCATTAGGGGTCCAAGACAGGTCTTTTGGTGGATTGTGGACTAGAAATAGAGTCAATTTGAATGTATTCATCTGCAAATCAATATAACTACATAAACCTGGATGATCTGCAATTATCTCAGTACCGACTGCTGTTAATTGTTTAGAAAAAAATTATACATCCTCATTGTACAATGCCACCCTCATCGATAACCCCTGTTCACTGTCAAACCTTTTCACATGGGCATGTACTCTGATCCACTTTGCGAGTGGTTCAAACACAATATCAATGCATAGGGAAGGCAGCAGGCATCTCTACCTAGTACCTCTTTGTAGCTTGAACACCTCTGACACTTACCTTTACACATGCAGGTTGGTATATAGTAATTGCACATAATAGCAGAACGTGGGGCTAAAGTTTAATCCTTCAAGCAAAAGAAATAGGTAGTCACACAAATTTAATCAAATGCCTCTTCACAATCTTCTAAAAATATCACCAGGGGACCACAAAATTTGGCTGCTAGAGCCAGTGCATTCTGAATCTGTTTTATGTCATGTGAGAGGCACAGTTAGGAATAAAGCCAGATCGATCTTTATTAATCAATGATCTTATTACTTTAAGCACCCTATTTGTAAAGGCGTTCACTATTCTTAACTTTTATGGACAATGATAATATAGGGTGATATGACACACACCAGTCAGGGGGTGGCCTAGCTTGTGGACTACAACTATTTTCGCCAAGTGCATGTTTGTTGGTAACCTCTTCTTTCCAAGGCCACCATAATCACCTGTAATAATTGGCTGGCTAGTTTAGTCATGGAGATTTTCAAGAACTCTACAGAAATGTCATTTTGAATGTGTCAATTGACAATCAGCTTAAAATGGTCAGTGAAGGATGGTGTAGGAAATCCACCTTTTCTGTTTGGTAACCCTGCATTTGTCGCCTTTTGATGGACCCTATGCTATACTTTTCTGGTGTTCCAACTCTGTGGACTTTCTTCCTGCTCACCAGTGTTAAGGAACCTGTGCTCCACCTTTAAACATAGTAGGATTGCATATTCCTAATTTAAATTTTTAACTGACGTAAAGGTCCTAGTACGTGATACAAAGTGCACCCAGGGCCTGTAATTTAATTGTGACATCCACTTCCATAACAGTGTAAAACATGGCTTTAGGTCTGCAATTGTAGCTGGACAGTTTAAGAACTACAATGCGACTTGTCAAAATAAACCCTTAGACAGGTCAGAACCTACCTGTTAAATATCAATACATCACCCCTATATAAGCCTTGTCCCCACAAGGCAGAGGGCAAGGTATTTAAAAGAAGACCATGTGGAAATGTAATGTTAACATAAATATTGTTACTGTTACAAGCACTCAAATGTTATTGTCACGGTGGCAGGCCTAGCTGTCCTTTGTAGAAAACCAAAGTACAGAATAAAATCCTAATACTGTATTTTGGGACTAAGACTAGCTAGAAAAAACAATTAAACAACTATTTTTAATAGCTATTAAAAATCCAATGTAATAGTAAAGTCAGATTTGTAATAAATAGTAAGGGAAACTAATTTTTAGAAAATTAAATTTTCCTTGCCTGAAGTTCCTGGAGGCTAAGTGTGTATGTGCACTCACACTTCTACCAGCCAGTAAATAGCTTTTGAATTTGTGTGGTTTGAAATGAGCAAACAATAAGCTTGCCAGATGGGCAGAGATGACTACTCTAAACCTCCCAGAATACGCAGGATGGGGGTGATGGATCAAGGTCTCGGAGAGAAGAGATTTACTTGGAGCAATCCGCTCGTTTAACTCACTAACAAGTTAATAATAAAGTTTTATGAATACTAATACACATTTACATGAACACTTTTCGATCAGCAAAGCTTGAGTATGGAGGTGTTAACCCAGATAACATTGAAGAAGGACTAATACAGCTTTAAACAGGAAATCTGTTTGTGCATGCTTCAACTACATATACGTAGTATGACGAGGTAACGCTTGGAGGGAAATTCTGGCACATGAGCAGAAGCTATTAACATGGCGGCTTGAAGACTTGCATGCATGGCACCTGCTTGCTTGAAATTAGATTAGCTATTTTACTAATGCTAACGCGGGGATGAGTCTAATAAATAAATTGGGATAGAGTAGAGGTGGGTGGTATACAGTGTAAACACTCTGAGAAATTAACAGCTGTCTTTTGACTTTTTATCAGTAGTGCGTATTTGGGCCTTTCTCGCATAACTGAATGAACTGATTGACGCAAAATCTGTGCAAGCCCACTGAGGGAAGTAATGAAGGTCAATTACGCAGCAGTTGAAAGAGATCCAAGATCGAATGCTACAGCCTGGGAACGGATGGTGCAGAGTAGAGCAATTAAATGTTCTATTCATTGTACTGTCATAAATGTTTTAACATTGATACATATAGTGTATGAGAATATAATTTCTGAATAAAAAGTAAGGGGTTGGATATATGAACAATGGTTTAAGTGAATTTAGTGACATGTAAGCATGGTGTGATGAAGACCCCACTTTGCCGAACCAATCAGATTTTGTATTTTACGATATTGAAACATTAGTGGGTGGAACATGCAGAACGAAAGGTATAATTAAGATAGTTTTAGTTAGTTAGTGAGTGGAGAGCACAGAGCTGAATGCTGGGAGGGAGGAGAAGCTAAATAATTCAACGTTTTGTTTCCCTCAGTGGTATGGCAAATATCAAATGGTAATATGTTTGTGTGGCAAATGGCAAAAGGCAAACGACAAAGGCTGTTACTTGCTGTTAGTTGATAATCTCCTTGAGGATTCGCGCCTTTCCACCTCGTTCAATGGTGGTGCTCGTGGCGCTCGTGACTCTGCAGCATAGGGGATCTCACGGCTTTCCACCGCGTTCAATGATGATTCATGCGGCTCCTGCGATGTTTGGTAACTTTGCGGATTTCCCCCTGTGTTCAACGATACTCCTGCCACGTTGGGAGGTTCTTAGGAGTCCCTGCTGCTCCCCCAGAGAAAGCACGCTTGCAGCACCGCAGCACTGCAGCACCGCAGCACCACAGCACTGCACCCAGAGTAAACCGCAGCTGCAGTGAACTGTCCTTACTATGACTCCAACATCGGGATCAGCAGGGGGATGGGGGAGCTGTTCGGCGTCTTCCCGCTTACTCAGCTCACTCGGCGCCACTTGGCCACTTGGCTGCCCGCCACCACAGAAGAAAGGCAGAAAGAAGGGAGACGATGTCGGCAGGATCAGCGGATCAGCTTGCTCTGCTGTACTCACTCAGTGCCACAGCAAAAATAAAAGCAGCGGTATCGGCAAGGTCAGACGGCTTCCAACTTCCCGCTTACTCACGCTTATCCCTGCTTGCTCAGTGCCATTGGGGTCTTAATGCCCTGGAGGGTGAGGGTGTGCAGCTCCTGATCAGTCGAAGGGCCAGATCTTGAGGCTCTTCCTGAAGGAGTGCAGAGTGGGGGAACATCTGATGTTGACTCGGAGCTCGTTCCAGATCTTTGCTGCGACGAAGGAGGTGGCTCTTCCACCTGCTCTGGTTCTGCGGATGCGTAGGGTCTCTGCCAGGGCGAGGTCGGCAGAGCGGAGGTTCTTTTTGGGTAATTGGAAGGAGAGTCTTTTGTTGAGGTATTTGAGTTCAATTTTGTGGAGGGATTTGTTGGTGTAGGTGAGTAGCTTGAAGGTTACTCTCTTCTCAATGGGGAGCCAGTGGAGGTCTCATAGATGCTGGGTCATGTGCTCGTGTCGTGGGGTTCCGAGGATGAGTCTGGCTGCAGTGTTCTGGATGGTTTGGAGCTTGTGTAGCAGGGTTTTTTGATTCCGGCATAGAGGACATTACCGTAGTCCGGTCTGCTGGTTATGAGTGCGTGGGTCATGGTCTATCTGCGTGCGGGGGGATCCACTTGAAGGCGTTGCAGAGGATGCAGAGGGAGTTGAAGCAGGTGGAGGCGACGGCGTTGATCTGGTGGGTCAAGGTGAGGGAGGAGTCTAGAATGATGCTGAGGTTCCGGGCGTGGTCCGTTGGGGTGGGTAGAATTCCAAGGACAGGGGCCCACCAGGAGCTGTCCCAGTGGGAGATGGGCAGAGGTCAAGGACCTTTGGCTTCTCCGAGTCCAGTTTCAGGCAGCTGTCGCTTATCCAGGCTGCAATGTATTTCATTCATTCTTGGAAGCTGAGTCTGGTGTCCTTGGGAGTTTTTTTAGAGAGAGGATGAGCTGGGTGTAGTCGGCATAAGATACTATGCTGAGCCCATGCTGTCTGACGATGGCAGTGAGGTGGATCATGTAGATGTTGAAGAGCGTGGGACTGAGTGAGGATATATGGGGTACTCCACAGTTGATCTCTGTAGGTTCGGAGAGAAAGGGAAGGAGTCGATCCTTTGGGATCTGCCGGAGAGAAAGGAGTGGATCCAGTCGAGGGCGGTTCCTCGTATACCGGCAACATGCGAGATTGCATTGTGAGATGGTTTCAAAGGCTGCGGAGAGGTCTAGTAGGAAGATGGCCGCAGTGTGGCCCTGGCCGATTAGCATGTGGATATCATCGGTGACAACAAGGAAGGTGGTCTCAGTGATGTGGTTGCTGCCAAAACCAGACTGGGAGGAGTCAAGGATGGTGTTCTCTTCGATGAAGGGGGTCAGCTGGGCGTTGATGAATTTCTCGGTGACTTTGGCTACGAAGGGAAGGAGAGAGATGGACCGGTAGTTTTTCAGGTCGGGTCGGCCGAGGGTTTCTTGAGGAGAGGCTTGACCTCTGCCCGCTTCCAAGTGTTGGGGAAGATGCTGGACTCAATTGAGGCTTTGATGGTCTGGCCTAGTTCGGGTGCTATGGCGGCGGTGGCTCTGTGGTAGATGTGCAGTGGGTAGGGGTCCATGGGGGCTCCTGAGTAGGTGTTCTTCATGGTCGTGGTGGTGTCTTCAGTGGTGGCAGATTTCCAGGTGGTGATGGTCGGCTGGTTGTCAGAAGTAGGAGCTGAGATTTTTGCAGAGGTCCTGAGATGGTGTGACGTCCGTGGCTTCACTGGGTGGTTTGGTGAACTGATGTATGATGTTGAAGAGTTCTTTTGCATTACTAGTGTTGGTGTGGATTTTGTTCTTGATAAAGGTCCGCTTGGTGGCTCTTCTGCGCTGGTGGTATTCATTCATGGCACTCCTTTAGTTGTTCTGGTCTTCTGTGGTTTTCCTGTTTCCTGTTCTGCCAGAGTTTCTCGGGGCGTCTGCAGGAGTGCCTGGCTTCTTGGAAGTCGGTGGTGAACCAAGCAGCCTTCAGGTGGCTTTGTTTGACAGGGTGGCGGAGGGGTGCGAGTTTGTTAGCGCAGCCGGAGATCCAGCGGTGTGGTTCTTTGGCTGCGGAGTTGGCGTCAGTCGTGGCAGAGCGGGGGTCATGGAGGAGGGTGGTGTTGAGATGTCCCTTCGTGATATTGCTCTATTTCCTTTGTGACAGGCTTGGGGCAGGTTTGGGTGGGGTGGTGATGTTAAAAGTGGGGTTTACGCAGTGGCGGTCTGTCCAAAGGGGCTGCGTGGTGTGGCTGAAGATGGGGTCGAGGGTGTGTCCGCCTCTCTAGGTGTGGGTGGTGACGAGCTGCTTCAGTCTGAGGTTGGCGAAGTAGACGAGTGTCCCGCGCAGGGTAGTTCTGGGACTGGTTTGGATCTGGAAGTGGAGGTGCTCTCTTTTGGAGAGGGGGCCGCTCGTGCTGGAGGTTGAGAGTCAGAGGGAGCTCTTATGTGCGATGGCGAGTCCTCCTCCCGGGCGGTGGGGGCGGTCCTTTCTTTGGATCTTGTATCCGTCAGGGGTGGGGCTGGCGATATCGGGGCGGAGGTGGCATTGGTCCATGTTTCCATGAAGAAGGTGACGTCTGGCGAGAGGGTGTCGAGCAGGTCCCAGATCACTGTGGCGTGTCTGTGGAGGGAGCGCAGATTGAGGAAGTTGAACGTCAGGGCTTCGGTGGTGTGGGCATCCGGTGTGGGTTCATCAGTCGTGGAGGGGGCTGTTGATGGTGAAGGATTGTCACCAGTGTTGGCAGGGGAAGTGGCCGTGGGTGGTGTTTGGCGTGGATCTCTGGCAGTTGTTGTCTCTTCCGTGGTTGAGTGCCAGGAGGGCAGCTGAATCGTAGCAGTGAATGGCCGGAGAACCAGGGTCCCTGGCGCTGGCTGCAGTTTGGTCGCGTACGGGCACAGACAGGGTTGCCTTTGGTGAGCCTTTGGCGTGCCAGTGGCACGCCCACTGCGCAGGTGCGCAGCGTCCGCCATTATGTAGGGGAGGGGGGATGGAAGCACTGCTGGGAGGCGGGAAGCGGGAACTGGCAGGTGGGGGAGTGGACGCCGGAGCAGCAGCACAGGAAGGACAGAGAGGAGGCAGAAAACGGGCCTGAGGGGGACCAAATAAACAGAAAAAGGCACAGAGACAGACACGCGGGAGAGCAGGTCCCTGACCAGGAAGTCAGAGGTCTTGCTCACACTCCCTCTCAGCGGGCGCCATTAAGTAGGGGAGAAGAAGGGCAGCACAGCTGGGAGGCGGGAAGCACGAACAGGCAGGGGGGAGTGGCCAAGGGGGCAGCAGCGGTGGGAAGGACAGAGAGGAGGCAGAAAACAGGCAAAAGGGGGACCGAATAAACAGAAAAAGGCACAGAGACAGACGGGCACAAAGGAGACAGAAATAACAGATTGGCACAGAGACAGACATGGGCACAAAAGAGACAGAAACTGCAAAGTGGCACAAGGACAGAATCAGACAACAGTGGCCAGCAGAAGAGCAAAGCTTTCCCACTGGACCACCAGGGATGAGGTGCAGGCAGGAGCCTGCGGGTGGAGGAGGGCCTCAACACATATCTGAACAGATCCCGGTGCCCTGAGCGGTGGCACTTAGGAGAGGAGATATGGGGGAGAGCAGGTCTCTGACCAGGAGGTCGAAGTCTTGCTCACACTCCCTCACAGAGGCCACCATTAAGTAGGGGACGGGGAGGGAAGCGCAGCTGGGAGGTGGGAAGCGGGAACCAGCAGAGGTGAAAGGCCACGGGGCAGCAGTGGTCTGAAGGACAAAGAGGAGGCAGAAAACGGGCACGAGGGGACAGAATAAACAGAAAAAGGCACAGAGACAGGCATGGGCAGAAAAAAAAGAAAAAGGCACAGAGACGGACACAGGCACAAAAGAGACAGAAACAACAAAGTGACACTGAGACAGACACAGGCAAAAAAGAGACAGAAACAACAAAGTGGCACAAGGACAGAACCAGACAACAGTGGCCAGCAGAGGAGCATGGCTCTCCCACTGGACCACCAGGGATGTGGTGCAGGCAGGAGCCTGTGGGTGGGGAGGACCTCATCACCTACCTGAGCAGATCCCGGTACCCTGAGCGGTGGCACTTAGGAGAGGAGCTGCGCGGAGAGACCAGGTCCCTTGGAACTTTGTCCATCTTGATGCAATTTCTAGGTAAAACTTTACAAATTCATATCTCCTGTTCTCCCCATTGGGTTTTTCATCATTATGGTGTTCTTTTGTTTGTTAATTTTCACACAGTTTTTCTTATTTGGTGAGGATTTTATTGTTTTGCATTTTGACTTTATTACTGTGAATAATGTTTTTTATTAATGTTTTGACTTTATTACATGAAAAGGAAAAGTCCTTAACATGGTGAGAGCCATGCACGCTTGCCCTGAGTGCCCAACTTTGTTGATGTCTGGATACTTAATGCTGATTTTTGTTGCCATAGACAAACACAATTCATGCGTGTGTGCTATGACATCGATCCGTCTCACAGATTGTGGTCTTGTTGGACCTGGAGGGGTGCCAAAAGCTCTTTCATCATTTTGGTGGAAAACTACTGCCTTTACCAGGAGTTATGTACCACTAGCAGGGTGATAGCTCTATACAGGGCAGTGATTAGTAGGAGTGAACTGTTTTAAACTGTGTTACTGGATTATAGTCTACAGGCTCACTCACTTTTTAAGTTCTGCTCCTGTGTGCTTGACTCACCCTTGGCCTACATCATATTAATGCGAAGTGCTGCACGGTGCAGTATTGGTGTATCTATGCTGGTTGGATCTGTGCCTGGGAAGGGTGCAATACAGGTGTAGTGCAGTACTGAGCACTGTGTGCATAGTGTATCATTGTACATGTGCCAATGAGGGGTACAGTGCCTGAATGATGTAGTGCAGTGCGTGCAGGACAAATGCGCGGTTGTTGAGTGTATGTGTACTTGTGAGTAGTACAATACATGAAGAATATAGTATGTGCATATTAAATGCATACACTGGATATGTGTGTGCCTGTGAGTGTTGCAATACATATAGGATGATACAGTGCCTGGCAGTCTGCGCATGTTAAATGCATGTGCTGGATATACATGTGCCTGTGAATGGCACAGTATATGGCGGATGCAGTTCTGTGCAGAGTGTGTATGCTGTATTTGAAGAGCGCTAGTATACCCTGAGGTGTCTTGATTCTGACTGCTATGTGTGCTTGTGGATGGTACAATACAAGGAGGGCCCTGGGTTCCTGCATGTTAAAACACGGAGAGGAGGTAAAGATGTTACCTCAGACAGATTTGTGTATTGTTGCATTCCCATAATTGGGGTGGACATACACTGGGGAGGGGAGTGCCAGGTTTCCCCAGTAAACTTCAAAGGGTGCTCTTTTATTCTTGAGAGGTCACACAGAAGGGGCATTGGCACATCTCATGAAGGAGATGGGGCTGATAAGGGAATCATTAAGAGTAGAGTTTGGGTTCTTGGCTAACCTTTTGTTGCACATATCACTGTTGCTGACATCCAGGTGTGAGTTCTAGTCACTCACATGGCCTGTGTTATGGGACTGTCAGTTTGGCAGACACTCCTGTTGTGACAGACTCCTCTTCAAGGTGAAGACACAGCAGAGGATTGGGTCATTATAAAAAGCAGAACCCCAACGAAAATCTTCAAAGACTCAGACCCTAAATCACATTTGGAGTCTGGAAATAGACTAAAAGAAGGGGCGATTGAGACCCTACAAAATTGTCATCTGCAAAGCAGCCTAATGGGCTGCCTGGGGAGCAGAATCTCTGCAAGATGTCTGCCTGTGACCAGGATTAGGGGCCAAGGCCTGCTAATCTCCCTGCTGAGTGAGGGAGCATTACTCAGGGGAATCAAGGCTACCTATCCTGGAGTCTGGAGCACCAGCGCCTGCCTGCAGAGTGGAGTCCCTGTGCAAGGTGTGAAGAAATTGACGCTGCATCATCGTATCTTTACCCATGTGCGGAATAATGGCAGCAAACCTCATATGCCAGGAGAGGGGCACTGTGAATTAAGCCATGTGTTATGCTGTGCTGATTGAGCTGAAGCCTGTGCGTGGTAATGAGGGCCGCTGGAAAAAGATTAGAGTCAGGAAAGGGGATGTGAGCCTGTGAAGTAGTGAAGCAGCGTCCCTTTTACAGGAGGGTCACCAGAGAAAGACTGCTGTGAGGAAAAGGGAGTAGCCCTGTGCCGCAGTGAAGCAGTGACCTTGTGTTCCAGAAGGGGCTGCTGTGGAATATTTCACCACGCTGACCAGGCCACCGCCTGTGAACTGTAGATTGTGGTGACCCCAATATGCTAGAGTGGATTACTGAGAGCACGAAGGACTATGGCTTGTTATTCCCGGCTGAAGAAGTGCAGGCACCTTAGGAGTACTGGTACACGGTCACCAAGGTGAGGCAGCCAAGGCAATACTTACCTCCCATCGGGCCAAATGAATACTTAAGCCACAAGAGGACCCAGGACAGGAAGTCCTGGGTCAATTCCAATTACGTTCTTACATACAACATTTGAGATTTACACTCAGACATACTTTAAAGGGGGTAATACACTTCTCTGAGGTCCATATGCCGTTAGCATTGTCTACGTTTGACCAGCCTACAGTGTCAATGAAAGATGGAGCACCCAGCCCAGTTTCTTCCATGCAGTGGATGGGCTCACCCTAGGGCCTGTGCCAAGTCTGATCTAGTTTAGTCTCCCTGCTACTCACAGTCTTCGTCTCACACCTTCATGTGCAATAGTCAGAGACAGGAACAACAAACAGCTGCAAGTGCCGATAAAGGGCTTTTGGGATGTGTGATCCCATGATGACAGCAACCGCACTTCTTGCATACCCACAAGATTACCCTCAGGCTCCAGATCATCTGATGTTTCACAAGGGAGTCATTTTGGCTAGAACAGCAAAGCCATTCAGATCAAAGAAGGACATAGCGCTGCATTTGAACAATGCATTAAATAAGCTGGCTGTGTCTGTTGCAGTAATCAAGTGTGTGAACCTTAGCTTCAGGTGGTGACAAAGTACATGTGATGGCAGTAGTATGTGCATCCTATTTTAGGAGAGTGTCATGGTGGAAGGAACAGCATTTTATCCGTGCCAAAAAAATGAAATGGTGAAAAAATGGTAGATTCTTCTTCCTGGGCATGCAGAGTATGCCAGTGTCGCGCTCTGCCCGCCCAAATGACACACGGGAGTCGGAGCTATGTATCATACATACATCTTTATTCCCTGCCAGGATGTAACTGGCTTACAGGCTAAAACGGGGGTTCCTGTTCCTGGTTCTGCTTTCCGTTTCCTGTTTGCCTGCTCTGTCCCGAGGCAGAGTCAGGCACGACGACACGACATCTCCCCCTTTTGTACAGAGTCCTGCTGCTCCTTACATTTCTTCGACGAGCCGCCTGGGTCTCCTCACTTGACGCCTGGGGCGGACCTCTCGATCTGGCGTTCGGCTGCGTGGATTGGGGCTGCTGATGATTATTGGAGAGTTATGATGATGATGATGGGGGATGTTGTTGTCGCTTTGGCTGGCTGAGTCACTCGATGTTTGACTCGAGAATGTTTCTCGACCGTTTGAGGGAGTGTATCTTTTAAAGTGTGATATGTTTCTTGTTATTTGCTTGTGATCAGCTTTTGCCGTAATCATTGTTCCCTTCCTTTTGTGAACCTGCAGTGGGATGTTCAGATATCGGCTATCTGCTTTTGTTCGCCGGTCACCTCGTACTATGACCCAGTCTCCTTCTTGGATGTCGACATCTTTGGCGTGTCGACGTCGATCTGCATATGTTTTCATCTTCTGTTTCTTCTTCTTGTCTATTTCAACCAACGTTTTGTGGTCAACTGTGATGGTCCGTGGTTGAGGTGTCGTGCTTATCGTTGGTAATCGAGTTTGAGGCACTCTTCCCAGAATTATTGTAGCTGGGCACTGATTCGTGGTGTTGTGCGGAGTGGTCCGGTAGGCCCTTAGCACTTCATTCAGGGTTTGCTGGACGTCTCTGTGTGTTAGTTCCGCTTGCTGGATCGCCTTTTTCAGGGTCCCCATGAATCGTTCCACCATGCCGTTAGCTTGTGGCCATAAGGGAGTGATCTTCTGATGTTTAAAATCAAGGTGTTTCCCCAAAAAAAATGAACTCATGGCCGTTGAACGGGGGTCCATTGTCCGATTTAACTCTTGAAGGAATGCCCCATGCTGCAAAGATTTCATCTAGTATGGGGATGACTGCCGTCACCCTGGTGGATGGTATCATGTGTGCAAAGGGGAATCTTGAATACTCATCCATGACAACCATGATGTATTGTCCTGACTGCAGTGGTCCAAAGAAGTCAACTGCAATTTGTTGCCACACTCCGTCTGGAAGTTCGGACATTTGAAGTGGTGCTGGAGGTTCTTCGCGACTAACCAGTTGGCAAGTGATGCAGTCCTTTAGAGTTGATTCTACCATTAGGTCGAGAGAGGGGAACCAGACTCGTTCTCTCAAGATCTTTTTCGTGGCATTTATACCTCTGTGGCCTTCGTGGGCCAGGTTGATAATTCCTTGGCGCAATTTGCGTGGGATCACAATCCTCCCCCCTCTCAAGAGAAGTCCATTGTCACTGATGGAGAGTTCCTCATGGACGCGTTGGAAAGCTGTGAGGTCGCGGAGGTGTGTTTCTGAGTTTTGGGACGTATTTTTGACGTGTCGCCAGGAGTTCGCGCGTATGTGGGTCATGACTGCTTGAATGAGTGGGTCCGATGCGGATGCTTCTTGAATAGCCTCAAGGGGGACTGTAGGAGGGCATGCTGCATCGATGATGAAATGGATGTAGTCGTCCGCTAGTGATTTAGCAGTCGAGGCGCTGGCTAAGGGGTGCCGCGACATGTAATCAGCTGGATTCTCAGCTTTTCCAGGTTTGTGGATGATCGTGTATACGTAGTCTTGGAGGCGCAGCCCCCACCGCTCAATGCGTGGCGGCATTTTGGCATTGGGATTGCCAAATATGGTGATCAATGCCTGGTGGTCAGTGACGATGGTGAAATGTTTGCCATATACAAACAGGTGAAAATGTTCGCACGCCCATACTACAGCCAAGCTTTCCTTCTCCGGCTGGGAGTATGCTTTCTCCGTATCTGTGAGGCTGCGGCTGGCGTATGCGATGATATGGCGTTGGTCAGAGTGTTCACGGTATTGGGCCAAGATGGCGCCTAGGCCCACTGGACTGGCGTCAACAGTGATTTCTGTTCTCTTGTTAGTGTCAAAATAGGCACGGTTGAGGGCTGAGCCAACAGCTTGTTTGATTTCCGTGAAGGCTTGTTCGCATGCTTGCGACCACTCGAAGGGCTGACCTTGACGCGCGAGTTCTCGAATTGGGTAGCTGATGGTGGCATAATCACGGATGTATCGTGCGCAGTAGCTCACCATCCCAAGGAAAGAGCGGAGGTCACTCACGTCTCGGGCGTCGGGGTATCAGCAAGTGCGGCCACCTTGTCAGGATCTGGCTTCATCCCTTCACCTGAGAAGATGTGTCCGTAAAACTTCAGGGTGTTTTTGTGAAACTCGCACTTGTTGGCATTGAGCGTCAAGTTTGCTTTCAGTAGGGCATGGCATACTCTGTCCAGTGCAGTGTCGTGCTCGGTCCGATCCTTGCCGAACACTAGCAAGTCGTCACTGTAATTGAATGCGTTTGGAATTCCTTGAATGACTCTCCGAATGGCTTCTTGGAAAATTTTGGCGGCTGAAGAGATGCCGAAATTTAAGCGTTTATAACGGAACAGGCCTTGGTACGTGGTGAATGTTGTAATGTACCTTGATTGTTCATGAAGTTATAGCTGGTGATATCCTTTGTTAAGGTCCAGTTTGGAAAATATTGTAGCACCATTGAGTCTCGTGATCATGTCACTGATGTGTGGCCCTGGGTGGCGTTCTCGCTCAATGGCGGTGTTGGGTGCACGCATGTCCACACATAGTCTGACCTTGTTGTCCTGTCCTTTCTTCGGGACTACTACGACTGGGGATACCCAGCGAGTGGGCCCTGTCGTGCGTTCGATGATGTCAGTTTGTAAGAGGTCTTGGAACTCGTCATCAACAGATTGCTGTAGGTGAAAAGGCACTTTTCTGTGATGTTGGGCAATGGGTGTCACGCGTTCGTCGATATGTAACTTCACCTTAAAGTGATTTAGTTTTCCCAGGCCTTTGAAGAGGTTCGGGAATTTCGCCACGATGTCAGGGGCGTCTTCGGTCATGTACAGCAACTCCACTAGTTTTAATCTTTCCGCTGTTGGCAAGCTAAGCAGGCAGTCGGCAACATCAGGTCCCTCTACCACATGGACGTATGCTGGAATTTTCCTGTCCTTGAAAGTTAGTGTGGTGTGAAACCGGCCTAAACATGGTAGGGGCTTCCGAGACATCCATGTAAATACGCCAACCGCTGCTGGCTCAAGTTTGGGTCGAGTTTTCATGTTGTAGTATTCCAGTGCACAGATATAATTTAGTGATGCTCCTGAGTCCAGGACGAACTTGGCTGGGTGATCCCCGATCATGATGTCTAGTTTGGGGTATCGTTTCAAACGGTCTGGGTCAGACACCATGCAGATGTATTCGTCACTGTATTGTGACGCAGGCGTGTCAGACACCATGCAGATGTATTCGTCACTGTATTGTGACGCAGGCGTGTGTGATGATGAATCGCTGGATGTGGATCTGTGCGTTCGACGTGAGCTTGTCGTATGATGTCGAGAGTAGTGTGTGCTCGTGGATCGGCTTCGCGGCTGGTGAGAGCTTGTTGATCGGGTGCTTGATCTTGAGGAGCTGGATGAGTGTCTCTCTCTTCCCGTTACAGCACGTGCGGGGTGTCGGGTGCTAGATCGCGGGACGGGAGACTGGCGCGTCGACTGTCTGGCTTGGCATGCTACCTCAAAATGGTTATCTTTCCCGCAACGATGACATCGCTGGCCGATCGCTGGGCATTGTCCTGAATGTGGATATTCTTGGCCACACCGATAGCACGCAGGTGTGGGTTTGGTGGACCTGGAATGTCGCGATTCTCGTTTGGGTGATGTTTTCCGGGAGCTGTGGTGGTGTTTGCTCGATCTGTGTGTGTTCGTCGCGGATCGAGTCTTGCGTGCTTGTACTCGGAGAGCATGTTCTTTATGATCGGGCTTCCATTCGCTTGGCATGATCTTCCGCTTGATCATTGATTCTTGTTAGTTCCTCAATCTCCTCTAGGGTGTATGGTTTTTTTAGGAGTCGCCTGCGTAGTGATTCAGATTGGCATCCATCGATGATGCAAAGTCGCAGCGCGTCTTCCGTCTTAAAGTTTTCAAAATCGCAGTGTCGCGTCATTCTTTTAATGCGCATGATGAAGTCGCCCATGCACTCTCCTTTTTCTTGGGTGGCTAGATTGAACACATATCGTTCGTAGTCTACGTTGTGTTTGTGTAAGAATCGTCTATCAAGGGCAGCTTTCACTTCATCATATGTGGCCGTTGCTGCATCGGGCATTTCTTTGATTATTTGTGCTATCTCTTGGCCTGCTAGATTTCGCAGTGCAACCAGCTTGCGTTTTGAGTCTTGTACCAGGGAGCCCTCCATGTAGTCTTCAAAGTCTTCGCTCCAGGTTTTCCATGCAGGCCCCATGGTGTTGCCAGGCGTCAGCACCAGCGGCTGCGGTTGTCGCATGAAAGATGCCCCTACTGGCGTTGCTTGAGGCGTCATGGCCATGTTGGCTTGTGTTACTGGGCCCCCGCCCGCAGAGGTGCTGTGAGGTTCAGTATCAGACATGTGCTACTTGTGGGACTCTGCTCTCTTTGTTGGTCCTCCCTGCTTTCTTGTGGTCGTGGGGCTTATTGTCGCTGTGTATGGGGTCGCTTGCTTTCTCTTGCCTTGATTGTGGTGAGTGTTCGTATTCCCGTACTTTTTCATACAGTCTTATTGCTTGGAAGAAGTTACGCCTGACTTCAAGATGGCCGCCATGATTGAGACGTGGGTTGTGTAAAGGGCCGGCGCCTCACCTCAAAATGGCCGCCAGATGGGACGCTGTCTTCTTGGCTCTGACACTCTATGTCCACGCTCATGCAACTGCCACACGCTTTCCTTGCTTCGCTTTATTTTAATCTTGGCGGGACTCACCCTCGCATCAGCTTTTTTTTTTTTTTCAGGACCTTCGCGCTCACCGCGGCGCTGCTCAGCAGGGCTCCTCGTTCTTTCAGTGTTGTACGAGCGCTTCACTCGTTCCGCATTCGTCTGGCCGCACAGGTGCTTCACTCACGCCACGTTTGTGCAGCACAATGTCGTTTGGCCAGGCCGTAACCCTTGGCAGTCTCCGGCGCCGGTTCCGTCTTCTTTCCGCTTCGCGCCTGACAGGAGAACTGCAGACTCGTGGTTGGGGCCGCGCAGGTCGGCTGGGCTGTGCGACTTTTATTCGTGGGGTACACGCATCCCATCCTTGTCGCCAATGTCGCGCTCTGCCCGCCCAAATGACACACGGGAGTCGGAGCTATGTATCATACATCCATCTTTATTCCCTGCCAGGATGTAACTGGCTTACAGGCTAAAACGGGGGTTCCTGTTCCTGTTTCTGCTTTCCGTTTCCTGTTTGCCTGCTCTGTCCCGAGGCAGAGTCAGGCACGACGACACGACAGCCAGGTGCAGGTTTATGTCTTGTGAACTTGAAAAGAATATGTCAGAGAAGGACACTTGTGCTCTCTAGTCGTCTGCACAAATTTAGTCGGTACAATAAGCAAAGAGAAACATTGTTAGTCAAAGCAGCAGCATGTCCCCTACAAGGAGAATGTAATGTTAACTCCAAACCTATTTGCATGACTTTTTATAGGTTTTCCTCACTCATTTAGTCGAATGTAAACTCTGAAAGGCTCAGCTGGTCCTTGCTTAGAGATGCCAAACATGAGACTGAGGCTGTGTAGTCAGAAGCGAAAAAGCTGAGCAGGCCTACATAGAAGATGGGCCTAATGCAAGCCCAAGATGGCAGCTATTGATTCATCATAGTGGCATCTGGTGTGGTGGTTGTAAAGCAAAGATTAAAACTTTATGCAGTTTCACAAAAGCACTGACGTTTCTAGAAGGTTCGAACTCCTCATAATGAAGCACTGAATACGTCACCTGGTTAGGAGCTGCAGGCAAAGTCTGAGAGAGAGGCTTTTGTTTATGCAGAGGTTCCTAGAATTTATATTCCAGCTGTAGTGCCGTCGTTTTGGCAAACCTGACATCCACAAAGTATTCCAAGCAAACTAACATGCAGTCATATGTAATCAACATACCAAACACAAACCCAAAACAAACACTCCAAAACACCGAGTACACCATTCATCTTCCTTTTAAATAAACAACAAAAAGCAATATATATATATATAAAACTAACCATACTCATAAAGATAACAAGATAGATTGTTATTTGAAAAAGAACATTTAAATCTCTTCTGCTGGTCCCAGCTGGGGTAATTAAAGTACACATCACTACATGTTGCATTTTACAGGTCTCAAACGCATAGACAAATAATTAATGTTCCATGTATATTGATTGTATGTATGCATTTATGTGGCATTTCAAGAATGTGAACCTACCCAAAGGCACTGTACAGCGTCAAAGACAAGCATAAAGTCAATGAGTGATAAAGCAGGTAGCTGGATTGTGCACGGTTAATGCACTGTAATCTGGTGCTCTCTAAAGAGATGCATCTTCAACTCTCTCCTAAATTAGAGCAGCACTGGGGTCGTCTTGAGGAATATGGGGATGCTCCAGATCCAGGGTGCACAGATGGAAAAAGCCTAATGCTTTGTTTTTCCTTTTCTACACTCCTTATTCTGGAGTCTGGTGGGGTCCTGCCTTGGGTGTGCTGAGAACCAAGAGATGGTGACCTTGTCTGCTAGATGAGTGAGGCTGCTGTTTGTGATAACTTTGTAAATAATGCAGGTGTTTTGAAGATGATGTGGACAGGCAAGGTGAGCCGATTGGGTTCCATCAGGATGGGGGTGATGTGATAATGTTTCTTCAGAGCCTGGATGGGATGTGCTGCATTGTGTAGGATGCAATTAAGGGATGCCAGTGAGGAGTCTGCGAGGCCATGGAGCAGTGGGTTGCCACCATCCAGATGCAAAAATACAAGGACTTGAAGTCTCATTCTGGGAGAAATGGTTTAACATTATTTAGAGAAGAGAGCTGGCACCCAATCATTGTTGTTTATTTTTTGCAACATGTTCCTTTTCCTTGAGGATGAGGTTGGTATCCCAGGTGAACCCGATTGGCGTGGTGTTCTGTGAGAGTTGGATTAAAATCTGTCAAGGTTCATGTCATTGAGCCATGTTTGTACTGTTACTTGGAGAATAATGGGAAATGTCTTGGTTGGGTTGAGCTTCAGATAGGCACTAGACATCCAAGTATGGATGATGTGCACACAGTGCTTGAGGTGTTGAATATCTCAAATAGAGGAGACTTTCATGCAGAGTTTTGTATCATTGGTCTATTGAGAAATGTTGGTGCTGTTGTTTGTTAGAAAAGCACCAAATGGCTCTATGTAGACCTTGAAGTTGAGAGGAGAAAGTATTGAACCCTGGTGAACTCTGCTGGTTATAGGCATCATTTGGGACCTGGAGTTTCCCATGTCAAAAAAATGTTGTTGGTTTGAAATGGTTACATAAAAAGCACATGATTGTTCCCTGATTCTCATATAACTGGAAACATGAAGAACCTTTCTCATTATAAGCTGGTCAGTTAATCTGTATGTAATCATTTTCTCCCACTTACTGTCCACAATTTTCAAGTACAAAATCATATTAAAGTGCTACTTAGAGATATGATTTCTTAGGCTACATATCCCACATTGCACCCCGATAGTGGTAACGTTAACATAGGTTCGCCTTTTTTAACAGTAATCTATTTAGCCATGAGTAATTCATTGCGAGACGTAATTGTGCATTACCATGTAGTGTTGTTGAATAATACATTCAAGTAACTTGTTTGGAGTCAGGCTCTGGGAATGAATTGGTTATTTATAGGTGTAACCGCAATCCTATTTCAATGAGAGTGTTAAACATTAAGGTAAACTTTTGTTGTAAACTTAGACCAAATGTCCAAGTTTACGAATTTGGGAATTCACAAAGGGCATTTACAAGTTCTATCTTTATGTTCGCACTCGTAAAACGGCATACTGGTTATCCATCTTGTGACTGAGTATCCCATCTGCCTAAATCAGTCTGCAAGTTCTATTTCAGATGAAGAATACTTGCAAAAAGTACAGGCAAGTTCTCATTTTCCATTGAATATGAATTCATTGGAGGCAGAAGCCAGAAAAAAAATCAGTCCCACAATGACCCAGTGGAAATGGCTTCAAGCTAATGTACTGCATCATCAAAATAATTTTGGGTGCTTAAACTCATAGGGACACATCTAAATGTAGAGACCTGTAAAGCAGATGGGTTGGAAATAATGTAACCCAAACTGAGCGTTTGGTAGTCTGTACACTACATAACATGCAGAATTAGTAGCCTCCCCATCAAGATGGACTTCTTAGCTAAAGAAACTTTGCAAGTCAAAAGTGAAATACGTCTCCTTCTGAGAAAGAATCTGATAAGGGAAGTCATATTACTAGAAACTCTACACCTATGGTAAATAAAGAAACTTTAAACAGGCAGCCATGTTTGAATTAAGTGTTTGTTAATCTTGAACGTGATTTGGTGAAAATGGAGGTAGCAATGGTTCAGAAGGGTGTATACTGCTAAGAAGGTGATAAATGTTCTGACCCCAAATATGATTTTTTGTTGGTTTTACCTGCAGAGGAATTTCAGCTTTGTGAGCCCCAGCTGCTCAAAAAGCTAATCAGGGTGGGCCAGTGTGTGGGTGGGTCTTCATTTTGAACGTCTGGTGATTTTCAATGGAGAACAAATAAATCAGGCTAGTGTGCTGGAGTTATGCAAATATAGAGATTGGTTTACCACTGCAAACATCAGGGTGTAGTAGATAAGAGAGATCGTGGCCAAACATGGTGCAAGCCCTGATCTGCCCACACAAAGTAGGGGTTGAAATTCCCTATAAAAGCACTGGTTAGAGGGGACCATCTCAGGCAGATCTTTACAGACTCTCAACACAACACAATGAAGCTGACTGTAAGTATTTGATCCTGACTCAAACATGTGCCATTGTCGACTGATTTGAACGGTCTAGGAGTGAGGGTGAAAGTAACATGGATAGGCATTGGGTCTCACATTAATATGTAGAACTGTAAGGCGTTATCTCTAAGACTTTCACGACAAAAGCTAAAACAGACGAGCTGCCAATCTTCATGAATATAGCCATGTCTCATGCAGCACAGGCCTCATACCATTGGCCAATTGGAAGTCATATGATTGGCAGCAAAAACCTGGTGCACAGTTAAGGGTGTGTTACTGCATTTTGTGAATTGCTTATTGAAGCTACATAAAGTACACAATATTTTAAGACTAGACCTGGTTTACAATCTGTTTCAGAATATGGATATAGAATATCTGCTGTATGCCACTTTGGTTTTCATGCCTCAATAATGGTTCATCATGGTATTCCTGGTTTAGTCTCTGTCAACTGACGAGTAAGCGTCTAATCACAACTCGCCTGTAAAAAATTCCAACCCCTGCACAAACCCCTGTAAATTTCTTCAGTCAAACCTGCCTGAATTTAAGGGAGGCAAAGAGTTGGGCTTAACGGGATGTGGATTTTGATATACTAAGCACCAAAGCCCATATGGTATCCTCCATTACTGCGTAAACCTCCGCATAGGAAGAAATTACCTCCTTGAAAAATTTGGAACCCTGAGTTTGCAGATGTATTGGGGGCAATCCCCTTGTCCAGGTGATCATGTCCTTAGTGTGCTCTGTGTTAAATAACATATGACAAACAGAGGAAAGATATTGAGCTTCCATATTGATTGAATGGAAATAACCAATTTGTTTTATTTAACAATTTTATGTACTGTGAACTGCACCAACTGTCAGAAGTACATGTTACATGAGAAAGAAAATGAGAAGGAACGATGCAACCACTGAGGGGTAGCCTATTGGGAGTGGGAAAAGTAATGGAATGATGGCATAGCGTAAACAAACTGCAAGTCACCATGAGAAACACAGTACTGGGGCCCTGTGGTGGGAAAATGGCCTTAGTTGAGGTGCAAACAAAAAAGCTGCTAGAATGTTCCATACTTTATTAGCTACCTGGGAGAAAAAACTTCATGGCAAGGTTTGCCTGAAATTTAAGTATTTCAATTAGAAGAGAATTACAAATCTGTAATACATGTTGGCCTAACGAGATAATTGGAAGATCTTCCCAACAAGACAGTCTTTTCATGCGGATGGCTCTATTTAGGCAGTTAGAAGTGTACTGGTTTATATCTATAGATCATATGCTAATTAGGTTCAGCTGAACAATCATTAGAACAAGGCGAAGATCAAATAACGAGTAAGTGACCCTCGTGTAGTAGAATGGCCGAGTGACAGAGTGAAGGTGTATTTAGTCATAAGGCATTTTCTGCTCCTTCGTGTCACCATGCCCCTTCACCATCTGTGCAAACTCCTCTCACTAATGGCCATTATTTCATAGTAGACCTGCCTACTTACCCCGTCAGAGGGCAGACCCCACTTTAGATACAATACCCTAAGGAAACAAGTAAGATTATTGCCTAAACATGGTGGTAGAACGGGGACATTTTCACTTTGATTTATATTTGGTTAGCTTCTGATTTCAAGCTAACTGCATCACTGTAACATTGGGCCACAATAGCTGGTGCCATCAAAAACAAGCAAGGCCAGGGGTAATGAAGCAGCAATAAGGTGTCATCAATTTGACTGGACTGGACTAGATTGATTCCATAGCTGGTCCACCAGTAATGTGCATGGCTTATTTTGTAAGTAGCCTAAACATAATTTGTTTTCCTGCATTAGTGGTTACTGTGTCTGATCGTCTGTGTATTTATGTCTCTCACAGATCTTCCTCTCTGCCCTTCTGGCAGCCTTAGTGATTCCATCTCTGGCCGATGACGTAAGTAGAGAAAAATTAGATTATGGTAAAATGCAGCTGTTTAAGAATGTAGGCTGCCTTGGCAGTTATAGGTCCTGATAATCCGCATACACTAATTATGTGCACATTTCCTTGCTAACCATTTCAGATGCATTTGTTTTCTTTATAAAAGGTAGATAGATACATTTATTAGCCCAGAGAGATTATTGATGCCTTTTCTGACATTATTTGTATATTGTACTCTTCGTTGGATGTATTTTGTTCTGTCTTGAATGTGTTTGGTTCTGTATGAGCAAGCAGCACAAAATGTTCCTAGAGCATAATTTAGTCAGTCAAGGGGCAAAAAGTATAGGGAGTCCAAAAATTCCGATAGTAGTTCTCAAAAAGAAAATAAATATGGGAAGTTAGGAAAGTATAACAACACTGAATAGATTGTCTCAAAACTGAAATGAGGTGAAGCAGCCAGGTCAAACGTACAGTGTGAAAATCAGTTAAGCAGTTTTTGTTTACATAATTAGTTAAAAATATGTATGATCTTTTGGGTGGATGGCATGTTGATTTTATTTTAATAACATTTGAATATGTGAGAATTTAGATTGCTTGCCAAAAAGATTCAGTTTTAGTTTTGCCAATCTTGAACTTGTGATTGCAGGACAAAATCTAGTCAATGGAAAATAATGTGGCCTTGTGTGGATGGAATAGTAACTAACGGGCTGAGTGAAGAGTGTTTCCGAAGGCTGCACCCTATCCCCATTACCCATTGTGCATGAACACCCTCTGTAGCAGATGGTTTTGTGAATACAGGGTGCTTGAACTCAGAGGCTACTGCATACGTCCTAAAGCCATGCATGTGCCACTTGCATCCTGGATCCAGAGGCAGTGTACAGCTAACTGTGGTAGTACACACACTCGGCATAAAATGTGGCCATGCACAAAGAGTTTTGTGAACTCAAGATTTTAGGTTTCAATGAAAATAATTATGGGCCGCTGTGCAGGGCCATTAGTCCTGCACACCTGCATCAGAAAGTTTTCATCTCAAACCTGCTGAACTTGGCCTTTGGTCATGCAGAGGTGCTTTGGATGACCAGGAGCTGACACTGCGCATGGTTCAAAGACATACCCTCTATCCGGACCCCACTGCTCCCAGACACCGTGGGCGCTGCAAACTCACGTTTGGTCGTTAGTAAACAAAAATGATCTGTGGCCAGCTATGCCCAGCCTTGGAAGGTCCGGTGGCCCTGAGCAAAGTTATGGTAGAAGGCAGAAGTGCCCAGAGGCCAGCTGCCCACTGCCCGTGGCTGAAGCCCATGGGCTGTGGCATCTGTAGAGCTTGGGGAGGACGGGTTAGTGACAACGCACTAATGACTAGCTGTGTATGGCCTTTGGATGGGTGCAATGACCTCAAAACTTTTAATTCTCAAATTAGGGTAAATACCATGTACCTACAGCTGACTTGAGTGGTGGGAGTAGGCACAGAATGTGGCCAAATGCCTACACCACAGAATTTGTGGCTCTTGAATTTTGCGGGCGCAACCAAAACAGACTTTTGTGTCCTAAACAAGCAGTGTACAGCCAAAGGCTAAAATTGTACTTGGTGAAAGCTACAGAAGTAATATATCTGCCAAGCACTCTTTTTGGTCTCATCCCATTCACCTATCATCATCTGTACATGGTATAGGTCTTTACTTGGTTACTTGGAGGTCTACATTTTGATCTGAATATTGTGCCATCTATTGCACCCATTGCTCCAATGATTTAATCCTTTAGCCAAGACATGACCCTTGGTATTGGTCTGTATATGGGTAATTAAGCCAACACTCTAGTGATTTGATGCTTTTGATTAGAGTCTGGGCCATTACTAAAAATGTACTATTGTTTATTAGGTTCATTGCAATTAAACTCATCTGAAGATGCGCAACAGGCACTTTCTATGTTAAATTTGAAGAGACGCAGCAGTTCCACACTGTAGATATTTTGCTCACTTTTCTAATGAGTTTATCTATTAAATTAGAGCTGGTGATGCTACGACACTTTCTGTGCACTTCTGATTTGTCACCTCGCAGTATACTTGGTTGCATAGGGCTGCTCTGAAGGTCATGTTAATGGTTTGCTGTTTTCTCCTGCAGTCTGTCACCCTTACTAACCAGGGCAATGATGGTGGCAGCGTCCACCAGACGGTTAACATCAACAATGAACAGAATATTGCCAATATCAACACTAACGCTGGGTGGAACTCAGTGAACTCCATCTGGGACTACAACACTGTGAGTACCTGAGAGTGTGGGCTTTGCATCGACGTGAGAAACATGTGGATAACCAAATTGAAAAGAAGATAGCATGTATATTACACATTCGTGTTAAGGGCGATGTTGGGTCTCCTTGACTGGGAACCATCAATACTCTCGACACCACTTCGTGAACCATTGACTGGACTCTGTGGCCATTATGTTGGTGTTTGCTCATTTGGTCTGAATCCAACCCTTTAACTCAGAACACACCATTCTACTCAAGCTCGGAACCTTAGTATCCATACCCAAGACTTTAGAATATGGGGTAGTACAAGACCTGGGCTTTTCTCCACATCAATTAATAAGCTACTTCTAATGTTAGGACTTTATTTTGTCAATCTTATGTCAATGATACACAGATTTATAGGCCCTCACGTTTTTAACACTGTATGAAGCTGCATGCAATTTGAAAGAGATAAAATGGAATTCATTAGAGCTTTACAAGCGAATATCGCCACCAGAACGTCACTTTTAGTGACTTTCTGGTCAAAATACCCCCTTCTCCTTATTTACAAAGCAGCATTAAGCCACTTAAAGCTTGAGCAGCGTTAAGCTACTTCTAAATAAGGTCCATTTTCATGCTTCACTTAGTCTGAAAGGGACGTGCAATGGGTGTTGCAGTGGGCGTTCCACTGCAACACCCTTTGCTTTTTGACGCTGCTCCATATTTAGAAGCCCGAGGCAGTGTCAAAAACTAAGTTGAGGTAATGCCTGGTTTTAGAATGGCGATACGAGGAGAAATTAGTAATTTCTCTTCGTATTTTGCTCTTTCTATGTGTGCTGCATTCAGGCACATCACTCTGTTTTAAAATGTCAGAGCGTGGCACAATCAATTTTGGCCTACCACCACATTTCGACATTTTATTGTAAATATCACCCTTTATTTTCTAAGTTAAAGCTAGAATAAGTAATTAGCTAAATGACACAATATCACCATTATTTATGCAAATGGCAACAGTGCTCTGGTAGTGAAAAATCCAAGTATTGAATCAGTAAAACCCATGTTTAATTCACAGATTCCTATTTAACAGCATTTCTATACATTTGAAATATAAACTCATCTATCAAACGGTGAGGAGTTTAAGGATCTAAGCAGCCGGCCTCCCATCTCCTCATCGTTTAATGCTGAGTCTTAGAAGATGGGAGAATCACATTGCTTCAGCAAAACACATGAAACTCACTGCCGCACACACACACCAGCACTCAAAAGGGAGCATGAAAAACTAGTTTTCGCTCACTGGATTCATTGTTCCAGAAGACAATACCTGTGCACCACCCAGTGATGGGTTTCATGAAGGCACTACATAAATGTGCCATTCTTTCATTCATTTATTAAATGATCACAGTAGTATTAAAGGGCACTTTCCTGGTTGCACACAGAATGCTCGTCAGACATACAAACCCATGAAACAAAAACACTTTACCAGTGTTGGACATGGATGGGAGCGGTGGGTAACACCATAGGCTCGTCCTTGCATTTTTGAGCAGCCTGAGATCACATTAATTGAGGGTGGGAATTATAAGCCTGGTGATGTTTGATAGCAGGAAGTGGGAGACTGTGGCCCTCTGAAGTTCCCTCCTATGGTGGTGGGATGGAGTACCAGGAAGGCAGGAGATTTCATTGTGGAATTCAACATAGTTATCTTTATTGTTACAGGAAATAAATGATGCTCCAATGTTGCGACAGATCCGGCTTCAAATATTTACAGTTCTGTTTGTTTTTCAGAATTTTCTTGCAGGGGGAACTAGTAATTTATATAATTTTATAAAAAATATGAGAAAGGTTGTTTGGCGGGCGGGGTAAAGTGGGTTTAGGAATATTTAAAGCCTCATGTTGTGTTTTCTTTTCCCTAGTATCTCTTTATTGATTTTCTGGCCACAGCAGTTGCACACAGTTTGCCAAAGCATTTCAGCATATTATCATAAATGTCATGAATGTCTATACCATAATGTACATCTATCCTAGGTGTTTTGTGGAACTGAAGGTACATGACGTCCCCTTGTTATTTGGGTTGCACATTTGTGCATGCGGCCCATATCCATGCACTCTTTCCCTTTTTTTGAAGCCAAGGGATCCCCTCTGCCCTGAGGCCAGCATTTGAACTAGCATGAAACCAGAAAATTATTACAACTCTCACTTATCTGGAGGAATATAATTATTAAACCGGGTTTTAGCCACTGTTGCAGTCTAAAATATGGTGGGTCTGGAGTTGCATCCCACTTTTTCCTGTCCTGATAGACAATAGACTGTTATCATAACCATACCAGTTATGTACGCCCTCACTACAGTGATTGTTTGTGTTACATATGTGGCATTCTTTAGTGTATAGCACAGTTCGCACCCGCTACACTTGATACAAAAGGTGTGTGGTGTATCGCATGCACATACCGAGTGAGACCGGATGATGATGATTAAAGTGAAGGCCTTTTTGTTGTCTGTTTTAGATTTTAGTGCTGTAAACTAGTCATCCCATGTTGGCATCCACAAAGTCCCTGTGCATTTAGTTTATCCCATACATCCATCTCTGCTGTCCCCCATTTGAGGTCTTTTAGCCCCCATTGATGGCTCGGTGTCCCAGGTGATTTCCAGACAATGCGTCATTTGGCTAGTGAATACGCCAGGGCTATGAATCTCACATAGGTGGTTTGTTTGTAAGTTCAGACACAGTCCCCACCATGTTTTCAGAGTAACTTACTATTTCAGGGCAGGACCACACCATATGTTGGAAGTCCTCTGCCGATGAGGTGATTATAGGGCTTTTGGGTTCTATCCCTGAGAACATGAGGTTCAACAGCACTGAGGTGAGGTAGGGTTGATGTGAATAGCTGAACTGGGTGTACTTGATTTTGTGGGTCCTTGACGCTGTCTTTACATGCCTCATCGCTCCTTCTCACGGCTTGAATGTCAATTCCTGCCCCAAAATGGTATTCCATTTACCCCATAGGCTGGGGTACTCATTAAGGCCAGTGCACAGCAGAGCATTGTATAACTGAGTTAACATCCCACCTATTCTTGCCATATGTTAATAAGAGCCCCTGCCTTTCGAAGGTGCGCTGCTCTGTCGGATCTTGGTCCCATGTCTTTCTAAAGATGAGGTAGTGCATTATACATCAGCGCCAGGAACTCCCATAAACCAATTCCATGTTTCTCAGTCACTTTCAGGAATGTGAGTAATATTGATAGAGCGCGCGAGGTCACCCAGCCAATAATTTCGCCGTTTCCGGCTTCGGGCCCATATACTTTCAATTCACAATATACATTGACCAGGCGAATTCACGGGCTGCTACCAATTTGTGTGAATTCCCTACTGTTATTACTCAGTGTACCCGACTTACCATCCACCGACACGGGTACCTATGACCACAACGGATCAGGGAGCTAGCTATAAAGGAAAGGCAGCAAATATACAACCTCAAATGACATTCAATACTGTTTGTAAATGACCACGGACAACTGGAAGTTTTAAAATCTTTATCTAAAGTTCGTTTTCTTCTAGCATTAGATTTACAAAAATAAGGCAATCAATAACCAAGATAATGAAAAGTACATAACTATAGAGAAATAAGGTCAGGGTAATCATGAAAATGCTAATATGAGATGCAACAGGTAACGCTATGCATTCAGGGCAAAAGTTCTTTAGACAATTTAAGCAAGGCCGTTCTAGACCATATCAGGAAATGACAAACCGCAATGCAAAATATGATTTCTAATAGGTAGGGTAACATGGGAACATATCAAGAAAATATGCAAATGACTTTAAGTTTCAATAGTTGCTGTAAAAGCATGGAAAAATCAACATGTGCAAAGGTGTCTCTTTATTAAAGCAAAAGATAGAAAAATAGAAAGGTGCAAGTTTAAAGAACTTAGAGCAATATTTACCTAGACTGGTGTGGAAACCAAACCCTGGCCAAGGGTCAGTTAGGGACAGGAAACCCTCAAGGAAGGATACCCCTCAAAGGACAGCAGGTGCAGAATGGACACCCAGGACAGGACAGGATACCCTCAGATTAGGAATCAGGACAGGACCCTCAGGACAGGACAGCAAACCCTCAGGACAGGACCGCACCCGCAGTTTGGAAGCAACGCCTGCGCTCCACCCTCTCTGCAGCTATCGATCAAAACCCCGATTGGGTCAGCGAACTCCCAGCAAAGTGCTTCGCCAGCACTTTAAGGTTCAGTAGAACCTTAGTCTATGGTCAATTTCGGACAGAGTGCTCCGCAGCTCTCTGTATCTTCAGTCACCTATTGAGTACGATGGGTCAGTGACAGGTCAGCTAAACCAGACAAGTCGGACAATTTCCCTAGGTGAACCCAGGGTAGATATACTCTTTTGGGGCAGTGTACCACCCCCCAATGTTGCAAAGAGTCAGAATCCCTCAATTTGGATTGGTCCTAAGGTAGGATTTGGGTAACACACCAATCACAACACACTATTTGGATGCCTAATTTACATCTCTGGGTACCGCCTAGCAAGATTGGGGTTCCCATGAGAAACTGCACAGCAAACAGTAGCGCAACACACAATGTATCACATGAGGAGCAACATTCTCCGTTCTCGTAGCGCAGAGGTGGCTTTCCCAGGCGCATCTTGACTGTGGCTGCCAACTGGCTGAGTTCCACTGTCCAAAGTTGCCACCTTTCAGTGCTCCATGATCATGCGCAGAAGAGACCGTCAATATGGCTCCCAACCAGTTCGGGCCCCCATTCCCCGCGGTACATGAAAAGTATGAATTGAATTGAATTTTAAAATATTTATAGAGCGCTCTTATACCGGATCGGTTTCATGGCGCTAGATAGCTGAGGATCAGTGGGAGACGGGTTAAGCTGCAGCGGATCTGGAGAATAGCAGGGTCTTCAATTGCTTACGGAAATCCAAATAGGAGGGAGACATCCTGAGTGCAAGTGGGAGTGAGTTCCAAAAAGATGGAGCCAGCACTGCAAATCTGGCCCCTCCGGACTTCTGTTTCCTGAAACGAGGAACTGACAGAAGGGCCAGGTTGGTGGAGCGAAGCTCTCTAGACGGGAGATAGGGGGAGATGGCTTTACACAAGAAGACGGGGGCGGTCCCAGATCTACCCTGGTAGGTGATGCAGCCCAGCTTGAAGAGCGCCCTCTCCCTCACAGGGAGCCAATGGAGGGACTGCAACAAGGGGGTCGTGTGATTAAACCTAGAGAGCCCAAAAATCAGGCGGGCCGCCTGATTTTGGATCAGTTGGAGTCGACGGATCAAGGCGCGAAAGCACCATGGCCATGAGAATGAGTTTGAGTGCGTCAGCAGAAAAAAAACGCGAAACCTTCCGGATAATCCGGAGGGAGAAAAAACATGCAGACATAACCGAACTGGTCTGAGTATGGAGGGAGAGCTGTGAATTGATGAAAATGCCCAGAGTTTTAAATTTGGGGGCTGGGAGGGGAGGGGAACCGAGTGAGGGGGGCCAGAAGGAGGGGGACCAAGGGCTGCAACCACCCCCCGTCAGGACCAGTTCGGTCTTGTCCGGGTTTAATTTGAGGTGGTTGCAGTTCATCCACCCTTGGATAAAAAGCATAACCTTCTGGAAATGTAAAGATGAGGAAGGGGAGGATGAAAGGTTGAAAATGAGTTGGAGGTCATCGGCGTAGTTAAACACCGAGACCTCCATCTGCTGTAAAGAAAAAATGAGGGGTGAGATGTATAAATTAAATAATAAAGGGGATAGGGAGGAGCCTTGCGGGACTCCACAGGTCACCCTCCTAGGCGGGGCCGTGAAGTTTGCGAGTTGAACGGCCTGCTCCCTGTCGGTCAGAAAGGAGCGGAGCCAGGCAAAGGCCGTGCCCCCAATGCCCGCCGCTTCGACACGGGTTAACAGGATGTCATGGTCCACCGTGTCAAACGCGGCGGACAGGTCTAACAGGACTAAGGCCTGAGGTCGTCCGGTGTCGATCCCCTCCCTTAATTGATCCATCACCGACACCACTACCTTCTCGGTCGAATGCAGCGGGCGGAAGCCCGCCTGACGGGCGGAGAGAGCGCCCGTGGTTTCTACAAAGGAACTGAGAGACCTGGTGACATGAGCCTCTGAGACCTTCGCAAGAAAAGGGAGAAGGGAGATAGGGCGGTAATTGGAGGGCAGGGAAGGGTCCGCCCCTGCCTTTTTCAAAATAGGGATGATTACTGCCGACTTATGAGCAGAGGGGACAGTACCGATACTGAGGGAGTGGTTAATGAAGGTGAGAGGAGGGGAGTGACAATTGGAGAAAAGCTCTTTTAGTGCGAATGCCGGGCATATGTCCTGAGGAGAGCCCGATTTGATCCGGGCCAGAAGGGGGAGCAGGGAGTCTCGAGTGAGAAGGGGAAACTCAGTAAGTGTGGGAGTAGGGAGGATAGGAGGGGCAGGTGGAAGGGTCAGTGAAGAGGGGGGGACATTAGCCTTGATCAGGGCAATCTTCTCAAAAAAATAAGAATTCAGGGAATTGCAGAAGGTTTGGGATGGGGGGATTTTAGGGGTCGCCCTATCCGAAGCAGCAAGCTCGTGAACAGTGGCAAAGATCTCTTTTGATTGGTTGTCTGCTGTCAGGATTCTACCTGAGAAGTACTCCATTTTAGCTTTAAGTATATCATGTTTATACTCTTTTAGAGACAGGCAGAAGTTGGTTTTGAGAAGGGGACAGTAGGTACGTCGCCAGGCACGTTCGGCTCTACGGGTGGCAAGCTTTTTGTACCTTAAGGCCGGGGTAAACCATCGATTGGCCGCATGGGCACGTTTGATGGACACTCTCTTAAGGGGGACGGTGGAATTGCACGCCTTTAACAGCCAGTTGTTAATGGCAGAGAGCTGAGTGGGAAGGGGAAGGCCAGAGAGCTCCGGGCTGGTAGCCACAAGGGAGGAGCAGACCGCGGGGAGGACCACCTTGTCCCACTTTCTGGCCCAGATGTTTTTGGGCAAAGGGGGTTTGGGCGGCCGTCCGAGGTCGGCTGTAAAAGAAATGAGGGAGTGATCTGACCATGAACACGGGGAGATAACTGGAAGATCCATAGGGATATTGAAGGACCAAATTTGGTCAAGTTGATGACCTTTGATGTGGGTGGCCGTACGGAGCTGAGGGAGGAAGTTTAGGCTGGTGAGCAAGGCCGTAAACTCCTTAGATCTTATGTCTTCAGCTTGATCATTCGGCCAATAATTGAGGTCTCCGAGTAATAGTATAGCGGAGTTATTCACCACGAGAGTGGCCAAAAGGTCCTCAATGGCAGATAAAAAATCAGGGGTGGACTGGGGCGGGCGGTAAAGAAGTACACAGGTTAAGGGTACCCCAAAAGAAGTGGAGCGAACTACTAAGCAGTCCACAGCCGGGATTACAGGGGACGGTAAGGTTTGGAAGAGGAAATCCGTGCGGGTGATTAGGGCCACACCCCCCCCCAGTCTTTCCCCCAGAGCGGTCCCTCCTAATAGCCGAGTAAGTGGGAGGCAGAATGGACAGCAGACTGGGTAACGAGTCGTCCCTAAACCATGTTTCCGTGAGGAATAGCAGGTCAGGCTGGCGTGAATCGAGCAGATGGAAAAGCTCGAGTTGGTGCCCAACCGCAGACCTGGTATTAAGGAGGATCGCAGATGTACCGGATTTAGGAATGTCAGGGGTACATAGGGAGGTATTATCAGGTCTAGAGGGTGGCCTAGCAAGGAGAGGGGGGGTATGATAAGGCTGCAATGATGGAGTACAAGGGCAGCAGTAAACCGGGTTGGGGTTGCGTAGGCCAAGTGAGGCAATGCGTTCCAGTACAGGGATTGGCGGGAAGCGGGAATGCCACAGAGAGAGAAGCATTGCCGGAGAGTACAAAAAGGTAAAATGGGCATGGTGACCGGGCCCGGGCCCCGGCCAGCCGCAGACGGGCGCAGACGGGCTTAACTCTGGCGCGACTCCGGCGCGCCTACGTCGCGCCCGCTGCGCTCGTCCGCTGCGCTGACGCGTGGTGGCCATCTAAGTAGAGATGGGATCAGGGGGGAGTGGCTCAGATGTTCCAGGCCGACTGCCCAACCCAAAATGGCGCCCACAGTCGCCGGGGGTCGCCGTTAAGCGGACAGCCCACGGTAAGTGCTGGCTTTAAACAGGCTATCAGGAAGCGTGTGGCGGCTAGTGATCAGCAGGGCCACTGGATGGATGGAAAAAAGCAATAACCGCTGCTCGTGATCAGCAGGGTGAGGGGGGAGTGAGGATGCAGGTAAGATGCTCGTAATCAGCAAGGTGATCTAAAATCTTAAAATAAAATGCTCGCGCTCCAGCAGATGCGCGTTGACCCGCTGCCACCGGGCTACTAACTATCGCTGGTGCAAGGGCAGGGCGGAACCTAAGTAGAGATGGGATCAGGGGGGAGTGGCTCAGATGTTCCAGGCCGACTGCCCAACCCAAAATGGCGCCCACAGTCGCCGGGGGTCGCCGTTAAGCGGACAGCGGACTTAAAGTAAGCGAGAACAAATTAATACATAGAAATAACATTATGAGAACACATCACAGGGTTTGTACTTTCAACTTATCACTAAGAAATATACTTATGCAGTCTAAATATTAGCTACATATAAACAGATACAAGAGCAGTGGCACGAGCAGTACCACGTTATTGGCAAAGCTATGTATTACGCATGCGCATAAATTTCCCTCCAAACCTGCAGACACGTCAGGACACGTGAGTGTGGCTGACGCATGCGCAGTAACTAAATACAAGCGGCGGCCATATTTTAAGGACACGGATTAAATGCATTAGAAATACACATAGGCAAGCTTCATAGACCTTGCTTAAACATAAAATAACGTTAGTACAACGTACAAATTATTACTTTGTTACACATAAACGAGGTTCATGAATTCGGCAAGTCGCAAAATATGCGAAGCTTTGCTTCATCAATCCCCTCTTTGATGATATTTACTATCATCACAGATTAAATGGAACCAGGTGCCAACTTTCTTTCACACTTTATACAACTCTATCTCTTCCAGCAATCGCTCCAGCTTCTCTCTTTCGGTTTTGGTAGGGTGAGAATTCTTCACCTTTTTATAGATCTGATTATTCATCTCTTCTAATTCGAGCTCATCCACACTTCGTTTCACTCCTCTTGCGTTCACTTCATGCTTTCTAGTGTGCTTACGACATTTGCAGCAGACAAATATGAAGAATAGGATGAGACCTATAATTCCAATTGGCATCAGTACCTTGAACAATAAGCTTTTACCTACGCTAGCAAGCCAATGACCTACATTTGAGAGACCATCTACCAGTCTCTTCCAGGCACTATCAACCTCGAGTGGTTTAAGTTCCTTTTCCAAATTAGTAATGTTTTTCACATATCTTTTAAGCTGCACACTTTTGTCCGGAATATAAGTGCAACAATGTTGCGCCTTCAACATCCGGCAGACTCCGCCCTCTTTCGCTAATAAGGTGTCAAGAGCAAGTCTGTTCTGCAAAACCATTGATCTGATCGCAACCATTTCGGTATTGACCAGCAGAAATCCATGAGCTGTGTCAGTAGACAACACATCCACTATGGTAGACAATTTGCAAATTCTGTGAGTGTTCAGAACCACTCCCACTCCAGGTATCAGTGCACTGAAAATACTACCCATAATTTCACCTACACTTTCTCTTTTACTACGCACTAAGCCATTAGTATTTTCATTGCTTCCAGCAACTCCATTCACATGGTATATTTTCGGGAAGACAATGCCAAAATAGCAACTTCCATACCAGTGATCCGGCAATTTGAAATAAGCCTTGTCCCCACAAATATAATAAATTCCAGGAAACACAGGCTCTGACCCATTTTTGAAACCCCATCCTCCAATTACCTTGTAATTATGTTCGCATTCACTGGAACCAATGAAAATGTTATTATAATAGCTAGTCTTCTCGCGGTGAAGACATAGCTTGCCTTTCTTTTCAAAATCCAGCAACAGAGCAGGACCCGCCCCACCAGTTGAGGTGCCTTCCATGTTCTCTGCCCACCTTGGTCTTTTCTGACTTTCGTCATTTGCCTTCTTTTGTATTTTAATTCTCCTTTTCTTTGCCATGTTCAGGAACATCTTTTCCTGTTCACGCAAAGAACAAGTCAAGTTATCTCTGTGTGCGTCACCTATGTCGATATTACCTATAGTCAGAAAGTAGTCTCCCATGTATCGTATTACGTCACTTTTGGTATGTACAGGATTCAAGTTCCCACGTATAGGAAGCTCAGAAAAGATCACGTCATTATTAGAGTAATAGTACTGTAACGGTCCTCTTTTGTAAAATAAACTAGCTAAAATGCTACAGGAGATTCCATATGTCAGCGGCAAGTGATGGTATGTCACGCCTTCAGCTACAGAGGTAGGTAGCTTCATGCAGACATAGCAATCTTCAATTTCCATAGTCTCTACATAGTGTATTAACAAGTTTGCGAAAACATTTAAGTGTGTCTTGTTCTTAACTCCATGATAATGTAGTCCTCCCTCATCTGATGCTTCTAAGTTTTGTTTTGTTTGTCTCAGTACTCTCTCATGTCTGGCTATACTCTGTGTTGTCAGTTCCTCACTGTCAGTATTTACAATTTCAGTAGGGACAATATTAGTGTCTTTGCTCACCGAAAAGGGAATGAAAACAGTTAGTCCTATCCAAATTAATATCAGTACAACTATACTACATACACATACCTTGCAGCATGTTTTGCAACGACTGCAACTAGGTCTACCATTCACGTTTGAATCAGACATTTTGGCTTCAGAAGAAGTTTCTTGACCCCTCTTTGTGACTTTACACTAGTAGCTTACTTTGTGCAAATTCACGGTGGCTCTTCTTCTTCTTCGTCAGAGTATTCAGGGACGGGCTCTCCGTCGCTTACGTCAGTTATATCAAGATCTTCAAGTTCTTCCAACACAAGTGTCCATTCAGGTGACTTGTACTTCTTGTTTTGTCTTTTTATTCGATCACTCCTTCTTTTGGAAGTACCTTCTTGTTGTTCAGCTATGCGAGCACTTCTCCTTTCTTCTGCACGTTTTTCTTCTACCGTTTTTATCCTTAGTCTCAATTTCTTTACGAATCTAGGCTCAAGATGCTTTCTTTTCTTAAGTCTTTTTGTTGGTACTTGGACTTCGTTTCCTTCTCTTACCCTTTTGTTCTCATTAACTGTTGGCAATTCTGTTTCAGTTTCTTCTTCTTCTATCTGACTAATTCCAGGGCTCGCATTTACTTCTTCTGCCTGGTCACTAATCTGGCCTTGTTCAGGACAGTTTTGTGTTTGTCTTTCAAATGTCTCTGTTTCTTTTTCCTGAACACGTTCTTCTAATTCTGTCTGATCCTGTTCAAGCACTTCGATCTCTGGACTTTCTTCTGCTCGAACTATTACACTATGTCTAGTCTGTCCCTTCTCGATATCAGGAGTCAGTGGAGGAGTATCAATCACTTGTTCTGTATCCTTCACTTGTTCTGTATCAATCACTTGTTCTGTCCCTGTCTGACCTTCTCCTTCCTCAGTTTTGATGTGAATCTCAAGATCGGGAGGTTCTTCGCCTGTGCCTTTCTTTACCTCTCTAGTCCACTCTCTACCTTCCCAAAGTCTCTCACTTGTTCGAATCGGGTCTTCGGTGAGATCAATTAACGGAATCCACTCCTCTGGCCATATGCTCGGCAGCTCGTCTTCAGCTACTTCTGGCTCAGCTTCTTGGACCCCTTCAGCAGGCTGGGCTCTTGGTAGTTCGTTATCAACTATTCTTGGGCCAACGTCTGCTGATTCTGCAGCTCGACTGGTACTGGGCTGTACGTCGTCAGCTACTTCTGGTCTGGCTCCTGCAGAGTCCTCTGCTGGATGCCCTTCTGCTTCAGGCTCCTCGTCTGGTAATACCTTCTGGGTGTGGCTGGCGTGTATCCAACGCGGAACCCCTGCACACTTTACTGCTGTGGTAGTTACCAGGATCACCTGACGTTTCTCTCCCCACCTTGGCTCCAGGCAGCTCTTCCGAGTATGCTTCTTTATCTTGACCCAGTCCCCCGGGACCAGTTTGTGGAGAGGAGTCGTTGGATTGAGGATGGCGTCTTCTCCGATCTGGCGAGAGATAGAACGCACTTGGTCACCCAATCTCTTGCAGTATTCAAGCACCAAATCATCAGTAATACTCAACAGTTTGCTTCCTGGCACCCATGCTTGTCTCATCACTCTTCCCATAATGATTTCATGGGGACTTAGGCCTGTCTTGCGGTCAGGAACACTTCTGAGTCCCATCAGGACCAGGGGCAGGGCCTTCACCCAGGTCATACCAGATGCATCACACAGTTTTGCTAGTCTGTTTTTGATAGTTCCATTTATTTGTTCCACTATTCCAGAAGCCTCTGGACGGTAGGCACAGTGAAGCTTTTGTGATATTCCAAAGGCCTTACAGAGTTCGGCGATCACCTCATTCTGAAAATGTGAGCCTTGATCTGATTCAAGAGTGACTGGAACCCCGAACCTAGGTATTAGTTCTTTTAGTAAACACTTAGCTACTGTTTTTGCGTCATTTTGGGGAGTAGGGAAGGCTTCCACCCACTTCGAAAATAAACAGACCATGACAAGGACATATCGCTTCCCTTCACAACGGGGCATGGTGATGAAATCAACCTGTATTCTCACGAAGGGACCCCCGGACCTCCCAATTTTTCCCAGTTCCACCACAGTTTTCTTGCCTGGGTTCATCTTTTGACATGACAGGCACCTCTGGCAGAGGGATTCTGCTACTTTCCTGAACTTTTTACTGTACCAAGTCTGTTGGAACACTAGGATCATGGCGTCCCTACCAATGTGTGATCCTTCATGTATCAATCTCGCCATTGTGCTAAGTAAGTGTCTAGGTAACACAGGCATACCAGTTGGGCCCAAGATGACACCATCCACACGTCTTGGTCGACACCCATCTTCCTTCCACTTCTCTCTTTCTTGCCAAGGTGCCGCCTGCTGCCACTCTTTCACTTCATCCCATGTGGGCACTTCTTCAAACACCTGAAGTTGGCAGCTGGTTCCTGGCCCCCCTCGTTTTGGATTTATGATATACCGATCTCTGGCGCACCATTGGGCCACTCGATCAGCAAAATCATTTCCCAGTGATACACTGTCAATGCCCTTTTGATGAGCAACGCATTTTACCACTGCCAGTTCCTTTGGTAACTGGATTGCCTCTAAAAGGTCTTGGACCACTTTTCCATTTCGAATAGGGGTACCTGATGAAGTCAGGAACTCCCTCTGTAGCCACAACTGGCCAAAGTCATGCACAACCCCATAACAGTACTGACTGTCAGTATACACTGTTATGCGTAGGTTCTTCCCAATTTGGCAAGCTTTTATCATAGCAATCAATTCGGCTACTTGTGCAGACTTTATGTGATATAGATAACCTGCTTCTTCAATTTTGTCTAAGGAGACTACCGCATAGGCAGCACTCAAGCCTCCTTGTTCATGTCTTAGGCATGAACCATCCACAAATAGTTCCTTGTCATGCACAGGCAATGGTGTTTCTTTAATGTCTGGGCGTGGCTTGGTGTTGAATTCTGTTAAATCAATGCAATCATGCTCATCTTCTACCCCCCCTTCCATATTCATTGGGTCGGGGAGCAAAGTTGCTGGGTTCAGAATACTGCACCTAACAATGTTTACATTTGCAGCACCCACAAGAATCCTCTCGTATTTAGTCAGCCGACTAGGGGTGAGATATTGAGTCTTCGTTCTGGTCAGTAAAATTACCACTCCATGTGGAACATACACAGTTACAGGATGTCCCATGACAATGGACTCACTCTGCTCTAAACTTGCGCAGGTAGCAGCTACTGCTTTCAGGCAACCTGGTAATCCAGCAGCCACTGGATCCAGGGTGGCAGAAAAATATGCTACAGGCCTCCTCGTTGTGCCATGATTTTGTGTCAGGACTGACAACGCGCAATTATCGCGAGTGTCACAGAATAGGGCAAATTCCTTGGAATAGTCTGGCATTCCCAATGCAGGGGCTGTACACAGACAATCTCGCAGTTTGGTGAAGGCTGTTAAGCTTTCATCATCCCATTCTACAATATCTGGAGTTCCTCTCTTGGTCATTTTTATCAAGGGCCTAGCTAGGACTGCAAATCCCAGAATCCACTGCCTGCAGTATCCTATCACTCCCAGGAACATTCTGATCTCTTTCTGAGTACGAGGTAACTGCATTTTTTGAATTATTCTCACTCTTTCGGATGTCACTTTCCTGACACCTTTCTCTATCTGGTGCCCCAGATATTTCACCGATTTTGCACAGAACTGCAATTTTTCAGGGGCCACCTTATGTCCCTTATCACTCAGGTGATTCAGTAGGGCAATGGTGTCAATCACGCAATCCCTATGACTTTTAGATGCCACCAAGAGGTCGTCTATGTATTCCACTAAGACAGAGTTCCCAGGTAAGACCAAAGTTTCCAAACATTTTTTCAAGATCTGATTAAAGATAGAGGGGCTCTCTGTGTACCCTTGAGGGACCCGGTTCCAGACATACACGTGACCATTGAAGGCAAATGAGAAAAGAAATTTGCTATCTGGATGCAAGGGAATAGAAAAGAATGCCTGACACAGGTCTATCACAGTGAACCACTCAGCATCCCAGGGAATCTGATAGAGAATCACTGCTGGGTTCGGGACAATAGGGCAGCAGGGGACCACTATTTTGTTGACTTTTCGTAGGCCCTGCACTACTCTGTACTTGCCACTAGGCTTCTTGATGCCCATAATCGGGGAGTTACATGGGCTACTCATTACTTCCTGTATGATGTTTCCTTCTAGCAATTTTTGTATTTCCAGGGTAACACCAGCTCTCACTTCTGCATTCATTCTGTAGGGTTTAGTATTGGGGTACACTGCATTGTCCTTGATGGCTATCTGTATGGGGTCCACATTTTTCATTAACCCTACATCTTTCCCAGTAAAGTCCTACACCTCTGGCTTCACTGCTTCTTGGAGTTCTTTGGGCAAATCCTGCATGGTCAATCGTTTAATTTCTGAGTCAGGTCTGATTAACATTAATTTATAAATGCCATCTTCATCTGGGGTCTGAATTTCAACCCCCTTTGGTGTGCAAAAGATGGTACAGTTCATTTTGCACAGCAAATCACGTCCCAGTAAGTTTACTGGACTGGTGTCACAAACGACAAATCTATGCATTTCCTTAAAGTTTCCAATTGAGATCTCCATGGGCTTGGTAACAGGAGTACTAATCAATTGATTAGATACACCCACTACTTGGATGGCTTCTCCCGAGAGGGGTAGGTTTGGAACGTCCACTGTTCTCACAGTAGAACGGGTAGCGCCAGTGTCCAACAGAAAGGTGACATCATTTCCGTCAACCTTTCCTTCAATGTATGGTCCGGACTGGTCTACTGGCAAGGAGGCGCCAAGTACGCACTCCTCGTCCTCCCCTCTCAGGCCCCGTCAGTACTGGTCATCACAAAGGAAGGTATCATTTAACAAATACTGCGAAGTTGCTGCATTTCTGTTCTCACCGCTTTCCCAGACTTCTATCTCATCACCCCCTGTGCCTTTTCCCTTATGTACTTGCTTTGGAGCTCGGGGCACCTGAACCGTTTTTACCTGTGGTTGAGTCTTTCTTGGTCTTTCTTTCTGCGTCTGTGGAGTTAAATCAGGTGTTTTGGGGTTATCGTCTGGCAAGTAAGGGCACTCGTTTCGCCAGTGTCCAATTTCGCCGCACTGATGGCAGGGAAATGTCTTCATAGCCTCTTCCCTGCTCATTTTGGGCCGGGGCTTGCCTCCTTCCCCACCCCCAGGACCTTGGTTCTGAGTTGTTTTGACCATGTTACCCAACTGTTTTTCCTGCTGTTCTGCGAGCTTCACCTGAGCCCACATGACCTTTTCCTTGAGAGCCTTTTTCTTTTCTGCCATCTCGTCCTCGCAGTACTTTGCGTACCGCAGGACCTCATCTATCTTTTTGGACTGCCAACAGATTTTGTTATCCTTTATCCACTGACAAATTTCAGGCCTTAAACCGTTTACAAACCTGTAAATGAAATGCGTCATATCCTTCATCTCGATGTTGTCTATACCACTGTATGTTTTAAACACCTGTAACAGCCTTTCATAATAGGAGTGCACTGTCTCGTCTCTTTCCTGCGTTGTTCTATCTATCCTGGTCCAATCAGTTTCCTTTGCGGGCACCTTATTTTTCAAATGCTGAATCACTTGTTCATATTTTTTCATCACTTCAATTGACGGTTCCCCTGTGTTAGAGTCCCTCGGGTACTCCTCACTAGGCCAGCCTATGGCTATTTTGCACTTGGTACATAGATCTACCGGGACTACAATATCGAAAAATCCATCCAGGTCTTTCCACAGGCATTTTTGCACCTTTACGAACCTTTCCACCTGCCGGTACCAGTCAACTGGCTTCTCGCGCAGTTTCGGGAAATCGTTAGTAAAGGACACAATATCTTGCCTGGACCACGGAACGTGCACATACCTCCCACCTGGTACTTCACGCATGGGGCATAACGTTTCGGGTTTTTCTGCTTCTCTCAAAGGGAACTCAGGGGTGGCTTGTCTGGATCGGGCCTCATCTTTCTTTCGTGCCCACCTTGTTTTCCACCTGTCTACGTCTCCCCATTTTTGCAAAATTGCGAGCAACTCTTTAATCTGCAACTTTTTCCCTGACACATTCAAGTTCTCTATATCCTTGTCTGAGAATTCTGCTCGGTATGGTTTCTGCAAGGGCTTGGATCTGGAAATATCTACCCCCATACTAGCTGCAGTGTCTGTCAGCTTTTCATGGAGCACTCTTGTACTTCTGGTAAGGCTTTTACACATGAACAGCAACTCTTCTTCCGAGTAAGTATTTAATCTGTCTAATCCCACATTTCCTGCCATTAATTCCTCTATTTCTACTCTCAGTTTGTAGAGGTCTAAAGGTTTCGTTTGCGGAGTCTGTTTTTCTAATTCACGACTCCAGTTTTCAATTTCCTCCGGAGATACCAGAGAGACACTCCTAGTACCTGTTGTTGATTCTAATTTAATTTCTTTCGTATTAAAAGGATTTTGCCTCTTCTGCACTCCCTTTCCGTTCTGTTTGCTTGGCAGGTCCAAGAACACAACTTCAGACTCGCACTCACTGGACTGATCGTCTATCAGTAGGGGCTCCTGCCTCGGCGGGGCCATTATTGGGTTCATAACTGGAGGGTTTAGACTTCCTTGATTATTCCCATACAACGGAACCACCGGTCCGATTGTTACCGGAATAGTCAACGCTTCAGGACTGGTATTTAACTGGGAGATTTTCTGAATTATTTCCGTTCTCTGTCTAGCTATGGCCTCTTGCTCTCTTTCATCTAGTGCTCTTCCTAATGTTCGGTCAGGTATTATCTGCGGGTTCAAGTGAGGCGTAAAGCTCGGGGCAGTAGGATGCGTTTCACTTGGTCCCCCACCATAATTTGGTTTCGGGAACAAAGTTCCTGTACCAAATGACCTGCGCTCTTCCCCATATGGAGGCTGTAAAAAAGGCATTCCTGAACTTGATGGTTTCTCTTCGTTCTCATAAAGAGGTCTGGGGAAAAAGAGCTTTTCACGGGAATAGTTTTCTTCCGGGCTCACGGGCATTCTAGGGTATATATCTCGTACCTCCGCGGGTCCGGGATTCTCAAAATAGGGCAGTACCTGGCCACCTCCCCCCCTACTTAGGGATCTGTCCTCCTCCTTAATAGATGGACGCTGGGGATTTTCTCCTGCACTGGAAGGTCGGGCTCCCTCATTATAAGGGGGCGGACTTCTCGTAAAAATATCATCTAAAAATTAATCGTCTGACTCCCCAAGGGCTCCCCAATGCTTACTCTTTTCTGTCCTTTTCTCTCCCCCAGAAGGGTTACCTGCTGGCATCATGGGAAACAGACCCTCAACAATCATGCTCTGCCTCCACTGTTTCATCTTTTTGTCCCTAGTCTCTTGTTTCAGCCTTGGGTACCACTTGGTCAGACCTTTGTCCATTCGGGGTTTCTCTCTTTCGAAAGCCTCAATCTCCCATTCCTCTAATGCCTCATACTGCGTTAGTCTCGGTCTGGGATGCAATTCATTCATTCGGGTCCTCAAATTAAATAAAATCCTACCATTGAAAGTACCGTCTAACGGAAAAGCCAATATTCCGTCATCTTTTGTGTACTTTACCCAATTCTCCAACCACACACAGGTATTGTACCCTCGGTCAAACATCATGAACGAGGCGGGAGTATTCGGTGGCGGGACAATAACGCCTTCTCTAGATTTAATCGGTTTGTCTGTTTTGAAATAATTCTTTACCCTATTTACAAGGGACATTTTTCTCTTAGTTCCGTACATAATATCGTATCTATTGGCTTTCCACTGATCCCTTTCAAACCCTTGGTTTCTTGGATCGGGTCTAGTCTCTGGACAATACGAGTGCCACATACGATTTCTACACTTAACTTTGTTTACAAAGTTACCTCCAATCAAAATGCGTTTTGCAATTCCGCGCGACCAATGGGGTGCACGCGTTCAAATAGTTTCGACCAATGGGTGCGCGGCCCCTTCGTGAGACAGTTCTCACTCCTTGGCGCTTCACCCCTCCTTTACAATTCCAGCCCCGCTACCCGCCCGCTGCTTCTACCAATCCCAGCGCGGCACAGAGTGACGTCAGAGACGCTTCGCGACTGACTCCCTCCCTTCACAAGGTAACGGAAACTTTCTTTCTTTCTAAAGTGCTCAGTGCTTGGTTATTTAACAACGAATACACATTCGCCACAGTGCTCAAGTGTCTAGACAGGACAGATTTGTTTTACCGCAAGTAAACTACTTCCATTTACTTTTCACGCGCTGCGGGTAGATCTCTTCCGCCTACCCTTCACTCTAGCATCAGTGAACCTGTTATTCCCCTAAACTCATCCACTTCTCCGGGATATATCCGAGTCTAAGGTTTCCCAGCGGACCCCTCTGCTTTCACCCAAGCTCCGAGGAACCTGCTACTCTTCCGATGTGACCCTTACTAGGTTACGCCACTATGGGAATTTTGCCAATGAACCTCGTTACTGTCATTTATTCACACATGTATTCAGAAAAACCCTAGTTAGTGCTTCCCGGTTATCCTAACCTGCACCTAACTTTCCTCGAGCCTGCGACCTCAGGACAATGGATTCTATTCACCACTTGCCCTTTCAATTCCCCGGGGAGTTCGGACAACATGAAATGAGACGGTTTACAAATGCATGGATTAATACATATAACAATATAAGAACAAGAATAACGATGATAAAACAATTCATGAATTTCAAAGCAGCGTATTCACAAGAGATTGATCGGGTCCCTCGGAACAGCCGCTCTTATAGCAGCATTAATATACTAGCAGCTACCGACTTGGCTAACCTAACTAATCCTGCCTAACCTTCAGCTAGTCCCTAACCATCCTCTGCTAGCCAGAAAAACTGATAGAGCGCGCGAGGTCACCCAGCCAATAATTTCGCCGTTTCCGGCTTCGGGCCCATATACTTTCAATTCACAATATACATTGACCAGGCGACTTCACGGGCTGCTACCAATTTGTGTGAATTCCCTACTGTTATTACTCAGTGACCCGACTTACCATCCACCGACACGGGTACCTATGACCACAACGGATCAGGGAGCTAGCTATAAAGGAAAGGCAGCAAATATACAACCTCAAATGACATTCAATACTGTTTGTAAATGACCACGGACAACTGGAAGTTTTAAAATCTTTATCTAAAGTTCGTTTTCTTCTAGCATTAGATTTACAAGAATAAGGCAATCAATAACCAAGATAATGAAAAGTACATAACTATAGAGAAATAAGGTCAGGGTAATCATGAAAATGCTAATATGAGATGCAACAGGTAACGCTATGCATTCAGGGCAAAAGTTCTTTAGACAATTTAAGCAAGGCCGTTCTAGACCATATCAGGAAATGACAAACCGCAATGCAAAATATGATTTCTAATAGGTAGGGTAACATGGGAACATATCAAGAAAATATGCAAATGACTTAAAGTTTCAATAGTTGCGGTAAAAGCATGGAAAAATCAACATGTGCAAAGGTGTCTCTTTATTAAAGCAAAAGATAGAAAAATAGAAAGGTGCAAGTTTAAAGAACTTAGAGCAATATTTACCTAGACTGGTGTGGAAACCAAACCCTGGCCAAGGGTCAGTTAGGGACAGGAAACCCTCAAGGAAGGATACCCCTCAAAGGACAGCAGGTGCAGAATGGACACCCAGGACAGGACAGGATACCCTCAGATTAGGAATCAGGACAGGACCCTCAGGACAGGACAGCAAACCCTCAGGACAGGACCGCTCAGGACAGGACCGCACCCGCAGTTTGGAAGCAACGCCTGCGCTCCACCCTCTCTGCAGCTATCGATCAAAACCCCGATTGGGTCAGCGAACTCCCAGCAAAGTGCTTCGCCAGCACTTTAAGGTTCAGTAGAACCTTAGTCTATGGTCAATTTCGGACAGAGTGCTCCGCAGCTCTCTGTATCTTCAGTCACCTATTGAGTACGATGGGTCAGTGACAGGTCAGCTAAACCAGACAAGTCGGACAATTTCCCTAGGTGAACCCAGGGTAGATATACTCTTTTGGGGCAGTGTACCACCCCCCAATGTTGCAAAGTGTCAGAATCCCTCAATTTGGATTGGTCCTAAGGTAGGATTTGGGTAACACACCAATCACAACACACTATTTGGATGCCTAATTTACATCTCTGGGTACCGCCTAGCAAGATTGGGGTTCCCATGAGAAACTGCACAGCAAACAGTAGCGCAACACACAATGTATCACATGAGGAGCAACATTCTCCGTTCTCGTAGCGCAGAGGTGGCTTTCCCAGGCGCATCTTGACTGTGGCTGCCAACTGGCTGAGTTCCACTGTCCAAAGTTGCCACCTTTCAGTGCTCCATGATCATGCGCAGAAGAGACCGTCAATATGGCTCCCAACCAGTTCGGGCCCCCATTCCCCGCGGTACATGAAAAGTAAGCGAGAACAAATTAATACATAGAAATAACATTATGAGAACACATCACAGGGTTTGTACTTTCAACTTATCACTAAGAAATATACTTATGCAGTCTAAATATTAGCTACATATAAACAGATACAAGAGCAGTGGCACGAGCAGTACCACGTTATTGACAAAGCTATGTATTACGCATGCGCATACATTTCCCTCCAAACCTGCAGACACGTCAGGACACGTGAGTGTGGCTGACGCATGCGCAGTAACTAAATACAAGCGGCGGCCATATTTTAAGGACACAGATTAAATGCATTAGAAATACACATAGGCAAGCTTCATAGACCTTGCTTAAACATAAAATAACGTTAGTACAACGTACAAATTATTACTTTGTTACACATAAACGAGGTTCATGAATTCGGCAAGTCGCAAAATATGCGAAGCTTTGCTTCATCAATATGTTGTGGTCAAATATATCTCCAAAAGTGGATAGTGCGTTCTCTGACCAGTGCTTCGTGTTAAGTGTCGGGTGAATGCTTTGAAATCCTCCACTGTTGTCAGTATGTCGGGGAGATCCAGTTGAGCTTCCATGAAGTAGAGAAGTGCCTAATTCACATACAGGGAGATGGCATCCCATGCGCCATTGTATGTTATACCCCACTCTGGGCCTCTCGTCCTAATAGGAGCAGGAAGTCTCTTAATGACTAGTGCAAATATTGAGGAGGACAGTGGGTACCCCTGCCTGGTGTCCCAGCCAAAGGGAAGAGATTCAGAAAAGTCTCTGCCCTAGTGCGTTCTACCTGTCAGGGCGGAGTATAAGAGACTAATCCAGTATCTCATTTCGGGCTCAAACACTATTCGTTCGAGTGCTGTCTTTAGGAACGGCCGTCTCAACATAGCAAATGCTTTCTCGATATCTAGAGGGATCAGAATTGTATCATCTTCTATTCCATTATCACAAACAGTCGTTACTGATTCAGGAATATATTCCTCCCTGGGATAAACCCATTTTGATCCAGGTGCATCAGTGTGAAATCACTTGGGTCAATCTGTTTGCTATCACCTTTCCTAAAATCTTGCAGTCAGTGTTGAGCAATGACAGAGGCCAATAGGATCACACGTCTAAGAAATCGCGATCTGGTAATACTTCATGTCATGTTTAACCTGCATTTCATATCCTAAAATTATGTCTCTAGTTTTATCATAATCGGTTTTGGGTGTGTGCATACACTTTTACCCTGAATTTCACCAGGCACTAACTACTCTTCAAGGTATGAAACATCCACAAGCTCTTATAGAGCACATCTGCATACACTTACATGTGAATATTGAGACATTCATATGGCTCTCATATTGCACTCATACTGAACTGCATTATGCAGATCTAGCTCATTCTACACTATCCTCTACAAGGTCGACCATATAGCTACGACAATGCCCCTCACCTCTGTCTTTAACTGGCAGTCAGTCAGTCAATCCACTTAATTCGATTAATTAAAATCATAAATGTACAAAAAACAAAAAGCAGACATAGACAATATTACAAACATTAAGCATAATGTTTAAAATACATAGACAATATTACAGTTCATTTGGGCATAATGTTTGTGAGCAGTATCAAAAATAAAACATCTTATCTAAGTTGGCAAGATTTTTTTTTAAATTACAACAATCCTTAAAATCTTAATTAGGGTATAATCATCCTCAAATTTCTTTTTTTCTTTAGCCTCACTGCAGCTATGAGAAAAGAGGCAATATTAAAAATATCACCTGGGTTACACAATGACTGTAAAAAAACTAGCGCTGGTCTAACCTGAGAAAAACCCCTTCCTCTCAGCATAGGAACTAGAAATCTTGTGCGAATATTAGAATAGAAGTCACAGAACATTATAAAATGTACAGTATCCTGGGATGAGAAATTATCACATTGGCAAGGTTCTGCATTATCAGAAGTACACCATCTCGGTAATCCCCCAATGTGAAGTGAATCAAATTAAAGTGAAGCCTAGTTAGGAGCCAGCAATGGTAAGGCTTGTTTACCATCGACAGGTAAGGTTCCATATTAATGGTTGTTTTTAACAAGGAATGAGCCCTAACTAAAGGCTTACATAGCTCCTGCTCTTCTCACCCCAGCATCAATTCTTGAAATTGAATTTTACCCACGCCACATCCTCCTTCCGAATCTTATCAGGGTCCTCATAAAATTCTGGCCATTCTATTTTGACCAACATATTTTTAACGTAGGACAGCCACTTAATTTTAGAAGATTTATCTAACTTCACGCAGTCCTGTAAAATCATATGATTCAGGGTAAATCAGGGTTCAGCCAAGTTTTTAGCCAACAAAGCAACGGAGCTGTACTCAAAATATCAGTAACATAGTCTAGCCCTAATTCTTGGTGTATAGCATGCGATGGGGTGGATTGTGGTACAGACAGAAGACTCCTTAAAAATTTATTTTTAACTATCTGAATCTCAGCCTGATCTTTGTAACCCCATATAGAGGATACATAGGCCTCAATAGCCAAACATATAAACCTTTAGAATGGCCTCTATTGGTCTAGCCCCCAAACGCTGTGCAAATCCTAAAAGAGATAGAGAGGATCGTGTAACTGCGTTCTTTTTAAGTTTTTGTTGCAAAACCCAAGATGACCTATCATCAAAAAGGACCCCAGAAAAGTAAAAGAGGACACAGAAGAAACTTCCGCTCCATTACAATAGAAGGATTTAGTTCTTCTGGCTCTGTGACCCACTGTCATAGTGTGTGACTTTCCAATATTCACAATCAGGTCCAGAGAGTGCATATATGCACCAAAAGCATCTAGAAGCCGCTGAAGGCCTATCGCAGTGCAGGCTAAAAGTACAGCGGCGTCCGCGTATAGGAGAGCAGGGATTAGACAGTCTCCCACACGCCGAATATCTAGGGCTGCCTCCACAAGTGATTTATCCAGATTGTTAAAATAAAGAGTAATAAGCAGGGGTGCCAAAATGCATCCCTTCCGGACGCCCCTACCCGATTTAAAAGACCTAGTACAATCACCAGCTTGGGATATCCTAATTGAAGCTGTAAAATCTTGATGAAGAATAGCTACAAAATAGACTAGACAAGGATCAAGTCCATAGCTTTGACCTGTTAACCAGGTCAAACGCAGAGGATAGATCCATAAATGCCATCTATAGGCAAACCCTCTTTACCCATGGTATATATATGCCTGTTAGTAAGTATAGATTCAAGCACTGATCCATAGTGCTCCTCCCACTTCTAAATTCATATTGTAGGTTAGACAAGATCCCCCTCTCATTTTCCCAATCTGTAATTTTAGTTAAAATTACCTTTCCTAAAATTTTCACGGAGAAATCAATAAGAGAAATCGGTCTGTACACCGAGGATCACCTCTCTGTCCCTTTTTAAAAACAGGTATAATAATTGATTTTGACCAAGATGCCAGAAACCCTGCTGTACCCACAGCACTAAAAACATTAGCAAAGGATTTTAGCCCAGAATTCAGGATTACTTTTATGTAGATCTGCAGGGACTCAGTCTGGGCCCGGTGCTTTATTACTGGCCATATCTCTTATGGCTTTCTCAATTTCCCCCTCTTCAAACTCGATTAGGGCACTAGCTTGATGAAACGAAGACCAAGGGATGCAATACAATGCCCCCTTGGACTTGTAAGTCGCCTCAAAATGGGAAAGCCACTGGGCCTCTGTAATGTTACATACCTGGGCCTTATTGTCCTCACCGCTAAAAAAGGGGTATTTATAATAGACCAAACTCTATTGCTGTCCGTTAACACCTCCACGGATAATAGTGAGTTCCACGCCTCATTCTTGATCTCTTTTTTCCGGGCATGAAGTAATATCTTATACTCCTTCCTCAGCCTGGCTATCAATTCCCTAACACGTGGTTGCTTTTTCAAGGCTAAGACTAAGGAGCGGGGGGGGCATGTGAACATTTCTCATCAAACCATCTTGGGCCACATGTGAATCTCGGTTTAGTGTTTATGGTTAGATTGTGGGCTATTTGACTACAAATGCCCTCAAAGGCACTGAGAACCTCATCCTTAGCACTTAAAGGGTCGGTGCCAGTTGTGATATTATCTATACATTTCTCACACAGACCCTTGAAAAAGGTATCCGGAGTTACTTTATCTCATCTAAGCCTTCTCCCATGATCACATGTTACCACCCTACTTGGAACCCAATTCCTACCTCCTTTGCCCAAAATGCCACAGGAATTGTCCATAATTAAAATGACCGGGTTATGATTGCTAAAAAGCGATTCTCAAGCATTATAAAAGATAACCTTGTTCAGTATCATAGGGGACATAAAAATATAATCTATAATGGTGTTTCTTGCTTTAGATTTAAATGTGGGACACCGATCTTGGGGGTTAGGAAAACTGGGTTCAAAGAGATCGGCATCAGTCAAAAGGGACTTAAGGCCATCGCCATGTGCAGAGTGTTCGAAGTGTGGAATCGTAGCATAATTGAAACCAAGCGGGTCATCAATTGAGCAATACGAGTCACACAAATGAGTATTAAAATGGCCCATTAATAAAACATAATAAACAGTGGATTGCTTTAACCTATATTCATTTAAAAAATAATTCAAAATGCTTAAGTGCTAATTCACGAATTCACACTCCCCTGAGTTATAGAGGTTCACTAGTAATAGCTTTGGATAGTTTTGCTTACTAAGCTCCAATATCATACACTGGGGAAAATCTATCTCTAGCCTTTTTACGGAGCCCCTTAAATCCAGAGAAAGGAGAAAGATGAGGCCACCTTTTGCTCTGCCCGCTAGGGCGGACATGTAGGTAAAAAAATGTGAACTAAAGCCATGCAACCAAAAGTTATCCCCCCTGTCCCAGGTCTCCTGGAGGGTAATAATACATGTTTTTATATAGGATAGCCAGTTGGGGTTGTCTCTTTTAGCTCTTAGACCCGCAATATTTCAGTTCAAAGTTCTACAGTTATGGGTATCATCACCAGCATGTTCATCCCTACGCGAATCAATATGACATGGGTCAGAGTTACAGTCCACACTACCCACTTGTGAGATAGAAGAGGTAGGGAGTAGAACAAGGGATGCATGTAAGATATTAAGCTGGAATGTGTCAGGTCTCAACTCTAAACGCAATGATAAGGGTTGGATAAGCTTAGTCTCGGGCATAATATTATTGCCCTCCAGGAAACTTGGGAAACATCTGCTAGCTTCTGGTTGGATGGGTTTACTAGCTTCACCAAAGCAGCTACCCCTAGCTGCGCCGGCAGAGCTAAGGGGGGTCTGCTAACCTTATTTTCCCTAGATCTGAAGGGTTCTCTAAGACAGATCAATACTGTCTCGCCTAACATCCTGATTGTAGAAAGGGAAATAAGTCCCTCTAGGAGGACCCTATATATAAATTTTTATAATTCTTGTAATAGGGACAATATCGATAACAATGTCGCCAGTTTAGATGCTGTTTTAACATTAGTCAGTCAGAATACATATTTCGATACAGAGCATATATTGTTGGGTGATTTTAATATTCATCCCTGTAAGTTAATGTGTGGCATAAGTCATAAGGAAGGGGGTGAAGGAGCCGAAGGTCCACATTTTGAACATAGTTCACGAGGGGAAGAACTAGAAGACTTTTTGGCTAATTTTAATTTATATGAACCGGAGGGAGGCTCAAGAATAGCCACCTTTACAGGCACTAACCCCGGAACCATAATTGATTATATTTTTGTTACACCGGGTATTCTAAACAGTGTCATTTCTTATTATACAGCTCCGTCTCATTATAGCGACCATAACCCGGTTTTACTTGAGGTAGCCTGGGGAGATTTTATGGGGCCAACTCTTGGGCCAGCCAGGTCGGAGCGCATTTTGCGCACCTCGGATCAGGGTAGAAAAATTAAATGGGCCAAGGTGATCCCGGAGAACTTCTATGCGGAAGTTCTTCCGAAAATTGAGTCACAGGTGGCAGTGTGTCTAGATATACATGCCCAGGACTGTGAAATCATAGGGGCATTTGAGTCAATATGCGGGCAGGTGTCACGGGATCTTTTGGTCAAACCTAAGAAGGGAGCACCATTTAACCATAGTTGGTTTGATGCTGCCTGCTCAAACGCACACAGGTCTCTGATGTCTGCCCTGAAGAAAACACCTAGGGACGAAATAATCAGATTGAGGAAAGACTATAAATTAGCTATAAAAACCAGAAAAGATAACATTAAACTGGAAGCATGGGAGAGCCTTCTTTCCGTGGCCGTCCTGAAGGATAGCTGGAAATTCTGGGAAATCGTTAAACAACCACTCTTCTCTGACCAAAACAATGAGGCCATGGACTGCGTCATCCCAGACGATAAATAGCTGGACCATTTTAAAAAGGTGTATGGGGACAACAACAATGCAGGCCCCGTAGTACCCTTGGTGACCCTGGACGCTACCCCTATCTTTTTTCATAGTTCAGAGGTGGAGAAAGCTATTCGTGATACAACTAAGCACACGGCCCCGGGCCCTGACGGGGTGTCGGCTGATTTTTTCATACATTCCCCCAAGCTTTGGGCGGGGGTTTTGGCCAATGTTTTCTCTGCCACTAATGGCAATCCCATACCCTCCTCTTGGGCCATCTCTAACATCGTCCCCATTTTTAAGAAGGGCCAGCGGGACGACCCTGGGTGCTATAGGCCCATATCCCTTTTGGACTCTACAGTAAAGATCTTAGGTAGAATCCTTTTGTCGAAACTAAGGGAAAATGTAGAGAGTTGTGGAGGGTTGGCGGAGATCCAGTATGGGTTCAGACAGAATAAGGGAACGATTGAGCAGTGCTCCAACTTGCACATGTTGATTGCGAAATATACGGTGGCCAAGGAGGGGTCCTTGTTTTTGGCATTTATGGACCTCTCCTCGGCCTTCGACCTGGTCAAAAGGTCTAAGTTATGGCTGACTCTGCTTAGGATGGGGATAGATGAAGCATTGGTCAAATTTATGGCGTCTTTGCACCAAGAGCTTTTTGCTGCGGTGCGGGTAACCAACGAAGGAAGGTGTACATCCCTCTTCAAGTCCATACGGGGGGTTAGACAGGGCTGCATATTAGCCCCCTTGCTTTTTACCATTTACATTAATGGACTGGGCGCTCATCTGGAGGAGGTTGAGGGAGATGTCCCGCGTGCAGGAGCTGTTAAAATCCCTGCGCTCCTGTACGCGGACGACGTCGTGCTGATAGCACGCACTGGCGTCTGCCTTCAACGTTTGTTAAACGCCTTTTGCACATTCATGGATCATTTAGATCTAAAAATCAACATTAACAAGTCACATACCATGGTCGTGGGTCGACAAAGCAGCAAGAGAAAAACCAACACATTTGAGTGCAAGGGCGAGGCTGTTTCTAGAGTCTCCACTTTTCCCTACCTGGGGGTTATTTTTGATCAGAAGGGATCCTGGGGTCCCCAAGTGAGGGCAAAGAGGTTGGCGGTGACTAGGTCATCGGCAGCCCTTATGGGTTTTGCGGGCAGGTTAGGCGCTAGGCCCATGGAAGTGCTTTTGAAAATCTATAAAAGTAAACCAGTTGCCCTTGCCTCATATGGTTCACCCCTTTGGGGTTATGTAAATTTGGAGCCAATCCAGAAAGCTGAGAACAGATTTATACGGACATTACTGTCTGTTCCTCAGTCTACACCAACTTATTCCATTCATATGGAGGTGGGTTTAGACTTCCTCACTGATGGGCTGAATATGGCCCCCCTGATCTTCTGGTTGAAGACTTGGCTCAATGAAGATCTGCCACTCAACCATAAGATCATGGCTGATGTTTTGGCCCTAGATCATTTTAAAAGGATTCCATGGCTGGCCTACTTGATGAAGGCTTTTGCAGATATAGGACGACCAGAGCTCTTTACCTCCCCCAAAGACATCAAGATTCAGGATATCGATAGTGTCAAAAAGCAATTCATGGGGCAGGCAAGAGCACGTCGTGAGGAAAGGGAACTAGCGAAACCAGCGGTGAGGAGACACTATCTACTTGTTAATTCATTTGCTTTAGCACCTTACCTTGGTTTCGTCACTATTCCATTTCACAGGTTCCTCTTAATTAAGTTCAGGTTTAATTTGCTACATTTTTATTTGGGGAATTTTAAAACATGGGGAAAACCTGAACTAGCTCCTCCCTGCAATTGTGATCATTTCTCCACCCAAGACACCATGCACTTCGTTATGTTTTGTGGTTTTTATTTAGAGCCAAGAAAAAAATACCTGGTGCCGGTATTGAAGGAGGCTGGTTTCACCCAAGTGAGACCAGCCCTGCTCTACTTACAATTATTGACTAACCCACGTACTACTTTTTGTATGGCTAACTTCTTGGTGGCTGCAACTAGAATTAAAAAACATATTCATTAGACTAATGACCCTTGTAAAAATGTGTAAACTTAGATGCGAGACCCGGGTGTTTTATTTAAAGAACTACTTTTTATTAATCCCACGTATGCTCTGATTTGCCTGTTGTAAATAATTTGTAAATAATTGCATTGTACATATTTTATAATGTATGAAATGTTTTTACTTATTTGTATGATTTTTAATTAAATCGAATAAAGATATTTTGACTGACTGACTGATACCCTTGATTGTAGTAGGACATACTACCATTAATCTTAAGGCTAACTGGGGACTTGAATCAAGCACGGGAGAAGCATCAGATTGGAGAATAGGCTTCTTCATCACTGATACAGCTACTGCTGGCAGTCAATCGCAGGCATCTAAGCCGAACAAAGGGGCAAATCTATTAGCTAGTTCAATGTCAGAAGATCTGCCTATGGGCCTATGGAGTATACTTCGGCCTCCCCCACTAAGCAAGGAAAAATGACTGGGTCTATAAAAAAAACCCTAGGGGTAGGAGGGAAATTTCCCCACTATGGTACCCTTGCTTCCTGCTCCCTAGATGCTCTAGTAAGAGTCTGACTACATGCTCATTATTGAAGTTGGCAATTACACAATCACCCCCCCATCCTTCGTGGAGTGTCCAACCCACGATGCACGTCTTGCTATTATCATTTGGTTGCAAATGTCCCAGCCCCGAACCCCAGCTAAATTCAGTTGTACAGTAAGCCAATGCATTGTTTTGACCATTAACTGATCAGTTGATTCTAACTGCCCAGCATGTAGGGTAGGTACATTCCTCAAGACCACTACCAGAGGAGCAGCGGCCAGTGGGAGGTGAACTGCCCTAAGACCATTTTCGACTGAGCTATGGACCAGACCTTTTTGCACGGCTGGGGAATCTTGGCCAGACTGCCCACGAGCCAAAGTTGATTGATTTCCTGCGCCATAGTTAGAACAATTTTGTATAATTTTACTTTCTGGTCTAGACCAAGGGCTGTTTCCCTCCTCCCTTGGGGTACTCGGTATTAACTGAGCAAATTCACTAGAGATGTTCCCTTCCTCACCCACATAGCCACCCGAAGCTACCAACACCACAGCAGGTTTTGTGTCTACCCCACCGATTCTGCTAGAAGATGAAGGCCTAGAATTGGATATTGAGGGAATAGGGGGAGGAGATTTTGGGATTACAGGGCTACACAGTACATTTGTTGTAATTTCAGTCGGCCGACCAATTTTTGTCAAAGAATCTTTAATAGTACAAAGATTTGGCACAACAAACAATTCAAAATTAATCAATCTTTCTTCAATTAGTGACAACCTATCGAGGATAGGGAAAGAGATGACGCAATTAAGGCCCCCATTTTGATCCATAAAACCTCAGAAACTTCAGAGGGAACACCCAATAGTTCAGAGTTCAAAGTACCAGGGATATATGTAGCAGGGTGCGGCTCTGTTATCAATGGGGATGTCATAGTCACTGTCCCGCCATTCCTATTTGTCCCCTGCAGTTTTTCACATTTCTGCCTTTGCGGTCCCCCTCCCTCTTCCTCTTTATTGGTGGCTCCGTAATTGGAACCATAGTTTCCTTGATTTGAGTTTTAGATTTGGGCACAGACCTTGTAGCAATGAGCGGTAAAGTGCCTCCAGATGTACCTTCTCGGACCAGATCATCAGGAGGGGGGCAATTAGGAACCTCCGCTATTGCAGAGAAATCCAGCGGGATAAGCGTGGTCTGACTATCACCTCCAACTAAACCATAAGAATCGATACCTGCGGCCAAACAACGATCCTGTGTACCAGCAGATGTCAGACCGCCCAAGGAAGATTGTTTCGTTTGCAAAATATCCAAGGATACATAGCGCTCAGTCAATGCGATTTCATGGGCTAAGACAGAGCTGGCCCTGATTAAGAATTGGTCCAAAGTCCCTGCCACGCTTCCCCCAGATGGTGCAGTTCTGCTCTTTCCCTCATGGGTATTCATTTCAAGCTGGGTACGGTGTCAACAGGAAGCCTAAGATGTTAGTATCCCAGGGAAACATCAAAAGGCAAAATCAGACTAACCTGGGGAACCGCTATACTCAGAGGGGGGCACAGCCCAGCCTCATCTGGTCTTTAATGGGCTCAAACGGGCTTGCCCTTGGCCCGGGCTTGTCCTTGGCACGCGTCCCGCAGTGAGGGAGCCCTGGCCGCACATTAAGCGCCTCCTGGCGCCGGCGGTGACATGGCGGCTGGGTCGCGGTGCAGCGCGGGCGCTGTAGTCCCCTCTCCCGCGCTGTGTCAAAAGTGGAGATGCGGGTCCCCTCAAGTGCAAGCAAACAAGATTAACTGATATCATTGTTCTGAGACATTTGCATAAATTATATTACCGGATATTAAATTCTGCTACATGCACAGCCAGCCGACCCCTGAGACATTGATTGTTCACATTTTATACAGCTGCAACATGTACTGATAGCCAAGTACTGATAGCCAAGTACTGAACCATTCGCCTAAATTACCCTGTACTTTATACCGATGTACAAGTACTGAGACATTAAGAGTACTCTAAAGTTGAACCTCTGTGCTGACCATCATTATACACTGATGTCCCAGTAGTAAAGACCTACATTGAGCCAAACTCTGACCCACTGTGGTAAACTGTTTTCTCACACATAGATACAAAGTAGCAGCTTCTTTGACATTGCCATGGAGAGCATTGACAGGCAGGGTTCCTCCTCTCCTTACATACTAATATGTGGACACTGGGTAAAAATATGACTTATGTCCAAATGACATAGCTATTTAAAGCTTGTTGACATATGACTGCATCCATTGTAGAGAGATGCACAACAGGTAGATTTAGAGAAATAGAAGTTACATGTATTGCAGTATTCACACATCACTGTAGAAGGAGGTGCATAGACAGGATGCCTTAGCCCTGATAAGATCCAATACATTTTATTTGGGTCAAAATATTAGCAATAAAGTCTTGGTTGCAGTTTCATTGACCCACATTGTGTACCTCAAATAGACTTTTGGCATGGTTCAGTGTTAGAGAGTGGCCATAACAACCCTGGGTTTTTATGATGCATGAACCACTGGACAATTCTTCTATGTATTTCAGGTGTAAAATGATGCTGCACATCAGAGTGGTCCCCACTTAATTAGGCCCAGTTCTCTGTGGGAGGGATTTTCAAAGTATTGAATTTCAAGGGATCACGGCTATGCCTCTGTTCTCCTGGCTACAAAAACTAAGGGCAAACCTCTGCTCGCCAAACCCGTGCATGGACTGCAAGCCGTATGACTAGTTGTAAAAGTACAACTCATAATACGGTGGGCGGTCCTTTGGCCTTTCCCATGGCGGTGCCTTGAAAACTGGCACCGCAATGGTAATGGGCAAAAAGTACCAGCACGGCATGGGCTGTGATGTCCATGCTGTGCTGGAACTGTGGGGAATTCAGGTGAATGTATCAGGCAGGGGGGTCATGGGGCCCTGCAGGGCCCCCTTTGTTTCTGCTTAGCCAGCCTTTTCATGGCGGGACTCCACCATGAAAAGGTTGGCTGTCAAGGAACTCAAAATATGCTGAGCGGAGCTGCGCCAGTCCATGCTCATCATAATGCATTATAGCACTCCTGAACCACCGCCAGGAAATGACTGTTCCCTAGTGCTGCCGACAGTCCATCGCTGATACGATTTAGAAAGTCATAATCAGCAAAATTGTGTACCGCCACACCTTTGCCATGGCAAATCTGGGGGTCGCAAGACAGCCAGGCTTGTAATAAGGCTTTAAGAGTGCTCAGGAGCAAACTTTACTACCAGAAACTAGGACATTTCATACTCCCACAGAATGCATTAGCAATGTCAGCCCTTCCCTTTTCATGTCGAGAATCTTGATTGCTCTGCCAGGTAATAAAGAGCAGGGCAAGTTGTGCCTGACGTCATGCCCAGAGATGAGCTCTGTAGATCCTTGCTTCCTAGACTTTTGAACCCATGAATGCCAGGCTAGAACATTAATATGAAAAATTATAACAATAATGTCTTGTCCATACCCCACCTCTCCATTTTGAATCAATGCAAAATAATACATATTTTAACAAACTGTTATAATATATATTTAATTAACATTCATATATTACATTGATTTAATTATTATATACATTAATATTACAAGATAACATTTCTGGATTTGTATGCTGTTTTCTTCATTGGTAGTGTTTTCCATAGGCTTCTGATAGGCTTGTTTTGCATGAATCTACCTATCTAGTTTCAAACAACACTGACTCCACCACTTTCCCTCTCATACTCACTGCCCATCTCTCTCTCTCTCTCTCTCTCTCTCTCTCTCTCTCTTTCTCCCTCTTTCTCTTTATGTCCCTTGGCTAGTAGGCCACTATTAAAATCCTAAAACGTTATTAATTTCATATGTTGTTTACAAAATCTAAATCTGCACACAGTTTTTCCTACTTTATCTCTCTTAAATACTGCACATTTAGCAGAAATTGCAACTAAAACCCGTCCACAAAACGACACATGGTGGAAATATTAACCTATGATTCACCACATAATTTCCTAGTCCTGCTTTTGTAAACACCTAAAACCTGTTCAAATATTCTCACTGATGACTGTCTCCGCTCTTCATGTGCATGTGTGGCAGTTGTGCTGCCAATGTATAGATATTCATAGCTGCCAACCTGCCATGTGGCATATCTTCATATTCTCTTATGCACATTTGATCAACATGTTATCAATTCTCCCCTTCATTCCACAATGCACTGAATGACTTGAACCTTGGATATTTGGCATGTGTTGTGCTATGGGTACTGACTTCTTTTTCAGATATTAATTTGTAACCGGCCATTCTGCTACTTCAGTGACAGAATAAAAGCAGTAGCAAAAGACCAGTTATGATTTTAATAATCTCATACTTTCTAGAATGCAAACCCAGAGGGTGGATCAAATGTAAAAGCCATTCTTGTAAACCTTTAATCTTAGCACAGTAAGAAAAACAGAATGATGCAAACGGTCGTATGTTAGAATTTCAACTACAGAAACATTCTGCTATCAAAACATTGTGACCAAAATATTGAGTAGCACAATTCAGAGAAGCTATTTGTATAGATGTATTAGTCATAACTACACATCAATGTATCAAGAAGATATATATAGTCAAGGTATATTTCTGTGCAGTCAATTAAAGTCAACCCAGTGTTACCTATCTATACTTATCAACTTGATATTTTGGTCAAAATGTTTTGGTAGCACAAGTTTCTAGAAATTATGTTACGAAGGAATACTAGGCACTTAAAACGAAAAAGTTGAAAATCATTTTATCTAAACATCCAAATGCATACACATTATTGTTATTCATTTTTTACTTGTTGCAAAGATTTACAAAAAGCCATATTATGTTAAGGGCTTCCTTGATAAGTCAGAAATGGCATGCTTTCACTCTTGCTTAATTTGCATTGGATGGTGCATTAGGGTGATTCAAAAACATCCCAAGTTGTATGTTTTCGCCTTCCGCTCCGAACAAGAAATCCATAACAGTGTAAGAATTCAGTAGAAGGTGTTTATCTGTTTCCACCAATAAGGGTTATTTACTTTCATTGTGGTTTAACCATTGTTTTTGCATAATGCATAAGGATATCTCTGGATACATAAGGATATCAGTGAATAGCGGTTGAGTGTCACTTGGGCATATGTGCTTCTTTTCTTTGCAAGAGGAGAATGGTCAGATGCTGTGATGGTGCTCGGTTGAAGGTATATTGCCTATAAAGTTTTGAAGGGGGGCAAGAGCTTGGGCCCACCTAAACATTTATCTTGAGACCAATGTCTTGGTAGCAGCTTGAGAGATAAAAGAGAGGAAACAATCACAGTTAAATCACAATACAGTGTAACCAATTTGGTCACACAATAATCCACTAGACAACTTAATCTGAGTTTAGTAGGGGTTTAATTATAAATGTAGGAACAAATCAATATAGATCAGCCTCAACATTATCATATAGAAATACAGAACAACCAAAATAAGCCTAAATATCCTGAACAGATTTACCCTATATAATACAAAAAGACAATGAACTATAATGACAATGCAAATGATCAGTAAAAAGAATTGAGTATTAAACTGCATCAACTGGCTCTCCAAGGTAAGCATTAGCAAGCTATCTCTCCTGAGCCTATCTTAAAGAGGCAACCCTAAACCTAAAAGCATTTAGTAAAGGTGAAATTAGAAAACTGTCAGCTGTCGAAGTCTTCAGTAGAAGACCCTCCAACCATGGGTCATGTAGCATAAAGCCACACATAAATCTCCTCCCAGTGAAATCTTAAGATGTCTCTCTGTTCCTCACTGAGCTACAGCATAAAATATCAATTGTATTCAAGGTAGACAATCCCATGTGAATTTTGCTAGTACTTTTTCAGTACTCCGGCCCAACTGGATACTTGTACCACCTTTCCCAAATTGATAAGTTGCAGCTTCATTTGTCCTTGGTCATTCTTCTCCTCCTCCATTAGAACTTGTCTCTTTGCTCATTACTGCACTTTACCTTATCAGACTTAGTCTTCTCCTAACTTGCTATCTAATGAAAACAATCGATGCTAACTAATTAGGCATTGGCCACACCTGCAGTGGGAAACAAAAAAACAAGCAAATACATTCTACATTGAAGGTTAAATATGAATTACATGTTAGACTAAGGGTGAGCTTGTATTGAATGAGTTTCTCAAGGTCCACTCTACTCAACTTTAGCAATACAGTTTTACAGATAACGTGCACATTTCTACTCTCATAATAAATGCAGCTTCTTAGTACATGAATAAATCATAAAGAATTACAAAGATAGCATTCTAAATGTACCTACATAGAAATAATTCTTCTTACATGTATAAATGTTCAAACATTAGTCTACACATACACATTCTATTTTATTAACCTCACATTGCAACACATTTTACGTTACCTTCTCCTGCCACATTAATATGGAAAGGTTATATAGATCTCTATAAGGCGCGCTCTAGACACAAAATTCATCACATGGAGTCCTTTAAATATGCAATATTCCATTTCCCTTAGGAACATTGATCACACAGAATAAATCTAATTGTTGACTACACATGATTATGATGCACTCCTACAGTATCTCAGAATTGGATCAAAATTAAACTGCTCCAAGGGTGATAGCATGTCAAGCGAGTGCAACTACAGCAGATATTTGTTGTTAATGTGCACACCACATTTTCAAATGCAAATAAAGCAGGTGGTGCTAGTAAGGTAGCTAACTGGATTTATTTTCCCACTTAAGATATGTTTGTGTAGCCTACAAGTTACAAGGAAGCATCAGCGTATTTCAGGTTCTTAATGTGACTCTACTGCAAGGTATTTTTCATGCTCACGCTGACAGTTTTCAGTGTCTTTAGGACAGTTGGGTTGTGTGTGTGCTGCCTACACTCAGATGTAAACTGCAGGTCACAAGTAGTTCCAGTCTCAGTAAAACATTCTGTGATTCATCTTGCTGAAATTTTTGCATAATCCGCTGATCACAGGTTTGAATTTGTGCAGGACAGAATCAGACTTTAACACTTTCAAAGTTACCAGAATTAGTACATTGGATGTGGTAATGAAAGTTCTCAAGAATCTTACCATATTTAATATGCTCAACTCGGTATAAAATATATAATACTACTACATATGCCCTTCTTCGCACCCCTAAAAGCACAGCGCAGTCATGTATTCTTGTATGCCTTCAACTAAAAAAAAAAATCTTATTGTAAATGGCCTTGTATTAAAGCCAAGATGTTACCGTTCCTGTTTGTACTGCGGTGAAAGCAGGGGTGCAACCAGGGAGGAATGGATGGCATGACCTGCAAACAGACTCACTCCTTCCTAATTTCCCATTGAGTGCCACAGTCCTGCTTGACACTGCAAACTTGGAGTAATAACAAAAAAAGGTGCTGGTCCAAAGCCCTGCTGTGCAGACGCAGTTTTGTGGCTCTTACCTACCTTCCTTACTAGAGCACAAGCTATAACAAGGAATCCTGCCCTGAGTAATCATTGTGTGGGTTTGAACAACTGACCTGCATAGAATGCATATGTCTCTGCAGCAAACACAAAAAGCTATCTCTAAAGTGATTTGGGGGGTTTCCCATCAGTTCAGTGCAGTTCAGAATGCATCATTTCCCTCCAAATTCTACAATAAGCCCGTTTCATACACCAGTCATGTGTACACAAGGCATTTTGTTGATCAAGGGTTTTCTATCTTCCAGGGATTCATTGCACTCCGGCCCTTTGCCAAGAAGTCCTGCTACATCCATAGGATGAACAAGAACGTGGTGCCCAGTATCCAGGAGCTCGCTCGCCTCACCAAAGAGAAGAAGGTGACAGTGGGGGTGGTGGGATATTAATTGGGCCTCAGACTCTAAGAATATGGTGTGTGTAGGAGTGACTTAACCCTAGCGGAGTCCTGCCACTTCCAAATTCCACTCATTCGCCAGGATTACTCCTGGCTTATTCCTAAAATTGTAGAATAAGACAACAGTAACCCAAGGGTACTTCACATAACAAGCATTGGCATAGCCAATAGGTCTCGCTTGTGGGACCTTATAAGTATTTTGTTTTGCAGCACAATATCCTTGTAACTAAATACTTATAAGGTCCTACAAGCGAGACCTATTGGCTATGCCAATGCTTGTTATGAGAAGAAACGAAAGTGTACTGAAGCTGGTAATTGTGCGCCGTGCTCGGCGCAGCTTAATTAGCCTCTCACACTAGACTGAGCCACAGATCAAAGGTAACCTAGGAACGGGGTTCCTGCTCGGTGCAGCTGTGCTTCGAGGAAAGCAATTAATTACAGCCGAGTTTCGAGCAAAATGAGCATTACTGGGCTCACATGTCGAGGATGTGAAGTGATACAGCAAGCTTAACTGTCAGAGGTGCTTCGATGAGCAACTACTTATAAGTGATGTAAATTACATGCTTGTTTGTAATGTAAGGAAATAAACGTGTGCGTTAGTGTTCAGAAAGCACGAGGCAGAAACCTACAAATCAGGCCAGTGAGTGGCATGGAAGCTACAGAGCGTGAAAGGAAGGCAGAGAAGGGGAGGGGGAGGAAAAATGCGAGACGGCGGGCAGGGGAGCGGCGAAAATGACTAATTAGGGGAGGAGAAGCCGCAGAGCGCACGCTGGGCGAAGCCCTTTGATGTGCTGTGCGGCAAATGGAGGGAGGCTGATGCGCGTTCATGTTTGAACACGTGGTTCACATGAACTGCAGGAAAACGCCATGAAAACGCCAGCAAAAAGCTGGTGGTTTCATGATGTTTTCGCTGCTTGAATTCTCGCTCCGCTCGATGCGCATGCGCGCATCGATAGGTCGCGAGACCTAAAAACTATAAACTCATGCTGCACACTCATACACACGTTAGTACTGGACTCTTATGTGCAGCTCTGAAAACCATACCTGCAGTATGAGCACTTCTGTGGTTGTATCACAAACAGTGCTCCAATGGCAGAAGGGGTTTTTAACATATTGAGCTGCAAGAGCACTGAGACTTTATAAAAGGGAGTCACAATTCTTGGGCAAACTCTTCTATAATGCTGATCAGGCCGGTGCCCTTTTCGTGTGACTGCGTGCCCCAGGGAAATAAGGGAAAGTTTTGCCTTTAGCCTGAGCCATATAACAGGTGCAGACACAGAGGCAATGAAGCTGTAACAAAGCATACTGGATAGATGCCATAAACAGGTGGCATGCAATCAGTGCGCCTAATAGAGTATGCGTTGTAAGAAGGAACAAGGGTCCCAGGAACCCCCCAGACATACCCCAACAGGTAGATGCTGTCACTAATTGTACCCACCTGCACCTCCAGTGGCGTCTCTACTCAGACTGAAACACAGACTGGGTTGCCACCTGCATTTTAAGGGATGCATGCAGTTTCAAACATCTAGCTTGCTTTCAGTCACAGTGCGTTCAGAGTACATGTGAAAGTTTGGCCCTGCACTCTGCACAGTGTATGCATTCTTTGTAAAAGGGTGCACTGTCTCACTCTGTGCCCAGGGCATCCAGTCATGAGTGTGTCAGGCACATATTAAGACAGTGACCCCAATAAGTAATACAACCACTAGTGAACTGTTTCATGCTCTAGATGCAGTTTGTGGAATATATTCAGTTCTGTGGGTCACATTTGCTGTATCATGCAAAGTTTATGAGGGCTTAATTGGGGTACTGTGTGGAGCTCTGAAGCCTTTACCTGGAGCATTGTATCCAGTTCTGTGTGTGGCATCTATGTACTGTATCAAGTTCTAAAGCCATATCTGCAGGATTCTGAGCCTTTCAGGTGCCTTCATCTGGAGCATTATGTCCAGTTCTGTGGGCTATATCTAGTTTACTTTTTCTAGTTTACATTTGGAATTTGAATTGTGTCCCATTTGGAAAAATTTATGGTGGGCATTTCCAATAGAGGAGTCATGATGAGGCTAGATCCCCAGAAGACAGGCTAAGAAGAAAAATCAAGATACGGCAGGAAAGAAGGAGGGAGACGAGGTGGAAGGAGAAGGAGGAAGGACAACAGTAAAACCTGTTATTTGATTACATCTCTCCCTCCCTCTAGGATCAGAAGGCTCCTGCTGGACCACCCCCTCGGTCCTTGCAATATACCGTCACCAGCGCTAAAGCCGAGAACTTTGCACAGTATGGGAAACCCATTGAGGCCATGTGCCGGGGAGTTCCATCCTACATTGCCGAGGAAGATCGTGGTGAGTATCCTGGTGCTCCATTACTCAGCAGCAAAACTGTCAGAGGAGGCCTGCACTCTTTAGAAGTAGCCCAAACAAGTGTTTTTTTTAAAGACTATGCCTAATCTTTGTAACAGTCATATTGATAAATACAACCTAGGGGACAGTTAGCCTTAAGAATTGGGGTTATCCTAACATGTCTGCTACACTGGCTTCTCAGAGGCAATGGCCTCCTATGGAGGACAATGCAGTTTCTTGATAGTCCAATGAAGTTCGGATTAACGCATCTTAAACTTATAATCAATACGTGAGCTGTGTGCACACTTTCCATTATTAATGTTCCTATGTTATGTGCAGGACCCTGTCTGCTGCATTAATATGTCGTTTTTCTGTTGTTGATTGGGGTTATCTAGCAGGTTTCTAGCCTAGTAATGAGTGCTCTTTACATTTGTTAAGTCCTCTGAAGGGGTCACATTTTTCCTTTCTTTCTTCTACAGGGAACAGTTTCTTTTTTGGAATCGGTGGCTGTGTACGGGCTGACCTTCTCTTTCTCATAAATATCAGTCTTTGTGGAGGAGTCGGTTTCTAATTCCAGATTCTGTGAAAATCAGATCTTTCAGATTCCTGTCAGCCATTGTGTTTTTCCCAGTGATATAGCATGTTGACTAGCTGATTGTCCATTTCACTTCTACTCCTGAGCTGTGTGACTCAAATATCTGCAAATAAATCTATTGTATCATTTCATCCATCGGTGTCTTATTAACATTTATAAAAGCTGAATGTGAACTTGTTTGTGTGAAGCAGGGTCTCCAACCTTTTCTGTAATGAGAGCAACTTCTGATCAGAGAAACTCATTGTGAGCTACTGAAGGCAACGTAACTCGCACATTGTTACCAGACACCCCCTCACCCAGCTTCATTGACTTTAAACCTAATGTCCTTGGAGTCCTTGGAGTCCGATACTATATTTAAATAAAATACTGTGACTAGTGGTACTATGATAGGGCTGCTATGTGCGTCCGTGAGTTCATGGTCTGTGGGAATGTATGAACGTATGAGAATGAATGGGATATGTGTATGCATGATTGACAGCCTGTGTCGTATGCCCTTGTGGCACAGGACATACATTTTGTCTTATGTGGCACGGTTATAGGAACAACAACAAAATCGGGGAGGTAGAGGTTAAGGCTAGGTTTACCCTCCTTACTGTATATAGTTTCACAGAATTTGAGTATATCGAAAAAAAACTAGCCTATGGGGGAACTAGGATTCAACGAAAGTTTATTGTAATCACCTTACTAGAAAAAATACTATTTTTCTAGAGACCCCTCACCCACCAGGGTTTCCAGTAGGTGGCATGCTACTGCATGCGGTCTCCAGGGACAGAAGTAGGTAACGAACCAAGAGGCGTGCTTTGATGAAGGTGTGACTAAAATCACCTCTACCCTTGTTGTTGGCCAATGAGGTAATAGTATTGCCTAAATAGAAATACTGAGTATCATTTATTATCCATATGTATTTTGTGTATCCTCATTATAGGATTTATTAGGAGTGGTACGCATGGGGCTGGACCCTGTGTAGTCCTGATGAAGAGCATGTAGGGGACAGCTCAAAACATGTTGACAAGGACGCAATACCAGGGGAACCAAACTCATTAAGGTCAGGTTTCTCCTGGTATTAACCCCTGATTTTAACCATACCAGCTAGGGGCGGGAATAGAATAGTAGCTCACTAGTTAGGTATTTTTAAGACTTTTCCTCCTTCCACTCCACATCACTGCACCCCACATAGTCCATAACTAAGTGCTCCTACATAGTTCGCAAATTGCAGCACGCCTCAATCCGTAGAGGATTGAGAGGAACCCCAATGATGAAGCATGCCACGTGGGGGAAACCCTGGTGGGTGAATGGTCTCTAGAAAAAGAGTCTTTTTTCTAGTAAGGTGATTAAAACGAACTTTCGTTGAACCGTTATATGTACAACATAAACATACAATTAGTTTTTTTAAATGGGAGAAATTTGAAGTACAGAAAAAAGTTCAGCAAACATTTTCTTATAGCAAACATTTTTCTGCACTCCCATTTAAAAAAATTCACTGTATTTTTCAGTTATAAATATGGTATTATGTCTCCCAGCCACTGGAAGTAAGATGCCTGTGTGCAAATGCAACACTTTGAAATAAGAGAAAAAATTCAACTGATGAGTTAACTTAATGTTTCTGGTCATTACATAAAACTCATTTTAATGTTCTTCCATGTCAAAGTGTCTTTACAAACAGCAAGCATTTTACTTCCAGTGGTCTGTAGATATGGTGTCATATTCATAACAAGAAAATACAATCATTTGATTAAATGTGAGGAGTTTAAAGTGAAGATACAGCTTCATAAAATATTAGGACTTAATTGGCTTAATTTAAAGTAGGGAAAACATTTTTCTTCACTTTATATTTCTCCCACTTAAAATAAAATTACTGTATTTTTCAGTTCCAAATATGGCACTGTGTCTACCACCCACTGGGTGCAGGATGCCTGCTGTGCATAAATGCAACACTTTGAAAAGGAAGAAAATTAAAAGGAAAAATTAACTTAATTATTAAGTTAACTTTGAATTTTCTCTCAGTTAAAAGCATTAAGAAACATACAGTTGTTCTCATGCTCCAATATAGAGCTCAGAATGACTTTATATAAGAGTTAAATACCTTAGAGCTTCAGTTCCAACACTCTGTGACTCACTTGGGTCATAAATCTGAGGGGAGCCATGCTCATTCTCAGGTCTGTTATTAAAAGGAAAACACAGTGGTATTTATTGCAGATCTTAGTTCAATATGAAGCTAAGATTCATTGCCTTTAATACAACAACTATGCTACCTTAATGCCATTTTGATTAATTCTGAGACAATAGAGCAATGCAGAATAAATGGGCTGAGCAATCTTCAAACCAAATGCCAACACCTACAGAGTGAGCCCTTAAAATGTACCAGGTAGTGGCTATTGACAGTGGAGGGGCATACTACCTGGGCAGTGTTTCAGTGGCTTCTCTCATTTGGGTTCAGTAAGGGTCCTACTCAGAGATAATTTTGAATAAAGTAGGCGAAACTGAGCATTTTTCATCACAATTTTCAGATAAATAAGCTAAAAGGCAATGGAGTCTCAAAAGAGCACATTGAGTGCATGCTGCTATTCCCGAAATCAAGTGTATTATAATGCTAGTGGACAGTGTTGACAGTGGTCACACATATTAATGCTGACCCAGATTGAGACATATTTTCTGCAGTAGAAGTACTTAGGGGCCCATTAAGATGTCGGGCGAATTGCCCCTGCCAAGCTGGCGGTGGCTACCGCCAGCCTGGCGGGGGCAATGCGCCCGACATCCGCATTCTAATTCCCCCCCGCCATATTAGTATGGCGGGGGGGACCTCGGCGGACGGAAAGACCGTCTGCCGCTTTTCCGCCCCGGTCGCCTTGCGGCCGGGGCGGAAAAGAATTAATATGGTGGCGGTGTCTATTAGACATCGTTAGTGAAAATAAAATAGGTCCCTAAAAAAAAATGTTTTGCGAATTACTAATACGCTACTCTTGCCTGCCTCAGTAAGACTGTGGGAGGTAAAGAGCTACCTTAGTACAAGACACAATGTTTTGTTAGGAACAAATAATTCAACAATCCACTTTAAATCAAAAAGATAACAATATAAAATATAAAGCACATAAGAAACGTCATAAGAGCACTGAGTTTCAATACACACAAGATTGATACCGATTAAAAATTGTCAAATGTTATTCTTAACAACAGGGTATTACTCTATACATTATTCAATAAAACAATATACAATTTATAAAAGAAAAACCATAAAAAGTGACTTTTTATGGTTTTTCTTTTATAAATTGTATATTGTTTTATTGAATAATGTATAGAGTAATACCCTGTTGTTAAGAATAACATTTGACAATTTTTAATCGGTATCAATCTTGTGTGTATTGAAACTCAGTGCTCTTATGACGTTTCTTTTGTGCTTTATATTTTATATTGTGACTTTTTATGGTTTTTCTTTTATAAATTGTATATTGTTTTATTGAATAATGTATAGAGTAATACCCTGTTGTTAAGAATAACATTTGACAATTTTTAATCGGTATCAATCTTGTGTGTATTGAAACTCAGTGCTCTTATGACGTTTCTTTTGTGCTGTATATTGTTATATTGTTATCTTTTTGATTTAAAGTGGATTGTTGAATTATTTGTTCCTAACAAAACATTGTGTCTTGTACTAAGGTAGCTCTTTACCTCCCACAGTCTTACTGAGGCAGGCAAGAGAAGCGTATTAGTAATTTGCAAAAAATTTTTTAGAGGGACCTATTTTATTTTCACTAACTATGCACCCTGTCCCCTATCGAATCTGAGGGTACCTCCCTTTTGAGTTTAAGTCTATTAGACACCGCCAGCCATATTACAATGGGCTTAGGGAGATGCCTTTCCGTGGCAAGGCATGCGGACTTCACTCTGGGGGCCCCCAGCGGGACCCCAGAGTGAAGGAGAGGTGGGAGTGCACATGGGGGGGGGGTACCTGTGGTACCCCCCAGCATTAGCCTAAACAAAGCGGCAGGCACCGCGCGGTGCCTGCCGCTTTGTTTATGCAAATGTCAAAGTGCTTTTTTAGCATTGTGGCGGGCGGTGCTGAGAGCACCGCCCGCCACAATGCTAAAAATACAGGATGCACCCGCCACAGTGGTGGACGCATCCTAATACCCCCCGCGGGGCCCCCGCCCGCCCTTATGGCGAGCGGTCCCGATTACCGATGGGATGGTGGGCGGACTAAGTCCGCCCGCCATCCTAATGGACCCCTTAGTGTGTCTTTACAAGAAGGAATAGGGTCCCCACCTGAACACAGGTGCCAGGCATACTCGGTCTGATCATTAATGAGTCAGTTGCCTGTGTGTTTGTTGTGAAGGCCAGGACTCTTCTGAATGCAATGACCACTTCAAAGATTGCGCTCTGTGCAGCGCCTGTGCATGTGACTATATTCCTGAATCTCCCTCTATCCTGTCACTGCATCCTTCAGCATCTGCTAGAGTAGCCTTGTCATAAATATTCAAGCCCAGAAAGCCTTAAAGTCAGTCACTGTGCCAGTTACCTCTGCCAACATAGTATTCTACCCAGGTGCAGCTCATGCAGTTAAGAGCAGCGGGCGTAACTCAACAGATGACGACGAGGGAAGATTAAATAAATAATATTTTTCCCTCGTTGTTGTCTGTCGAGTTCCCCCATACCACCCCGCCAGTCTTATCTGCACGAGCCGCTCCTGATTCTACCTGCACTACATTTCTGGGACCTGATGAGTACTAATACATCAGAGAAATGGTGCAAATGGAGTCTGATGATCGCATATGTGAGTAAACAATAAAATAGTGATGTTTGAAAAAGTGAGCACCAGGAACAATATTTTGTGGAATTGCCATAAAAATATTGGTAAAGCTAATGGGTCTCCTCAATATGTTAAAAGAATAAATCTCGCTAAAATTCTCATACACTTCCTAAGCAACAGTCAGTACTTTCTTCATCCCACTGCAGTACCGTAGGCAATTAGTAGAGGTCCAATGGGTCTGATACAACTCCTTGGTTTGGTAGCCAGTAGTGCTGCAGGCTGTTACTAGTGGCCCCTAAGCATAGAAAAAATAGTAACAGGCCATTAGTGCCATATGCCATTAGTACAGGTTTTGTATGCTTCTAGAACAAAGAACACAGCAAGATTCTGGGTCAAAGTCAAAACTACTTCACCTCGAATATATAGAAGATAAGGCGAGGTCAGAATTAATTTTTAGGAAAAATTAACATTACCACACATTGTTCCAAAATACTGAACTACTGGAAAACATAAGCAGGAAGAAGCTGAACAACAGGGGTTAAATACATACAGTGGGACATGACCTTCTAACACACACCTATAGGTTTAGAATGAGAAACAAAAAAAGTGGCCCTGTTAGTGAATTAGAAAGCTAAAAAATGGGCCCATGTTTGCAAATTGGGGCAGTTTTGAACTTGTAAAACCCTGATTTTAAACCCTGCACCCAGGTGACAAAAAAGTTACCTAAGCAACTATCCCATCTTTTCACATTCTACAGTGTAAACTGCAGATCCCTTCCGCAGCATAAACTCGATATTTTTAATCTCTTGGTAGATAATAATCCTAGTGCCATATTTTTAACTGAAACCTGGCTGCATGATAGCGCCGGTCCAGATATAGCTACCGCCCTCCCCCCTAACTACGCCATAGTAAGAAGGGACCGAGAAGGTAAAGTGGGTGGGGGAATTGCTATAATTTTTAAGAGAGAGTTCACATGTACCCTGGAACCTATCAACATTCCAGTCTGTGAAGCCGCTTTTTTTAAAATTACCCTTAACTCCAACTTTACGGCCTCTGGCATTCTCATATATAGATCGCCTGGGTCTGCTAACACATGAGCCGCAAACCTGGCAAACTTCATCACACCTTTTCATCTCTCCTCAAAAAACTTTTCTCTTTTGGGGGACCTTAATTTGCATTTTGATGATTCAACTAATGTGTCATGCACTAACCTTTTGGATGACCTGGCAGCACTGAACCTAACATTACTTAACTCGGGGCCCACCCATCAGGCAGGTCACCTGCTGGATCCTATTTTTTCCAACATTCCAGATTTAAAATGGATTAATACGATACCAAAAGATTGGTCAGACCACCATCTAGTCCATTTTTGCTTAAATCTGCCTACTCCCTACAAACTGAACAATTCCTGGTCAATCTCGTCCATGAGAAACTGGAAGTTGTTTGATGTCGAAAAATTTAATAAAAATCTAGCCAAAGATCTTCCAGCCCCTGGCTCGGACATTGAAACTATCGCAACGGCCACACACCTATGGCTCGAAAACGCCGTCAATAGCTGTCTTCCCCTTTCTCGGGTAAAAACTAACACCCATCGCCCCCCAGCCCCCTGGTTCACTGAATCTTTGAAAATCATAAAATCTAATTGCAAATCCCTTGAAAGAAAGTGGCGTAAGGACTACTCCTATGACAAGAAAGCGATATACCATAAAGCTAGAAATGAATATCACTCTGCGTGTATTAAAGCTCGTGCCCTTTTTGTGGCAAACTCCATTGAGTCAGCCCCCAACAAGGCTAAAACACTTTTTAACACAGTCAAAGAGCTTGCAGGGGCAAATACGACTGCTACAGCACGCCCTTTAAATAAAAAACAATGTCAAGATCTCGCAGTCTTTTTTAATGATAAGATTGAAAACATCATCTTAGACATCACCAGAGCCACTCCCACTCACGACCCTGGAGAGGAAGTGAGTCCTGGGAAAATCAAAATTAATACCCTCGAGTGTTGGCCCCCTATTACTCTGGAATCACTCGTATCTACCCTCAAAACAATCAAATCTGGTTCTCCTTGTGATCCACTCCCGGCCACCTTTTTTAAACAAATTGAGGCCTCCTCCTTAGACATCATTGCCAAAACTCTAAATTCCTCTCTCCAACTCTCTGCAGTTCCATCTCGCTGGAAACATGCTATGGTCAGCCCACTCCTGAAAAAACCTACAGCTAACCCCGACTTACTCTCAAACTATCGACCCATTTCTCTCCTCCCCATCTTCTCAAAATTACTCGAGAGACACATTCACTCCGCCCTCACTCTCTTCACTGAAGCTAATTCCCTTCTTCACCCGTCACAGTCTGGCTTTAGAGCTGGCTACTCTACCGAGACAGCCCTACTGGGAGTAACCGAAACTATTCGGAAACTCCTTGATAATGGTCAGACAGTCGCACTCATTTTGTTAGACCTGAGTGCGGCTTTTGATACCATCTCTCATACCAAACTTTTGGCTAATCTGGAGAGAAATGGTATCCGTGGTGAAGCACTTAAATGGATTGAGTCTTTTCTGTCACACAGAACATTCCAGATTACATCTTCCATTGCGTCCTCTGAGACGGTAAACGCCCCGCATGGAGTACCACAGGGCTCAATTCTGAGCCCTCTGTTCTTCAATCTCTACCTCAAACCTTTGGCGGACTTAGCTGACCGGTCAGGACTTTCCCTTATGACCTACGCAGATGACTCTCAGCTCCTCTTTTCACTCTCAGAGTCAAATCCAATGGCTCCATCTATCCTTAAACAAGGGCTTCAAAACATCTTCAGCTTGATGTCCTCCAACCAGCTAAAACTAAACGGTGACAAAACCGAAGTCCTTGTTCTAGGAAAACATAAAGATCTCTGGAACACCGTCCATTGGCCCTCCGAGCTTGGAACCATCCCCACCCCTACCACCCACTTAAGAAATCTGGGGGTTACAATCGACGATGCTTTATCGATGAAACAACAAGCAAACAAAGTGGTTGGTATATGTTTCACTATCTTGAAATGGCTGAAAAAAATCTTATGGATGCTGCCCGTTGCTACTCAAAAGACCGTAGTCAATGCATTAGTTACATCTCGGCTTGACTACGGCAACATCTTATACCTGGGTTCAAACCAAGCTGTCATCAAACGGCTCCAGTTGGTTCAGAACTCAGCCGCAAGATTACTTTGCAGAATCCCAAAAACAGCCAGTATATCGAAACATCTGAAGGACCTACATTGGCTCAGGGTTGAAAACCGAATCAGGTTCAAAGCCCTGAGTTACATGTTTAGGATCAAATCTGGCAATGCTCCTAAGTATCTGAAATACCTAGTGACCTTATACACCCCGGGAAGAATGCTGCGTTCTCGGTCCGCAGCTTACTTTGCAATCCCTCGATTCAAACTAGTGAGAATGGGTGGTAGATCCTTCTCTGTATTGGGGCCTTCTCTGTGGAACTCCCTCCCCCCCATATTCGCAAAGAAGGAAATTACGTCACATTTAGGAAAAACATAAAGACCTGGCTTTTTCAGAAATAAAATATAATCAAAATCACAATATTTGTGCTGCCCCTCACGTCTGTGCATCTTTAGTCATCGGCGCCGGGAAACCCTTTTTGGGTAGCTGCGCGCCATACAAATGCAAAAAAATAAAATAAATAAATAAATAAATAAATGCTGTATACATGTTTTGAGAGATATGGAAGACTGTGTGGATTCGAGCTTGCGGCAGGCAATGTTTGCTTTAGTGTCAGAAAAATTACCACTAAAAAGGGGCCCAGCAGACCATGAAGCAGGGTCACAGTCAATAAAATGGGCCACACACGGACCTGTCAGCATAGCTAAGTTTCATATTGCTATGTGTGACATTTTCATAATTTCATTGTAATTATGAATGACATTTAAATGACTATTAATGACACAGTCGCGGAGCAAAATAAAGCAATGAAGATGAGGGACACATATAAATATCAGAAATTATAGCCATTTGAGCAATGAGAGACTCTAAGAAGATCTTAAAACTGCTGTAAAGGAGCAGAAATGGAAGGGCACCTACAGGAGACAACCTGTGTGACTGCAGTTCTCAGTAAGAGGGGGCAGGCAAGCACTTCAGCTGCTCACAAGATGATCTCATTGATCTGATCATTCATGACAGCGTGTTAGCCTAAAAAGTAAATGTGATAGCTTACCAAGTGCATCTAGGAGATTTTACTGTCACTAAGTCTCAGGCACTTACTTGTTTGCAAGCCTGGTGAGCCAATGCCACAGAAACTGGTAGGCACCATCACACTCAACTGGCGCCGCTGGGGTCAGGTCCGGCTCGTGGGATCAATACTGCCGCAGTGCGAGTGGCGAGCTTTGCTATTGCCAGAAGGTTCACAAAGGCGAGTCAACCACCGGCGCTGATGGGGTCGGATACAGTTGCAGGATGCATACTGCTGTGGTGTGAGGGGGATGCTCAGCTGCACTTCCATTGCATACACACTCACTGCAGCCGCCAAAATGTGAATTGACGCCCGCTCGCGACGCAGCTGGCAGGAAGGACTTATCACCCACCTATTAAAGTGAATCTAACAATATCACTGAGACTCTCACTGTCTCAGTAGTAGCCATTGGGCACTGATTCCTCCTGATGTCAGTTATTATGCCACTTGGTGTCAGGAGTCCTGTGTTACATTGTAGCACAGACTAGTACTAGCAGCTACCGAGCAGATGAGCCCATCCCCAAGCCTGCCGGAAGCACTGCAGCCTTCAGTATTGGTGCATTATAGCAGCGCTCTGGCTTGACAGCTGAGTGGCGCACAATGCGTGATTTTGCATTTCTATGAGGTGAAGCGGTTGGAAAGTGGGTTATTGGTAGAGGTCAGTATGCACCTACCACTAGTAATAAGTTCACTAACACGTTATAGGGTCCAGTAAAGATCTAATTTAATAAGCCTCTTGCTCAATCCTTCGTAGCTGACAACGAGCTGTAAGGCCTAACTTAGGAGACAGGAGTGTAAAGCATTTAAAAACACCATATATCAAATAGGTAAGACACAACACACCACAAAAATCCCACACCAATGTACAAAAATAGTAAATATTTTTATGAACAAATAGACACCAAAATGACAAACATCCAGTGTACATAACCAGAGATAGGATTTTTTTTAAAGGTTAATAATTTTATTGTGCTTAAAAACCTATGGCGGTATTCTGGGACATTTGGTCAGGCTTGACTGGGACAAAGGCAAAGTTTCAGGCTGACCATGATAGAGCACTGGCCAGATACACTAAGCAGGAGGCCCAGTCAAAATTCTACCTACACACCCCAATGGCCCTCAACCCTCCACAGCAGGCCAGATTTTGAGAGAGTTCGCCGGCATGACGTCCCACGAGGCCCTGGTCAAGTCCTGGAACCCTAAAGCTCCAAGCTTTCAGCAGGATGAACATAGAATCCTGGCCAGGTCGTGGTTGGAGGTAGTCAGCTTGCCTCTCGCAGTCAGATCAGTCACCTTATGGAACTTTTTCCCAAAAGTTCTCCAAACTTCAAGAGATGGTTCCTGAAGATCTCCTTGTAGGTTCAAAGTGTCCAAAACACAAATCCAAAATCTTAAATCTCCTAGATGGTCTCTGGAAGGTCTGGACCATAGTTTCCACAATGCACCGGGCCAAGTTAATGAAGTTAAGAATCTCAGCTTCATCTTTGATAAGAATCTTTCCCTCAAGCAGCAGGTCTCCAAGCTCACAGCCTCTTGCTGTTCCATTCTTAAATGGCTGAAGAAAATCCTCTGGATGATTCCTCTTAATGCCCAGAGAACTGTTCTACAGGCCCTGATAACATCCAGATTGAACTATGGAATGTACTGTTCTGGACGCCGACAAATGTTTGATCCATCGCTTGCAGCTCATCCAGAACGCGGCACCGCCTTCTCTTTCTGCTGCCTAGGAATGCTTCTGTCCCTCCCTTGCTCCACAAACTACATTGGCTTAAGGTTGACAAGTGCATTAAATTCAAGGCATTATGCTACATGTGTCAATCCAGACACAAACTCACCCCTTCATACATCCAAGGTTTAGAGTCTCCGTATGTCCCCCACCCGATCGCTGTGATCAGCCAATCTCTCACTGTTTACCACGCCTAGGTTTCGTCAAGCCCGTATTAAGGGGCTTTCCTTTTCCTATTTAGGCCAGAAACTTTGGAACTCTCTTCCTGTAGCTCTCAGGAACTGCCACCCATTAATTACTTTCCTCAAGAACCCGAAGACTCTGCTCTTCAATTGCTCTGACTGAGTTCATGTCATCTGGCATGTGGCTATGTTATAATTGCTTTCTTTGGCAGCTCTCTTCCACTGTCTGCTTTAGTGCGGAGAGACCCTTTCCAAATAGCTGTGTGCTCTTCAGAGCTCTTAAATAAAATAATAGATAATAATAAGTAAAATAAATCCTTAAAAGTCCACTGGACACACTCCAGGATGGGGACTCTTGGTGGAGATGATGCCGGTGGGCTCTGTTACCCTATAGCTGCAGAGATTCCACTCCTTAATTCTTCTTGAAGCAAGGCACAGACCCCAAGGCTGTAGTACCAAAGTGTTTAGCAGGTGCAGTCATTCAGAGTGCAGTCCTTTGGGTGAAAATCAGATTCCAGAAGGGCAATTCTACTTTTCCTTGTAGATTCAGGCAACAGAACTGAGACCCTATGCACCTCTCACATATTTATTCTCAGCTTTTAAGCATCAAGTGTGGGGCACCTCTGACCAAAGGGATCCAGGGTGCCACCCATGTACATGACCACTCCCTCGAAAGTGTGACGTCTTCTTGTCCCAGAAAGCACTATTCATCCAAAATCCATCATGGCTGGAATCTCAGTAGAGTAGTAAGAGTTAGCTTAACTAGCTAACAGTGTGGGTAATTTCTACTAGCTTCCCTCCTCACATCTGCAAACTCCTCTACTAAGCCTGCCTTATGGCCGGAAAAGGGACGGGCCTGGCTGGCATTCTAGTCTGTCCTGTCCTTCTTTGAAGCTCATGCTTTATGGCCCATCCTCCTGCTCGGGAATTCCGTTGCAGCTGCAGAACTCCCTCCATCAGATAACCTCTGCTCACCCAAGGCACTTATCACCTAATCAAGGCAGCCTGGTTAGAGCTTACCAATCAGGGAAGACTGCAGGAAGGCTGGATTTTGGCTCTTTGAAAAGAAGGTCTTATAACTTATTTTCTGTTCAAGTTAAGATAAATTCAACAATAGCAATCTGTTCTGTTTATCAATACCATTCTGTTAAGTCTTTGAATGGTATTTCATTTCCTTCCTAGCAATAATTATGCATGCAAAAATATTGCAATGTTTGCCAATGGGCCTAGTGTCTACAATGATGAAAAAATAATTGGGCAGAATTCCCTCACCAGCTTTGGTCAGTCAAAGAGCCAGGGCTTGAGGGTCCTACTGAAGATGTGCAGTGGGGGTGGCATCTGATGTCGATCTGGTACTCATTCCAGGTCTTAGCCTCGATATAGGAGAAGGTTCTGCCACCCATTCTTGCTCTGCGGATGCGCTGGGGTTTGGTGAGGGAGAGGTCAGCCGATCGGAGGTTCCTCTTGAAATTGAATTTTAAAAGCAGTACTACAAAGCAGGGCTGCTTTTAAAATGACCCTAGACAATCAGCAGTGCACACATGCAAGTGCAAAAAAAGCTGCTGCCCACAAAACATTCATGCCCTATTAAATACTAGCATCTTATAGGTAGTTTCTATACCCCTTGCCCTATTATCTACTAAGGACTTATAGGGTAGGTCATGCCAATTGTAAGAATTTACTTTTAAAGGCAGTCTGCAAGGCTACATTTAAAATGGCAGACAGCCACTCAGCAGTGCTCACGTACGAAGAGCTTAAAATCTGCTGGGCCTCTAAACGTAATCTGATTGTATCTGTACTCTAAAACATAGTGTACCCTATATATGTGTGGTGTTTTAAACAACACACCTTCCTGGGCTTGCAGCAGAGCCCAGGGCACAGTCAGAGTCATTTACCACCAGTATCATTCAGCAAAAAAATGGGGGGACCAGGGAAAAAGGATGACTTTCTAATAGATGTGGACCACCACACTGAAAAGCATTAGTCTAATGCCTGAGGCGTAGCACTTGGTAGGGCTGTGTCAGATCAGGCCATCAGGCTCTACCTGATTGCCCTGCAGGCCAGTTTGATCCTGATCACTTGCATGTAGAGACAATATAATGTACTTGGAGGGATGGGAAGAACCAGGAGTCCCTGAAATCTCCAGTCATGGAAACAGAAATGGTTTGGGAGTAATACCATAAATCAAAAATAAGAAGAGGGGGTAGAATGCAGTAAAGAGCAGTGACTGGCGAGATATAGGGGCTTTGTAATACTTTTATTTTTAATAATAGTTTTAATAAAAACAAATGCATGTTTCTTTCTGTGTATTTGTTCTGGTGTCTTGCTGCAATCACATCCCCCTTCTGCCTCCTTTACCTTTTTAAACATGACTGTTCCATGATTTTTCGATACACCTCTCTATCATATCCTACAGAATGGCAATAGCATTCAGTAGCATATGAAAAAAAAACCACGATCTTGTATAACTGTTCTAGTCTGTCACTAAAGACATTTCTGTGAGATGGCCTCATGGCATGCATGTAATATCTAGCCAGTCTAGACTTTTTAGTAAACAGCAAGTTGCATTTTGGGACTTGCAGTTTCGCTCTTAACATTGTACATATCAACTGAAAAAACACAATTAAATGTACTAAATGGGAAGGACCGACTAAGGTGTGACATATGATATAGGGGATTTGGTGGCTGTGTCGTCTCTCACTGTTACACCCGGAAACATATTGAGAAAGTACAAGAATCATGTCAACCAGCACAAAAACAAAAATGCCTTCAGCTCTCCAGAAAAGGCGGGTAGCATATGGGATGAATACATTTAAGCACAGAAGCATCCATTTCAAATATCTACATTTGAAAAGATGAGGGTTTAGAGCTGGATTCACTGGCGCCTGCACTGCTGTGTGAAGACCCTCGTTGTGCAACATCGAAACATTTTTCCTACATGCTGTGAAAAGTCCTCTGTTTAAAGACAACCCTGGTAAAGGTTTGGGAGGTGGGGTGCAGACAAACCACTGATCATCTTGTAAAGTGTGGAAGAGGCCGGTTTATTGAAACAGGTGTAAATTAACAGCTTATTACTGAGAAAAACGCCTTTCAAAACGACCATCTCGTTAAACATCCAATTAACTAACCAATGTCCTACCCCCACCCCTATGGTACCATATGCAATAGTCCACCCAACAGGAATCTCATTCCTATTGAAGCGCATTTCAACATTTTTAACCTTAACTTTCCCCTCCAGCCTATAATTACAAGTATTAAACTTGAAGCAACTCAACTTCTTAACTTTGAACCTCCTGCCTACCCTCCCTTTCCCTGCATTTTACCAAAGACAATGCCACTCGAACTTCTTTCACCTCCTGGAAAATTTTCCACGCCACCATCACTCAGTATTATGAGCCCCAATGCACCCCAATATAGGCCTAGGTAGCTACACAACCATTTACCTACATTCAGGCTTCCTTGGTCTACATAACAATTCCGGCACTGACCTTTTGCCTAGTTATGTGCTGAATAAATGTTGATCAGTTTTCTCTGACACTACCCTTATTTATTATGCATGAGGATTCCTAGTATCATATCTTAATGCCCTGCCCAGGACGAACACAGAAGGATTACCATCTTCTGTATAATAACTCTGTAAAGTCACTGCTAACGTCATCCTTAGACAACAAGCCCACTATCCATAAGGAATGCCATTACATATCTAGGTAGAACTCCTGAGGGTATTTTGTGGGTATAAAAGAACCACCAATCTTCTCTTGGGAACCGGAGGAGAAGCTTTCATGCTGACACTAGATGCTGAGGTCCTGGCCTGCAGAAGCTCCAGCATGCAGTGGTCTGACTTCCCTTGAGGGGTGTCCAATTCGAGACAAAGACGGGGTCCTTCATTCTCTCCCATCAGGTAATGGGGTTGGCTCTTTACTATAGGATTTTTGGCTTTACACCCATGTACATGCTAGGTACACGTAGGTACACATAGATAGGGTTTGCATCATAGGTGTACACATGATTACTGCAATGTACTGCCTGTAACCAGGCGAGGTCGCCCCCACACACCCCTGCTACTGCCTCCATCTGCTGTGCCCTGCTGCTGCCTGGATTTTGCTGCCTCGTTTTTTGTTCGTTTTTGTTCTCCTTTCTCTCTTCCCCAGCGTTCTCAAGAGCGACCCAGCCACCGCTGAGCCGCCTCCTTTCCCGCCGCTGCCTCCCTGCGGCCCCGCCCCCCTCCTGCCCATTCGCCGCCCCGCTCCCGCCACCCAGCTGCTCCTCCCTCCCGGCTCCTTCTTATGTCACCCCCACCCACGCGCAGCGGGCGCGCCGATTGTGCGCCGAAAGCGCGCCAAAGGCAAGCCCGTCTGCGCCTGTCCGCGCCTGGCCCGCGCCCAGCGCCAGGACCCCTGGCCCTCGCCGATGCAAGACGACCCGACAGACCTACGACGCCGCCACCCTCAACGCACTCAATGCAGGCCGGAAACCCGCCTGCTGCCGAGCCACCCCGAAACGCACGCACGGACCCTTCACCTGCAAAAGCTGCAAGTTCACCTGCCTCCGAACCTGCACCGCACCCGCCAAGCCAAAGACCAGCAGCAACCACCTCAAGTGCATCCTGCTCAACACCCGCTCCGTCCACAGATACGCCGTGGAACTCAGGAACCTCCTCGACACAACTTCACCCGACATCGCCTTCCTCATGGAAACCTGGATGAACGCCTCCTCAGCCCCTGACATCGCCATCGCCATCCCGGACGGGTACAAGATCATCAGGAGGGACCGCATCAACCAGACCGGAGGAGGCATCGCCATCGCCCACAAGAACACCATCCGCATCACAACCGACTCCGACGACACCTTCGCCACCGCGGTACACCTCCACTTCCAGATACACACCGACCCTAAGACGACCCTCAGAGGCACCCTCGTCTACAGACCCCCGGGACCACGCACACAATTCAGCGAAGACATCGCCGACTTCATCAGCCCGAACGCCCTCCCCTCCGCCGACTACATCCTCCTAGGGGACCTCAACTTCCACTTGGAGAACAACAAGGACCGCAACACCACCGCCCTGCTGGAAAACCTCGCAAACCTCGGACTCAAGCAACTGGTCAACACCCCCACCCACTACGCCGGCCACACGCTGGATCCCGTCTTCTCTTCCAGCAAGTACATCACCTTCAGCCACGCCACCGGACTCCACTGGACCGACCACAGCTGCGTCCCCTTCAGCTTCAAAATAACCACGACCCACCAGCACCCGCAACAGGTACCTCACAGGAATTGGAGCAAGATCACCACCGACCAGCTCACCACCTCCCTCAGCCAGAGCCCACCCGCCAGCACAACGGACCCCAACGAAGCAGCCCGCAACTTCACACAGTGGCTGACCACCTGCGCCGACGACCTCGCACCACTGAAGAACCCTCCCAGCAGACCCAGAAGCAAGAAGGCCTCCTGGTTCACCGATGAACTCAAGGACTCCAAGAAGAACTGCCGCACCCTTGAAAAAGCCTGGCTCCTCGACCAGACCACAGACAACATGACCACCCTCAAACAAGTCACCCGAAAGCACCACCAGCTTATCCGCACCACCAAGAAGAAATCACTGAAGGAACGACTGGACAACAACGCCCACGACAGCAAGGAACTCTTCAGCATCGTCAAGGAGTTCTCCAACCCCAGCACCGGCAACAACGACATCACTCCTTCACAAGATCTCTGCGACTCTCTCGCCTCGTTTTTCCACCGCAAGATCGCCGACATCCACAACAGCTTCGGCGCACCACCCACGCACCCAACCGTCGAACCAACGCCCCCACCACCACCCTCCGCACCTGGACCACAGTGACCACCGAAGACACAGCCTGCACGATGAACACCATCCACTCCGGATCTCCGACTGACCCCTGCCCCCACCACGTCTTCAACAAGGCCGACTCCACCATCGCACCCCAACTCCGGAACATCATCAACACCTCCTTCAACACCGCCACCTTCCCGGAGAGCTGGAAGCATGCCGAGCTCAGCGCCCTACTGAAGGAACCAACAGCGGACCCCACTGACCTCAAGAACTTCCGTCCCATCTCGCTTCTCCCTTTTCCTGCTAAAGTCATCGAGAAGATCGTCAAGAGACAGCTGACCGCCTTCCTCGAGACGAACGGATCCCTCGACCCCTCACAGTCCGGTTTCAGAGCCAACCACAGCACCGAGACCACCCTGATCGCAGCCACCGACGACATCCGAGCCCTGCTCGACAACGGGGAAACAGCGGCACTCATCCTCCTGGACCTCTCTGCAGCGTTCGACACTGTCTGCCACCGCACCCTAGTTCAACGCCTCAGCAACATCGGCATCCAAGAGAAGGCACTGGAGTGGATCCTCTCGTTCCTCGCCGGAAGAACACAGAGAGTTCACCTCCCCCCGTTTCGATCCGAGGCCACCGAAGTCATCTGCGGCGTACCACAAGGATCATCACTCAGCCCCACCCTCTTCAACGTCTACATGAGACCTCTTGCAGCCATCGCACGCCAACACAACCTCAACATCATCTCTTACGCCGACGACACCCAGCTGATCCTCTCCCTCACCAGGGACCCGCCAGAACCAGCCTACACGAAGGGATGAAAGATGTCGCCGAGTGGATGCAGACCAGCCGCCTGAAACTGAACTCAGACAAGACGGAAGTCCTCATCCTGGGACCATCGCCCTCCGCCTGGGATGACTCCTGGTGGCCCCCTGCCCTGGGCACCGCTCCCAAACCAACAGACCACGCACGCAACCTGGGCTTCATCTTGGACTCCTCCCTCTCGATGACCAGACAAGTCAACGCCGTCTCCTCATCTTGCTTTCACACCCTACGCATGCTTCGCAAGATCTTCCGCTGGATCCCGACCGAAACCAGGAAGACGGTCACCCAGGCACTCGTCACCAGCCGACTGGATTACGGAAACACCCTCTACGCCGGAACCACAGCCAAGCTACAGAGAAGACTCCAACGCATCCAGAACGCCTCCGCCCGACTCATCCTGGACATCCCCCGACGCTGCCACATCTCCGTTCACCTGAGGGACCTGCACTGGCTCCCCGTCAACAAGAGGATCACGTTCAGGCTCCTCACCCACGCACACAAGTCTCTCCACGACCTGGGCCCCAAGTACCTCAACGAACGCCTGACCTTCTAAACTCCCACCCGCCAGCTACGATCTACTAGCCTCGCCCTAGCCGCCGTGCCACGCAACCCGAAGAGCCACCGCCGGAGGCAGATCCTTCTCCTACCTGGCGGCCAAGACTTGGAACTCCCTCCCCATCCACCTCCTCCTGACCCAAGACCACCTCTGCTTCAGGACGTAACTCAAGACATGGCTGTTCGAGCAGTAGCGGACCCCTTCCCCCAAGCGCCTTGAGACCCTCCCGGGTGAGTAGCGCGCTATACAAGTGTTTTGATTGATTGATTGATTGATTGATGTATGGATATGCCTGCATATATTTACTGTTTTAACACCATGGTAGAATTCTACCTTACATTTACTCTGTCAGTGCTTGTGATCTTATATATCTGTTTCTGTTGTATGAATGTCGCAGCAAACATGTTTTGTACTAGAATGACGCTAGTTAAATAAATGCTTATTGAAAATGTCCCCATCATGTATTCTGTGTATCTCTCTGAGTCTAAGTGAGCATGATTGGCTGAGCAAAAAGTACTGCACTGTTTCCACGATCCCTGAAGAATCAAGGGTTGTCCTGTTCCATAGTTGCCGGAAACTATTTACTCCTTGGTAAAATTAGGGGGTTTATTATGGCACTGTAAGCTAGCTGGTCTAAATGCTGTGTCTGGAATCAGACTGGACATCAATCCCTTGTTTATGTTGTCTAAACGCGTAGGTCCTATATATAATTAGGAAAAACATGACACCAAAATAATGCTGCTTACTGCCTTTTTCTGCCCTCCCCTCTGTAGCTGCCCTTCCCAGGGGCCCTCGGTTTATCTAAGAATGTTCAGAGACCACACCACTGTCTCATTTCACTCTGAAAAGTGCAACTCCATCCCTACCTGAGAAAAATTAGCATCATCACCCCGAAAACACTCAACATCATCATACTTAACCAAAGTGGCAGATGCTGGCAAGACCACGCTCTCTGCAAAACCGACTCATCTCACTATGGATCTTGCTGCCTGCCCTGCCCACTGCTGCTGTCTTCTTGACTCCCCTCCACTGGCTGCGGGGCATAAACTTGGTCCAGATTACAAAGTAACTGGATCACTGGGACTTTAACTTCCTTAAGTCATGTTTCTTAGCTCTCATCAAAACCACACCCTTCTCCAGTACAAGATAATTTCCCCCAAATGGTGAACCAACACATCCGGGGGGCATCTTCCTCCCACCATCATACCATTTAAACACCTGATCACCTCACACCACCTCATGCCCCCATTCCCCCGCCAGGTAACAGAAAACAAGCACTATTCAAACCCCAAGTTGGTCAAAAAGACCCTCTGAGCTGTCCATTTGATGAAGGAATTTCCTACTACCCAGATGGATCCACTGCTAGACACACAACTGAACCTGAAACAGAAACAGCAATAAATATGCACACAGGAAGCACTATCGCGCTGCCTTCCTCCCCAGGAGGTGTAAGCCTCTCAGAAAGCAATCAGAAGACCAGCGCCCAAGCCTCATAATGTCGTCCAGCTGCAATTGCCAGCCATGGTCGCAGTGCCGATATGGAATGAATGTGTCCCATAGTCAGCTTGTGCCAGAAAACTACCCCTTCAGTAACCCTACATTGCAGTTCCCTTCCTGTCACCCTACTCCACTGGGTATTGCCCCAACGCCTAAGCACCTGTAACCCCACATTCCTCCCTTGTGCTCTCTGGTCGGTCTTAGAGCTGTGCAGTCAACCCACCAACCTACTCTCAATTGTGATCTCCTCCCACATCACTATTCCCCAGCCCCTGCAGCCCAGCAACTCAGACACTTGAAATGTGTCAAAAAACATCCAGGGCATCAAAGTGGAGAACACGCATTCCTCCTCATCTCCCCTGCAAACCAACTGCAATGACAGAAGGACCCGGCAGAATAGATGATAAGATAAGGGGTTCCGAGGTCTCTTCAAGCGACCTTGCTCCCTTTCCCAGCCTCTGGCATCCTCTGTGCCAGTTCCCCGGCTGATGGGGTATAGCCCCTCAGCAATTTGCCCAAAAAGGCACTACTCGCCAGCTTTCCTGCAATTGTCACACACAGCAGGCCATTCTCTGTCAAATCCAGGATAAACTGAACCACATTTTCTGTTCCAGAATTTAATAAAAACCCCACTCGAAAAAGGAACTAACCAGGCTATGTGAAAAAGGACTAATGGGGCTACCTGCCACAAGCCACCAGGTCACCCACAACCTAAACCAGTGGCAGGGACCCCAAACGTAGTCCCCTGTAGATTGATGTTTGGCTTCTTTGGGCTCCAATAGAGCCCAAGCCAAAAGAGGGAGGGGCAGTTATTATTACTTCACCCACTCCCAAGAACCCCAGGGGGCAGACTTACTTGCGGTCGGCAGACCCTCAAATCCTCAATACCTATTGAGCTACAACTTCTCAGCAAAAGTGTCTCTTATAATTCATTTTGGAAGAGGCTGTGCAAAGTCGCTGCTGCCCATACATTACATTTTGAATAAGTCACTCAGCAGATGAGGCGAGTCATGATTTTGAGAGAGATGGGTAGAAAGCTTATTATGCTTTTGGTGTATTCTAAGACTTTTAACACTCCTTTTTAGAAAAGTATTTGTCTACATTTATTCAATTGAATATTAATTTTGGCAATCTAAAATGTATCTTATGTATCTTTTAGATGTCCTCATACTTTTATCCTCCATTCTCAAAAGAGTTTAATGCTATTATTGTGGCATTTTATTTTTGGTATCTGGAGAAAACCTGTCTGCAAACCAGTTTAGGTTAATTAGTTCTTGACTTGCTACTGAACAGGATATATTGGCCCTTATTACAAGGTAGGTGGATTAGGTCAAGTATTTACCACATGTGGCATATACCATTACCACCGAGTGAAGTATTTATCACGTGGGATAAGTCCCTCTGATTACGACTATGTAACTTGCAACTAAGGCATACTATCTAGAATCTGTATTTACTGCACCAAATTTCATAGAATTAGCATTTTTGGCGCGCCTTTTCATCTGGTGACTTTTGACAGGTGTGACCTGCCAGAATTTATCAAGGGGAAACTGTGAGGGCATGACAATTATTACACAACTCATAATTCTGATCCATCTGCAAACACGTGTTTGCACAGAGATCCAAACATTGTCCTGCAACTATAATCAATACATAGAGTTCAGGAACCAGTCAGGTTTTGAAAAATGAAGCCGAAAACCTGTCATCTTCTCTAGAAACAAAATGTATGTATCTACAATGGATCAGCCTCGTCAAAATCCTTCTCATACCAAAATGTGTAAATAACAATTTGTGCATTTGGGCAGTTATCAAGGTTCTAAAGGAAGATTGGAGCTGAAGGAAGGAGGCAATCTCAAAGAGTCTGAGCCCTAAGAATGAAAGATGAGGCCCAGAAAAGATTTATAGCTTTCAGTGTAAATTGCTAAGAAGTCATCTCAGCCCCACAGACAGGACTCATACTCAAAAAACCCTGGCTTCGCTTGCATTGTCTTATCAGCTAGGTCATTAGAACTGTAAGGCGAGACCAGGCAATCTGCTTATCTAGTCTGACTATTCAGCAGCACTGGTCTTTCCATGACTGAATATTTTTTTTATCTACACAAAAACACACAGCTGTACACAAGTAGTTTGCTACCTCAATGCACTAACTTGTTCTGCCTTGTATGTGCACACACAAATACATACTTATTCACATGCCTTACTTTCCCAAGTCAAAAAACTCCCATGGTTACTGTCAGTTCCAGCTGGTGATCTCTGAAAGTTGTAGTGCGTAATATTTATCCTGATTTTCAGCAAGTAAGTGAAGTGAGTGTGCCTGACGTCTAGGAGGATTTGGGGGTCTGCACCTGAGTCATTTGGGGGCAACACAGTCCATTTTAAAACACAATTTTCCCATAGATTTGCCAAGAAGACGAAGGATCCGAAAGGACACTAATGAAAGTACTTTAATGGGGTACCAAGTTTGTGAAACCTGACACTCTCCAGGACCTGACCAGATCTATTGAAAATGTACAATGACAGTAAGTACCTTCATTATGCCAAGGCCAGAATTCTGCTATGTGTGTTCCTTAGGCTAAGAATATGCCAGCACCAGCATTTTGTCATGTGTGTCCCCTATTCGAAGAATTATCTCAAAATGCAAGCACTGGCACTTTGCCATCCTTGCCTTCATAAACAAAGAACTACCTCCGTTTTGCCAGGGCCAGTGGCAGACTCACAAACATAATGTACTCACAGAAACACTCTTAGTCAGGCTCAATTAGATTTACTCACTCCCTCACACCCTCCCACACTCTCACTGCCTCTTTTTTTCTCAAACTCTCTAACACTCATTCTAGCACTGTCACTCACACTCAATTGCACTCACTCTTACTCTCACTCACACTCCCAGTCTCATTCTCAGAGCTTGATTCCCACTCAGTATCCCTTTTTCTCACTCACACTTACTCACTCATTGTCATTTACAGTTACACTCACTGACCTTCACTCTCATTCATCTCTCACACAATCAAACATGCTCCCATATTGTTTGAGGCCCGAGGTTGCCCCAGGAAGCACTACAAAATATGGAAGAGATGGGCGGAGTACAGGGGATTGTGGCTGGAGCCGCCAACACAGCGGGATGTCGCTGCTGAACAATTGTTTTGAGAACCAGGGTGAGGGAAAGTATGCATCATCAGTTTCATAATGACTAATTTTCTTGGACCTGTGCGGACATCGTGAAAGGGGCTAGGGCTGGATCCGGGAGGGGGTAGTTACTACGGGGCAGGGGGGGGTGGGAGAATTCCAACAATTATGTTTCATTTTGACTGCTGTATTGAATGCTATTCTTTGCATTTTGATCTTATACTCACAGCCCCTCCGGTGTTCGGAGTACTGTGGTTGCCTTGCAATCTCACTCAAGAAAACAATAACATTTTGTTCTGAAAAAAAAAAAAACATGCTCCCATATACTCATATATGTGACACACTCATGTACACACACACACTCTCTCTATCCGCTGCTTCCATGTAAAAATGTGAAATACTTTTTTACTTATCTTCAGCTGGCTACACTGATCTGTGTTTGCTCTTCAGCTGCTCATGTTGGTAGAATCTCGGTACAGGCACATAGCTCCTTCCTGCCTCAGTCACTGAAGCAGGAAACTGAAACCTCAAGCCTGCACTGTATATATACTGTGCCGACCCAAGTGCAAGCTTTCGTTCTCTTGCTTTTTCTCTCAACCCCCTTCTAACTAATCATAAAATGGAATAGGGTCAAAGAGGCGCCTGAGATTACCCCACCATTTGACAAAAATAGAGAGAGCAAATTCAGAGGCTGGGTTGTCCCTCTCCGCGTGGGACAATTCCTGGTGGCCCTCTGCCCTTGGAACCCACCCACCCCCATGGACCACACCCGGAACCTCGGCATCATACTCGACTCCTCCCTCACCATGACCCGACAGATCAATGCAGTCGCCTCCACCTGCTTCTACACCCTCCACATCCTCCGCAAGACCTTCAAGGGGATCTCCTAAGAGGCCAGAAAGACCGTTACCCACACTCTCATCACTAGCGGACTGGACTAAGAAAACACCTCTATGCCGTAATAAAGAAATCCCTGCTACGCAAACTCCAGACCATCCAGAACACCTCGGCATCCCACGGCGTGAGCACATCACCCAACACCTGCGAGACCTCCACTGGCTCCCCGTCGAGAAGAGAGTAACCTTCAAGCCTACAAATCCCTCCACGACATCGGACCCAAATTCCTCAACGAAAGTGCCTCCTTCCACGTACCCAAAAGGAACCTCCGCTCTGCCGACCTCGCACTAGCAGAAACCCCTCTCATCCGTAGAACTAGAGCGGTTGGAAAAGCCTTCTTCTACATCGCAGCCAAAGCCTGGAACGAACTCCAGTCAGCATCAGACCCTCACCCACTCTGCACACCTTCAGATGGAACCACAAGACCTGGCTCTTCGGCTGATCCAGCCTTGAGACCCTCACAGGTGAGTAGTGTACTTTAAACCCCCAGATAAATCGATTGATTGATTTACATGCAGTCCCAGGCAAGGAAGGGCTAAAGACTAAAGTGCCCTCATCATCAGTGATACTCAGGTGGGTCAACAATGAGTAGCAGATAAGCATATCAGATGTCTAAGGTTAGGACTGGTGCTTCACCTGCCTGGATAATCTCTGTGATGGCTGGCGCAGGCACCTTTGAGCACCTACTCCATCGATCAGACAGATTCACCGACATAGGCTACTGCTTGACCCTAGCTTACAGTGAGGGTCAACATTTTTCTATTGGTACAATAATAAAGGACAGACAAGGAGAGTGGAGCCCCGACACCCACAAGTTGTGACCATCACTGACATTCTTGTACCTTCTGTTCTTTGCAGAACTGAAAAATATGAAGAATGTTTCTTGCTGCAACCTAGCAATTCAATTTGTTTGCAATCACCATCTCCCATTTACTGTCAGTCATATTTGACAGCACCTGACTTTATGGCAGAATGATAAATATTAACTCACAGGTTCAACCCAGCTAACACCACATACTATTGGATTGGGGTTTCTTCTATAAAGAGCTTTTAGCACCACCAATTCAGTAAAGTGGTAATGAATAAGTATGCACAAATATGTGAAAAGCACACCGTAAATAATAAAACAACTCTCAATTTGTCCCAAAATAAATTAAGAATTACATACATATGTCCCAATATTGTTGTTCAACCCCACAGATATAACAATACTTGTTTGAAGTAAAAAATAATATTCTTTATTTCTGTCTTGCAATACACAGATGAACACAGTCATTGTGTTTCATCCAAAAGATAGTGGGACTTCTTCATGTCTGATTAAAAAATAGCCCCAAAAAGCAAACAATTATTAAAATCTTAACCATAAGGAAAGGAAAATAATAATACACAAATATTAAAAGTATACTTTGTTAAAATCATAATACCATTGTTGTACATGGATTAATAAAAAATCTAACCTTTTTAGAATCAATGACTTTACCAAGGTGTGGTCCTAATTGAAAGCAAGTCATGCCTCATGTACAAATTGATTTGTAAAAGGTTAGTCTCCCAATACAGAATTTGCTAATGGTTCTCATAGGCATCCTTCCTTTACAATATAATGAGAATGTGTATTCATCAATCATCTTTAATTTCGTGGTTTAACCAACATGTAATACCAAAATGTACACCAATAGTCAGCAATCATAATGCAAAAAATGGCCAGACCATTAAGACAATAGTAAATCTCTATTTGACATTTCACCTTAAATCAATGTTGAAATTCTAAATTGATAAATATTTTTTCATTATATATTGAAATACAAAACCAAAATCAAATTTAATCAAATAATCATCATACATTTTGCATTACAACCAAAATAAATACATGTGAAAAGAGTATATAAATAGCTAATATTACTAATTTTACTCAAATTGCTAGTATCCAAAAAGGTTCTGAACAAATTCATATTGAGTCCAGGTTAGAGCCATAAAAACTATTTTGGCAGTCCCCTGTAAATAAAAATAGTCCAATCAAACATGTTTAGGTTCAGCAAGCATACTAGAAGTTATAAAAATACATATTATATACATTTGAGAAGGCGGGATTTTCATTCTAGAACCTGCTTACCATTCTCCAGAATCCCGTCACAGGTCGACTAGACCTTTTTATCTGTCATGGAGTGAATTAGGCAATCTATGTACCAATAATCGATCAAATTTCTTTGTTTCCCAATTATATCCCCAAAGAACCACTGACTAAGGACTAAGTTGGAAAATTTATTACATAACCGAAAACAACTGAAGATACAGACACCTCAACACGAGGTTCAGAAGATAAACAGGCACTAATACAAACATAATCCTACGGAAGAGTCTTAGACAGCTTATGAATAGTACGAGAATCAATTCAAGAATCATCAGGCTTACGAAAATTGAGTTCTGGTATGCATTGGAAAGAAAAATAAATTCAGGTTAATCTGTCCCTACACTATACTAAGTGACATCCCTACTCAGCAATAGCCCAACCTAACAAAGGTGTCAGCCGTGGTGACTCCCAAAGAAGTTCACTCACGTTCTCTTTAGTCTAGAGAATCCTCAGTCATACCTAAGCTCTCTGCCTACCGACCACTCTCTCTCGCCTCCAAGACCATCTGCTCTGCCTCCACCCTCGGGGTGCTGTCCCTAATACAAAACACTACAATATGGACGACACGCCCTCAGGTACGCCCATCTAGAAGGTGTTGGCTGTCGGGATTTTCCATCATGGCATCTCTCCATCCTTGTCCGTTAAAACGTCCTTGAGTCTCAGGCCCGTCTTCGCTTCAAGTTGCTTTCTTGAATTCCTGGGCTACTCCTCCATGTCTGGGTCTAGCATCCTAACTCTCATACACAATGGGCCCTTCTACTCTACTGTCTACTTGATACTGCACCTGCAAAGAAATACATGCAAATCGACGCACACATTCTTAAAATGTTGCAATGGTTAACTAAAGGCAGCTTTCTTCATGAAATAATTCCACAATTTAATGCTAAGCAATAATTCTTTTCCAGGCCTACCCGATTTCCACAACTGAGCCTCTGCTTGATTTATAGGCCCAACATTCTAACATGAACCATCTTTCGTTCTTTTAGGCCTTCAACTTAGAAACAGAATACATTTCCCTACTTAAAGCAAGTTTATCACGTATAAAAATGCAACTATACATTTTAATAAAACAGGCCTAAACATACAATGGTAATCTATGAAAGCGACATCATTGATGTTTCTAAACTCTTAACATTGGCACTGCATGTAGTTCTAACATCAAATACTTCGATTCTCAACCCTACATGACAATTGAACATGATTAATAAATCCTCTAAATATGCGGGTGCTGACTACTTGTACATATGATGCACCCCTACAATTTTCACTTCTGTTGGGCGCTCTCTCAGTTCCCCCCTTTGATGACCTGTGTCATCACCACCATCATACTATTTCTGAGGATAAGAACTGAATCAAACAGAGCTTGTGGCCCCTTTCCCTCGCTTGAGCATCTCCAACGCCCTCAGGCTCCGATATTGACTGTCCTGCAGTCTCTCCATTCTTTGTTCTTGCACTCTCATCGATCTTTCCAGTCTCCTTGACTTATACCACTTGTACATTCTTACCAAACCCCACAATCCAATCACACATGCCACCACTATGATAAGGGGTTTCAGTACAAACCCAAGGAAACTCCTTCCCAGATTTGCAAACCAGTTTCCAACCTTTCCAAATCCCTTTCCAACCGTTTCCCACGCATTCTCTTGAGTTAAATCTTCAATTTCATAATGGATAGCAGTAATGTTGCTTATATATTTCTCCAAATCCTTAGAGTGGTCTGGAATATATGTACAACATTCTTCAACTTTCAAAAGTTTACAGACTCCTCCCTCTTTTGCCAGAAGGACGTCTAAAGCAAGACGGTTCTGTAAAACCATTGTCCTTATCGACAACATCTCACCCTCGACCAACACTAATGACTTTGCTGTACTCATTGACAGTTCATCCACTACAGTTGCCAAACGCCGTATCTTTATGTCGTTTAAAACTACCCCCAGCATAGGTATCACTGCTCCAAACACATCTCCAACTATGGCTCCAGCGCTTTCTCCTCGTTTCATCCTTCTCTGAAGTCCTCCCTCTAAGAGAGCAAAATCCTCAGTATGGTAAATCTTGGGAAAAATAATCGCTAGATAACACGTCCCATACCACTTCTCCGGCAATTTCACATACGCATTCCTTCCGCAGACAAAGTACACAGTGGGAATCACCTGCACCACACTCTTCAAGAAATCTTTCGTATAATACTCCAATGTGAAAGCATGCTCACATGTAGTATGACCCACATACACATTCTCATAATACGTTTGTGGCCTGTGAATGCACAGCTTCCCTTTCTGCACTTCATCTAGAGCTATCGGGCCATAACTCTCCCTGGATTTGTGCTGCTTCTCCTCATCTGTCCAGTCCACTCTACCTTGCCCTGATTCTTGCAGCTGCTTCTGCCTTTTGTACCTGTCCTCTACTTGCTCTATGAACCTTTTCTCTGTCTCTGATAGCAAACATGTCAAATTGTGTCGGTGTGCATATGAGGTGTCAATCTCTTGTGTCGGAATGAAAAAATATCCAAGTCTGTCCTCTGACTTATAATAATCAAACTTGTTTAAGTACTTATAAGCAGGGACTTTCAGTAGCACAGCATCATAATTCGAAAAGAAATATTCAAAATGGTTTCGCCCATAAAATATGCTAAGCAGCAAACTACATGAAATTCCATATGTCAATGGAAGGTGATGGTATCTAATACCCTCATCCACTGAAGCTGGCAATTGCATACACACATAGCAATCTTTCGCATCCATCGCATCAATGTATTCATACAACAACTTAGCATATGCATTCTGTCCAAAATTGCCTTTAGACAGGTCGGTATGTAACCTACGACTTTCTTCTGCTAGCAAAGCTCTCTCTACTCCTGCTTTGACCTCTTTCTTGCTAGAAGTGGTAGGTGTAGGTGTTCCCTCAACCTTCACTGCCTGCTCATGTGGCACTAAATAGGAAACTAAAACTACTAAAGTAATAAGGAGTATCACTCCTCCTAAAAGGGTGCCTACAATGCACTTAGCTCTACGAATCGGGTTTCCAGCCTCCATGGTCTCAGGACAATGTAGTTCGTTCTCGGCAACGGTCCAAAGTCTCTCTCTTTGTTACTTGAGTCTCTCGAACCACACCTCTGAAAGCAGAAATCCCCGTTTCAGTTCTTCAATTGCATCCGCATCAGACAGCCCTAACCCTTCTCCGTCCTCTGTGGAAAAGTCCCTAACTTTGTTCTTCTTCCACTTGGCTCTAGGTTAGTTTCAACAGCTATTTACAAAGTCTTTACAAAGTCTTTAATAATCAATGATCACACTTGTTCCGATTGCTTGTAACACATAGTCTAAAAGTTCCATGCGAAGCACAACCGCTTCATAAGATGGTATTTCCGGACCAAAGGTAGGAAAAATCAGTCTATCCAGGAGTAAATCACGTATCTTGCTTAGATAAGGGGGATTAGGAATGGTGAGCGTCAGTAAGCCTTCAATCTCCAGTCCAGGTACCAACAGCATCACTTCTAACTTAACATTAGGGATCGTGCTAGTCACCGCCACAGACCTCACCCTCCCTGATCTCAGTACACCGGGCATTTGTCAGGGGGTAGATCCACTCAGGAGTGGCGTATCTTCGACAAGGAACTCTCACCCTCCTTGACCTCCTCGGGCCTCTTTGCTCAGTCTCTCGCTCTCCTTCCTCTTGATCTGATTCTTCGGACACAGGGGCAAGGTTTCTCTCGGAAGTCAACCTCACATTCAATCGCCTCCGTCTCTCTGGCCAATGAGCTTCTGCGCTTCTCACTCGTCTGCTTCTCCTTTGCACACCCTGCTCATCACTGCTTTCAGCTTGCTCTGCGCTCAAATCACCTTCACAGCAACTTTCCCACTCGGAGGCAGTCTCAGTGTCACTGTTGTCGTGATTTTCTTCAGCTAGATCAGATGCGTTTCCGACTTCTTCTGACACCCCCACAGCTTGGCTTGTCCCCTCATGTGGACCTTCTTCCACATCCGGATTGTCATTTACGAGAGGAGCTGTGTCTTCCAGGGGTGCTGGAACTCGTCGGGTGTGAGAAGCATGGAACCAATTTGGCAATCCACCGCACTTCACAGCAGTGTTCGTCACCAGGATAACTTGAAACGGTCCTCTCCAGCGCACATCCAAGCAGCTTTTTCTCACGTGCTTCCGCACCAGGACCCAGTCACCCGGGCACAGGTCGTGACAAAGGTCTCTAGAAGCCGGAATTTCAGCAGCCTGCACCTGAAGGGACACAGAACGGATGACATCAGACAGTCCTTTGCAATAATCAAGAATCAGATCATCTGTGATATTTATCAAGGCTGTTGAAGGGATAGACGGTAGCCTCATAGCCCTCCCCATCAAAACTTCGTGAGGTGAGAGTCCTGTCCTTCTGTCTGGTGTACTACGCATGCTCATTAACACCAGAGGCAGTGCGTCTGGCCACTTCAGGGACGTAGACGAGCACACCTTCGCCATCCGGGCCTTGAGAGTCCCATTTATCTGTTCCACTATGCCAGAAGCCTCTGGGCGGTAGCTACAATGCAGTCTCTGGTCAATGTTCAGTGCAGAGCAGAGCATTTTCCCAATTTCGCTGTTAAAATCTGTTCCTCTGTCCGATTCCAGAGAGGTCGGAACCCCGAAACGTGGCACCAGTTCCCTCAACAATATCTTTGCTACTGTGAGTGTATCGCCCCTACGAGTTGGGTATCCCTCAACCCACCTGGAAAACACACACACGATCACCAGGACATTACCTCAAGCGATTGCACCTTGGCATTTCGATGAAATCCAGTTGCATCCTATAGAAAGGTCCGCCGGACCTCCCAATGTGACCCAATGTGACTGGTGTTCTTTTCCCAACGTTCAATTGTTGACATGTAACACACCTCTGACATACTGCTTCCGCAGCCGCTCTGAATTTAGGATTGTACCACGTTTGCCTGAACACTCGCATCATCGCATCTCTTCCTAGATGTACAGGACCATGTATCAGTCGTGCCATCGGGCTCACCAATTCATTCGGCAACACCGCTCTTCCATCAGCTGAAATCCACATATCCAACTCTCCTTTGACACAACCAGCTGTCTCCCACACTCTCTTCTCATAATCTGAAGCCTGCTCCTGCATCCTCTTCAACTCCTCCCAGGTATCTGCCACCTCAAGCATCATGTTGAACTCAGTTCTTTCCTGTGCCCCTTCGACAGTTTGTTCGGTAAACGAATATCCCTGCTCGGCACAGTAACGTGCGACCTCATCAGCATAACGGTTGCCCAGGGACACAAAGTCATTGTTTTTGCTATGTGCAGTACATTTTACAACAGCTATCTCTGCCGGGCCCTTCAATGCCTCCAGCAGTAATCTGATGAATTCTCCATTCCTGATAGGGGAACCCAATGATGTCATGTAACCCCTTTGAGACCACAACTGACCGAAGTCATGAACCACACCAAACCCATATTGGCTGTCTGTGTAAATGGTGATCCGGGTCTTGTTGGCTGCCAAACAGGCACGCGTCAATGCAACTATCTCAGCCACCTGAGCGGAGTGTACTCCTTCCAGGCAAGCTGCTTCAACGATTCCAGAAATAGTACACACAGCAAAGGCTGCTCTCAACTGACCAGTACTGTCCCTTACACATGAGCCATCAACAAAGAAAATTTCATCTGGGTCTATCAGTGGCTCATCAACAATATCTGGTCTGGGTTTGGTGCATAGTTCAGTCACATCAAGGCAATCATGGTCTAAAGCATTTGGTAATGGCATCAAAGTAGCAGGATTCAAGACCGAGCACCTCTTGAGGGTCACATTCTCCGCAGCAAGTATAACCTGCTCGTAGCGTGTGAGCCTGCTATTGGTCAAGTGCTGTGTCTTGGTTCTGGTCATCAACAATTCCACTGAATGAGGGACATGTACCGTCAGTGGATAAGCCATAACAATGCTTTCACATCTTTCAATGCTGACACCGGTTGCAGAAATGGATTTGAGACATCCGGGCAACGCTGCGGCTACTGGGTCTAAGGTAGCCGAAAAATAAGCAACTGGTCTACGGACTCCTCCATGATCTTGTGCTAGAACTGCCAAAGCACATCCTTCCCTCTCGCAACAGAACAGTGAAAGTGGTTTGGTGTAATCAGGCATTCCCAGAGCTGGAGCACGACACAAGTCCTCTCGCAACTCAGGGAAAGCCATCATACAATCTTTGTCCCATGGTACCGGATCACTTACTTCCTTGTGCGTCAGTTTCTGCAATGGTTTTGCTTTCAGGGAAAAATTTGCAATCCATTGGCGACAGTAGCCAACCATCCCCAGGAACATCCTAACCTCTCTCTGGGTCGAAGGCACCATCATTTTCATGATTGCCTCAATCCTGTCAGGTGACACCTTCCTCTTTCCCTTTTCTATTCTGTGACCCAGGGTACTGTACTTCAGACAAACAGTACTGTAACTTATTGGGGGATACCTTGTGTCCATTCTCTGCCAGGTGGTTCAACAAAGCAATGGTGTCAATCCTACACGCATCTTCGTTCTCTGACGCTACAAGGAGATCGTCTATGTACTGCACGAGAACTGAGTTCTGCGGCAATACCAGACCCTCGAGATTCTTCTTTAGCAGCTGATTAAAGATCGATGGGCTCTCAGTATACCCTTGAGGGATACAACACCATGTTAGAACGCGACTCTCCAGCTTAAAAGCAAAAAGAAATTGGCTCTCCTCATGCAATGGAATCGAAAAGAAAGCCTGACACAGATCAATCACGGAAAACCATTCAGCATGGAACGGTATCTGAAACAGTATCACTGATGGATTCGGTACCACTGGACAGCATGGAACAACTATGTTGCTTACCTTTCGCAAATCCTGCACAATCCTGAACTTCCCGCTAGGCTTCTGTAAACCCATGATCGGGGAGTTGCATGGACTGCCCATTATTTCCTTCAATATTCCCAGTCTGAACATGGATTCGATCACTGGTTTTATTCCTTCAATTGTCTCTGGAGTCAACTTGTATTGGGGTGTTCTTGGGAACTCAGCATTCGGCCTCACTTGAATCTTAACTGGCTCTACTCCTTTAATTAGTCCAATCTCTTCTCCTGTAAAATCCCACACTTCATGTCTGACGGTGTCCCTCAAATCAAGAGGGAGTTCCTCCACCGTCAAAGCAGGATACAACTCAATGCACACATGCGTATTTGCAACCTTAAAGGCGGCATCATCATCATTTGTCTGCAACTCTACTCCCCGGGGGTACAATAGATGGTACAATTGAGTTTACACAGGAGGTCTCTCCCCAACAGACATACAGGACTGGAATCACACACTACAAATTGCTGTTTGTCCCTGAAACTTCCTATTCTCACTGGGACTGGCTCAGTCAGTGGGTTTGTCATCCTTCGATTTGCAATGCCTACAACTTGAATGGTCTGTCCTGAAAGGGGTAAATTAGGGACTACTGCTGACCGTACAGTAGAACGGGTAGCTCCAGTATCCACCAAGAAGGTGGTTGGATGTCCAGCCACATCAGCCTCCGCAAATGGTCCCCTCTGATCCACCTCTAGGACTGCCCCAAGGGTACAGTCCTCCTCTCCGCTCAGGTATCGTCCTGTCACTGGGTCAAAGTAATAGTACTCCTCCCTCTCTATCATGAAAGGCATCTGCTGGTAAACCTTGTTCCCTGTCGGGATCTTCGGTGGCTGGGGAACCGGAGCCCTAGGGGCTGAAGTCCCCCCTTTCGTCGTCTTGAACTTCGCTACTGTTACTTTCTGTACCGGAGGGGCTTGGACCTCCGCCTCCTCTTCTTCCTGTACTTGGTTTTCTGGGTTATGGGGACACTCGCGTCTCCAATGCCCGACCTCATGACACTGATGGCACTTGGTCGTCTTTTTCAGAGTCGCCAGATCTATCCTAGGTCTTGGGCCTTCCTCATTGTCCCTCTTCTGTCCCTCTTGCTTGCGTCCCAATGTCCCATTTCCTGACTGGCCCTGTCCTCCCATCTGGACTAACATCAGTTTATCCTTAAGCTTCTTTGTCTTGAAGTCTATCTCGTCACTGCAATACCTCGCATACCTCAAGATCTCGTCCAGAGGCTTGTTCTGCCAACAAATCAAATGTTGTTGTATCATGAGACAGATATCAGGCCTCAGTCCCAGAACAAACTTCGACACAAACTGCCCCATGTCCTTTGGGTCCATCACATCCAATCCACTGTATTGCTTAAAGATCTGCAATAGCCGCTCGTAATACTCGTGTACTGTCTCTTTCGGTTCCTGCCTAGTCCTGTCTATCTTCACCCAATCGATGTCCTGTGGTGGTACTTTACTCTTCAACCACGTGATTGCCTGCTCATACTTTATCATCACCTTGGGTGAGGGTCCATTTGTGGCCGCATCTCTTTCTGGCTCCACTGTGGGCCATTCAACACTGACCTTACATGCTATCCACAGATCCCCTGGAACTACAATGTCAAACAGTGTGTTCAAATCTATCCACAGTACCTTTGAGATTTTAACAAACCTCTCTACCTGTTTGTACCATTCCACTGGACTCTCTCGCAACTTTGGAAAGGAGTTCGTAAAGGCAGCCAAATCTCCCCTACTCCAGGGTACATGTACATATCCCCCGTGGGCCACTTCCCGCAAGGGATAAGCCTCCATATTCATCAACCCTCCACCCGGGGATGTCTCGATTGCACTTCGCCTAACACTCTTTTTCTTTGACCACCTTTCCTCCCATTTCTCCAATTGGTTCCATGTTCGAATTCCCACAACCAGTTCCCTAATGTGGGTTTTAAATCCGATCACCCTTTTTTCCTCTAAGTCTTGGTCTGAATACTGCAGCCTATGGCCACCCTGTAATGCTTTTGTCTTTGTCAAATCCACAACGTACTTGTTCGCTAATTCAGACAATTTCTCATGAGCTGTCCTAGCCCTTCGGGTTACATCCTTTGCCACAAACAACAGTTCATCTGGCTCATAAAGTTCTATTCTTTCTAGTGGCAAGGTGCCTTCCACTATTTCCTCCACTTCCGATTTGAGTCTCAACACATCAATCCTTCTTGCCCTTATCGTCGCCCTCAATGTACCTTGGCTAGAATTTCCATTTGAGTCCCTCCCGCCACCATCCTGACTCACTCGTCTGTCTTCTTCAGGTGTGTTAGGGGGAACCCTCCTGTTTTCCCAACTTTCCTGGTCCCACTCCTGTCTGTGATCGCTGGAAGGGTGGTGCGACTCCCCCCTACTTCCCACACTTCCACAGTTCCATTATTGTCTGCCTTCGCTAGGCGCACAGTGAGACACCCCTCTATTCTCCTGGTTCCCGTTCTCAAAATCAGTCCTTGACCTGTTGCTCTGGGTATCCACTATCGTATCCCAGGTTCTCAGATCAGGCCTTAATTCTCTAATCGACCTTGGTCGTGGACCTCTCAAGTCCATCGGTCCTCCCAGGCACCCCTGTTCTCCAGAGGAGTCTGCCGATGCTGCCAAAGGGGTGCTCCTCTCTACAGGCCTTGGAAACTGGCTCCATCCGTCCACCACAATACTCCTTCCTTCACTGACACTTCTCTCTCTCTCATGTTGTGGCGGACCCTCGCACTGTGACTGTTCTGGATTGTACACCGATACTATGGGACCTATAGTAACAGGTACCGTAAGAGCGTCTGGCAGTTTCTGAGACTCAACACCCTCTTCTACTCGTACCTTTTGCACTGTAAACCTTCCCACTACTCTCGTTGTCGGAGAAGGTTGAGGTGCCTTTTCTCCCTCGATCGAGCTGAACTTGTCCCATAAGGAGCTCAAGCCGCTCTCCCTCGGGACGCCACCGTCCGTGACAGAGGCCTCCCTGCTCATCATTGGGGCTGACTCTCCCTCTATCTCAGGATTATATGGAGGTGGTCTCTCCGACAGCAGTCTCTCTATCAAGCTGTCGTCTGTCTCACTGTCCTCGTCCTCTGTACCTCTTCTCTGCGCATCCCCTGTATTGACCAACAACGGATACAACCGATCTCCTTCAATGGTCTGCACTCTCCACCTCTTGGCCATGGCATCCCATCTCGCATCCTGTACCGCCCTAACTGATCTCTTCACTCTTTCTTGTCTCCTGTCCCTGCTCCTTTCGTGGGCTGCCCTGATCCACGCATTTAGCGCTTCAAACTGCGTTGGTCTGGGCAGGGCCGTAACGCAGTCATAATCGCTTTTAACTGATACAACACCTCCAATCTAAACGTTCCATATTTAGGAAAAGTCAGTTCCTCGTTCCCATCTGTCATCTTACACCAGTTCTCCAACCACAATATGGTGTGCAACCCAACATTCGTAGCCATGTAATAGGCTGGGGTATCCTCGGGTGAAGCCTCTTCCCCACCCCGAGGTTCTAATTTCCTGTCACCTCTGAAACAATCTCTCAACACTTTTAAACATTTCATGATGGAAACCACAACGTTTCTTTGTTTACAGCGCTCTTTTACTTCTCGATGGCAATCTACCAATCACAGCGCGGCTCCACACTAACCGGCCTATCCCAGCGCAGCTCCACGCTGACCGACCAATCCCAGCGTGGCTCTTTCTGACGTCACTCGCCTCCGTTTCGCAGCAGTTCCCCTCCTTTTTCCCGTCTCGCGGTCACTCACGCGTCCCAATCATACACTGGAAATGATCACTTCCGACCAAGCAACCACTTTCTTGACTGTACGTCCACAGTCTAACTGTAATTGTCACCGAACTGGCAAATGTCTGTCCACAAAACGACCGGACAATCGCCTCACTGATAGATTACAAACACACGGCAACTTCCGACCAGCGTCCGTTACCCACGCACTCACACATTCGTTCCCCTTTGCTCGGTCCTGCGGGCGGTCAATGGTACCTCATGACCCCCTTTACAATGGTCGACAATTACTATGGGTGTTCGATACACCCGAACCACTTAGACTCCCCTTGAGCCTAAGATTTTCACCGGTTGCGCGCGCTCACAACCTGTTCCTCTTTCACGCTCCAGGCACTCAACTCCGCTAGACAATACAACACACAATACAAACATAACACCGCAATCTAGCAATGCATGACCCTTTTCATACTCACTCTCTTACGAGCTGCGGCTTTCTGCCGCACCGTCACTCTCCGTCAGTTTCCATGAAACGCCATCCTCCATCCACGACTCTCAGGACCCTCGTCATGGGTTCTCTATGGGCCTCGGGGAAATCTTAACCTACTCTAGATTACCCTTACTCCAGAAGATAAACCATCCTACACTGCTACCAACTGAGAAGGCGGGATTTTCATTCTCCAGAATCCCGTCACAGGTCGACTAGACATTTTTATCTGTCATGGAGTGAATTAGGCAATCTATGTACCAATAATCGATCAAATTTCTTCGTTTCCCAATTATATCCCCAAAGAACCACTGACTAAGGACTAAGTTGGAAAATGTATTACATAACCGAAAACAACTGAAGATACAGACACCTCAACACGAGGTTCAGAAGATAAACAGGCACTAATACAAACATAATCCTACGGAAGAGTCTTAGACGGCTTATGAATAGTACGAGAATCAATTCAAGAATCATCAGGCTTACGAAAATTGCTGTAACCTGAGTTCTGGTATGCATTGCAAAGAAAAATAAATTCAGGTTAATCTGTCCCTACACTATACTAAGTGACATCCCTACTCAGCAATAGCCCAACCTAACAAAGGTGTCAGCCGTGGTAACTCCCAAAGAAGTTCACTCACGTTCTCTTTAGTCTAGAGAATCCTCAGTCATACCTAAGCTCTCTGCCTACCGACCACTCTCTCTCGCCTCCAAGACCATCTGCTCTGCCTCCACCCTCGGGGTGCTGTCCCTAATACAAAACACTACAATATGGACGACACGCCCTCAGGTACGCCCATCTAGAAGGTGTTGGCTTTCGGGATTTTCCATCATGGCATCTCTCCATCCTTGTCCGTTAAAATGTCCTTGAGTCTCAGGCCCGTCTTCGCTTCAAGTTGCTTTCTTGAATTCCTGGGCTACTCCTCCATGTCTGGGTCTAGCATCCTAACTCTCATACACAATGGGCCCTTCTACTCTACTGTCTACTTGATACTGCACCTGCAAAGAAATACATGCAAATCGACGCACACATTCTTAAAATGTTGCAATGGTTAACTAAAGGCAGCTTTCTTCATGAAATAATTCCACGATTTAATGCTAAGCAATAATTCTTTTCCAGGCCTACCCGATTTCCACAACTGAGCCTCTGCTTGATTTATAGGCCCAACATTCTAACATGAACCATCTTTCGTTCTTTTAGGCCTTCAACTTAGAAACAGAATACATTTCCCTACTTAAAGCAAGTTTATCACGTATAAAAATGCAACTATAAATTTTAATAAAACAGGCCTAAACATACAATGGTAATCTATGAAAGCGACATCATTGATGTTTCTAAACTCTTAACATTGGTACTGCATGTAGTTCTAACATCAAATACTTCGATTCTCAACCCTACATGACAATTGAACATGATTAATAAATCCTCTAAATATGCGGGTGCTGACTACTTGTACATATGATGCACCCCTACAATTTTCACTTCTGTTGGGCGCTCTCTCACATTATAATATTTTCTTGTAAAGTGTACTGATATCAGAATAAAATGGTGCACATTTCAAGATAACTCACAAATACCTACAAAGTAATAATCAGTTATCATTCCATTAGTTCAAAACATAAACCTTTGTAACAACAGTCGTTTTTAATTATAATAAGACCATCCCATTTTTCTTACAGGATATGATTTGTCCATTAATACCAATACAAAAAGATAACCCCCAAAAATAAACATAATTTCATAGTGTAAAACTACAAAATCCCAGCGATATATGTGACCAAGTAATTACAACAAGTCAGTTAAGGCGTTGTATAAATATGACAAACACAATAATAAGGACACTTTTCAGACACTCACCCCCAGTCACTATTAGATCTGAGTTAACCCCATCATCATTATTTAGCTCACTTGGCCACCCCGGGCTGGCATGTTCCCATGAGGAACAGGGTCAAGATTGTTTCGCATATGGCTGGGTGTGAACTGGGGTGCTGAAGTAAGCTAAAGAACAATGATGGATTCAACCCAGATCTTATAGTGATCGGGGGTCCGAAAAGTTACACTGCTCCGTCCATCATCTCTTGTGTTTGCTTTGTTAGCCCTAAGTTGGCAGTGTATACCCAGTCGTGGGTCCCTTGCTCACTTTGCCACTGTATTCAAGATAGCCTGGCTGATGAAGGGTGTTATCCTGAAACCGGTCCCAGATGCTTGTTTCCGGTCTAGGGAAGACCTGGCTCAGCTGTTCGGGCTCGACTGTTCCCCTGAGGAACAGGGTCACGACTGATGTGCATTTGGCTGGTTCTGAACTGGGGTGGCGAAGTGAGATAAAGTACGATGTTGGATTCAACCCAGGTCTAATAGTCACTGGGGTTGAGTGTCTGAAAAGTTTCAGTGCTCTGTCCATCATCTCCTACTGTATGCTTTGTTTGACCTAAGATGGCATGGACAGAGACGTTTTAATGCCTGGGCAAAGTGGGCTCTGGCCCAGGGCCCCAGCCTTCCAGGGGGCCCCCTGACAGAGTCAGCTCCGTTCTCCAGAGTTTTGCCCTAGTGAGCTTGAATGTTGCTTAAACAGATCGTTTTAAATACAGTTTTCCTTTAACTTATTTTTGATGTACCTGATGTGTAAGAGTCTAGTACAGCCATTTTGAAGAGAAATGTTGGGGCAGATATACAAGGAAGTGCCTCAGCGTGGCACTGCAAGCCCATTGGCTGCGCCATGCTGTGGCACTTCCGAAGCACAGGGATGCAACATATTTACAATAATATGTTGCATCTCTGTGCTTCCCCCTGCGCTGGTGCACAAACTGCAGCCATGTGTCGGCGCAGGCACCCTTGCACTATGGTGCAAGGATGCCTGCGTCATGGGTAGATTGTTTTTGTGCAGGAAGGGGCACCTCCCTTCACAAAAACAATCACTACAGTCTTGTCCTCTTTCAATGCATGCTGTACAATGCAGCATGCATGAAAAGAGGGAAAAACGAGGAGTAATGATTTTTTTCCCCTCATTTCACCTCGCTATGCCATCTCTAGGGTAGCGTAGCATTCAGACGCATCTCTAGATTTACGATTTCTCGTAAATCTGTAGATGTGTCTTGTTCCATGGGTGTTGCATGGGAACACCCATATAAACACCCATGGAACACCCCTTCAATGCAAAGTGCTGCGTGCGAAAGGGCCGTATTTACAAGGAGAGGAAAAGTAATGCATGGTGGCTATTCCTGTCCTTGTAAATATGGAGGAGCCCCCTGCGCCACTAGTACGTCATGAAAAGTGACTGTCTAGATGCGTCACTTTGTAAATAGGATGCAACATGGCACATTTTTTACGCAGCTGGTGCGTCACAAAAAGTGGCGCACCAACGGCATAAAAGTGAAGCAAGGCCTCATAAATAAGGCCCTTAAAATTTGAATAAGTGTTCCTTTGCACTGTCAGGGCCCTAATGAATTGAAATAATGTATTTAATAGAGCGCGCAGCTACACAAACTAGGGTGTCCTGGCGCGTGTCAGTGGGAGGAAAACGTGCGTAAAAGACAAATCCGTTATTAAAAAGCCAGGTTTTTACGTTTTTCCTGAAAGAGAGTAGGTCTGTGGTTAGTCTTAGAGACTCAGGCACCTAGAAAGCCGAGGGATCTGCCTCCAGTGGGGGCACGGCATATTTTAGGCACGATGGCCAGGTTGACCTTGGAAGATCTTAGGGGTCTAGATGTTTTGTAGCGATTAATGCGCTTATTTAGGTAGCCAGCTCCTAAGCCAGGAAAAGCTTTAAAGACGATGGTCATCGCTTTGAAGTCGATCTGTTCTTTTATGCGGAGCTAGTGTAGAGACTTAAGAATAGGGGTCATACTAGATCTGGGTTTAGGTCTCAGGATGGCTCTGGCTGCGCGTTTTGTACCACTTGTAGGCACTGAATAAGGGAATTGGGAAGACCGAGGTACAAGCTGTTGACGTAGTCAAGCTTTGATGTCACCAGAACATGCACCACAATCTTTCTGCTCTCAAGCGGTAACAGTGGCAGGAATTCTTTTAGCATCCAGAGTTTGCCAAAGCAAGCGGCAGTTAGATTTTGGATTTGAAAGCGCATGGAGAGTGTCTTGTCTATGACAATTCCTAAGTTTTTTACTTTCTCTTTTTCCGGCACCAAGAGCTCCAGTCAGGTGTTTTTGGATTACCAAAGTAAACAACTTCAGTTTTGTCAGGATTGCACTTTAGCTGATTGATCATAAGCCATTAAAAGCATTTGTGAGGCAAGACTTAATAATTGCCCCGTCAAAATCGGTTCCTTTTTCACACGTACAATTCAGCTGAGGGTTATCAGGATAGGAAATAATTTTGGCGCCCTCTTCCTCTAGCAAAATGCAAGGGGGGATATATATATATTAAAAAGGGTCGGACTGAGAATGGAGCCCTGAGGGACACAAACATTCATGGCCGGAACCTGGGAGGAGAAAGGGGGGAGCCGGATGTCCTGAGATCTATTTGCCAAGAAGGATGACATCCATGTTAAGGCAGTCCCCCCCAGGCCGATGTTAGCAAGTCTCTCCAGGAGCCTCTCATGTGGGACCGTATCGAAGGCCACCGACAGATCGAGCAGTATCAGAACAGCCTTGCCTCCCTGGTCCAGCTTACCCTTGAGAAATTCAGTCACTTCCAGCATAGCGGACTGCGTACTGTAGTTAGCCCTAAAACTGGATTGCAACTCATGAAGGAGCTTCCCATCTTCAATGTGTTTTTGGAGGGTTTTGTTTACATACTCCAATACTTTGGAGAGGGGCGGAAGAAGGGAGATTGCCCTGTCGTTGGCAGGGTCCATCGGTTTGGCTTTGCCTTTTTAGGTCTCGTGACCTACAATGCGCGCAAGCGCATTGAGGGATCGAGAATTCAAGTGCTCGAAATCCTCGTCAAACTAAGGGCTTCTTGCACTGCGGTTTTCTTACAGTTCACGTGAATGACGTGAACAAACAAGCACGCGCATTCACGGCCGCACAGCACATCAAAGGGCTTCGCCCAGCGTGCGCTCTGCGGCTTCTCCTCCCCTAAGGCTTCTCCAGCCCCCACACACCATCCCCCTCCGCTCTCTCCCCCACGGATTGCTATTTCTTTTTGCCCTTGTTGCATTTATCTACACACTTAATTTGTTAACAACTGCCTGAAATTATGGACATCAATTCCGTTTTGACAGAAGATGTCGATTTGACGGTAATAGACATGAACCATGGTCAGACCTTGCTCCGGCAAACTCCTGCTGGTATCACTTAGGAAAGAGGCACAACACTACTTAGCCACTTTCAACACACTGCTTCTTCCTCAAATCTGGAACACTGGTTTCCGTGGTTAGGAAAGCAGTTTGCAAATTACATAAGATGCATATGTATGAAAACGTTTGGAAGAAACCATACAACTTTATAGTCAATCTCGAACACAAGTGCTAGACACATGCGAAAATAGGCTTTACTACTGCCTACGTATGACAATAACAGCAATTGATGGGTCTGACATAGACAGGGTTACTGTTTTCAAATGAAAATATGGAACTGTTAAATAACTTGCTAAATAGGCTAAGTTAACTCACAGTTTGTGAGTGCAGAGTGCAGATTGTGAGTGCAGAGTGCAGATTGTGAGTGCAGATTCAGAGTGCAGATTCAGAGTGCAGATTCAGGGTGCAGAGTGCAGATTCAGAGTGCAGAGTGCAGATTCAGAGTGCAGAGTGCAGATTGTGAGTGCAGATTGCGAGTGCAGATTGTGAGTGCAGAGTGCAGATTGTGAGTGCAGAGTGCAGATTCAGAGTGCAGAGTGCAGATTCAGAGTGCAGAGTGCAGATTCAGAGTGCAGAGTGCAGATTCAGAGTGCAGATTCAGAGTGCAGAGTGCAGATTCAGAGTGCAGAGTGCAGATTCCGAGTGCAGATTCAGGGTGCAGAGTGCAGATTCAGAGTGCAGAGTGCAGATTCAGAGTGCAGATTCAGGGTGCAGAGTGCAGATTCAGAGTGCAGAGTGCAGATTCAGAGTGCAGATTGTGGGTGCAGATTGTGAGTGCAGAATGCAGATTCAGAGTGCAGATTGTGGGTGCAGATTGTGAGTGCAGAGTGCAGATTCAGAGTGCAGATTCAGAGTGCAGATTCAGAGTGCAGATTCAGGGTGCAGAGTGCAGATTCAGAGTGCAGATTCAGGGTGCAGAGTGCAGATTCAGAGTGCAGAGTGCAGATTCAGAGTGCAGAGTGCAGATTCAGAGTGCAGAGTGCAGATTGTGAGTGCAGAGTGCAGATTGTGAGTGCAGAGTGCAGATTGTGAGTGCAGCGTGCAGATTCAGAGTGCAGATTCAGGGTGCAGAGTGCAGATTCAGAGTGCAGAGTGCAGATTCAGAGTGCAGATTCAGGGTGCAGAGTACAGATTAAGAGTGCAGAGTGCAGATTCAGAGTGCAGAGTGCAGATTGTGAGTGCAGATTGTGAGTGCAGATTGTGAGTGCAGAGTGCAGATTGTGAGTGCAGAGTGCAGATTGTGAGTGCAGAGTGCAGATTGTGAGTGCAGAGTGCAGATTGTGAGTGCAGAGTTCAGATTGTGAGAGCAGAGTGCAGATTCAGAGTGCAGATTCAGAGTGCAGAGTGCAGATTCAGAGTGCAGATTCAGGGTGCAGAGTGCAGATTCAGAGTGCAGATTCAGAGTGCAGATTGTGGGTGCAGATTGTGAGTGCAGAGTGCAGATTCAGAGTGCAGATTGTGGGTGCAAATTGTGAGTGCAGAGTGCAGATTCAGAGTGCAGATTCAGAGTGCAGATTCAGAGTGCAGATTCAGAGTGCAGATTCAGAGTGCAGATGCAGAGTGCAGATTCAGAGTGCAGCTTCAGAGTGCAGAGTGCAGATTCAGAGTGCAGAGTGCAGATTCAGAGTGCAGATTCAGGGTGCAGAGTGCAGATTCAGAGTGCAGAGTGCAGATTCAGAGTGCAGATTGTGGGTGCAGATTGTGAGTGCAGAGTGCAGATTCAGAGTGCAGATTCAGAGTGCAGATTGTGGGTGCAGATTGTGAGTGCAGAGTGCAGATTCAGAGTGCAGATTCAGAGTGCAGATTCAGAGTGCAGATTCAGAGTGCAGATTCGGAGTGCAGATTCAGAGTGCAGATTCAGAGTGCAGATTCAGAGTGCAGATTCAGAGTGCAGATTCAGAGTGCAGATTGTGGGTGCAGATTGTGGGTGCAGAGTGCAGATTGTCAGTGCAGAGTGCAGATTGTCAGTGCAGATTCAGAGTGCAGATTCAGAGTGCAGATTGTGGGTGCAGAGTGCATATTGTGGGTGCAGAGTGCATATTGTGGGTGCAGAGTGCATATTGTGGGTGCAGAGTGCAGATTGTGGGTGCAGAGTGCAGATTGTGAGTGTAGAGTGCAGATTGTGAGTGCAGATTGTGAGTGCAGATTGTGAGTGCAGATTGTGAGTGCAGATTCAGAGTGCAGATTCAGAGAGCAGAGTGCAGATTCAGAGTGCAGAGTGCAGATTCAGAGTGCAGAGTGCAGATTCAGAGTGCAGATTCAGAGTGCAGATTCAGAGTGCAGAGTGCAGAGTGCAGATTCAGAGTGCAGAGTGCAGATTCAGAGTGCAGATTCAGAGTGCAGAGTGCAGATTCAGAGTGCAGAGTGCAGATTCAGAGTGCAGATTCAGAGTGCAGAGTGCAGATTCAGAGTGCAGATTCAGAGTGCAGATTCAGAGTGCAGAGTGCAGATTCAGAGTGCAGATTCAGAGTGCAGATTCAGAGGGCAGATTCAGAGTGCAGAGTGCAGATTCAGAGGGCAGATTCAGAGTGCAGATTCAGAGTGCAGAGTGCAAATTCAGAGTGCAGGGTGCAGATTCAGAGTGCAGATTCAGAGTGCAGAGTGCAGATTCAGAGTGCAGAGTGCAGATTCCGAGTGCAGATTCAGGGTGCAGAGTGCAGATTCAGAGTGCAGAGTGCAGATTCAGAGTGCATATTCAGGGTGCAGAGTGCAGATTCAGAGTGCAGAGTGCAGATTCAGAGTGCAGATTGTGGGTGCAGATTGTGAGTGCAGATTCAGAGTGCAGATTGTGGGTGCAGATTGTGAGTGCAGAGTGCAGATTCAGAGTGCAGATTCAGAGTGCAGATTCGGAGTGCAGATTCAGAGTGCAGATTCAGGGTGCAGAGTGCAGATTCAGAGTGCAGATTCAGAGTGCAGATTCAGGGTGCAGAGTGCAGATTCAGAGTGCAGAGTGCAGATTCAGAGTGCAGAGTGCAGATTCAGAGTGCAGAGTGCAGATTGTGAGTGCAGAGTGCAGATTGTGAGTGCAGAGTGCAGATTCAGAGTGCAGATTCAGGGTGCAGAGTGCAGATTCAGAGTGCAGAGTGCAGATTCAGAGTGCAGATTCAGGGTGCAGAGTACAGATTAAGAGTGCAGAGTGCAGATTCAGAGTGCAGAGTGCAGATTGTGAGTGCAGATTGTGAGTGCAGATTGTGAGTGCAGAGTGCAGATTGTGAGTGCAGAGTGCAGATTGTGAGTGCAGAGTGCAGATTGTGAGTGCAGAGTGCAGATTGTGAGTGCAGAGTGCAGATTCAGAGTGCAGATTCAGAGTGCAGAGTGCAGATTCAGAGTGCAGATTCAGGGTGCAGAGTGCAGATTCAGAGTGCAGATTCAGAGTGCAGATTCAGGGTGCAGAGTGCAGATTCAGAGTGCAGAGCGCAGATTCAGAGTGCAGATTGTGGGTGCAGATTGTGAGTTCAGAGTGCAGATTCAGAGTGCAGATTGTGGGTGCAAATTGTGAGTGCAGAGTGCAGATTCAGAGTGCAGATTCAGAGTGCAGATTCAGAGTGCAGATGCAGAGTGCAGATTCAGAGGGCAGCTTCAGAGTGCAGATTCAGAGTGCAGAGTGCAGATTCAGAGTGCAGATTCAGGGTGCAGAGTGCAGATTCAGAGTGCAGAGTGCAGATTCAGAGTGCAGATTGTGGGTGCAGATTGTGAGTGCAGAGTGCAGATTCAGAGTGCAGATTCAGAGTGCAGATTGTGGGTGCAGATTGTGAGTGCAGAGTGCAGATTCAGAGTGCAGATTCAGAGTGCAGATTCAGAGTGCAGATTCAGAGTGCAGATTCAGAGTGCAGATTCGGAGTGAAGATTCAGAGTGCAGATTCAGAGTGCAGATTCAGAGTGCAGATTCAGAGTGCAGATTGTGGGTGCAGATCGTGGGTGCAGAGTGCAGATTGTCAGTGCAGAGTGCAGATTGTCAGTGCAGATTCAGAGTGCAGATTCAGAGTGCAGATTGTGGGTGCAGAGTGCATATTGTGGGTGCAGAGTGCATATTGTGGGTGCAGAGTGCAGATTGTGGGTGCAGAGTGCAGATTGTGAGTGCAGAGTGCAGATTGTGAGTGCAGATTGTGAGTGCAGATTGTGAGTGCAGAGTGTGAGTGCAGATTCAGAGTGCAGAGTGCAGATTCAGAGTGCACAGTGCAGATTCAGAGTGCAGAGTGCAGATTCAGAGTGCAGAGTGCAGATTCGGAGTGCAGATTCAGAGTGCAGATTCAGAGTGCAGAGTGCAGAGTGCAGATTCAGAGTGCAGAGTGCAGATTCAGAGTGCAGATTCAGAGTGCAGAGTGCAGATTCAGAGTGCAGAGTGCAGATTCAGAGTGCAGATTCAGAGTGCAGAGTGCAGATTCAGAGTGCAGATTCAGAGTGCAGATTCAGAGTGCAGATTCAGAGTGCAGAGTGCAGATTCAGAGTGCAGATTCAGAGTTCAGATTCAGAGTGCAGATTCAGAGGGCAGATTCAGAGTGCAGAGTGCAGATTCAGAGGGCAGATTCAGAGTGCAGATTCAGAGTGCAGAGTGCAAATTCAGAGTGCAGAGTGCAGATTCAGAGTGCAGATTCAGAGTGCAGAGTGCAGATTCAGAGTGCAGATTCAGAGTGCAGAGTGCAGATTCAGAGTGCAGAGTGCAGATTCAGAGTGCAGAGTGCAGATTCAGAGTGCAGATTTCAGATTCAGAGTGCAGATTTCAGATTCAGAGTGCAGATTCAGAGTGCAGATTTCAGATTCAGAGTGCAGATTCAGAGTGCAGATTCAGAGTGCAGATTCAGAGTGCAGATTCAGAGTGCAGATTGTGGGTGCAGATTGTGGGTGCAGAGTGCAGATTGTCAGTGCAGAGTGCAGATTCAGAGTGCAGATTGTGGGTGCAGAGTGCATATTGTGGGTGCAGAGTGCATATTGTGGGTGCAGAGTGCATATTGTGGGTGCAGAGTGCAGATTGTGGGTGCAGAGTGCAGATTGTGAGTGCAGAGTGCAGATTGTGAGTGCAGATTGTGAGTGCAGATTGTGAGTGCAGATTCAGAGTGCGGATTCAGAGTGCAGAGTGCAGATTCAGAGTGCAGAGTGCAGATTCAGAGTGCAGATTCAGAGTGCAGAGTGCAGATTCAGAGTGCAGATTCAGAGTGCAGAGTGCAGATTCAGAGTGCAGAGTGCAGATTCAGAGTGCAGAGTGCAGATTCAGAGTGCAGAGTGCAGATTCGGAGTGCAGATTCAGAGTGCAGATTCAGAGTGCAGAGTGCAGAGTGCAGATTCAGAGTACAGAGTGCAGATTCAGAGTGCAGATTCAGAGTGCAGAGTGCAGATTCAGAGTGCAGAGTGCAGATTCAGAGTGCAGATTCAGAGTGCAGAGTGCAGATTCAGAGTGCAGATTCAGAGTGCAGATTCAGAGTGCAGAGTGCAGATTCAGAGTGCAGATTCAGAGTGCAGATTCAGAGTGCAGATTCAGAGGGCAGATTCAGAGTGCAGAGTGCAGATTCAGAGGGCAGATTCAGAGTGCAGATTCAGAGTGCAGAGTGCAAATTCAGAGTGCAGAGTGCAGATTCAGAGTGCAGATTCAGAGTGCAGAGTGCAGATTCAGAGTGCAGATTCAGAGTGCAGAGTGCAGATTCAGAGTGCAGAGTGCAGATTCAGAGTGCAGAGTGCAGATTCAGAGTGCAGATTTCAGATTCAGAGTGCAGATTTCAGATTCAGAGTGCAGATTCAGAGTGCAGATTTCAGATTCAGAGTGCAGATTCAGAGTGCAGATTCAGAGTGCAGATTCAGAGTGCAGATTCAGAGTGCAGATTGTGGGTGCAGATTGTGGGTGCAGAGTGCAGATTGTCAGTGCAGAGTGCAGATTCAGAGTGCAGATTCAGAGTGCAGATTGTGGGTGCAGAGTGCATATTGTGGGTGCAGAGTGCATATTGTGGGTGCAGAGTGCATATTGTGGGTGCAGAGTGCAGATTGTGGGTGCAGAGTGCAGATTGTGAGTGCAGAGTGCAGATTGTGAGTGCAGAGTGCAGATTGTGAGTGCAGAGTGCAGATTCAGAGTGCAGAGTGCAGATTCAGAGTGCAGAGTGCAGATTCAGAGTGCAGAGTGCAGATTCAGAGTGCAGATTTCAGATTCAGAGTGCAGATTTCAGATTCAGAGTGCAGATTCAGAGTGCAGATTTCAGATTCAGAGTGCAGATTCAGAGTGCAGATTCAGAGTGCAGATTCAGAGTGCAGATTCAGAGTGCAGATTCAGAGTGCAGATTGTGGGTGCAGATTGTGGGTGCAGAGTGCAGATTGTCAGTGCAGAGTGCAGATTCAGAGTGCAGATTGTGGGTGCAGAGTGCATATTGTGGGTGCAGAGTGCATATTGTGGGTGCAGAGTGCATATTGTGGGTGCAGAGTGCAGATTGTGGGTGCAGAGTGCAGATTGTGAGTGCAGAGTGCAGATTGTGAGTGCAGATTGTGAGTGCAGATTGTGAGTGCAGATTCAGAGTGCGGATTCAGAGTGCAGAGTGCAGATTCAGAGTGCAGAGTGCAGATTCAGAGTGCAGATTCAGAGTGCAGAGTGCAGATTCAGAGTGCAGATTCAGAGTGCAGAGTGCAGATTCAGAGTGCAGAGTGCAGATTCAGAGTGCAGAGTGCAGATTCAGAGTGCAGAGTGCAGATTCGGAGTGCAGATTCAGAGTGCAGATTCAGAGTGCAGAGTGCAGAGTGCAGAGTGCAGATTCAGAGTACAGAGTGCAGATTCAGAGTGCAGATTCAGAGTGCAGAGTGCAGATTCAGAGTGCAGAGTGCAGATTCAGAGTGCAGATTCAGAGTGCAGAGTGCAGATTCAGAGTGCAGATTCAGAGTGCAGATTCAGAGTGCAGAGTGCAGATTCAGAGTGCAGATTCAGAGTGCAGATTCAGAGGGCAGATTCAGAGTGCAGAGTGCAGATTCAGAGGGCAGATTCAGAGTGCAGATTCAGAGTGCAGAGTGCAAATTCAGAGTGCAGAGTGCAGATTCAGAGTGCAGATTCAGAGTGCAGAGTGCAGATTCAGAGTGCAGATTCAGAGTGCAGATTCAGAGTGCAGATTGTGGGTGCAGATTGTGGGTGCAGAGTGCAGATTGTCAGTGCAGAGTGCAGATTCAGAGTGCAGATTCAGAGTGCAGATTGTGGGTGCAGAGTGCATATTGTGGGTGCAGAGTGCATATTGTGGGTGCAGAGTGCATATTGTGGGTGCAGAGTGCAGATTGTGGGTGCAGAGTGCAGATTGTGAGTGCAGAGTGCAGATTGTGAGTGCAGAGTGCAGATTGTGAGTGCAGAGTGCAGATTCAGAGTGCAGAGTGCAGATTCAGAGTGCAGAGTGCAGATTCAGAGTGCAGAGTGCAGATTCAGAGTGCAGATTTCAGATTCAGAGTGCAGATTTCAGATTCAGAGTGCAGATTCAGAGTGCAGATTTCAGATTCAGAGTGCAGATTCAGAGTGCAGATTCAGAGTGCAGATTCAGAGTGCAGATTCAGAGTGCAGATTCAGAGTGCAGATTGTGGGTGCAGATTGTGGGTGCAGAGTGCAGATTGTCAGTGCAGAGTGCAGATTCAGAGTGCAGATTGTGGGTGCAGAGTGCATATTGTGGGTGCAGAGTGCATATTGTGGGTGCAGAGTGCATATTGTGGGTGCAGAGTGCAGATTGTGGGTGCAGAGTGCAGATTGTGAGTGCAGAGTGCAGATTGTGAGTGCAGATTGTGAGTGCAGATTGTGAGTGCAGATTCAGAGTGCGGATTCAGAGTGCAGAGTGCAGATTCAGAGTGCAGAGTGCAGATTCAGAGTGCAGATTCAGAGTGCAGAGTGCAGATTCAGAGTGCAGATTCAGAGTGCAGAGTGCAGATTCAGAGTGCAGAGTGCAGATTCAGAGTGCAGAGTGCAGATTCAGAGTGCAGAGTGCAGATTCGGAGTGCAGATTCAGAGTGCAGATTCAGAGTGCAGAGTGCAGAGTGCAGAGTGCAGATTCAGAGTACAGAGTGCAGATTCAGAGTGCAGATTCAGAGTGCAGAGTGCAGATTCAGAGTGCAGAGTGCAGATTCAGAGTGCAGATTCAGAGTGCAGAGTGCAGATTCAGAGTGCAGATTCAGAGTGCAGATTCAGAGTGCAGAGTGCAGATTCAGAGTGCAGATTCAGAGTGCAGATTCAGAGGGCAGATTCAGAGTGCAGAGTGCAGATTCAGAGGGCAGATTCAGAGTGCAGATTCAGAGTGCAGAGTGCAAATTCAGAGTGCAGAGTGCAGATTCAGAGTGCAGATTCAGAGTGCAGAGTGCAGATTCAGAGTGCAGATTCAGAGTGCAGAGTGCAGATTCAGAGTGCAGAGTGCAGATTCAGAGTGCAGAGTGCAGATTCAGAGTGCAGATTTCAGATTCAGAGTGCAGATTTCAGATTCAGAGTGCAGATTCAGAGTGCAGATTTCAGATTCAGAGTGCAGATTCAGAGTGCAGATTCAGAGTGCAGATTGTGGGTGCAGATTGTGGGTGCAGAGTGCAGATTGTCAGTGCAGAGTGCAGATTCAGAGTGCAGATTCAGAGTGCAGATTGTGGGTGCAGAGTGCATATTGTGGGTGCAGAGTGCATATTGTGGGTGCAGAGTGCATATTGTGGGTGCAGAGTGCAGATTGTGGGTGCAGAGTGCAGATTGTGAGTGCAGAGTGCAGATTGTGAGTGCAGAGTGCAGATTGTGAGTGCGGAGTGCAGATTCAGAGTGCAGATTCAGAGTGCAGAGTGCAGATTCAGAGTGCAGATTCAGGGTGCAGAGTGCAGATTCAGAGTGCAGATTCAGAGTGCAGATTCAGGGTGCAGAGTGCAGATTCAGAGTGCAGAGTGCAGATTCAGAGTGCAGATTGTGGGTGCAGATTGTGAGTTCAGAGTGCAGATTCAGAGTGCAGATTGTGGGTGCAAATTGTGAGTGCAGAGTGCAGATTCAGAGTGCAGATTCAGAGTGCAGATTCAGAGTGCAGATGCAGAGTGCAGATTCAGAGGGCAGCTTCAGAGTGCAGAGTGCAGATTCAGAGTGCAGAGTGCAGATTCAGAGTGCAGAGTGCAGATTCAGAGTGCAGATTCAGGGTGCAGAGTGCAGATTCAGAGTGCAGAGTGCAGATTCAGAGTGCAGATTGTGGGTGCAGATTGTGAGTGCAGAGTGCAGATTCAGAGTGCAGATTCAGAGTGCAGATTGTGGGTGCAGATTGTGAGTGCAGAGTGCAGATTCAGAGTGCAGATTCAGAGTGCAGATTCAGAGTGCAGATTCAGAGTGCAGATTCAGAGTGCAGATTCGGAGTGAAGATTCAGAGTGCAGATTCAGAGTGCAGATTCAGAGTGCAGATTCAGAGTGCAGATTGTGGGTGCAGATCGTGGGTGCAGAGTGCAGATTGTCAGTGCAGAGTGCAGATTGTCAGTGCAGATTCAGAGTGTAGATTCAGAGTGCAGATTGTGGGTGCAGAGTGCATATTGTGGGTGCAGAGTGCATATTGTGGGTGCAGAGTGCAGATTGTGGGTGCAGAGTGCAGATTGTGAGTGCAGAGTGCAGATTGTGAGTGCAGATTGTGAGTGCAGATTGTGAGTGCAGAGTGTGAGTGCAGATTCAGAGTGCAGAGTGCAGATTCAGAGTGCAGAGTGCAGATTCAGAGTGCAGAGTGCAGATTCAGAGTGCAGAGTGCAGATTCGGAGTGCAGATTCAGAGTGCAGATTCAGAGTGCAGAGTGCAGAGTGCAGAGTGCAGATTCAGAGTGCAGAGTGCAGATTCAGAGTGCAGATTCAGAGTGCAGAGTGCAGATTCGTGCAGATTCAGAGTGCAGATTCAGAGTGCAGAGTGCAGATTCAGAGTGCAGATTCAGAGTGCAGATTCAGAGTGCAGATTCAGAGGGCAGATTCAGAGTGCAGAGTGCAGATTCAGAGGGCAGATTCAGATTGCAGATTCAGAGTGCAGAGTGCAAATTCAGAGTGCAGAGTGCAGATTCAGAGTGCAGATTCAGAGTGCAGAGTGCAGATTCAGAGTGCAGATTCAGAGTGCAGAGTGCAGATTCAGAGTGCAGAGTGCAGATTCAGAGTGCAGAGTGCAGATTCAGAGTGCAGATTTCAGATTCAGAGTGCAGATTTCAGATTCAGAGTGCAGATTCAGAGTGCAGATTTCAGATTCAGAGTGCAGATTCAGAGTGCAGATTCAGAGTGCAGATTCAGAGTGCAGATTGTTGGTGCAGATTGTGGGTGCAGAGTGCAGATTGTCAGTGCAGAGTGCAGATTCAGAGTGCAGATTGTGGGTGCAGAGTGCATATTGTGGGTGCAGAGTGCATATTGTGGGTGCAGAGTGCAGATTGTGGGTGCAGAGTGCAGATTGTGAGTGCAGAGTGCAGATTGTGAGTGCAGATTGTGAGTGCAGATTGTGAGTGCAGATTCAGAGTGCAGATTCAGAGTGCAGAGTTCAGATTCAGAGTGCAGAGTGCAGATTCAGAGTGCAGATTCAGAGTGCAGAGTGCAGATTCAGAGTGCAGATTCAGAGCGCAGAGTGCAGATTCAGAGTGCAGAGTGCAGATTCAGAGTGCAGAGTGCAGATTCGGAGTGCAGATTCAGAGTGCAGATTCAGAGTGCAGAGTGCAGAGTGCAGAGTGCAGATTCAGAGTACAGAGTGCAGATTCAGAGTGCAGATTCAGAGTGCAGAGTGCAGATTCAGAGTGCAGAGTGCAGATTCAGAGTGCAGATTCAGAGTGCAGAGTGCAGATTCAGAGTGCAGATTCAGAGTGCAGAGTGCAGATTCAGAGTGCAGATTCAGAGTGCAGATTCAGAGTGCAGATTCAGAGGGCAGATTCAGAGTGCAGAGTGCAGATTCAGAGGGCAGATTCAGAGTGCAGATTCAGAGTGCAGAGTGCAAATTCAGAGTGCAGAGTGCAGATTCAGAGTGCAGATTCAGAGTGCAGAGTGCAGATTCAGAGTGCAGAGTGCAGATTCAGAGTGCAGAGTGCAGATTCAGAGTGCAGAGTGCAGATTCAGAGTGCAGATTTCAGATTCAGAGTGCAGATTTCAGATTCAGAGTGCAGATTCAGAGTGCAGATTTCAGATTCAGAGTGCAGATTTCAGATTCAGAGTGCAGATTCAGAGTGCAGATTTCAGATTCAGAGTGCAGATTCAGAGTGCAGATTCAGAGTGCAGATTCAGAGTGCAGATTGTGGGTGCAGATTGTGGGTGCAGAGTGCAGATTGTCAGTGCAGAGTGCAGATTCAGAGTGCAGATTCAGAGTGCATATTGTGGGTGCAGAGTGCATATTGTGGGTGCAGAGTGCATATTGTGGGTGCAGAGTGCAGATTGTGGGTGCAGAGTGCAGATTGTGAGTGCAGAGTGCAGATTGTGAGTGCAGAGTGCAGATTGTGAGTGCAGAGTGCAGATTCAGAGTGCAGAGTGCAGATTCAGAGTGCAGAGTGCAGATTCAGAGTGCAGAGTGCAGATTCAGAGTGCAGATTTCAGATTCAGAGTGCAGATTTCAGATTCAGAGTGCAGATTCAGAGTGCAGATTTCAGATTCAGAGTGCAGATTCAGAGTGCAGATTCAGAGTGCAGAGTGCAGATTCAGAGTGCAGATTCAGAGTGCAGATTCAGAGTGCAGATTCAGAGTGCAGAGTGCAGATTCAGAGTGCAGATTCAGAGTGCAGATTCAGAGTGCAGATTCAGAGGGCAGATTCAGAGTGCAGAGTGCAGATTCAGAGGGCAGATTCAGAGTGCAGATTCAGAGTGCAGAGTGCAGATTCAGAGTGCAGATTCAGAGTGCAGATTCAGAGGGCAGATTCAGAGTGCAGAGTGCAGATTCAGAGGGCAGATTCAGAGTGCAGATTCAGAGTGCAGAGTGCAAATTCAGAGTGCAGGGTGCAGATTCAGAGTGCAGAGTGCAGATTCAGAGTGCAGAGTGCAGATTCCGAGTGCAGATTCAGGGTGCAGAGTGCAGATTCAGAGTGCAGAGTGCAGATTCAGAGTGCATATTCAGGGTGCAGAGTGCAGATTCAGAGTGCAGAGTGCAGATTCAGAGTGCAGATTGTGGGTGCAGATTGTGAGTGCAGATTCAGAGTGCAGATTGTGGGTGCAGATTGTGAGTGCAGAGTGCAGATTCAGAGTGCAGATTCAGAGTGCAGATTCGGAGTGCAGATTCAGAGTGCAGATTCAGGGTGCAGAGTGCAGATTCAGAGTGCAGATTCAGAGTGCAGATTCAGGGTGCAGAGTGCAGATTCAGAGTGCAGAGTGCAGATTCAGAGTGCAGAGTGCAGATTCAGAGTGCAGAGTGCAGATTGTGAGTGCAGAGTGCAGATTGTGAGTGCAGAGTGCAGATTCAGAGTGCAGATTCAGGGTGCAGAGTGCAGATTCAGAGTGCAGAGTGCAGATTCAGAGTGCAGATTCAGGGTGCAGAGTACAGATTAAGAGTGCAGAGTGCAGATTCAGAGTGCAGAGTGCAGATTGTGAGTGCAGATTGTGAGTGCAGATTGTGAGTGCAGAGTGCAGATTGTGAGTGCAGAGTGCAGATTGTGAGTGCAGAGTGCAGATTGTGAGTGCAGAGTGCAGATTGTGAGTGCAGAGTGCAGATTCAGAGTGCAGATTCAGAGTGCAGAGTGCAGATTCAGAGTGCAGATTCAGGGTGCAGAGTGCAGATTCAGAGTGCAGATTCAGAGTGCAGATTCAGGGTGCAGAGTGCAGATTCAGAGTGCAGAGCGCAGATTCAGAGTGCAGATTGTGGGTGCAGATTGTGAGTTCAGAGTGCAGATTCAGAGTGCAGATTGTGGGTGCAAATTGTGAGTGCAGAGTGCAGATTCAGAGTGCAGATTCAGAGTGCAGATTCAGAGTGCAGATGCAGAGTGCAGATTCAGAGGGCAGCTTCAGAGTGCAGATTCAGAGTGCAGAGTGCAGATTCAGAGTGCAGATTCAGGGTGCAGAGTGCAGATTCAGAGTGCAGAGTGCAGATTCAGAGTGCAGATTGTGGGTGCAGATTGTGAGTGCAGAGTGCAGATTCAGAGTGCAGATTCAGAGTGCAGATTGTGGGTGCAGATTGTGAGTGCAGAGTGCAGATTCAGAGTGCAGATTCAGAGTGCAGATTCAGAGTGCAGATTCAGAGTGCAGATTCAGAGTGCAGATTCGGAGTGAAGATTCAGAGTGCAGATTCAGAGTGCAGATTCAGAGTGCAGATTCAGAGTGCAGATTGTGGGTGCAGATCGTGGGTGCAGAGTGCAGATTGTCAGTGCAGAGTGCAGATTGTCAGTGCAGATTCAGAGTGCAGATTCAGAGTGCAGATTGTGGGTGCAGAGTGCATATTGTGGGTGCAGAGTGCATATTGTGGGTGCAGAGTGCAGATTGTGGGTGCAGAGTGCAGATTGTGAGTGCAGAGTGCAGATTGTGAGTGCAGATTGTGAGTGCAGATTGTGAGTGCAGAGTGTGAGTGCAGATTCAGAGTGCAGAGTGCAGATTCAGAGTGCACAGTGCAGATTCAGAGTGCAGAGTGCAGATTCAGAGTGCAGAGTGCAGATTCGGAGTGCAGATTCAGAGTGCAGATTCAGAGTGCAGAGTGCAGAGTGCAGAGTGCAGATTCAGAGTGCAGAGTGCAGATTCAGAGTGCAGATTCAGAGTGCAGAGTGCAGATTCAGAGTGCAGATTCAGAGTGCAGATTTCAGATTCAGAGTGCAGATTCAGAGTGCAGATTCAGAGTGCAGATTCAGAGTGCAGATTCAGAGTGCAGATTGTGGGTGCAGATTGTGGGTGCAGAGTGCAGATTGTCAGTGCAGAGTGCAGATTCAGAGTGCAGATTGTGGGTGCAGAGTGCATATTGTGGGTGCAGAGTGCATATTGTGGGTGCAGAGTGCATATTGTGGGTGCAGAGTGCAGATTGTGGGTGCAGAGTGCAGATTGTGAGTGCAGAGTGCAGATTGTGAGTGCAGATTGTGAGTGCAGATTGTGAGTGCAGATTCAGAGTGCGGATTCAGAGTGCAGAGTGCAGATTCAGAGTGCAGAGTGCAGATTCAGAGTGCAGATTCAGAGTGCAGAGTGCAGATTCAGAGTGCAAATTCAGAGTGCAGAGTGCAGATTCAGAGTGCAGAGTGCAGATTCAGAGTGCAGAGTGCAGATTCAGAGTGCAGAGTGCAGATTCGGAGTGCAGATTCAGAGTGCAGATTCAGAGTGCAGAGTGCAGAGTGCAGATTCAGAGTACAGAGTGCAGATTCAGAGTGCAGATTCAGAGTGCAGAGTGCAGATTCAGAGTGCAGAGTGCAGATTCAGAGTGCAGATTCAGAGTGCAGAGTGCAGATTCAGAGTGCAGATTCAGAGTGCAGATTCAGAGTGCAGAGTGCAGATTCAGAGTGCAGATTCAGAGTGCAGATTCAGAGTGCAGATTCAGAGGGCAGATTCAGAGTGCAGAGTGCAGATTCAGAGGGCAGATTCAGAGTGCAGATTCAGAGTGCAGAGTGCAAATTCAGAGTGCAGAGTGCAGATTCAGAGTGCAGATTCAGAGTGCAGAGTGCAGATTCAGAGTGCAGATTCAGAGTGCAGAGTGCAGATTCAGAGTGCAGAGTGCAGATTCAGAGTGCAGAGTGCAGATTCAGAGTGCAGATTTCAGATTCAGAGTGCAGATTTCAGATTCAGAGTGCAGATTCAGAGTGCAGATTTCAGATTCAGAGTGCAGATTCAGAGTGCAGATTCAGAGTGCAGATTCAGAGTGCAGATTCAGAGTGCAGATTGTGGGTGCAGATTGTGGGTGCAGAGTGCAGATTGTCAGTGCAGAGTGCAGATTCAGAGTGCAGATTCAGAGTGCAGATTGTGGGTGCAGAGTGCATATTGTGGGTGCAGAGTGCATATTGTGGGTGCAGAGTGCATATTGTGGGTGCAGAGTGCAGATTGTGAGTGCAGAGTGCAGATTGTGAGTGCAGAGTGCAGATTGTGAGTGCAGAGTGCAGATTCAGAGTGCAGAGTGCAGATTCAGAGTGCAGAGTGCAGATTCAGAGTGCAGATTTCAGATTCAGAGTGCAGATTTCAGATTCAGAGTGCAGATTCAGAGTGCAGATTTCAGATTCAGAGTGCAGATTCAGAGTGCAGATTCAGAGTGCAGATTCAGAGTGCAGATTCAGAGTGCAGATTCAGAGTGCAGATTGTGGGTGCAGATTGTGGGTGCAGAGTGCAGATTGTCAGTGCAGAGTGCAGATTCAGAGTGCAGATTGTGGGTGCAGAGTGCATATTGTGGGTGCAGAGTGCATATTGTGGGTGCAGAGTGCATATTGTGGGTGCAGAGTGCAGATTGTGGGTGCAGAGTGCAGATTGTGAGTGCAGAGTGCAGATTGTGAGTGCAGATTGTGAGTGCAGATTGTGAGTGCAGATTCAGAGTGCGGATTCAGAGTGCAGAGTGCAGATTCAGAGTGCAGAGTGCAGATTCAGAGTGCAGATTCAGAGTGCAGAGTGCAGATTCAGAGTGCAGATTCAGAGTGCAGAGTGCAGATTCAGAGTGCAGAGTGCAGATTCAGAGTGCAGAGTGCAGATTCAGAGTGCAGAGTGCAGATTCGGAGTGCAGATTCAGAGTGCAGATTCAGAGTGCAGAGTGCAGAGTGCAGAGTGCAGATTCAGAGTACAGAGTGCAGATTCAGAGTGCAGATTCAGAGTGCAGAGTGCAGATTCAGAGTGCAGAGTGCAGATTCAGAGTGCAGATTCAGAGTGCAGAGTGCAGATTCAGAGTGCAGATTCAGAGTGCAGATTCAGAGTGCAGAGTGCAGATTCAGAGTGCAGATTCAGAGTGCAGATTCAGAGTGCAGATTCAGAGGGCAGATTCAGAGTGCAGAGTGCAGATTCAGAGGGCAGATTCAGAGTGCAGATTCAGAGTGCAGAGTGCAAATTCAGAGTGCAGAGTGCAGATTCAGAGTGCAGATTCAGAGTGCAGAGTGCAGATTCAGAGTGCAGATTCAGAGTGCAGAGTGCAGATTCAGAGTGCAGAGTGCAGATTCAGAGTGCAGAGTGCAGATTCAGAGTGCAGATTTCAGATTCAGAGTGCAGATTTCAGATTCAGAGTGCAGATTCAGAGTGCAGATTTCAGATTCAGAGTGCAGATTCAGAGTGCAGATTCAGAGTGCAGATTGTGGGTGCAGATTGTGGGTGCAGAGTGCAGATTGTCAGTGCAGAGTGCAGATTCAGAGTGCAGATTCAGAGTGCAGATTGTGGGTGCAGAGTGCATATTGTGGGTGCAGAGTGCATATTGTGGGTGCAGAGTGCATATTGTGGGTGCAGAGTGCAGATTGTGGGTGCAGAGTGCAGATTGTGAGTGCAGAGTGCAGATTGTGAGTGCAGAGTGCAGATTGTGAGTGCAGAGTGCAGATTCAGAGTGCAGATTCAGAGTGCAGAGTGCAGATTCAGAGTGCAGATTCAGGGTGCAGAGTGCAGATTCAGAGTGCAGATTCAGAGTGCAGATTCAGGGTGCAGAGTGCAGATTCAGAGTGCAGAGTGCAGATTCAGAGTGCAGATTGTGGGTGCAGATTGTGAGTTCAGAGTGCAGATTCAGAGTGCAGATTGTGGGTGCAAATTGTGAGTGCAGAGTGCAGATTCAGAGTGCAGATTCAGAGTGTAGATTCAGAGTGCAGATGCAGAGTGCAGATTCAGAGGGCAGCTTCAGAGTGCAGAGTGCAGATTCAGAGTGCAGAGTGCAGATTCAGAGTGCAGATTCAGGGTGCAGAGTGCAGATTCAGAGTGCAGAGTGCAGATTCAGAGTGCAGATTGTGGGTGCAGATTGTGAGTGCAGAGTGCAGATTCAGAGTGCAGATTCAGAGTGCAGATTGTGGGTGCAGATTGTGAGTGCAGAGTGCAGATTCAGAGTGCAGATTCAGAGTGCAGATTCAGAGTGCAGATTCAGAGTGCAGATTCAGAGTGCAGATTCGGAGTGAAGATTCAGAGTGCAGATTCAGAGTGCAGATTCAGAGTGCAGATTCAGAGTGCAGATTGTGGGTGCAGATCGTGGGTGCAGAGTGCAGATTGTCAGTGCAGAGTGCAGATTGTCAGTGCAGATTCAGAGTGTAGATTCAGAGTGCAGATTGTGGGTGCAGAGTGCATATTGTGGGTGCAGAGTGCATATTGTGGGTGCAGAGTGCAGATTGTGGGTGCAGAGTGCAGATTGTGAGTGCAGAGTGCAGATTGTGAGTGCAGATTGTGAGTGCAGAGTGTGAGTGCAGATTCAGAGTGCAGAGTGCAGATTCAGAGTGCAGAGTGCAGATTCAGAGTGCAGAGTGCAGATTCAGAGTGCAGAGTGCAGATTCGGAGTGCAGATTCAGAGTGCAGATTCAGAGTGCAGAGTGCAGAGTGCAGAGTGCAGATTCAGAGTGCAGAGTGCAGATTCAGAGTGCAGATTCAGAGTGCAGAGTGCAGATTCGTGCAGATTCAGAGTGCAGATTCAGAGTGCAGAGTGCAGATTCAGAGTGCAGATTCAGAGTGCAGATTCAGAGTGCAGATTCAGAGGGCAGATTCAGAGTGCAGAGTGCAGATTCAGAGGGCAGATTCAGATTGCAGATTCAGAGTGCAGAGTGCAAATTCAGAGTGCAGAGTGCAGATTCAGAGTGCAGATTCAGAGTGCAGAGTGCAGATTCAGAGTGCAGATTCAGAGTGCAGAGTGCAGATTCAGAGTGCAGAGTGCAGATTCAGAGTGCAGAGTGCAGATTCAGAGTGCAGATTTCAGATTCAGAGTGCAGATTTCAGATTCAGAGTGCAGATTCAGAGTGCAGATTTCAGATTCAGAGTGCAGATTCATAGTGCAGATTCAGAGTGCAGATTCAGAGTGCAGATTGTTGGTGCAGATTGTGGGTGCAGAGTGCAGATTGTCAGTGCAGAGTGCAGATTCAGAGTGCAGATTGTGGGTGCAGAGTGCATATTGTGGGTGCAGAGTGCAGATTGTGGGTGCAGAGTGCAGATTGTGAGTGCAGAGTGCAGATTGTGAGTGCAGATTGTGAGTGCAGATTGTGAGTGCAGATTCAGAGTGCAGATTCAGAGTGCAGAGTTCAGATTCAGAGTGCAGAGTGCAGATTCAGAGTGCAGATTCAGAGTGCAGAGTGCAGATTCAGAGTGCAGATTCAGAGCGCAGAGTGCAGATTCAGAGTGCAGAGTGCAGATTCAGAGTGCAGAGTGCAGATTCGGAGTGCAGATTCAGAGTGCAGATTCAGAGTGCAGAGTGCAGAGTGCAGAGTGCAGATTCAGAGTACAGAGTGCAGATTCAGAGTGCAGATTCAGAGTGCAGAGTGCAGATTCAGAGTGCAGAGTGCAGATTCAGAGTGCAGATTCAGAGTGCAGAGTGCAGATTCAGAGTGCAGATTCAGAGTGCAGATTCAGAGTGCAGAGTGCAGATTCAGAGTGCAGATTCAGAGTGCAGATTCAGAGTGCAGATTCAGAGGGCAGATTCAGAGTGCAGAGTGCAGATTCAGAGGGCAGATTCAGAGTGCAGATTCAGAGTGCAGAGTGCAAATTCAGAGTGCAGAGTGCAGATTCAGAGTGCAGATTCAGAGTGCAGAGTGCAGATTCAGAGTGCAGAGTGCAGATTCAGAGTGCAGAGTGCAGATTCAGAGTGCAGAGTGCAGATTCAGAGTGCAGATTTCAGATTCAGAGTGCAGATTTCAGATTCAGAGTGCAGATTCAGAGTGCAGATTTCAGATTCAGAGTGCAGATTTCAGATTCAGAGTGCAGATTCAGAGTGCAGATTTCAGATTCAGAGTGCAGATTCAGAGTGCAGATTCAGAGTGCAGATTGTGGGTGCAGATTGTGGGTGCAGAGTGCAGATTGTCAGTGCAGAGTGCAGATTCAGAGTGCAGATTCAGAGTGCATATTGTGGGTGCAGAGTGCATATTGTGGGTGCAGAGTGCATATTGTGGGTGCAGAGTGCAGATTGTGGGTGCAGAGTGCAGATTGTGAGTGCAGAGTGCAGATTGTGAGTGCAGAGTGCAGATTGTGAGTGCAGAGTGCAGATTCAGAGTGCAGAGTGCAGATTCAGAGTGCAGAGTGCAGATTCAGAGTGCAGAGTGCAGATTCAGAGTGCAGATTTCAGATTCAGAGTGCAGATTTCAGATTCAGAGTGCAGATTCAGAGTGCAGATTTCAGATTCAGAGTGCAGATTCAGAGTGCAGATTCAGAGTGCAGATTCAGAGTGCAGATTCAGAGTGCAGATTCAGAGTGCAGATTGTGGGTGCAGATTGTGGGTGCAGAGTGCAGATTGTCAGTGCAGAGTGCAGATTCAGAGTGCAGATTGTGGGTGCAGAGTGCATATTGTGGGTGCAGAGTGCATATTGTGGGTGCAGAGTGCATATTGTGGGTGCAGAGTGCAGATTGTGGGTGCAGAGTGCAGATTGTGAGTGCAGAGTGCAGATTGTGAGTGCAGATTGTGAGTGCAGATTGTGAGTGCAGATTCAGAGTGCGGATTCAGAGTGCAGAGTGCAGATTCAGAGTGCAGAGTGCAGATTCAGAGTGCAGATTCAGAGTGCAGAGTGCAGATTCAGAGTGCAGATTCAGAGTGCAGAGTGCAGATTCAGAGTGCAGAGTGCAGATTCAGAGTGCAGAGTGCAGATTCAGAGTGCAGAGTGCAGATTCGGAGTGCAGATTCAGAGTGCAGATTCAGAGTGCAGAGTGCAGAGTGCAGAGTGCAGATTCAGAGTACAGAGTGCAGATTCAGAGTGCAGATTCAGAGTGCAGAGTGCAGATTCAGAGTGCAGAGTGCAGATTCAGAGTGCAGATTCAGAGTGCAGAGTGCAGATTCAGAGTGCAGATTCAGAGTGCAGATTCAGAGTGCAGAGTGCAGATTCAGAGTGCAGATTCAGAGTGCAGATTCAGAGGGCAGATTCAGAGTGCAGAGTGCAGATTCAGAGGGCAGATTCAGAGTGCAGATTCAGAGTGCAGAGTGCAAATTCAGAGTGCAGAGTGCAGATTCAGAGTGCAGATTCAGAGTGCAGAGTGCAGATTCAGAGTGCAGATTCAGAGTGCAGAGTGCAGATTCAGAGTGCAGAGTGCAGATTCAGAGTGCAGAGTGCAGATTCAGAGTGCAGATTTCAGATTCAGAGTGCAGATTTCAGATTCAGAGTGCAGATTCAGAGTGCAGATTTCAGATTCAGAGTGCAGATTCAGAGTGCAGATTCAGAGTGCAGATTCAGAGTGCAGATTGTGGGTGCAGATTGTGGGTGCAGAGTGCAGATTGTCAGTGCAGAGTGCAGATTCAGAGTGCAGATTCAGAGTGCAGATTGTGGGTGCAGAGTGCATATTGTGGGTGCAGAGTGCATATTGTGGGTGCAGAGTGCATATTGTGGGTGCAGAGTGCAGATTGTGGGTGCAGAGTGCAGATTGTGAGTGCAGAGTGCAGATTGTGAGTGCAGAGTGCAGATTGTGAGTGCAGAGTGCAGATTCAGAGTGCAGATTCAGAGTGCAGATTCAGAGTGCAGATTCAGGGTGCAGAGTGCAGATTCAGAGTGCAGATTCAGAGTGCAGATTCAGGGTGCAGAGTGCAGATTCAGAGTGCAGAGTGCAGATTCAGAGTGCAGATTGTGGGTGCAGATTGTGAGTTCAGAGTGCAGATTCAGAGTGCAGATTGTGGGTGCAAATTGTGAGTGCAGAGTGCAGATTCAGAGTGCAGATTCAGAGTGCAGATTCAGAGTGCAGATGCAGAGTGCAGATTCAGAGGGCAGCTTCAGAGTGCAGAGTGCAGATTCAGAGTGCAGAGTGCAGATTCAGAGTGCAGAGTGCAGATTCAGAGTGCAGATTCAGGGTGCAGAGTGCAGATTCAGAGTGCAGAGTGCAGATTCAGAGTGCAGATTGTGGGTGCAGATTGTGAGTGCAGAGTGCAGATTCAGAGTGCAGATTCAGAGTGCAGATTGTGGGTGCAGATTGTGAGTGCAGAGTGCAGATTCAGAGTGCAGATTCAGAGTGCAGATTCAGAGTGCAGATTCAGAGTGCAGATTCAGAGTGCAGATTCGGAGTGAAGATTCAGAGTGCAGATTCAGAGTGCAGATTCAGAGTGCAGATTCAGAGTGCAGATTGTGGGTGCAGATCGTGGGTGCAGAGTGCAGATTGTCAGTGCAGAGTGCAGATTGTCAGTGCAGATTCAGAGTGTAGATTCAGAGTGCAGATTGTGGCTGCAGAGTGCATATTGTGGGTGCAGAGTGCATATTGTGGGTGCAGAGTGCAGATTGTGGGTGCAGAGTGCAGATTGTGAGTGCAGAGTGCAGATTGTGAGTGCAGATTGTGAGTGCAGATTGTGAGTGCAGAGTGTGAGTGCAGATTCAGAGTGCAGAGTGCAGATTCAGAGTGCAGAGTGCAGATTCAGAGTGCAGAGTGCAGATTCAGAGTGCAGAGTGCAGATTCGGAGTGCAGATTCAGAGTGCAGATTCAGAGTGCAGAGTGCAGAGTGCAGAGTGCAGATTCAGAGTGCAGAGTGCAGATTCAGAGTGCAGATTCAGAGTGCAGAGTGCAGATTCGTGCAGATTCAGAGTGCAGATTCAGAGTGCAGAGTGCAGATTCAGAGTGCAGATTCAGAGTGCAGATTCAGAGTGCAGATTCAGAGGGCAGATTCAGAGTGCAGAGTGCAGATTCAGAGGGCAGATTCAGATTGCAGATTCAGAGTGCAGAGTGCAAATTCAGAGTGCAGAGTGCAGATTCAGAGTGCAGATTCAGAGTGCAGAGTGCAGATTCAGAGTGCAGATTCAGAGTGCAGAGTGCAGATTCAGAGTGCAGAGTGCAGATTCAGAGTGCAGATTTCAGATTCAGAGTGCAGATTTCAGATTCAGAGTGCAGATTCAGAGTGCAGATTTCAGATTCAGAGTGCAGATTCAGAGTGCAGATTCAGAGTGCAGATTCAGAGTGCAGATTGTTGGTGCAGATTGTGGGTGCAGAGTGCAGATTGTCAGTGCAGAGTGCAGATTCAGAGTGCAGATTGTGGGTGCAGAGTGCATATTGTGGGTGCAGAGTGCATATTGTGGGTGCAGAGTGCAGATTGTGGGTGCAGAGTGCAGATTGTGAGTGCAGAGTGCAGATTGTGAGTGCAGATTGTGAGTGCAGATTGTGAGTGCAGATTCAGAGTGCAGATTCAGAGTGCAGAGTTCAGATTCAGAGTGCAGAGTGCAGATTCAGAGTGCAGATTCAGAGTGCAGAGTGCAGATTCAGAGTGCAGATTCAGAGCGCAGAGTGCAGATTCAGAGTGCAGAGTGCAGATTCAGAGTGCAGAGTGCAGATTCGGAGTGCAGATTCAGAGTGCAGATTCAGAGTGCAGAGTGCAGAGTGCAGAGTGCAGATTCAGAGTACAGAGTGCAGATTCAGAGTGCAGATTCAGAGTGCAGAGTGCAGATTCAGAGTGCAGAGTGCAGATTCAGAGTGCAGATTCAGAGTGCAGAGTGCAGATTCAGAGTGCAGATTCAGAGTGCAGATTCAGAGTGCAGAGTGCAGATTCAGAGTGCAGATTCAGAGTGCAGATTCAGAGTGCAGATTCAGAGGGCAGATTCAGAGTGCAGAGTGCAGATTCAGAGGGCAGATTCAGAGTGCAGATTCAGAGTGCAGAGTGCAAATTCAGAGTGCAGAGTGCAGATTCAGAGTGCAGATTCAGAGTGCAGAGTGCAGATTCAGAGTGCAGAGTGCAGATTCAGAGTGCAGAGTGCAGATTCAGAGTGCAGAGTGCAGATTCAGAGTGCAGATTTCAGATTCAGAGTGCAGATTTCAGATTCAGAGTGCAGATTCAGAGTGCAGATTTCAGATTCAGAGTGCAGATTCAGAGTGCAGATTCAGAGTGCAGATTCAGAGTGCAGATTCAGAGTGGAGATTCAGAGTGCAGATTGTGGGTGCAGATTGTGGGTGCAGAGTGCAGATTGTCAGTGCAGAGTGCAGATTCAGAGTGCAGATTCAGAGTGCATATTGTGGGTGCAGAGTGCATATTGTGGGTGCAGAGTGCATATTGTGGGTGCAGAGTGCATATTGTGGGTGCAGAGTGCAGATTGTGGGTGCAGAGTGCAGATTGTGAGTGCAGAGTGCAGATTGTGAGTGCAGATTGTGAGTGCAGATTGTGAGTGCAGATTCAGAGTGCAGATTCAGAGTGCAGAGTGCAGATTCAGAGTGCAGAGTGCAGATTCAGAGTGCAGAGTGCAGATTCAGAGTGCAGATTCAGAGTGCCGAGTGCAGAGTGCAGAGTGCAGATTCAGAGTGCAGAGTGCAGATTCAGAGTGCAGATTCAGAGTGCAGAGTGCAGATTCAGAGTGCAGATTCAGAGTGCAGAGTGCAGATTCAGAGTGCAGATTCAGAGTGCAGAGTGCAGATTCAGAGTGCAGAGTGCAGATTCAGAGTGCAGATTCAGAGTGCAGATTCAGAGTGCAGATTCAGAGTGCAGAGTGCAGATTCAGAGTGCAGAGTGCAGATTCAGAGTGCAGAGTGCAGATTCAGAGTGCAGAGTGCAGATTTGGAGTGCAGATTCAGAGTGCAGATTCAGAGTGCAGAGTGCAGAGTGCAGAGTGCAGAGTGCAGATTCAGAGTGCAGAGTGCAGATTCAGAGTGCAGATTCAGAGTGCAGAGTGCAGATTCAGAGTGCAGAGTGCAGATTCAGAGTGCAGATTCAGAGTGCAGAGTGCAGATTCAGAGTGCAGATTCAGAGTGCAGAGTGCAGATTCAGAGTGCAGATTCAGAGTGCAGATTCAGAGTGCAGATTCAGAGGGCAGATTCAGAGTGCAGAGTGCAGATTCAGAGGGCAGATTCAGAGTGCAGATTCAGAGTGCAGAGTGCAAATTCAGAGTGCAGAGTGCAGATTCAAAGTGCAGATTCAGAGTGCAGAGTGCAGATTCAGAGTGCAGATTCAGAGTGCAGAGTGCAGATTCAGATTGCAGAGTGCAGATTCAGAGTGCAGAGTGCAGATTCAGAGTGCAGATTTCAGATTCAGAGTGCAGATTTCAGATTCAGAGTGCAGATTCAGAGTGCAGATTTCAGATTCAGAGTGCAGATTCAGAGTGCAGATTCAGAGTGCAGATTCAGAGTGCAGATTCAGAGTGCAGATTCAGAGTGCAGATTCAGAGTGCAGATTGTGGGTGCAGATTGTGGGTGCAGAGTGCAGATTGTCAGTGCAGAGTGCAGATTCAGAGTGCAGATTCAGAGTGCAGATTGTGGGTGCAGGGTGCATATTGTGGGTGCAGAGTGCATATTGTGGGTGCAGAGTGCATATTGTGGGTGCAGAGTGCAGATTGTGGGTGCAGAGTGCAGATTGTGAGTGCAGAGTGCAGATTGTGAGTGCAGATTGTGAGTGCAGATTCAGAGTGCAGATTCAGAGTGCAGAGTGCAGATTCAGAGTGCAGAGTGCAGATTCAGAGTGCAGAGTGCAGATTCAGAGTGCAGAGTGCAGATTCAGAGTGCAGATTCAGAGTGCCGAGTGCAGAGTGCAGAGTGCAGATTCAGAGTGCAGAGTGTAGATTCAGAGTGCAGAGTGCAGATTCAGAGTGCAGAGTGCAGATTCAGAGTGCAGATTCAGAGTGCCGAGTGCAGAGTGCAGAGTGCAGATTCAGAGTGCAGATTCAGAGTGCAGAGTGCAGATTCAGAGTGCAGATTCAGAGTGCAGAGTGCAGATTCAGAGTGCAGATTCAGAGTGCAGAGTGCAGATTCAGAGTGCAGAGTGCAGATTCAGAGTGCAGATTCAGAGTGCAGAGTGCAGATTCAGAGTGCAGAGTGCAGATTCAGAGTGCAGAGTGCAGATTCAGAGTGCAGAGTGCAGATTCGGAGTGCAGATACAGAGTGCAGATTCAGAGTGCAGAGTGCAGAGTGCAGAGTGCAGATTCAGAGTGCAGAGTGCAGATTCAGAGTGCAGATTCAGAGTGCAGAGTGCAGATTCAGAGTGCAGAGTGCAGATTCAGAGTGCAGATTCAGAGTGCAGAGTGCAGATTCAGAGTGCAGATTCAGAGTGCAGATTCAGAGTGCAGAGTGCAGATTCAGAGTGCAGATTCAGAGTGCAGATTCAGAGTGCAGATTCAGAGGGCAGATTCAGAGTGCAGAGTGCAGATTCAGAGGGCAGATTCAGAGTGCAGATTCAGAGTGCAGAGTGCAAATTCAGAGTGCAGAGTGCAGATTCAGAGTGCAGATTCAGAGTGCAGAGTGCAGATTCAGAGTGCAGATTCAGAGTGCAGAGTGCAGATTCAGAGTGCAGAGTGCAGATTCAGAGTGCAGAGTGCAGATTCAGAGTGCAGATTTCAGATTCAGAGTGCAGATTTCAGATTCAGAGTGCAGATTCAGAGTGCAGATTTCAGATTCAGAGTGCAGATTCAGAGTGCAGATTCAGAGTGCAGATTCAGAGTGCAGATTCAGAGTGCAGATTGTGGGTGCAGATTGTGGGTGCAGAGTGCAGATTGTCAGTGCAGAGTGCAGATTCAGAGTGCAGATTCAGAGTGCAGATTGTGGGTGCAGAGTGCATATTGTGGGTGCAGAGTGCATATTGTGGGTGCAGAGTGCATATTGTGGGTGCAGAGTGCAGATTGTGGGTGCAGAGTGCAGATTGTGAGTGCAGAGTGCAGATTGTGAGTGCAGATTGTGAGTGCAGATTGTGAGTGCAGATTCAGAGTGCAGATTCAGAGTGCAGAGTGCAGATTCAGAGTGCAGAGTGCAGATTCAGAGTGCAGAGTGCAGATTCAGAGTGCAGATTCAGAGTGCCGAGTGCAGAGTGCAGAGTGCAGATTCAGAGTGCAGAGTGCAGATTCAGAGTGCAGATTCAGAGTGCAGAGTGCAGATTCAGAGTGCAGATTCAGAGTGCAGAGTGCAGATTGTGAGTGCAGATTGTGAGTGCAGATTCAGAGTGCAGATTCAGAGTGCAGAGTGCAGATTCAGAGTGCAGAGTGCAGATTCAGAGTGCAGAGTGCAGATTCAGAGTGCAGATTCAGAGTGCCGAGTGCAGAGTGCAGAGTGCAGATTCAGAGTGCAGAGTGTAGATTCAGAGTGCAGAGTGCAGATTCAGAGTGCAGAGTGCAGATTCAGAGTGCAGATTCAGAGTGCCGAGTGCAGAGTGCAGAGTGCAGATTCAGAGTGCAGAGTGCAGATTCAGAGTGCAGATTCAGAGTGCAGAGTGCAGATTCAGAGTGCAGATTCAGAGTGCAGAGTGCAGATTCAGAGTGCAGATTCAGAGTGCAGAGTGCAGATTCAGAGTGCAGATTCAGAGTGCAGAGTGCAGATTCAGAGTGCAGATTCAGAGTGCAGAGTGCAGATTCAGAGTGCAGAGTGCAGATTCAGAGTGCAGAGTGCAGATTCAGAGTGCAGAGTGCAGATTCGGAGTGCAGATTCAGAGTGCAGATTCAGAGTGCAGAGTGCAGAGTGCAGAGTGCAGATTCAGAGTGCAGAGTGCAGATTCAGAGTGCAGATTCAGAGTGCAGAGTGCAGATTCAGAGTGCAGAGTGCAGATTCAGAGTGCAGAGTGCAGATTCAGAGTGCAGATTCAGAGTGCAGATTCAGAGTGCAGAGTGCAGATTCAGAGTGCAGATTCAGAGTGCAGATTCAGAGTGCAGATTCAGAGGGCAGATTCAGAGTGCAGAGTGCAGATTCAGAGGGCAGATTCAGAGTGCAGATTCAGAGTGCAGAGTGCAAATTCAGAGTGCAGAGTGCAGATTCAGAGTGCAGATTCAGAGTGCAGAGTGCAGATTCAGATTGCAGATTCAGAGTGCAGAGTGCAGATTCAGAGTGCAGAGTGCAGATTCAGAGTGCAGAGTGCAGATTCAGAGTGCAGATTTCAGATTCAGAGTGCAGATTTCAGATTCAGAGTGCAGATTCAGAGTGCAGATTTCAGATTCAGAGTGCAGATTCAGAGTGCAGATTCAGAGTGCAGATTCAGAGTGCAGATTCAGAGTGCAGATTGTGGGTGCAGATTGTGGGTGCAGAGTGCAGATTGTCAGTGCAGAGTGCAGATTCAGAGTGCAGATTCAGAGTGCAGATTGTGGGTGCAGAGTGCATATTGTGGGTGCAGAGTGCATATTGTGGGTGCAGAGTGCATATTGTGGGTGCAGAGTGCAGATTGTGGGTGCAGAGTGCAGATTGTGAGTGCAGAGTGCAGATTGTGAGTGCAGATTGTGAGTGCAGATTGTGAGTGCAGATTCAGAGTGCAGATTCAGAGTGCAGAGTGCAGATTCAGAGTGCAGAGTGCAGATTCAGAGTGCAGAGTGCAGATTCAGAGTGCAGATTCAGAGTGCCGAGTGCAGAGTGCAGAGTGCAGATTCAGAGTGCAGAGTGCAGATTCAGAGTGCAGATTCAGAGTGCAGAGTGTAGATTCAGAGTGCAGATTCAGAGTGCAGAGTGCAGAATCAGAGTTCAGATTCAGAGTGCAGATTCAGAGTGCAGAGTGCAGATTCAGAGTGCAGATTCAGAGTGCAGATTCAGAGTGCAGATTCAGAGGGCAGATTCAGAGTGCAGAGTGCAGATTCAGAGGGCAGATTCAGAGTGCAGATTCAGAGTGCAGAGTGCAGATTCAGAGTGCAGAGTGCAGATTCAGAGTGCAGAGTGCAGATTCAGAGTGCAGATTCAGAGTGCAGATTCAGAGTGCAGAGTGCAGATTCAGAGTGCAGAGTGCAGATTCAGAGTGCAGATTCAGAGTGCAGATTTCAGATTCAGAGTGCAGATTCAGAGTTCAGATTTCAGATTCAGAGTGCAGATTCAGAGTGCAGATTTCAGATTCAGAGTGCAGATTCAGAGTGCAGTTGCAGAGTGCAGTTGCAGAGAGAACTCAGCAGCACCACCACAGCATCACTCAGCACCACCACAGCATCACTCAGCACCACCACGGCATCACTCAGCACCACCACAGCATCACTCAGCACCACCACAGCATCACTCAGCACCACCACAGCATCACTCAGCGCCACCACAACATCACTCAGCGCCACCACAACATCACTCAGCGCAATCCCAGCATCACTCAGCACCACCACAGCATCACTCAGCGCCACCACAACATCACTCAGCGCCACCACAACATCACTCAGCGCCACCACAACATCACTCAGCACAATACCAGCATCACTCAGCACCACCACAGCATCACTCAGCGCCACCACAACATCACTCAGCGCCACCACAACATCACTCCGTGCCATCACAACATCACTCCGCGACATCACAGCATCAATCTGTGCAACCATTCAACAACAACTGGTTCAATTATGTTCTCTCAATGTTTCAAGCTTTATTACAAATGTCACAAAAAGATGTTATTTCACTTCTGTTCTTGGATTTTCATCACAATAAAATACACTGAACATAATCTTCACAAACGTTATTTACAAAAGTTTAAGCTATTGCCAATATAAATTACAATCACTTTTATTTAAGTATTAATTATTTAAAAAAATTAAAAGCCGTTGCTATTTGTAATATCAATACATCTAAGTCACGTAAATACAAAACATGTTGCATTACAAATGCTATAGTCGTCACATGTGCGAAAGTTATAACTATTGGCATTGAAAATGACAAAGCTATTAATTTAGCTATTTTCAAAATCAACACATAAATAAAAAAATTGTCATTTACAAGACCAATAGCTCAAACTTTCATAATGCGAGACCTATTGCATTGCAAATGCTTGTTTATCAGTGGAAGCATCTTAGCATTCTTCCATAATTTCGGCATGTTGCCTGAGGAGAGGGACACATTAAAGAGCTGGTTTACCGTGAGGTTTGTGGTGGGAGCTATTAGGTTCAGGATATTCGTTGGACATGGGTCGGTAGGAGAGCCAGACTTAATGCTTTGGAGAATGGTCAGTGACTCTTCAAGCTGAAACTCAGGGAAAGCTAGTAAAGATGGAGGATCCAAGAGGTGGAATATGCTATTGGAACCTAGGTAGACGGTCAGTTCTTCCTCTGAGATGTTAGGGAAGGCTTGTTGGATCACAGAGATCTTTTTGTGGAAGAATTGAGCTATTTGCTTAGACCATTCTTCTGTGCATGTCCCTTCCTTTGTGCCGGCTTTTGGGGCGGTAGAGGATTTAACTATGTTAAAGATTTCCTTACTCTTATTTTGGGCATTTTCTATCTTGGTTTGAATGAAGTTTTTCTTGGCTGCTTTCACATGAATGTAATGAGTTTTTAAGTTGTCTTTATACACCTTCCTGTCCTCAGGTGGATGGGATTTACACCATTTTGGTTTCATTTTCTACAATTTCTTTTGCTAGATCTAAGGGAATCGTTAAACCATGGCACTGGTGGGTCCAAACTTTTTGAAAAGCGGGAAACAACCGGTACCATTGCATCACTATTGGTTCGAAGACATAAATCTATTGAGAGGCAGCAAGACAGCTCCGGAGAGGAATTACCGAGGGTGTCTGCTAACATCGGGATGAATAATTTATGGAATGTCCTGAAATTAGGGACCCTCTGTCCTGCGTTAGCCCTAGGGGCTGTGGCAGAGTTGGGAATGACTAATTTTAATAGGAGGTGGTCAGACCAGAAAATGGGAAGAGGTAGGGTTCTGATATGTCAAAGTTGTGGAAGATTTGGTCTAGGGTATGGCCCTTCTCATGGGTGGTGGAAGAAATAGATTGAAACATGTTGCAGGCCTGCAGCGTCTCCAACAAGGAAATTGTTTGAGGGTATTTTCCATTATCCATATGTATATTGAAATCTACCAGAATAAGGCAGTTGTATTTTAAGGCCAGGGAGGTGGTGGCTGTATTAAGCATAGTAATAACATTTCCAATTGCACTGGGAGGTCTGTAAATCAGAAAAAACAGCTATGCTATGATTGGGGGATAAGGTACAGCGGAAACCTAAGGACCCTGCACCCTTGATGTTTTCCATTGGAATGGGAGAGCATTCTAGTTTTTTATTGTAAATTATGGCGACATTGCCCCCACTTCCCACTCGGTCGGTCCCTCCTAAGGATTTTACAACCTGTAGGGTTGGACGAGGTGATAGTAGGGTTGGAGGCTTCAGACAGCCAGGTCTCAGTGAGAATTAAAAAAATCAGGCTGTTCATCTAAAGGTAGGCCATAAATGTGAAGTTCATGTTTTTGCATAGAGCGACAATTTAAAAGGGTAGACTTTAATTCCTATGTTTTCTTATTGTTTTTACACTTATTGTTGCATGTGAGAATCTTGAGTGCAGATTCCTGGGCTGGAGGAGACACCAGTTGCACTTATTGCATCAAAAATCTACCTCGAAGCTTGGATCAGCCGCTGTACACTGGTATAATGGTAGCCGCCTAAGGCTAAGCAGTTTTTCCCTATTGTAAAATAGTGGAAAAACTCACTGGAGGGGAACTGGGCAGCATGGCCGGCGCCGGACGTCTCCGGGACGCCTCCTTATGCAGAAGGGCTTACCTTTGGTGCGCCCGCTGTGCACGTCCGTTTGCATCCGAAATATATAGGCTAAAGCCTATGATCCAAACTGGATCGCTAGCGCAGCTGAGGAAGTGGAAACTGCGTGGCCGGAAGTGAGGAGCCCGATAGTAGCCCCAATCAGCGTATCAGCCACGGCGGACCAGGACTGGAGGAAAAGCGAGATGTGAATTGAAGCAGCTAAGGAGGTATAGGCAAACAGAATCAAGTAAAGTGCAAGTGCGCGTAGGTAGGAGAAATTGTTAAAAAGCACAAAGTAATTAATCCACACATATACAATTTGAAAAGTATTTAAAACCTAGCAGCAGGGCAGGAAACACTAAATCCTACAGCTGTCAGCTGCGCGCGTCAATTTACCTCGGGAATATATAGGCTAATGCCTATGATGCAAACTGGATCGCTAACGCAGCTGAGGAAGTGGAAACTACGCGGGAAACAAGGGCTCAAATTGGATCATAAATTCAAAGCTGTTCTGAACAGGGGCCCCCAAAATATGTTTGGCCCAGGGCCCCCAAAATCCTTAAGATGTCCCTGGGCATGGAGTGCCCAGAAGTGGCTCCCTTTCTCACTTTGCCACTGGATTCAAGCTAGCCTGGGTGATGAAGGGTGTGACCCTGAAACCGGTCCCAGGATGCTTGTTTCAGGTCCAGGAAAGACCTAGCTTGGCAGTTCGGGCTGGATTGTTCCCATGAGAAACCGAGTTAAGACTGATTTGCAAATGGCTGCGTCTGAACTGGGGTGGTGAAGCGAGCTAAAGAACAATGATGCATTCAACCCAGATCTAATAGTGGCTGGGGGTGAGTGTCTGAAAAGTTTCAGCGCTCTGTCCATCATCTCCTTGTGTTTGCGTTGTATAAATATCCTCACATTCTTCATCCAAAACACTATACTAATATCTATAATGTTTTGTATGGTACTCATCTTCTCATTTCCACATAGAAACTGTGCTGTCATTTTAGAAATGGGCAAACGTAACCCATAAAATAATATTTAAAGCATTCAACATATATTAAATATATATCTTGCATACCAACAATGTTCAGCAATCTTAAGATGAATCAAAAACAGCCCTCTAGATAACCAACGAGTAAATGAATACATCACAATTCAGCCTGTACATATGTTGCCTTTCCAAAATACTAAATTTGTATACCAAACCTAAACTGTTCGGCCATGATGGAATACATCTAGCAGGACACAACAAGAATCAAAGCTGAGCATTTATCAACTCTATAAAATATGTGGACCTCCTATTCTTTCTAGCCATTTTACAACATAATCAAGCCCTTCAAACCAGTCAATATTACCAAAGTCTCCATACCTGAATCATTTGATGTTCACTGAATCTTAGCATTATGGTCACATGCCAAACAGGCTCCATATTTCAATTCTGTCAAATTGAAAGCAGAAACACGAAGTGCACATCGATAACCGACAAGAGCAAAATCACACCTAGTCTAAGGAAAATGGTTTTGTTCAAGAATTTGTTTTACAAAATATGTAGTCCCTTCCAATCACTTTACAACATACACTATATATCAAATAATGTGTTCTTATTGCACTCCCCTCTCATGATCCCTTCAATGGGAGCTGAATCTTAGCGTCATATTCACATGTCAAACGGGTGCCATATTATAACTCTATAAACGTTATAGGCAGTGACCCAGAAAGGACGTTGGTAACCGAATAAGGCATATATTAAGAAAACATAATTAACCAGTGGCCATCATGAAAGAGAAAACACACCCATTCTATTCACAGCAAACCAGAACAAATCATTTTGAGAAATGAAGAATATTTAAAATACATACAGGCACACGGGGTAAATGCTGGAAGTCACCAGCTGTGAAAATAGTTCAACTTACCCTATAGTTGGGAGGGTACTGACAGTCAGGGAGGCTCAAGGTTGATAGCCTTAATAATTTTTTTAAAAGGCGATAAGCTGGTGTCAGGAATTTCTGAAAGAAGGGTTCAAAAAACAATACATTAGTATGTTGCACAGGTGGTCAATATATAAATATTAGTCAAATCGAACTCTTACCCGTGGTAAAGGGCTGAACTCTAAATCAACCTCAAAAGAAAATGGCGATAATCCATCTTTTTGTTACCTAAAAATAAACAGTGAAATGAGTGAATAAACATCTAAACAAAACAAACCAACGAGAAAGAGGGTCTGAGGGAATATTTAGAGACCCAGCGTGGACCTTTTCCCCAGCTATATCTTATTAACACTAGAAAAGATCCACTGGTCTGAAAGGCCCAGGAAGCCTTACACAAATTTCATGTCGAGCAGCGATAGGAATCCGTCCTCCTTTTAAGATTTCCCCTGAATTTTCATATCTTCTTGTTTCCTTCCTAATCATTGTTTTATGGGATCATAACTACACGACATGAAATTTGTGTGAGGTTTCCTGAATAAACATCCACTCAATTTCCCAACTATAAAACCAGGATTTGGCACAAAGGTGTTCTTACTCTGTGTGGAGAGGATAATGGAATGAAAGGGGCTGCCAAGGTCAGCTGCGGTAATTAATCACGCTCGCCTCGTGGCGTGGAGAGAACTACACCTGTCTGTCTCTCCTCGTGCAAAGACAAGACCGATCGAAAGGAATTGGTATTGTTTTATGCTCACAGGGCGCACCCTGCTGGTCATAAATAGAATAGATGAGCAGTCATGACTAAAGGAAAGGACGATAATAATAGAACAATGTCTCAACTGGTATATCATACAAGGGGACTGTTCATAGAGAGTGCGTCATTCACATAGCACCGGGACAAAGGTACGAGGGAGACCAAGAAAGGTTGAAGGGTTGTTGAAGGGTTGTTATTTGCATATAGAAGCACTATAATACAACCAGATTGCAGTAACCAAAACAATCAAATTTACACTGGAAGTGTTGTAGTGAGTGAATGGCGCAGTGACACAAGTGATTAAGGAACAACGTGAGGCTGTGAAGAAAACAATAAAGAACAATAAATTGGGGTTCAAGCAAAGGTATTTACAATTACAGGTACAATTTCATGGTTTACAATTGACCCTTTGGTAGCCGCGAATGTTGTTGTGAAGTCCTGCACCAGAGGGATTCTCTGAGTCCTGCTGTTGGATGCGCGGGAGCCGCCCGACGCACATGACCAATTATGCGTAGAGCAGCTCCCGCACGTCCGATGCACAGAAAGGGTTAAGGCATTAGCAGTGTTTCTGTAGGCTTCTATAAAAAAACAAGTACATGTATAAATGGTCGGGGTCTAGTGTGAACTATAGGAAAAATCTCAAAATATCACTCATTTATCAGTAAGTTGCTTTCATTATATCTAAGCCACAAATGTCACTCGAAAAAAGAACAGGTTCATATATTCGGTGCACATTTATTTAGCACATCTTGATTTATAGACTGCGTAAATTTCAAACAATACGGTAGAGGATATTGCAATTAATGCATTGACAATATAAACTTAGTAGCAGCACATTTCTAAACAATAGATGCATTCAAATGTGTCAACGCGCTCACAGTGCATAGAGAAAAGGTATTTAGAGGGGATGGGTGTGTGGGGGTAAAGGTGGGGACCGGGTAAAGGTGTTGTGACTGAGTTAAAATCACAGTGAAAAGTGAGAGCCTTTACAGTCTATATACAGATCCATGGGTTCCAAAATAATCTCAAACATAGGTTCCGTAGTCATCCCTTATTGAGTCCTATGTTTGGAGCAATAAACAGTATCGGTTGTCGACGTTTCGACCCCTAAAGGTAAGGGTGATTCAGAACCTCAGGCTGGGGTCTTCATCAGGACGTGAGGTGTGGCAGGAGCGCCTATAAATAATGCGGAAATGATGAATGTATCTAATGTTCCGAAAAGCCATATGATGCACTCGAACTAAGGAGAAAAGTTACCTACTTCGCATGGGGCCCGTGTGGACCTTAAGCATTTGGACCTTCCAAGGTTCCTTTGTTGTGCGTTAAGCCTGTAATTAAGTAAAAAGGGCATGGTTACAATGGGCTGTCCAACCTGTGGATGAGGCACCAGTGTAACAAACAATTTAAAAGCAAAAGGGGGAGCACTTACTGGGAGCTTTTCAAGAAAATCCGGTTTGATTACGTCGGATTCATTGGTCCACAGGACCGGCCGGTCCGTGGAGGAATTCCGTGTGTCTCTAAAAATGAAGTAGAGGATCCATCTTAATACTTAAGAAAGATCATTGGTTAAACGCTAAAGCCGCAATTGATTGTTTAGTAATTGCGCGGTTTTAGGCGTGGGCTAAAAGAGAGTAAAGTGAAAGGGCCATCATATTGCACAATCATTAAAGTCCCCAATGACCACTGGGTATCGGTACGATGTGGCATGGTGCGCCAGACGTAGTGTGGACAGTGTCTGGTTAGTTGCCCTGGAGGGCGCTCACACAATACGCCGGTAATTGCAAGTCTAAGACACGACTATTCCGAAATGCGGTGGGGCCGTGCAGAAAAAGAAAATGAAAACGCACCCCCGGAGTAGGTGACTCTCCGTCAGGTATGTTGCGAGTTGGGAAGGAGCTTACTGTAAATTGTACGCGCAACCCTCTGTGGCCCGGGGAGACGCGCTGGAGAGCGTCAAGGGCTCACCTGTTTTTTCGCAGCGCTGGTCCGTGTCTTGCCTCTCCTCCGGCTGTCAGCAGCGAAAAGAGCCGCCTCGAGGTGCCGGCGCTAAATGCTGCTTGGGGGCTCGCCGTGCTCTGGCCAATCACCAGCGAGTGGCCCAGGGAGTTAGGAAAAAGAATTTTCCTGTTTGGGTCTTATTGTATGCTGCAAGGGGATCCACAGCGTATTCATGTACATTGGTATCCTGCCAGTGTAAGTTCAATCAAAATAGGGAAAGCACGTTGGTTAGCTAACGGCTATTAAGTGGATAAGTGCATAAAGTCAAGTAAATCGAACACGGGTTATATTAAATCATAGCGAAGTATATATCCACGTGGGGAGACCAAACTCTTACGTGACTAAGGGTAACATGGCTAAAGCTGCATATATTTGCATACTGAAAACACAGTAAAAACAGTAGAAATTCACATAGGCCACTAAGGAGACTCAGCCCGGTGTGGTCATCACTCGGCGAAAGGCAAAGCAGTACAAAATTCTGTGCCTAAATTGAATGCTGTAATCATTTAGGTTGCAAAAAGAGAAAAAAGAGAAACCCTGTGTGTGCCTAATGGCTTCTTGTCTAGGTAGAGTCATGATTTAAGAAGAAGATGCCATCACTACAGCCTGAACCAAGACAGCAACTCGTGGTGCAAAGACAGTTATACCATGTACATTTGATCATATGCATTAATCCAATAAATACATACATCATAAATCGCATGTTGTGATGGTTTTGTTTGCCCCAGAGAACCCTGTATATATATCTAATGGCTTATTGTCTGGGTAGATGAAGATGTCATCATTACAGCCTGAACTAAGACAACAAATTATTGTGCAGAGACATTTATATCATGTATATTCACTCATATGCCTTCACCCAATAAGTATATCCATCTGTGATATGCAAAATCATTTGCCTAACGTGCTTTTCCCCAATCAGTATATCCAGCTGTGATATGCAAAACAATTCAATTCAATCCTGGGCAACCACAAATGCGGAAACTGTAAGGCCTGCCCACTGTGCCTAGAGACTAGAACTGTAACACACAATGGTCTGACTGTGCCATTGAAGTCATTCACGAATTGCAACACTGAGGGGGTGATTTATGCAATCTTCTGCCCCTGTGGAATGATTTACATAGGCCAGACCAGACAAAAGATAAAGAATCGTGTGCTACAACACTGCAGCAGGATTAGTTGTAACACAGCGGGAGCACCTCTTGTAGAGCACTTCCAAGAGCACTCACATACACCTGAATCACTCAAGTGGGTGGTCATTGAGAAAATTACATTGGGCCCGCGGGGTGGCAATCTCAATTCCATCCTCAATGTGCGTGAATGTAAATGGATGCAATCATTGTAACCATGCCCTTTTTACTTAATTACAGGCTTAACGCACAACAAAGGAACCTTGGAAGGTCCAAATGCTTAAGGTCCACACGGGCCCCATGCGAAGTAGGTAACTTTTCACCTTAGTTCGAGTGCATCATATGGCTTTTCGGAACATTAGATACATTCATCATTTCCGCATTATTTATAGGCGCTCCTGCCACACCTCACGTCCTGATGAAGACCCCAGCCTGAGGTTCTGAATCACCCTTACCTTTAGGGGTTGAAACGTCGACAACCGATACTGTTTATTGCTCCAAACATAGGACTCAATAAGGGATGACTACGGAACCTATGTTTGAGATTATTTTGGAACCCATGGATCTGTATATAGACTGTAAAGGCTCTCACTTTTCACTGTGATTTTAACTCAGTCACAACACCTTTACCCGGTCCCCACCTTTACCCCCACACACCCATCCCCTCTAAATACCTTTTCTCTATGCACTGTGAGCGCGTTGACACATTTGAATGCATCTATTGTTTAGAAATGTGCTGCTACTAAGTTTATATTGTCAATGCATTAATTGCAATATCCTCTACCGTATTGTTTGAAATTTACGCAGTCTATAAATCAAGATGTGCTAAATAAATGTGCACCGAATATATGAACCTGTTCTTTTTTCGAGTGACATTTGTGGCTTAGATATAATGAAAGCAACTTACTGATAAATGAGTGATATTTTGAGATTTTTCCTATAGTTCACACTAGACCCCGACCATTTATACATGTACCTGATTAACTGACCTAGGTCAGGGAGTTCTTAGGGTCCACCCCGTTGTAACTCACCTCTATAAAAAAACACAGCTGGATGCTGGGTCGAAGTCCAAACTGCCCAAGCTCAAAACATGGACAAGGAGAGGTCAGAATTAATTTGAAAAAAAATACATTACTGCATGTTGTTCCAAAATACTGTGCTGATGGACTAAACGTGAACCTGAAGAAGATGGACACCCAGGGTTAAAGCCATGCAGTGAGATATAACATGCATAAAGAGACAATGCAATGAACTTGGAAGAATGGAGAAAAGAGGAGGTCCTGTTATATCCAGTCCTAGAGACAGAGAAGGTTTGGGAGTAATACCATAAATAAAAAGCCAGTGGTTGCCAGAGGGGGCCACTGGCTCTTATTTATGGGGACTAGCGCTTATTTATCTTCATCAGATAATTACCAGGAGAAAGAGGGGGAATACACACAAAACCAAAAGACAATGGTAGATAACGACTGAATACCGATGCAAACAGAGAAAGCAGGAACATGCAGGAGTACAATAAAGGGGAAGGGAGATTCTAGTAGTGGATGAAAGAGCCATGAAATGGCTTTAATGCTACGCAGCATTGGTATTTGGGACGCCAAATTAACTACTGGTGAGAGAGCAGTGACTGGCAAGAAATAGGAGTATTGTAATACATGTATTTTTAATAATAAATGCATGGTTTTTATGTGTATGTGTTCCGGTGTCACATCAGTCAAGTCCTCCCCCCAATCCTCCGTCTGTTTAAACATGATTGTTCCCTGATTTTCAGTGATACCTCTATATGTGTTTAGTCAGTAGTGTATAAAAGTAAAGTAAACTAAAGTCCACATTTGTAAAGCGCACAATCACCCGTAAGGGTCTCTAGGCGCTGGGGGGCCTTCGGGAAGATTAAGCGAGCTATTGCCCAGAGTCACATGGTGCTGGGCTAACCTGCCGCCGGGGATCGAACCGTGGTCCCCAGATTCCAGCGTCAGTCGCCCTGGCCGCGGCGCCACACCTCTTCCACGAAAAGTAACAAACACAATTGTGTATATCTGTCTAAGCCAGCACTAAAGACATTTCTGTCAACTGGCATTGGCATGCATGGCATCTCTAGCCCGTCCAGTATTTGTAGTCAACAGCATGTTGCATTCTACAACCTGCAGTTTCGCTCTAAACATTGTACTTGCCAGGCTGAAAAATCACACAATGATCTGTTAACTAAAAAGCTAGGACCGACTAAAGGTGTGATATGTGACACATGACGCTTGTACAGCATCCATTTTAGGACATTGTCTCTCCTCATCCCTACGTCTCATCCTTATTTCTCATCCATCTTCCCTATTTCTCCTCCATCATCACTACTTCTCATCCATCATTAATCATCCCTACTCCTCATCCATCATCCCCACTAATCATTCCTCATACATCATTCCTACTCCTCATCCATCATCCCTACTCATCATCCATCATCCCTACTCCTCACCCATCATCCCTACTCCTCGTCCATCTTCTATTATCTCTACTCCTCATCCATCATCCCTATTCCTCATTTCCTATCCATCATCCCTACTCCTTATCCATCATACCTACTCGTCATCCATCATCGCTGCTCCTCATTCCTCATGCCTCAGTCATACCAGCACATTTCATTTTCAGTGTTGTGAAACACACCTTCACATCGAGTGGCTGGAAATAGCCAATCAGAGTTAAGAGAGATGACTGCATTCTATTGGTCTAGCCACTGAAAAACAGCCTTCTCGTTGCATGTGCTGGGTGAAGACTAAGGAGGAGAGAAAATACAAGTGCATGTGTGTTTCCAGTCTGTTCATGGCTGCACAGGATTTAATTTTCTTTAACCCCTTTCATGCTCGGGACGGCCCCAGCCCCTCATGCTTCACGGTGGGCGTGTGCGGAGGACAGACGGGGGCCGCCCGCATCCCGCCCATTATTCAAATCGCCCGCACAGAACGAAAATTCGTGCTGCATGCAAGGGGTTAAGTAAATGCATTTCTGTTTACACAGGCATCTGCAGAAAGCTCTGGTGGTTTGGGGAAGACAATGGGATCTCCAATTGGGCCATAAATCAGCAGTTGGAGAAAGGGTTCTACAGTTCATCTAAAGAACACTGGAGCTAGAGCAATCCAATTGGAAAACATTTTTGGTTTCATTTTTATCTGTGACAAATACATTGTTTTAGTTTGAGGTGTCCTTTAGCTCTGAGAGCTGATATTCTTCTCTTAAAGTTGAAAGATTTGAGGCCTGGCAGAGCTTCTTTGTGTAGGAAATCAGGAAGAGCAAGGCCTGAATAGAGGGAAGGTTCAAGGTAAATGAAGATTCAATGAAAAATAAAAGCTAGCTTGCCTTTTAAAATGTTTAATTTACAAACCCTTAATGTCAGCAGCATGCACTGTGTGTTCAACATCTAGGACTTGCTCATAAATAACATGTATGTATTTTGTTCTAAATGTATTGAAAGTAAACATTGGGGTCAGGGAAAATGTTAGGCAATTAGGGAAACTTTAACCTTCATGTTTTCCTTTTTCATGTTAACACATTTCATCTGAATTGTGTTTTTATCTCTTCTTCCCTAACTGGCACCCATTATTTTGCTTTTAAGTACAACCTGTTGAGAGACGATCTGTAATGACATACATCAAATTATTAGCAGACATCACATATGCACAGTTTAGCCATTTTATTAAGCCTAATTTCTCCTGATTGTGATATTTTCCCAGCAGATTTAAACTTTTTGCACCAGCCAGCTGTATGCATATATTTAGTTACGTGCCGATTATTTTGCTGAAATCTGAGTTTCACAAGTACTGATCATCAGGAAGAACACTTCTGTATGGGACCACAGCTGGTGGCTAGCAAAACTCGGACCAACACCCACACCCACAGACCATGTTTACAACCTAGCCATCATCCTCAACAGTGACCTGATCATGAAATGACCAGTCAACACAGTCAACTCTTCCTGCTTCCAGACCCTTTGCACGCTCTGCAGAATCTTCAGATGGATCCCTGTCAAAACCAGAAAGACCGTCACTCAGGCCAAAGTCATCAGCCACCTTGACTATGGCGACACTCTCTATGCCGGTGTCCGGAACTGTCCTGGACTATGTCGGGAACACAGTCAGGGACTTGGGCAAGAGGAGAAAAAGGGATCCAAAGGGGAAGCCTGCACAAGTGAACAAGTTGGGTAAGACTCAGAAAGGAAGGGCAATCACAAGGCAATTTAGCATTCAGAATAACTACACCAAGGACGAATGTGCAAGACATATATATGAAACAACATTAACAATAAAGGGGGGGGGGTAAAGCACTCAGTAGCTCCACACCGTAAGACTGAAGCTCAGTACGTTTCTCACCCGCAATTGCTGTTACAGATACTGACTGCAAATACCCACATGTAGGATATGCATGCAAAGGCAGGGTCTGTGGAGCTTATTACTATGGTGATGTTATAAATGTAACTCAAATACAATATTCACAGTGAACAGGAAACACCACCTAGGTAGTCAGCAGTGCCCACGGATCCTGGCGATCAAACAGGAACGCGCAAGGCAGTAAAAGCAAAGGAGTAGAACTAAACACAAGCACAAAAGACAAAGAGCTAGCAAAGGAGGAGTGCCTACCAGGAAAGGAAGGAAATGACAGGGCACACTTGGCAGAAAGCAGGTAACACACATACAAGGCAACAGAAGCAAGACAACAGAATAAAAGACAGCAAACTAGGAACTGGAACCAAGGAATTGAGAAGAAGGTGAGGCTACAAGGGTATACTAGAATAGTGCAGGTTTAGGAATCAAGAAAACAAAGTAGCATTCAAAGCAGTGCTGGGGCAGGAACAAGAATTGAGCTAAGGCTCAGGAGTCAAGGTAGCACTGCAGACAGTGCTGGTTCAGTAACAGGGAATTACTGCAGTTCAGGATTCAAGGGATCAGGAACAAGAAATAGCTGAAGCCCAGGAAAAGGAACTAAGAATAACTATAGCTCAGGAACTCCTGAAACAAGATAGCACTGCAGGCAGTGCTAGTTCAGGTACAAGGAATAGCTAAAGCTTATAAACTCAGGAAACAAGGTAGCACTGCAGGCAGTGCTAGTTCAGGTACAAGGAATAGCTAAAGCTCATGAACTCAGGAAACAAGGTAGCACTGCAGGCAGTGCTAATTCATGCACAAGGTATAGCTATAGCTCAGGATCTCAGGAAACAAGATAGCACTGCAGGTAGTGCTAGTTCAGGTACAAGGAATAGCTATAGCTCATGAACTCAGGAAACAAGATAGCACTGCAAACAGTGCTAATTCAGGAGAAGGGAAACTGCTGCAGTTCTGGAACAAGGAACACTAAGGCTCAGGGGTCAGGGTAGCACTGCAGGCAGTGCTAATGTTGTAACAAGGAAAACAGCAGCAGGTCAGGAACAAAGCATAACTAAAGCTCTGGAAAGAAGAACAGCAAAAGCTCAGGAGCACTGGAAACAAGGATCAGTCTCACCGGTACTCTAATAAAAGAGAGAGGGACCCCGCAGCCAAAGGGATGGGGTACCAGAAAGACTATTTAGTCGAGCAAAAATTCCCTTTGGGACACCTTATTCAAGTGACAACCATTCAATACATAATTAAAACCAAACACAAATAGACTTACAAATAATACTATACTTATGAGGCAAAACACAAATGAAATTATGAAAAGATCTGGACAATTTATTACACGATGCAATGTTAAAAAACAATAATTCAACAATAATAAAAGAAAGGAAGAATATTAAAAGAACAAATTCAAGGATCGTGGATATCCAAGAAAACTGTTGTTGCATTCATTAAAAAGGGCGAGGTTTTATGAACGAGAAGCATTAATCCATACAACAAAAAAAGAAAAGAGTCCCATGAACAAGATTGTGTTTGTGAGTAAATTCTGTGACCTCAGTAATCAGATCAAAAATGTGGTCAACAAGAACTGGCAAATCCTCAATCATGATGAAGAAATTACCTTGGAAAGACCCCTATATGCGTTCAAGAAGAACAAAAATCTACGTGACCTACAGGTACACACATATAGGGATAACACAATGGACACTTAAAGGACCTTAGACAACACCAGAGTGGTTGGCAACTCGAGATGTGGTTCTTGCAATACGTGCCCCCAATGTATAGCTGCCTCTGAACTCTCCCACAACGGGATGACTATCAAATACAGAACGCATAACAACTGTAGAAGTAAAAATATTATCTATCTTCTTCTATGTCCCTGTGGACTTTGCTACATTGGAGAAACTGGGAGAGAAGCGCGCATTCGCTTCCAGGAACATAGATCTGCCATAAAGACTAAAAAAATCACAGCCCCCATTGTCACACATTTTCTGGAGAAGAACCATGGAGAGAGTGATTTTAGGTGGTTCATCCTGGAAAGGGTGAAAATTGGCAAAAGGGGTGGCAACATCACCACCATGCGAAAACAGAGAGAACAATGGTATATTTCTTTCTTTGATACCATAAGAAAAGGCCTGAACTCGAGGGGGGAGTGGGACAGGATTATTGGTGCTGTCTAGCTGTGTACATGGCACTGCTTATCTGTCTCTCTATCTCCTTATTTTTGTATATAGGAAATTGGAATAGATATAAGAATGATTTTTTACCTATATATTTCTTACTGAAATATATTTGGGATCGGTGAGTCTGTAATATATATAGTTTTGTGAAGCCTTATGTCCTTGCGATTGGTGATGCTAACTACCATTGGCAAGGGCATGAACACACAGGCGTCTTATGAGTATCGGCCATCTTTGGAGGTCATAGGAAAGTGCCTTTAAGACAGATCTTCTGAGGTCTACACCTAACAGGATGGCAATATCAACACTTAACATGTGTTGTTTTTGTTTTAGCTCTAGGTTATAATATTTTTTTCATCCGTCAGTAGTATACTGACCATAGCTGGCAATATGCAATCTTCTAACAAATTAAATATTTTCCGCACTAATATCTACGTATTGACTGTGGGAGATCTCATAACTTTATAATAAATAATTCTTTTTACCGTACCCCTCCAGCGTTATATTTTCGCCGATTTATGAGACGATATATTTAGACCAGATTTCGGCCATCTTTGGTTGGTTTGAGGCTCACTAAACGTCTCGAGGGCTGAGCCAGTCCCTTGCTGAGCCAGTCCCTTCTTGATTTCTATTGAGGTCAGAGGGCTGTCAGGAAATCAGGTCTAAAGTGTGGTTGCATTGCAGCCGCATTAGCGGGTCCCGCGTTTTTTTAGTATATAAACGGCTAACGAGGCATTCCCCACGTTTCAAGCCAGCAGGCTGGAGGTGGACACACGGGTAGCTGATTTCGTCGATAACCGGGTGAGTGCCGATGCTGCCAAATTGTAATAGAGGGACGGGGAACCTCTTGGGGCGCTTTCAGAGAAGCAGTTTATATCATATACTCTGCTTATCTTGATTGCTTTTTAGATGGTATCTGAAACAATTGAATCCCTGAACCACTGTGGCGCAGTAGCAGATTCCTGCACTAGCATCTAACTTCTTTACGTCTACCGTGTGTCTAAACAGTACATTCATGTAAGTGCATGGCCAAATAGGACAGTGGGTTATTTGAAACGATGTGAACCCATTATTTATTGGCCTTTTTGTATCTCCTGTTTATAGTTGACGTGCATATCTACGTCGGTGTTCAGCAGTTGTAGTGCCGATATTATTCTGGCTCGGCTCACCCCACCATATGACGTCATTTAACACACAGCAAGGTGGGTTGGCTACCGGATATTTCCTGTGTAGTAGTGTATTTTTATGCACTAGCGTGGCTGTTAAGTAGACCTCGGCAGATAAACACACACACTCTAACTCTGATGTCTCTATGTAGATCGTAGTCCCTGAAAAGTTTTTTAACTGGCTGGACAAGAGATGTGGTCTAAATAAACGAGGCATCTACCCAATGAGGTTACGCTTCGATAGAAATCTCGGAGGTATGTGAGCATTTGTTCTTGAAAGGGCGAGATTTTGATCGATACCTTATATCTATTGATCCAAACCTCGATCTGGTCGACTGAACCTTTGTTGCCTGTCTGTAAGGAAAGAAAGTGCACCTATTTCCAAGTTAGTTCACCCAAGAAAGGACTCTACTCCCAAAGATCACAAACAACTTCTAGCTTTCAAAAGTTTATTGTAAAGAAATGATAAGCTGCAAATACAAGCATCTCAGAATGAGATTCACGAGATACACAGGTCCAATTACATACATGTGCTCTCGAAAAGCCCTCAGACGAGCAACAGAAATCACTAACACAAGTTCTAAGAATAGTAAAGCTATCAGCATTGACGCATATCTCTCCTTCATTTAGGTTGGAGGAAAACGCAAAGGTTAGGTTGTCCCTACCCTGCTCTAGATGGTATCCCTACTTAACCAAATCCCAACCTAACAAAGGTGTCAGCAGTGAATGACCCCCAAGGGAAGTCACTCACTCTAAGTCTCTTGGTGAAAACCTATAGTTCTCCAGTCATGACCCCTCTCTGCCTACCCATCCGCTCTCTAAAGGGTCCTCAGGTATCTGCCCTAACTCCACCCAGGGGTGCTGTCCCTAATACAAAACAATCAACAACATTTGAGACGCCCCTTGCGGAACGCCCCTCACGTGGTGCAACTTCTGGCTTTTTCCATGATGCTTTGTCTTGGGCCTCATGCGTTAGAGTTGACCTTGCTTCTCAGACTCTTCTCCGGCCCGCTGATACCCCTCAAACATTCCAGAACCCTCCTCCATGTCTAGGCCGTCTACTGAACAGGCCTCTATTCATTCATTTATAATTGGATCCCCCCTCTTCCTTTGCAGACAGATATCTGTAGGCAAGAACCCAACTCTCATATACTTCTAAAAGAAAAAGGCTTGCAACATTTCTCAGCCCAGACATGTACGTGTAAATAAATGCTAAAACATTTCAGGCCTACAATATTTCTCATTATGATTATAGCATTCAACTTCTTCATTTAATTAAAGCATGTTAATACTCTTATTCTATTATTAAGTAAACATTTCTATAAATCATGGCCTATTTAATGCAATGACCAAAAACCTTAATACAATTTGTGTCGTGAAAAGAACCACCTTCCCTTTCCCTCCAGCTCTGGCCCTGAGGCCTACCATGTTCTGCGTTTAACCGCATACCATCTTATGTTTTAGCAGCTTCACGACATGCAATTCAGAAATAATCACGTCTAATAAAGTCATATAATGTCACACATTTCTGTATTAGTTCCACTTCTACTTAAATCTCTACATTAGCTATACATTCAAAATATAATTGCAGATACTATTAGCACTCATGGCATTTCTCCTCATGATTTGTGCTTACTACAGGTAAGGGTGATGTACTCATACATTTAAGTCAGTTTGCGCTCTCTCAGTTCCCCCCTTTGATGACCTCTCGGGGTCATCACTAACATTTAAACTGCAGTTATTGCTGGCATTCTCTGTGCTTCCAGAGCCCTCAGACTCCTGTACTGATTATCTTGTATGGCAGCCAATCTCTGCAGCTGCTCTCTTTGGGCCCTTTCTGACCTTCTTGCTCTGTACCATTTGAATACCCTCACCAATCCCCACAATATTATCCCACAGATCAATATTATGATGATAGGCTTTAGAATATACCATACAAAGCTTTTGCCTAAGGTGGAAAACCACCCTCCAACTGTACTCATTCCGTGGCCCACCTTTTCCCAGACATTTTCTCTACTCAAGTCTTCGATCTCTTTGTGAATATTAGTTATGTTCTTAATAACTTTCTCAAGGGGCTTCGAATTGTCTGGAATGTAAGTGCAACATTCCTGGACCTTCAAAGCCTTACAGACTCCGCCCTCTTTTGCTAATAGGACATCTAAAGCAAGTCGGTTTTGAAGAACCATAGCCCTTATCGATTGCATCTCTCCTTCTACCAGCATTAAGGACTGAGCAGTGCTGGCAGACAACCTGTCGACAACTGTTGCCAGTCGTCTAATTTTAACATCATTAAGGATTACTCCCAAAAGAGGGAACATAGCTCCAAAGACATCTCCAACCATTTCTGCATCGCCTACATCTCTCCTTCCCCTCGAAGATGTCTTGCCCTCAATGATCATTAAGTCTTGTGCATGATATATTTTGGGGAAAACAATTGCCAAGTAACATGATCCATACCAGTTGTCAGGTAGTCTCACGTAGGCATTTCTTCCACATACAAAATACACATTTGGAATCACTTGCATTCCCTTTAGGAAATCCTTAGTGTAGTACTCTAAATTAAAAGCATGCTCACAGTCAACTTCACCCACGTATACATTTTCATAATACGTTTTGGCTCGGTGAAGACATAGCTTTCCTCTCTTCGCTTTATCTAAAGCTATTGGACCACTACTACCCTTTCTCTTGTGTGACTTCTCTTCCTCGGTCCAATCTGTTTTCCACTGTCCTGATTTTTTCAAAATCTTTTGTCTCCTGTATCGATCATCCACCTGCCCTATGAACTTCTTCTCGACTTCTGACACCTTGCATGTCAGGTTATTTCTACGGGCATGTGAAGTATCTAAAGTAATCCAAGGAATGAAGAACTTGGCCAATCTGTCTTCACTCTTCCAGTAGTCCCATTTGTTCATCTGCTTATAATTTGGGACTTCTGGCAACACTGAATCATAATTAGAGAAATAGTATTCAAAACTATCTCTCTCATAAAATATACTAAGCAATAAGCTACATGTAATGCCATATGTCAGCGGGAGGTGATGGTATCTAATACCCTCGTCTACAGATGCCGGCAACTGCATGCAGACATAACAATCCTTAACCTCCATGGCATCCACGTATTCATATAAAAGTTTAGCATAAGCATTTGACCTAAAGTCTCCTTGGGACTCGTCTACATGTAACCTGCGGGCTTCTGCAGCCAATAACGCTTTCTCTTGAGTGTTTTCCCTTTTCTCACCAGCAACCGTAGGTGTAAGCGTTACTACAGAATTCGCATCAGTTACCTTTACCTCTTCTTCATTTCCCTTTACATAAGAAATTGTTACCACTAAAGCTATTAATATTATCACTCCTACTATTAGTGTACCTATTATACATTTAGCTCTTCGGTTCTGGGTGCCGGCCTCCATTTCGTCAGACAGTATGGCTCTCTCTTATCTTAGCAAAAAGTTCTTTTCCTCTCGTTCCTTTACAGTCTCTTTTCAATCCTTTTGTCTTTAGAATCCGCACAACTGGAGGCTGACAACCTTCTTCGCAAAAGTTCTTTAACAGTTCAAAAAGACAACCCTAGCCCTTCTCCATCAACTCAAGGGAAGTTCCCTAAAATTCTCTGCTTCCTGGGCGCTAGGTAATCTTCTTTTTCTGCTTGCTTTATTTACAAAAGTCCTTTAACAGTCTACTATCAGATTTGTGGTTGCAGCTTCAATAGCATAGTTCAGTATTTCCAAACGAAGATTGTGCTCTTCATGTGCTGTTATCGTTGTACCAAAGTCGGGGAATTGCAATTCTGAAAGGAACATGTGTTTTAACTTGCTGAGGCGGGGAGGTCTGGGGAGCACGAATGTTAGTGACCCTTCTTGTTCGACACCGGGTACCAACAGTCTTATTTCCACGGTGATAATGGGCTCAGAACTGGACACCACCACCGCTCGGATCCTCCCTGTCTCCGGTTTCACAGACATTTGTCGCCAGATATGTCCACTCAGGTGTGGAGTATCTTCTGTTAGGCACACGCACTCTTCTTGACCTTCTTCGGTCCGGTGCTTCAGCGCCCTGAGCACCTTCTTCTGGGTCTGAGTCTTCTGATATCGGAGGAAGGGTTGCTTCTGGAGTTGACCTCAGGCTAGAGCTCCGTCTTTGCGGCCAATTAGCTTCTCCACGTGCCCTTCTACTCCTTCTCCTCCTGGTCTGTTCTCGCTCTCTTTCAGACCTGTCAGGGTCAGACTCGTACTCCCAGCTGCTTTCTCCTTCTGTAGCGTCGTCTGTTTCGCTGTTGTACTGACCGTCCTCAGCTGGGTCAGACTCGTTCCCTGCTTCCGCTGGCACCTCTACAGCTTGGCTAGCCCCCTCTATGGCTTCTCGGTCCTCTTCTGGACGTCCATCCGAGAGAGGAGCTGTTTCTTCCCGAGGTGCTGGAACCCTTCGCGTATGTGACGCGTGGATCCAATTGGGCAGGCCTCCCACCTTCACAGCAGTGTTCGTGATCAGGATGACCTGGAAGGGTCCACGCCAACGAATATCCAAGCAGCTTCTTCTCACATGTTTCTTCACCAGGACCCAGTCCCCAGGATACAGGTCATGGCAAGGGCCCTGGCACGCTGGAACCTCGGCAGCCTGCACCTGAAGGGACACAGAACGCATGGCGTCAGACAGCCCCTTACAATAGTCCAGGATCATATCATCTGTGATATTTAACAGTGCAGTAGCTGGGACAGATGGCAGCCTCATTGCTCTCCCCATTAACACCTCATGTGGTGACAACCCTGTCCTTCTGTCTGGGGTACTACGAAGACTCATGAGAACCAATGGCAGGGCGTCAGGCCAACTCAGAGTCGTCGAGGCACAAACTTTTGCTATTCTGGACTTGATCGTGCCATTGATTTGTTCCACAATTCCTGAGGCTTCTGGTCGGTAACTGCAATGTAGCTTTTGGTCAATATTTAACGCTACACAGACCATCTTCACAAGCTCGCTGTTAAAATGTGTTCCCCTATCTGATTCCAAAAAGGCCGGCACCCCGAAGCGAGGAATGATTTCTCTGAGCAGTAACTTGGCCACTGTGAGGGTGTCGCACCTACGTGTAGGGTATGCCTCAACCCATCTGGAGAACACACAAACAATCACCAAGACATAGCGGAGGCGATTGCACCTTGGCATTTCAATGAAATCTATCTGCATTCGATTGAATGGACCTCCAGACCTTCCTATGTGACTTAGTGCAACTGGTGTTCTTTTCCCTACGTTCAGCTGCTGGCAGGTCACACAACGCTGGCACACTGCTTCTGCTGCTATTCTAAACTTAGGATTGTACCAAGTCTGTCTAAACACTCTCAGCATAGCATCTCTCCCTAAGTGTACGGGACCATGTATGAGCCTAGCCATTGGACTCACCATCTCATTGGGCAACACTGCTCTGCCGTCTGCTGAGACCCAAAAATGGGTCTCACCCATTACACATCCTGCCTTTTCCCATGTTTCTTTTTCAGAATCAGGAGCATTTTCTTGCATGGTTGACAGTTCATCCCAAGTATCAACAGTTTCCAGTATCATGGCTAATTCAGTTCTTACATTTATTCCACCCACATCCACCTCTGTGAAAGAGTAACCTTGTTCCGCGCAATACCGCGCAACTTCATCAGCATATCTATTGCCTTTCGAAACAAAGTCCTCATTTCTGGTATGTGCGGTGCACTTTACAACTGCGATACTTGCTGGACATTGTAATGCCTCTAACAACAGGCGCACAAACTCTCCATTGCGAATGGGAGAGCCTGAAGAAGTCATGAACCCTCTTTGAGACCATAACTGCCCGTAATCATGAACTACCCCAAACCCGTATTGGCTGTCGGTGTATATGGTGACTCGAATTTGATTGCTTGCCAAGCAAGCACGTGTCAGGGCAATAATCTCGGCTACCTGAGCGGAGTGTACTCCTTCCAGGCACCCAGCTTCCACAACTCCAGTAATTGTACATACAGCATAAGCTGCTCTCAACTGCCCAACTTCGTCTCTTACACATGAGCCATCGACAAAGAAAATTTCATCTGGGTCAGTCAGTGGCTCATCTACAATGTCGGGTCTGGGTTTGGTGCATAGTTCAGTCACATCGAGACAGTCATGGTCTGTATATTCATCATCATCCTCAATATCATTTGGAAGTGGCATCAAGGTAGCAGGGTTCAAAACAGAGCATCTCTTAAGGGTCACATTCTCTGCAGCAAGAATAACTTGCTCATAGCGCGTGAGCCTGCTATTGGTCAGATGCTGTGTTTTGGTCCTGGTCATCAACAGTTCAACAGAATGTGGCACGCACACCTCTAACGGGTGCCCCATGACGATATTTTCACATCTTTCAATGCTGACACCCGTTGCAGCAACGGATTTGAGACATCCGGGCAACGCTGCGGCTACTGGGTCTAAAGTAGCCGAGAAATAAGCAACTGGTCTACGGGCATTCCCATGGATTTGGACCAACACAGACAACGCGCAACCTTCTCTCTCACAACAGTAAAGAAAAAATTGTTTATTGTAATCAGGCATTCCCAATGCCGGAGCACGACACAGGTCCTCTCTCAGCTGTAGGAACGCCATCAAACAGTCTTTGTCCCATGGTACCGGATCACTCACCTCCTTGTGCGTCAGTTTTTGCAAGGGCTTTGCTTTCAGTGAAAAGTTCACGATCCACTGTCGGCAATAACCCACCATCCCTAGGAACATCCTGACCTCTCTCTGAGTCCTAGGCGCATTCATTTTCATGATCGCCTCTATCCTGTCTGGTGACACTTTTCGTTTGCCTTTCTCAATTCTGTGTCCCAAATACTGCACTTCTGTCAGGCAGTACTGCAATTTTCCCGGGGATACCTTGTGCCCATTGGCAGCTAGGTGATTTAACAAAGCAATGGAGTCTTCCCTGCAAGCTTCTTCTGTTTCTGACGCCACAAGGAGGTCGTCTATGTACTGGACCAGAACTGACTTCTGGGGCAGCACTAGACTTTCAAGATTTCTCTTCAAAAGCTGGTTAAAGATCGATGGGCTCTCTGTATACCCCTGAGGGATACGACACCATGTTAGGACGCGATTTTCCAGCTTAAATGCGAAAAGAAAATGGCTTTCTTCGTCCAGAGGGATCGAAAAGAAAGCCTGGCAAAGATCGATCACAGTGAACCACTCAGCTTGGAATGGAATCTGAAACAGTATCACTGATGGATTCGGTACCACTGGACAACATGAAACGACTATGTTATTAATCTTTCGCAGGTCCTGTACTATCCGAAATTTCCCATTTGGTTTCTGCAGACCCATAATCGGGGAGTTACATGGACTACCCACGATTTCTTTCAGTATTCCCTGTTTAATCATGGACTCGATCACGGGTTTTATGCCTGCAATCGTTTCTGGAGTCAATTTATATTGGGGTGTTCTTGGGAACTCAGCATGCGGTTTCACTACAATTTTCACTGGGTCCACCCCTTTGACCAATCCAATCTCTTCCCCAGTGAAATCCCATACTTCTGGTGCCACTGTCTCTCTCAAGTCCCAGGGGAGCTCCTCTACTGTTAAAGTAGGGTACAGTTCCACGCATATTCTAGAGTTTGCAACTTTGAAATCTGCATCATCATCATTGGTCAATACCTCCACTCCCTGAGGTGTACAATATATAGTACAATTTAATTTACACAACAGGTCTCTTCCTAGCAGACACACAGGACTTGAATCGCAAACCACAAACTGGTGCTCATCACTGTACTTCCCTATTTTCACCTGTACCGGTTCTGTCAATTGGCTGGTTATTCTCCTGTTTGCGACCCCTACCACCTGTATGGTCTCTCCAGACATGGGCAGGTCTGGAACTGCAGCTGATCTGATCGTGGATCTAGTGGCTCCTGTGTCCACCAGAAATGTCGTAGGGCACCCTGCTACTTCTGCTTCCACATAGGGTCCCCTCTGATCTACCTCCAAGGCTGCCCCGAGGGTGCAGTCTTCTCTCTCCACTCTCTGTCCGGTTAATGGGTCCACATAATAGCACTCTTCCCCTTCCACAAACAGGGGCATTTGTCTATAGGTCTTACCCATACTCCCTACTCGAGGAGGTTGCGGGAACTGGGCTCGGGGAGGAGCCCCCCCCCCTTTGAGCACCTTTCCTTGGTACGGCGTTACCCCTCTTGTAGGCGCGCTCTGGACCTCTTCCTCCTCTATCTCTTGTTCTCCTATCTCTACATTGTAGGGGCACTCGCGTTTCCAATGCCCCACCTCGTTGCACTGGTGGCACCTAGTCGTTTTCTTCAAGGCAGCTATATCTATTCTGGGTCTAAAGGTGGAACTCTCCTCATTGCCCTTGTTCTGACTGTACTGCTTCTTTCCTCCTGTACCTGTTCCTTGCTGCTGTTGCTGTTGTCCCCCCTTCCCTGCTGCCTGCATCTGTACCACCATCAACTTTTCTTTTAGTTTCTTAGCCTTAGAGTCTATCTCATCACAGCAGTACCTGGCATATCTCAGTATTTCGTCTAGGGGTTTAGTTTGCCAACAAATCGAGTGTTGCTGAATCATTAAACTAATATCCGGTCTCAGTCCCAGGACGAACTTGGACACAAATTGCCCTATGTCTTTTGGATCCATTACATCCAAGCCGCTATACTGTTTAAACGCCTTCAGCAATCTCTCGTAATACTCGTGGACTGTCTCTTTGGGTTCCTGTCTTGTTCGGTCTATTCTGACCCAATCTATGTCTTGCATTGGCACTTTCTCTTTCAGCCAAGTCATCACTCTCTCGTATTTTGCCATCACAGTCTCGGACGGCCCATTAGTCTTGGCATCTCTCTCTGGCTCCGTTGTGGGCCACTCAGCACTAACCTTACATGCTGTCCACAGATCGCCTGGTACTACAATGTCAAACAGCGTGTTCAGATCTATCCAAAGGACCTTTGAGATTTTTACAAATCTCTCCACTTGCTTGTACCACTCCACTGGGCTTTCACGTAATTTGGGGAAAGAGGTGGTAAAAGCAGCTAAATCTCCCCTACTCCAAGGGACATGTACATAGTTCCCATTTGCGACTTCACGCAAAGGGTATGCTTCTATTCCCTGCTGTCCTGGTGTCATACCAATCATGCTTCTCCTGCCGGTCCCTTTCTTGGACCACCTCTCTTCCCACTTATCTAGTGCCCTCCATGTCCTTATTCCAGTAATCAGTTCCCTTATGTGTGTTTTCAGCCCAATCGTTCTCCTCTCATCTAGGTCTCGATCTGAGTAATGTAGCCTGTGGTTACCCTGTAATGCTTTGGTTCTTGACAAGTCCACCATATATTTGCCTGCTAGTTCGACTAACTTCTCATGGACTGCTCTCGCTTTTCGAGTAATGTCTTTTGCCATATACAGTATTTCATCCTGTTCATACATTTCCATTCTTTCTAAAGGCAGGGTACCATCTACCATGTCATCCAGGTCTGACCTTAAACTGGAGACATCGAGTCTCTTGGCTTTTATCTCAGCTCGCAATATGTCTTTCGAAGGGGGCTCACTGGTCTCCCTACCATCCCAACTTCGAGCTCTGCGTTTGGGCTCGGGAGAGTTAATGGGTGGTCTCCCTCGCTCCCATCTCTCCAGGTCCCATGCTCGGCCATCCGATCTAGGAAGGTGATGGAACACGGGCCTGTTACCCCCACTCTCTCTCTGCCCACTCTCTTCTTCTTCTCTCCTCTCACCGCACACCTCTCTGTTATTTTCCCTCTGTTCGCTACTCTCTCTTTGCCTCGTATTGCTCAGTACCCGATACGATCCTTCCTGGTTCCCCATATTCCCTGGGCTGCGCTCATTGCCGTCATCACAGGGACTATGGTGTGACCTCTCACAACTCCCATTCAGTTCTCTGGTGCCGGGTACACAGTGTGGACACTTAAAGCTGTTTCTGTACTCTTGTGCTCTCCTCTCCCCTTCACTGAGTATTGGGCGCGCCACCCCTTCACTCCCGGGGCCCCCGTTTTCCAGGTCTGTTCTACCTCCACTCCGGGCCCAATGGGTGACTCCCCTACTCCCTCTACAGTCCCACTCCGGGCTACTCTCCCCAGCCCCGCAGTGAGTCCGTGCTCTGCTGTCTTGACTTTCCCTTTCTGCTTCCGCAGCATTGATGCTCTTTTGAGCCTTCACTGCCTCATCCCACTGCTTCATGTACTCATTTAGCTCTTGAAAGGATTTTCGTCCAGATCCCCTCAGATCCATTGGCCATCTAGGGCCCCCAGGATCTCCTCCTGGGTCCCCTGCTGTGTGCATCGGTGTACTCCACTCTCTGGGTATCGGCATCTGACTTGGGGAATTAGTGGTATCGTTCCTCCTTGCCTTCTCTGCTCTTTCTCTGTCTTTCCGTACCCGTTCTTCCCCTCTTGCTCTCTCTTGGTCATATATCGATATTATAGGACCTATGGTAACAGGTACCTGTAGTGCATCTGGTAATGGGTAGGATGTGGCGCTTTCCGTTTCCGGCGCTCTTTGTACCACAAACCTCCCGACTACCTGTTGCACCTGATTAGGCTGGGACAGCTCTTTCTTTGGCTCAGGATCCCACTCTGAACTGGGAAGCGGTCTATGCTCTCCTGCATTGCCCCCCTTTTCTCCTTCGGTATTCTCGACCTCTCCCCCTGCTCTATTATACGGGGGTGGCCTGTCTGTCAATAATCTGTTTATCAAGCTGTCCTCTGTTTCGCTCTCATCATCTTCTTCTATGGGGCTTTTATTTACTGGCGCCTCTAACACTGGGTACAGTTTATTTATTTCCAAATTATGCACTCTCCATCTTTTAGCATCCGCATCCCACCTGGCATCCTGTACTGCCCTTACCGATCGTTTCACCCTTTCTTGTCGTCTGTTCATATTCTTTTCATGCGCTGCCCTAAGCCATGCATCAAGAGCTTCAAACTGGGTTGGTCTAGGCAAGGGTCTCATTGAGGTCATGACTGATTTTAATCGATGTAACACCTCTAATCTGAACGTCCCGTACTTCGGGAACGTCAGTTCCTCATTTCCTTCAGTAATCTTACTCCACTCTGATATCCAAAGGATCGTATGCAGCCCAACATTCACTGCCATATAACGAGCTGGCGTACCCTCCGGCGGGGCTTCTTCCCCTTCATACGATCCCCGCTTCTCTCTTTTAAACATCGCTTTCAGCCATTTAAAACACTTCATAATTATGCGCAAAATACCCAGCCTCGCTACTCTGTTTACTTCCTGATGACAATCCACCAATCCTGTCGCGGCTTTGCTAGCTTGGCCTATCACAGCGCGGTCTTTCTCCTGTCGGCCAATCACGTCGCGACCCTATTCTGACGTCTTCGCTAGCTGGCCTATCACAGCGCGGTCTTTCTCCGGTCGGCCAATCACTGCGCGACACCACCTGACGTCACTTTTCTCCGCTTCGCAGCAGCACCCCTCCTTTCTCAACTCGTCTCCCGGTTATGCATGCGTCCCATTCATACACCGAAAAATGACTACTTCCGACCAAGCGGTCACTTCTCTCGACTGTACGTCCACAGTCTATCTGTAATTGTCAACACAACTGACGAGATGTCTATCGTCTCTCTGATAGGTTGCTTACACACACAGTAACTTCCGACCAGCGTCCGTTACTCACGCACTCACTCTTACGTTCCCCCTATCTCGGTCTCTCGGGTGATCAATGGTACCTCATGACCCCCTTCACACTAGTTGACAATTACTCTGGGTGTCCGATACACCCGAACCACTTAAGCTCTCCTTGAACTTAAGATTTCCACCGGTTGCGCGCGCTCACAACCTGTTCCACAGTCACTCTACAGACATTCAACTCCGCCAGACATTACAACATAGATACAATACAAAACACCGCAATCTAACACGCATAACCCTTTATACTCACTCTCGACCGATACTGCTGCTTTTTCTGTCTCACGTCATCCGGATCTTCTCCAGCGGGCTGTTCTTCCAATCATCGATCTCTAGGGGCCTTGGGGTAAGCTAACCTGGCCTAGGTCACCGTCCTCAAGAAGGCAACCATCCTCTATAGCTACCAACTGAAAGGGCGAGATTTTGATCGATACCTTATATCTATTGATCCAAACCTCGATCTGGTCGACTGAACCTTTGTTGCCTGTCTGTAAGGAAAGAAAGTGCACCTATTTCCAAGTTAGTTCACCCAAGAAAGGACTCTACTCCCAAAGATCACAAACAACTTCTAGCTTTCAAAAGTTTATTGTAAAGAAATGATAAGCTGCAAATACAAGCATCTCAGAATGAGATTCACGAGATACACAGGTCCAATTACATACATGTGCTCTCGAAAAGCCCTCAGACGAGCAACAGAAATCACTAACACAAGTTCTAAGAATAGTAAAGCTATCAGCATTGACGCATATCTCTCCTTCATTTAGGTTGGAGGAAAACGCAAAGGTTAGGTTGTCCCTACCCTGCTCTAGATGGTATCCCTACTTAACCAAATCCCAACCTAACAAAGGTGTCAGCAGTGAATGACCCCCAAGGGAAGTCACTCACTCTAAGTCTCTTGGTGAAAACCTATAGTTCTCCAGTCATGACCCCTCTCTGCCTACCCATCCGCTCTCTAAAGGGTCCTCAGGTATCTGCCCTAACTCCACCCAGGGGTGCTGTCCCTAATACAAAACAATCAACAACATTTGAGACGCCCCTTGCGGAACGCCCCTCACGTGGTGCAACTTCTGGCTTTTTCCATGATGCTTTGTCTTGGGCCTCATGCGTTAGAGTTGACCTTGCTTCTCAGACTCTTCTCCGGCCCGCTGATACCCCTCAAACATTCCAGAACCCTCCTCCATGTCTAGGCCGTCTACTGAACAGGCCTCTATTCATTCATTTATAATTGGATCCCCCCTCTTCCTTTGCAGACAGATATCTGTAGGCAAGAACCCAACTCTCATATACTTCTAAAAGAAAAAGGCTTGCAACATTTCTCAGCCCAGACATGTACGTGTAAATAAATGCTAAAACATTTCAGGCCTACAATATTTCTCATTATGATTATAGCATTCAACTTCTTCATTTAATTAAAGCATGTTAATACTCTTATTCTATTATTAAGTAAACATTTCTATAAATCATGGCCTATTTAATGCAATGACCAAAAACCTTAATACAATTTGTGTCGTGAAAAGAACCACCTTCCCTTTCCCTCCAGCTCTGGCCCTGAGGCCTACCATGTTCTGCGTTTAACCGCATACCATCTTATGTTTTAGCAGCTTCACGACATGCAATTCAGAAATAATCACGTCTAATAAAGTCATATAATGTCACACATTTCTGTATTAGTTCCACTTCTACTTAAATCTCTACATTAGCTATACATTCAAAATATAATTGCAGATACTATTAGCACTCATGGCATTTCTCCTCATGATTTGTGCTTACTACAGGTAAGGGTGATGTACTCATACATTTAAGTCAGTTTGCGCTCTCTCATTCTCTTATATTATAGAGTCTTTTTCATGGTGGTTGCTGTTGCTCCCCGTATTGAATCCCTTTTCAGGATGTATATCAACAACTGCTATGCTCTCTGCCTTATTGAATCCCTTTTCAGGATGTATATCAACTAATGCTATGCTCTCTGAGGTATTGGGAGCACTATTTGCATCTGTGCAATGTATTAGCAATGCTATCAGTGGAAATGGTACGTTATTCATGTTTTCTGCTTAGCAACACTTAATGTTGAGAAAGTGTAGTTTGGAGTCTGAAATAAAATATACTATGACCCTTATTTAAAACCGTATCTAGACAGGTTTATTACATAATATACCCGAATGCTTAAGTGTTAGGGAATGTATGTTCAATGTTATCATTGTTGATGTTGTTGGTTCAATTATGTCTTTAAGATGTCACTTAATTCTGTCGTTGTTTTTAGAAAAATGTTATTATAATTGTGCCTTTGGATGTTGTGTAGTGATGTCAGCGTAATATTGTTAAATACGAATTGAGGCAATATAATAGGGTCATTATGAAATGGTGTGTACTACATATTTTTAACCTTTTTGTTTTTTTAAAAACATGAGGCCAATTTGAAATGCTAGAAATACATGAATGCTTGTTTTTAAATGTGATTTTTTTCAATTTTATAATTGTTGGGAAGACATTTCATGTAACCCTTATGGAGGTGGTGTAATCCTATGATCCACCGAAACGCGTCGCATTTACAAAAAGGAGGATTGTGGCTTAAAAATTGAGAAAATAATTCTGACACTTTTGCTGAATTTAATTTTCTGTATTTACCTCCTTTTTACCAATAGGAATTGATTGTTTCCTTACTTTTAATGTTCCTCCTTTCTTTTATTATTGTTGAATTATTGTTTTTAACATTGCATCGTGTAATAAATTGTCCAGATCTTTTCATAATTTCATTTGTGTTTTGCCTCATAAGTATAGTATTATTTGTTAGTCTATTTGTGTTTGGTTTTAATTATGTATTGAATGGTTGTCACTTGAATAAGGTGTCCCAAAGGGAATTTTTAGTCAGTCTCACCGGTAAACAGCTACAATGACCAACCTTGGCCTGAAGGGAGCTGGGGCTTAAAAGAGCTCACAGTAATCACATGCAGCAGGTGTGAGCAGGCTAGCAGCAGCCAGCCACAGGTGAGCTGAATTCCTCCACCTATCTTTGGCCTGCAGTGGTGGAGACAAAGCAGTGAGCAGGGAATTCTGGGTAATGGAGTTTCAGGCATGAGTAGGCTGTCTTCAAGTATAAGCAGGCTGGCTTTCACAAAACCTTGCATGGATTGGGAATGGATGTCAGTTCCCAATAAGTGTCCAAATGGCTGAAAGTCAGGATATGCATGCAGGGGAGGGTCTAGAAGCTTATTAGAAGACTGGAAAGTCCTAGTATGTGGCCCCCTGGTGGTGGGTACGAGAGCAGAGGGAGTGAATCGTGACAGCCGGCATCTCCACCCAGCTCCTCAGAAGACTTCAGACCATACAGAATGCTGCAATCAGACTTATCCTGGATCTCTCCAAATGGACCCACATCACCCCCTCCTCAGGAACCTCCACTGGCTTCCCATCAAGAAGAGATGCCAGTTCAAGATCCTCATGCACGCCTACACAGCTGTAGATGATTAAGGATCAGCCTACTTCCATCTACCCACAAGACATCCGCGCTCCTACTCACTGGATTGTGCACACATCCCCCGCATCCATTGCAGCAGGCGCTGCTCCTTCACCTACATAGCTGCCAGGATCTGGAACGACCTGCCCCTCTATCTTCGAACAGCACCCTCCGTGCTGAACTTCAGAAAGAAACTCAAGACATTGCTTTTTGACGGAGATGTCGCACACAGAGCACCCAGATCCCTATGGGTGACAGTGTTGCACTATACAAATACAAATGCAAATTGATTGACTGATTCTATGGCAGAACACTTAAAATAAGGAAAAAAACCCTAAAGATTGTTTTTGTGCATGAAGATGTCTAGTCCTGCATAAAAAAAATCCATAACATGGCTCCCATGCACCATGGCATAAGGGTGCCTGTGTTGGCACTAGGCAGCACTGGGTGTACCTGCACAGAGAGAGAGCAGGAATGCGACATAACTTGGTAAATAAATATGTTGCATTTGTGCCCTCTTCCTTTGACGCAATGTGGTGCAGCATGCTATCTCGCTGCCCTGCTCTGTGTGAAATTTTGATAAATCTATGCCTAATGCACTAGCAAAGGGACAAAGTCACGCTGAGCTGTAAAATAGAATATATATGTGAGTGCCTCTGTGGAAGATGTCATCAGTGATATTTGAGATGTCTCAGTGATGTCATGAGTGATGTCACTGATCCTGCCATGAGCGATGTAATATGTGAGATCATAAGCAGGACATTGTGGGGCGTAAGTTATAGTTAACTCAGGTAACTATATTTGCTGAATTTCACTGGTTTTGTACGAGTAAAATCGGAGCCTAATTATTACATCTCTGTAACCTTTGATTTTTTTCAGTGAATTTATAACGTTTTTTAATCCTATTTCCTAACTATAACGTCCCTGTAACCTTTGTTTTTTTTCATTAAATTCCTATTTTTTGTTAATGTTATTTCCTAACTGTAACCTTTAACCTGCAACCTTTGAGAGTTTGTGAGAGAGTGCATGAGTGTCTCAGTGATTGTGTGAGTGAGTGTGTGAGTATCTCAATGGATGTGTGAGCATGAGTGTCTGAGTGGGTGTCTAAATGTCTGAGTTGTTCTGTGAGTGGCTGCACAAGTGCCTGAGTATATTCTGCTTCTTTTCTCCCTTTATTCTGCTCCCTTGTGACCTTTATTTTGCCTCTTTCAGCTCACTGCTGACCATTACTTTTCCTCTTTCTGCCCAACTCTAGGGAATTCTGCAGAGTTACCGAAAAACTCAGCCAAATTCTGCGGAGTTCGGCGAGCGGGCAGAGTATTGCTACGCCAACCTTAATTAGGTCGCCTTGGATGCTGAAAGTAATTAGGGGCTACAAACCCCTCATGTGAAACCAGTAAGTCCTCACAGTGGAAATACTGAGACCTTGATGGTGGCCCTGCCCCCTTTCTCAACCACTCTGCAAACACTCTGAAAAAAACATATGTTACAGGGACATTATAATTAGGTAATATAATTGTTTTTAAACCTTAGAAATCCCACTGCGGAGGACTAACTAGTGGCAACAATAGGGGTTCTTGGACCCCGAGGGCCCTCAGCAGCCCTGGGGACTTCCTCCCCCAACCAGTAATGCACCAGAAGTCTATGTTTATTTGCTGAGTTGTCCGTACGTGTCGGAGTAGATTCAAGATTTATGCCAGTACTAGTGGGTGCTACGAGTAAAACCTGTGGATCTGTTAGCTTCAATATTGTCTACTTTAACTCTCACATTTCAGATTCATAGACAAAATGAGTTCATCAACTTCAGTAGGGTTTATAGGAAAGCATTGTTGGGCTACAATGTCTATTTGCATCTCTTTGGGTACATTGCTGGCCATCAGTGGCGTAGCTGGTGGCGGTCTGCCCCAAGCGGCACTATTTTGGGGCGGCGGCCTTTGTATTTTATTTGGGGACCGGGACACTCACTGCCTCTACTGTCAGTCAGTGTAGCTACGCCTTTGATCCCCTCTCTTTCTGTCTTGCTCCTCACGTACGGAAAACCGTGACTTGAAGAAATGGTTCACAACCTCTCTTTCCTTCTTTCATTTAGTTGCTTCCCTGTGCAATGGATCCAAAAAAGAAAAACACTCCTGCGGGAAATGCCCTTTTTCTGACATTTTTCTATACCAAAGTGCAGCCTCGGGATGGAGAGAAATAAAAGGTTTTAAATATGAAAAATAAATACATAACTAAATAATGCAAGACAGAGTGGTTGCAAAGTGGCCAGATTGGTTTTATCCATATCCAAACACATCAGCCTCACTTTACAGACTTTGCAGTGAAGCACTACTTTGGTTTTTTCTTTAAACAGCTTTGTTGTCCCCAGTTGGGGAAGTGCACCATTCCTGGATGTATTGCAATACGTGGTTAATGGGTGGATTGGAAAACAAAATATGTACCACGGCTCTGTGTTTATGGATGTGGTCTTTTTAAACCATACGGCTTATGTTTTGTAAGGATATAAGCAATGGACATTGAAACGGTTTCCTTCAGGGCCCTGTAGTCATGTCCTTAACTTTTCAGGTAAAACCACTTGCTGATTTCTGAATAGTAAGTGAGAGATCGTTAAGGTAACCATGTTGTTTCTGATTACATTTCACATGCTTTACTTATTCTTGCATTCCCTATGAGTGTCTGCTTTCAATTTTTTTTGTTAGGCAGCATATTACTCTTATCAAGTGCATATTTTGAATTGAGCCACATCCAAGTATTTATAGCTTACACAATTAGGTTGTAGCTGAAGGCAGTGCGGGTTTCTCTCAGTGGGGCAGTATGGTGTTTAGTGGGGGAGAGGATGTGGCACTATGGCCAGAGCTGTCGAATTTGGAACTGGGTTCAGCCTTCATGACTAGTCCACCAGCCCACTCTACTGAGAGGGCATATTCCCATGCTAGACCTTAGAAGGCCCCACTAGACCTTAGAAGGCCTGATGTTTTAGCGCAAGCAGGTGTACCCTAGTAGTGTCAATTGTGGGTTAACCGTGAAGGCCTGTCCACCACAATCCATACAGAAGTTCATCTCCAGTCTTGCGGGCAGGCCTACGAAGCAGCACACCCTAGAGCAACAGTGATCCCGTCACTGTGACTCTGTCACTGAGGTCACATGCACATTGAGCAGGTTAGGGCGGTGCGAATGGTGTGACCGCACTGGGTACCTATTTCGGGTGGGTGCGTAGTGTTTGCAAGTATATTATAGTTTAAAAAAAACTTGATGCCTCCTTCCTGGCCTCCAGCAATTTTCAGCAACAATAAAAATGTCATGATAACTTCGGTGATTAATGTTCTTCCCAGAGAGAGATCGGAGTTTTGTCTAGTGGAAGGGTTGACTCCTGGAAAAGTGGCACAGAGGGTTAACGTGCCTGCTGCAAAGAACCATGCAGATCACAAAGTGCACATAATGTTAACTAGGTTAGTAGGTTACTGCTTTTGTCAGAGAGATCCTTCTGTTACTTGCAGTTTATAAGTTACAATCCTAACATAGAACAGTGAGCTATTAAACTATACTGCCTACTAGTAGGGTTTTCATGTGGCTTCTACGCCTTGTAGTCCTTTGTCTTATGTAACATTTCCTATACAGTGATTTACACACGTATAAATGATTGTCTCTGTGTAGTGTGTGTGATGTAAAGTGCTCCGACACCATACACTGGTATGAGTGGCACTGTAAATCAAATTAAATGCATTTGAGAAAGAGTGTGGGTATGGAGACTTGAGCATGGTTGCTAGGTGGGCCTCGGGAGAGCCTGTGGGACGCACGTGCTGATCACAGTCAGGCAGGCTGACGGATATGTTTGGCGGTATTAGGAAGAATCACAGTGGTACGGTTGGACGAGTGGCCCCGGGGTGCTGTGCGTGGCCCTCTGCGGCTGCAAGTTCAGATGGTTGGCACTTGCTTGCACTGGTTGTTGGACCGGTGTGGAGCTGGCATTCTGGTGATACATGTGAGAAATATTTGTGCCCGAGGTTTGACAGTGGGTGAGATTCTTAACTCGAGTCAAGACTTGGCCTCACACGGTCATGGGGCTGTGGATGCAAGGGGGGGCAGTCTGTGGGATGGCCCCGGGCGCCACAGGCTCTTTCTACGCCTCTGCTGGCCATCATCCTTTCGGGCTGTTATGCTGTCACATAATTCTCCAGCTGGAGCGGTTCAAGCCTTTTTGTACACAAAACAGTTGGGGGAAACAGCCTTAACAACGATTCCTTAAGCATGCATGCCATTTCCCAAAAGCTGAACAACACTTGCCTTAACTATACATACGCCATAACCAAGAATATGCGTGGTTAAGGCAGTCGGGGTTCTTGTTGTCTCAGCAAATGGGAGAGGAACTGGAAGGCATGTGCCAGGCAGGACGGATCATGACATGGCTGGGTAAGTTGGGTTGGGGCCTGGGGATATTTTAGGTGGTAGGGGCTGGTTTTAGCTCTCAGGGACGGGGGCTGGGGTCGGAATAGTTTTTATAGGCTGAGTTTTAGGGCCCTGGGCACGTGGAAAGGGGCAGGAAAGGGACATTTTCCTGGCTTGGGGCAGTTTTTAGGGATGAGGGTGGGTGGGAAAGGGGCAGTGTTAAAGGTTTCAGGGTGGGGATGCTGGTGGTAGCGTCATTTTTGGGGGCTGGGGGTTGGGTTTTAGGGCTCAGGATAGGGGGTCGGGATAGTTCAAAGGGCTGGGGTGGTTAGAATGCACAGCACGATCGCCAAATTTAGTGCCCAGAGCAAAGAGAGGCAAAGCAAAGATCTTTACAACACATGTCCCTTTACCAATCATGCTTTTACCATGAAATTGCATGGTAAAAGCATGCGTGTAAAGACTCGGTCATGGTTGAGACCGCATAGTTCAGGCATGCGTTGTTGAGGCATGCATTGTTCCATCACACAACCAACAGTTGGCATTATATTACTACAATCATTAAGTCCCATACTAAGAGTCCTCTGCAGTTCATTACAGCTGTTCAGCTTTTTGGCAATAAAGTTATAAAATTTGTCTGATGAGCACTTTTTCTGGTTCTCATAAAATGTAGCCCTCTTTTTTGTTTTAACATTTACCATTACCACTAAGCATCTATCCCCTAACATAGACCCTATTTCTTCTATTAGCTTGTCAATATCTGCTATTGAGCTGTTCTCTGTTGCATGCTTAACTTGTTTTTTCTTTTCTTTTATGCCCTGAGGGTTCGATGCAGCTTCCTTCTTTCCCATGCTACACTATCCAAGTGGCTTACACAGACAACACAATTAACGTGGCAAGAGGGAAAAGACACTTGGGGTCTTCTGCTTGTACAACACCAATTTGACGCAGTTCCTGCACATAGGAAGCAAAAGGTGAAATAGAAGAAATAAAAAGGTGTTCAAAATGACCATGTTAAGGATGGGGCATTCAAACGGAAGTTCAGTGGCTTGAGTTGCAAAGCCTTCGGGATGGATCAGCCCTGCCTCTTTCAAGTGTTGATGGGTACAGAGGGCACAGATGGGCAAAGATGAGCCCGCGTTGGCCCAGGGTTTGCCCTGGTGCAGTCTGCCTACATCCCACACTTCAGGAGAACTGCCTATGCTATTTAGCCTTTGATGTTGTGCCTCAGCCCCTTTCTTCTCTTGGTGTTGGGGTGTGGGGTTTGGAGTCCACAGGCAACAGTGAGCGCATACCATCGATATTCTGACTTTGATATTAGGAGCCTGATTCACAAACTTCACCTTGTCAAAATGTCTTAGTACTATAGTGGTATTGCAAAACGTACTACAAGGCGACGTACATCAGGGCGACGGTCTGAATTGTATCCCTACCATGGAGGCGGTGCCTGTGCAGGCACTGTCATAGTGATTACAATGTCCCTTTCCGACAGCCTTTTCATGGCGGTCAGACTGTCATGAAAAGGTTTTCAGAAACGGATTTTGGGGGCTTCCACACACATTCATGCACCGCCTTTTTCCCGGGCTGCAGGACAAACTGCAGTGTAAAAGAGCACTTTAGGGGCAGATTACGATAATGGGTTGTCGACCAGCCGCCATCCTTTCGGTCAGTCTCCTGATGGACATGATAGCAGGCAGCGGTCTGACTGCCCGTTATCATAATTACTCCCTAAATTTCAAAGGACACAGCGTGGAACCTTTCTCTTTAACAGTCTTTGATCTCTTTGGACTGCAACAACTGAATGTATTCCATTTTCTCAAGCTCTGCGAATCTTTTTCCTTGAAAGTTGCAGGGCCACAGGGCCAGGGCTCGAGTCGGGGTACCACGCGGGTGGACGACGTCCCCCCACTTATTTTAAGGGGTCTTACCGGGTGGGCGCCGTCCCCCCTGCGCAAAAGCTGTGCTTTAAATTATAGCGTTATTCGCCCTCACGGCCGGCCGCCCCGTCAATCTCCCAAGTCAGTCTGTCTCTAGGACAACAACAACAAAGGCACGCACGGACTAGCCAGCCAATAAGCATTTGAAATTCTGTACAGTGCACTTTGATTGGCCCAGCTGCCTACGATGCCCCGATCTAACGTCATGCTGCATATTACGGCCATATTTACATATTGGGAGCCCTTTCCCTTTCTCTTTCCTTATGTTGCGGCATGGTATTGGCTGTCTTGAGACCCGGAAGTACTGATGTTACCGGAAAATGATGGCTAACGGGCAACCGATATCATCAGCATGTGTTCACTGATTGTCTATGCAAGTAGCTGACAAGCAATCACCTTAGGAGACAGCTCTTTTAAGTTTTGTGGTACAGGAACAGGTACGCCTTCGTTTAAGGGTTTAAGTGCTTTCATTTGTTAAAAGTGTCCTTGTTTTTTGTTCCACTTAAATGTATGTTTGGGAAGATATTTTCACGAGGAAGTGTTTTTCTTGCTTGGCGCACAGCACACGTTTTAGGTCAGATTCTTAAAGCCTGTGTGCAAGTTAAGCGTGCAGAAATAAGCCCCAAACAGCTACCAGAAGCAGGCACGCACAAAGGGCATTTGCCTTTTTAAGTGTTGAGATTACAACTCCCAACCTGGTGGTGGACGCCCTCAGGTCTTCCGACTGAGCCATCCTGCAGAGCCACGGCATATCCTTTCACAGTCTGCGGGAGGGGTTACTTCTTGGCATCCGAGTGCTCGTATCCTTCTACTATATGTAGCTAACGTTAGCACTTTTGCCCTGGAGAAGCAAACCCAAGCAGGTGTGTGTACTATTAGGGGCACAACTAGCCCCGCACTTCAGGGATTGGGATTGCGGGTTTTGAACTAAACAGTGTTGGTGGTGCTATCATTTCGCACACTGGTAGCCACTTCTAGGTTTTTTACGTTTCATGACGTCACTTCCGGTCATGACGTCACTTCACGTATTTGAGCGTCCCCCCACTCCTAGGTTTTACCTCCCGTGACGTCACTTCCTGTCGTGATGTCACTTCCTGTCGTGACGTCATTTCCTGTCGTGACGTCACTTCCTGTCGTGACGTCACTTCCTGTCTCTGAGCGTCCCCCCACTTCTTTATTTAGGACTTGTGCCCTGCACAGGGCTACAATTCAAATTGATAATTCAGACCGTGTCACCTTCAGCAAGCAAATTTTTATTTTTTCTTCAGGAAACCTGGTGTATGATGCCCTGTTATTTCGATGGATTCATGTCCTTTGCCATTCCAGCTAACCCTTACCGTGCATGCAGAGCAAAAGGCGGCCATTTAGTTAATATTTCTTCAGATTATAGAGCAAGTATTTTGAATACTGGCTCGTTAATTTAATTTTTAAGCTGCTCTCTTAATTTCTAGAAACAAAATAAGTATACTTGTGCTAAACTTTTATAATGACAATTTCAGTCAAAGTTACTCTCACAATATTAAGGCGTTCCTTCATTTTGTGGAGGATTTTAAATGTTCTAAAAATCACCCCATCACCTTTATTTTAATGGGGGACTTCAATCTGCACTTGTGCCCACAGTGATGTCAGAGTGCTGGTGACTTAGATAGGTCTCTTTGCACTCCTTTTGTTTAACTGTCAACATGACCTGCAAGGAGCAGCGTTGAACAATCTGCTTTGTAAGCTCTGTTTGATAAACACTTGTGAGTTTAGTGATTCTCGAGTATTCCAACCTTTACATGGAGAGGGCACAATGGTAATACTGACTATATTTTTATGATAGAAGACGTGAGAAATGGGATTTTAACTTTCAAAGTTATCACAAGTAATTTTAGTGATCCCAATCCACTAATGTTATCACTTTTGTAGAACAGTGAGTAACCAGCTGATATTACCTATCCATGAACTAAAACAATTGATAATAATGGCCTCAAAATACCCTGCGATTCCTTGATCGTTGATACTTTTCCAAAACATTTGTTGCTGAGCTGTATCAAGGAGGTGTTTTGTTGTTTAGATGTTAATGTGTCTTGTTCAGATGATTTGTCCTCTTTCGATCTGATTTGTAACAGCACGAAGAGATTACTGATTGCCTCTTGAAAGCATAAACCTGCTATTCATCCTCAATTCATCCTGCTCTGTTGCCCACTGCAAATTTTTCTTAGCATTAAAATAAGCTCAACATGACATATTAGTCATCATGGCTTATAGATTTACTAGGAAATCAGCACTTAAAGAAGAAGCATGGAGTAAGGTTATAGTTGCCTGTGCTTTAAATTATATTGAGGCTTTTTGGGAGAGTGGTTAATACTATTTTTAGGGATTTGTTTACTACTGCCCTAGATCTAACAATATAGTCTAATTCCTGGGTAAACCATTTAACTAAAATCAGCTCCATGCCAATGTTACGGGAAGAGTCTGATATGGGAGTGGGGGTGAATGTACAGATTCATTTCAGTTAAGCCGGGGTGTGTACCTAGGTTGTGTCTTGGAACTATTTCTTTTTTCCACTTCACAAATCAGCTTGACGCCACTCTGGTATCCAACGGCCATGAAACACCTATGATTTATTTTCTACTTATTCCTGCACTGTTGTATGCGGATGATGCCATTTTCCTGGCCTGGTACAATAATGGGCTGAGGAGTCTGATGGAGACATTTGTTGCCTTTTGAAACAAAATAGAGCTAAGTACAAAATTCTCAAAAACAGATACTAAAAAAATTAGGCCATAGTCAATTAAAACCAGAACATTTAGGATCAATATCAAAATCACAAATAAAGTCAATTCCTTTTCGTATCTCAGTGTCCCTAAGTGGCAACAACTTCTTACTTTTAGAAAGAGAACATTCTTAAACCATATTTGAGATGCCGGAATAGTAGTGGAACAGGCGTGAGGGTTAAAAAAGTTGTTTAGCGATTTGTAGAGTTCCTTTGCAGAATTGCCCGCTAGGGAAATGGTAGAAGTAGTGTGTACTTTTGGTGCCACCCTTATCTTCTTGTGATAATCACTAAGCATGGCTTATAGGCTGCCTTGAATTCAAGGGATTTAGTGGAATGTCATCGCCTTTTCAGGCGTTCGCATTTCGTTTTTTCCTGACGCAAATGATCAGTGTACCAGGGTGCCTGGTTTCTAGGGGAAGAGGGAGAGGATTTTTTAAAAGGGTCTATTTTTTTGAAGGAGGTTGTGAGGGAACCTTGATGGACTGTCAGGTGGCCTTATTTGAGACCAGCGCTTGCTCCACGTTTGACATGATTTCTCTTATCCACCTCGTTTTGCTGTTTGTAGATGTAAAACAAGTTTTGCATTTATCTATCTACTCCACCTATTTGATGGCTTTCTATATTTGCCTTTCACAAAAGATAGAATTGTCAGGAGTACAGAACAGAGACCAATTCACACACAACGCCATGGTGATAACCTTCTTGAGATATTTGTTCACCCAAAGCTGAGGACACACCTCACCACTATTGTTATTTGTCTTTTCACCAAATCAACTCAAAGCTTAACAAACACTAAAGTTGAATAAACTACCAATGTACTGTTTTATATTTTTTTCAAAGATGAAGACTTTCCAACCTTCATAATCAAACTGCTGCATTGAAATGTGGCCTTTCACTGTTCAGTTGTAAAGTTCTTTTTTCTAAGGAACTCTTAATTTATTCAGTTACTGCTAATTCAGCATATACAAGAGAAAATGCCCTTACCGTGGCTTAGAATACTACTAAGCCTTCCTCAGTCCCTGATGTCCAGAGGTATACATTTACATGTGCTCTTGAAAATCTCAGCATCCCAATAATCTTTTAACAAGTGGTGCAACAGCTAGCAGCCATTTTGACTAGGATTTCATGGGGATTTGCTTTTTTAATGTGCTCCCTCTCACATGAGCTCATATTCAATGAAAAATAAAAACTTGCTCATATTTCAATTTTCTTTCCTTTTCCAGTTAGACTTTCTTTAAAGGAGACTTTTGTATAAATTGAAAACACTTGGATCGAAACTAAGAGCATGAATAAATCACATGTAACGTGCGGATCTGACATACTTAAATGGACGTAAACCTGGTAGTGTTTTGTCATGTAGGAACTGTACACAAAAAATCTGAATCCTAAAATTCAAGTAGAATCAAAGGTTCTTCATGGCAAGGCTTGATCATTTTTCTCCTCACACAGTACAGTAATGTAATCCCCTGATGAAGAGTGATGATCTGTTATTTTGTAACAAATCATAATGGACAGCAGAAGGGACATCAATCCCCTTTAGGGAAATCACCTTTTTTGTCCAGCTCACCCCAATTTATTGACTGATGCTGCTGGTTACTGACTTTGAAAGTGCCCAGGGCAGTGGCACCCAGGCCCGAGGCCAGTTCTCTGTCCATTTAAGATATATGGTAATTGGTATAATTCTAATTGTCAAAGGCTGGGAGAACAGGCCTCGCGAAATACACAAACAGTTGGCATCTAAACTGTTTGATGTGTTCTATCCGGAAGGATCTAAAAAGGCAAGACCTGTTATAGCCCACACCTGGAACAATGCTAATTGCCGGAAGGCCAAAAAAGATTTGCTAATTGCTGTAAAAGCTAAGGATAAGACATCTATTATGCAAAGTCGGTCCAAGTCCAAGTACAATCAGACCATCCAGAGGGCAAAGAAAGAATGGGAAGCCGACAAATGGGAGGACCTCAGAATAGCACGTAAGTGTAAGGACCTGAAATCTTTCTGGGCAATTGTGAGCTCTGGGGGTATAGAGGGCAGTTCAGCGATCGAACCTAACATAGCTGCTCCTGTCTGGTAGGCACATTTTGGTGCCCTGTATGCGTATCCAGGAGATGATGGTACTTCGACCCCAATCTCCGGCCTAATTCCATGAGTATCGATTGGAGGGGGCCTGTGGCGAGGTCGAAGCGGCCATCACCAAACTCCTACCCAATAAGGCACCCGGCCTGGATAAGCTCCCGGGGGACTTATTTCGATCCGAACCGAAAATATGGGCACCAAATTTGGTTGTTCTCTTTAATGCCATACTAAAAGGCATGAACCCACCGGATACCTGGTGCGGTGCGGAGATTGTCCCTATCCACAAAAAAGGTTGTCCCCTTGTGCCATCAAACTACAGGCCTATCAGTTTGATAGATATCACCCAAAAACTGATGGGACAGATCATCCTAGATAGAGTTCAGGGGTGGATAGAGGAAAATGAGATCTTAAGCATTCTGCAGGCGGGCTTTAGGACGAGCATATCGACAGTGGACAAGATATTTAGACTCCAGGTATTGTACTGGAAATCGGTGAGTCTGGAGGGTGGCAGCCTCTACCTCATCTTTGCTGACTTGCGGTCAGCATTTGATCTGGTCCAGAGGGATAAGTTATGGAGTGTACTGTTTGAACTGGGTCTACCAACTTATTTTTGGGATGTGCTAATGAGGCTTCACATGGATACCTATGCACAAGTGAGCATGGAGAACTGTCAGCCCGCTTCCCGGTGAAAAAGGGGGTGCGCCAGGGTTGTGTCCTGGCACCTACCCTATTCTGTCTATATATAAATGGGCTTATAGACCACCTACTTGGTGTTAAGGATACCAATGCCCCGAGGCTAGTCTCAGGTAGGGTGCCCGCATTGATGTTTGCGGACGACACTTTATTGTTGTCCAAAACATCAATGGGCATTCAACGAACCCTGGACGGTTTTGCTGACTTCTGTGTATCTAGAGGGTTAGAGATAAATTTAGCCAAGACTAAATTTATGATCTTCAATCCCCCCAGGCAGACTCGCCCAAATCCGCTCCTGGATGGAACTCCATTGGAGCGAGTAAAGACCTTGGAGTATCTAGGCATCACGCTCACAGAATATTTTGACTGGGATACCCAGCTAGCAAAAGCAGCTCTTAGGCTAACTCAAGTGGCAGGGAGGATTTCAAAAGTGCATAGGACATCTGATTTTAAGCCAGCTGCCCCTGTCATAGAAATCTACAAACTACAGGCCAGAGCGGCTTCTATGTACGGGGCGGAATAATGGGGCCATCAAAGGCCATTCAACCTCATGAAGGTAGAACATAGGTTCATGAGGAACTTACTGGGTCTTCCAGCCAGTACACCACTAGTCCCCCTACGAATGGACTTGGGGCTACTCCCTATTGAGGAAGACACAGAATTGCGGCCACTGACGTATTGGAGGAGACTATGGTCAGTGCCTGAATTAGCCTCCTATAAAAATGAATTCAGGGAGGTCTGGGATGTACTGAGAACAAAGAAAATCTCGTGGCTAGCCCACATCAAGGCAATTAGCACCAAGATTGGCCTACCCGAGTTATGGGAAACACCTGATGTAACATGTCGAGCACTATCCCGGGCAGATTTTGTTTGCCACTTTAGGCAATATAATCTATTGTCTCTTCATGCGAGCCCTGCAGTGGGAAGATTAACAACTGAGTTTCTCCAAGCAAAAGTAGATTTTAAAATGGAGGATTTTTTAGACGTGATTTATCCCCCATTGGCGAGGAAACTCTACATGCAATTTAGGATTGGCACTCTTCCGCTTAGGGTATTTACTAGTAAATGGAACAGTACTGAGAACATGGAGTGCCCAGCTTGCAGATATATAATTGAAGATGAAATTCATGTTTTTTTTTCTGCCCGGCTTATTAGGTCACACGGAAAAGCTGGTTGATATCAATTTGTAGAAACCTAGGCTTCAGACAGTGTGCTTCAGCCTTTAGAGTCCTAAAATATGATACCCACCCCCCCATCATCTTTGCTGTTTCTCGCTTCTTAAATGGTATGTGGCACAGACGTAGGAAATTTTTGTAATGAATTTAACGTGAAAAGGATATTATATCCTCTGGAATGTTTCGGTAACTATTCAATGTTTAATTCATTTTTATCTTTCGATGGTTTATGCCATAGTTTTAACTTGTAATTAATGTGTACCCTGAAGATTTGGATCTATTTTATACTGTATATAGGATATTTATTCTCTCTTTTATTCCGTGTTATGCATGTATTTTATCTGTACTTTATGGTCTTGTGACCGAAATAAAGTTATCGACTGAGTGACTAATTGTCAAAGACACCCTACCTGTAAGTCCCTACTCTATGGTAATGCATGTAGGTTTAGAGACCCCAGTGGACTTAGTGCACTTATGTGTGCACTGATGCAGCACCAGGTGTCATTTTGAAGCCAGGTCTGCTTTGCAGGCTGGTTTTAAAATAAAACTATGTCCAAATTCGTCTTTGGGATTAAACGTACTTCCAAAGTCCGAAGCTACCATTTTTATTACATTCAATTCACCCTAAGGTCTGCCCTAGGTGCCCCAATGGTAGGAATCATTGTTATAAAAAGCAGGGATAATATAAAATATGTTTTATATGCCCCGGTAGGGAAAAACAGCCAAAGTCATTTTCCCTATTGTAGTGCTGCTAGCCCCGTGGCTAACATGGAAAGGCTTTATTAAACGTAATGAAGTCTAAATTGTGACTAGAGCTAGCTAGACATATTATTCAAAGTATCAAAAAATGGTTACAATAAATCCAACAGCTTTCCATGGTCAGATTTATTATAACTTTTACAGGAAAGTAGTTTTAGAACTTACCATCCTGGAGTTACCTAAAATAGCCCTGTAGCAGCCTCTTCTGATTGGCTTGCCTTTTACAGCCTGAGCCCAGCTGCTACCTGAGTAGGTGTGAAGAGGTCTGGGGCTGCAACAATCCAGCCATTTGGTGGGAGGAGATTTGCTCTCTGTAGAAGAAAGGGAGAGAAAGGGAGCTGGGGAGATAAGCTGGACTTCAAAGGCAGGAGAGCAGATGTCATAGGACTCGGACAAGCCCCCACTTCCTTGATCCCCAGCCAGATCGGAGACCCCTATTTAGATTAGGAGAGGGCCTAGAAGGGGAATATAGTCAGATGGTAGTCACATCCCTAGGTTGTGTTACACTGACACACACATCAAGCAGAGAATTTTCATCTTGCTTTTTGGGGAAAAAGTGCATTTTGGGTCAAAGATATGCCACACTTTGCAGGAAGTGGTCATAGCAGAGGGAGGTGGCTTCACATCTATTGGTTGGGGTGTCCTCCCATCCAGCCAGCCCAGAATGGAGGATAAATATGGGAGAGCGGTAGGAGCTCATCAGATCTGGGCCCTTGAACTGCACAGCAGAAGGCTTGCACTCAGAAGGACTGCAACAACTGCACTCACAAGGCTCCACAAAGGACAGACTGTGCCTGACTCAAAGGGAAAGGAGTGAACTCCCTGATCAGCAACAGGTACAACAGAGTTGGAAGAAGTCACCTGCCCAACCAAAGAGGGGATCACCCCAACTGACCAGTTGCAACAGGCTTTTTCCTAGAGTGTGCCGGTTCATTTGTGGGAAATTGAGCCCTAGCCCCCAATGGGCAATCCAGAGTCTCTGGATGGTGCTACTGGACTTTTGTTGTCCCCAAAGGAACCAAGAAACAGCAAGAACTAAAGGTTTTATAACTTTCTGCAAAGTCTGGCAGAAAAGCCCCAGTAGTAGACCAGCTTAACGTCAAGAGTCAAGCCATCACCTAGGCACTACCTATGCACTTATTCAATCATCCAGGGAGTATTGATGTATTTGCAAATTTAACTGAGGAATATGTAGTCTTTAAACAATATGGGTGATATGTTTACTACAATGGCACTCAGTGTGTAATTACATGAGTGCATGAGTAGAGCCTGAGTGTTTCATCAGTATACGTGTGTGCCTCAGTATTTCAATGACTGCATGGGTGGTAAGTGGGTGTTATGATGGTTGCATAGGTTCTGTGCAAATGTCATGATGATTGCATAGTTATAGCCTTGTAATTTTAGTGTTCAATTTTTAAAAATGTAGAAGTAGGAGAGATGCAGTGAAACAGAAAGTTGAGAGAGTAGTTTATAAGCCTTTTCCTTGAAGAGGAAGATTTCCATTTTCATTCTAAATAGAGTGAAGACTCATGACAAAAGAGTTTTGTGCATGAGGAGGCAAAACCAGAAAAAATGATTAGTGAATAGAAGTAACTGTTGTACAGTTTTTAGTGGATAATGGATACATACATTATGTAGAGAGCCTTTCTTTAACCCGTTAAGTGCTGCCGTCGGCAGTTGAACGTTCAGAGCACTACCTGGCTGGTGCTGTGCACGTTCAACGGCCGACGCAACCCCGCCCGTTCTTTAAAACGGCCGCACTGCCGTGAAAAAACGTCCACGGTTAACGGGTTAATGAAGAAAGCCATCTCCAGGGTAACAAATTAGTTCATGCTATTGTTTAAAGAGGACAATGTTATGAAATGAAGAATAGGAGTCCTATAGCAATAGAGCTGATGGTACCTAGAAATGTAGAAGAAGTTATTGCGGAACAGGTACAAGGAAGGCGTAGTCATGGTACTGTATACAAATGAAATTGTGGAAGTGTTTCTAGTATTAGACAGTAATCCATTGATATATTAAGAATATTCCAACGCATATTTCCAAGGCGAACTTTAAAAAACAAAATACGTTATACCGTTCAACAATGCAAACTTAAGTAGGAGGCTGCATTATGTTATGTTATCTCCAGCACTCACTACAACTCCACAATCCATGCAGTATAATGCCATCAGGGAAAACTGTGGAGCCAAATCTTGAAGTTGAGATTGGACTTTTGAATGGACTCGCTGCTTTAGTGTTGTTGAGCTGCAATTTGAGTTGATGGTTCTTCAGCTTTGCTTTCTTGCTGTTCACTATCAACTCCTCTTATGAAATGCGCAAAAAATATAAAGGGGGAAAAAAACTTACCATGTATGATTTTTGACAGCATTGTGAATAGCTGTAATGTACTACTCACCAGCTTTTATGACAACACTACAGTCCATGCAGTGCGTGGCCATTCTTGAAAATTCAGGAGCCATATCTGTTGTAGTAGTTTGTACCTCTAAAGGGACTTTGTGGCCAGGATTTGTTGCTGCTGCCACTGATCTATATGGTCCTCCAGCTACCTTCTGCTTGATCAGCAGTTGGCGACGTTTTCAATGATAAGTTTTAAGATGATATATCATAAACTTCATCACAAAAGAGTCCAAAAACAGTCTCCCGCCACAATCTGCCACCTGCTCATGATAATCTTCTGTAAAAGAAGATTCTAGAAGGAGGAGTGGGTTTATACTTCCTATTTATTTTACTGAAACTGTATATTATCCAATGATATTCTTTACTTTCATAGTCATGTGATGTTTTCAGACTGTGCATTGTACTAGTTTGGCAACAGTTTTTAATTACCTATGAGTTTGGGTAACATTGGGTAGTTTGATGGGGTTTTTGGTAGTTATGTTCTATCTGTGAGTTCAGATGTTTAGTTATTTTTTTAAACTGTTGTTTTTTATAAATGTGTTGTAAAGTTAAGCCAATAAATTACTAAAGGGCTAGAGTCAGACTTTGTGTAAAATATGTCTATATATCTGTTTTTCACTTTGTCATTTGTATTCATGACTACTGATGTCATTGCGACCTCTGGTGTTACTGTGAAGAAGGGAAATGCATTTTTGATTTAGTTATTTTGACAAATGAATACAAAGTGGAAGGTTACATTAGTGTCTTACTAAATAGCTAGACTGAAACCTTATGTAAAATATGTCTATATATGTGTTTTACACTTTGCGAAATACACCCAGTATTCAAAGTCTGTGCTTGGCAATAGCACTCATAGATTAATACAGGCACTATTTGTGCAATCATCAAGGAGGTCCTTTCTCCATCAATCTGCAAACACGCCTCCTGGCATAGTACTAGTTGGGGATGAAGTCTCATTGGCTATTGAGAGTATTTGGGGGCCAAGTATCCCTCTTGTTACCTACAGCAAGTGCCACACAGTCAGTTTGCTAAGAGGTCTTTTGAGGCCACACCCCCTTTCTGTACCACTCTGCAAACACATCTCCTGGCATACTATTGGTTGGGGAATGAAGTTGTCTTGGATGCTAAAGGACCCTGGGACCAAGAAGCCCTCCTGGTACTTTCTATAAGTCCTACTCAGTGGGATTTCTGAGAGCCGGTCAGAGCCCGCCCCCTTTTCACACCATTCTGCAAAGACCATTGCTACTTACAAAACCATGGAAATTCACAGAAAAAAAATCAAAGGTTGCAGGTATGTTATAGTTAGGAATTAGCATTTAAAAAACCATAGAAATTTACTGAAAAAGACCAAAGGTTACAGGGTTGTTATAGGTGGGAAATAGGATTAAAAAGACCTTAGTTATTTACTAAAAAAAACAAAGGTTACAGGGACATTATAGTTAGGCTGATATTTCACTTGTACAAAACCAGAGAAATTCAGCAGTTATAGTTAGTTGAGTTAACTACAAATTGCCCCCGGAATGCAGTGCTTATGACCTCACATAGCTCATGCGTCATGACATGGTCAGTGACATCACTAATAACATCACTGATGACATTTCAAATGACATCAGTGATGACATCATCCAGTGACTGTGAGTGTTTCTAAAAATCGTATGAGTGTTAAATATATGTACACCAAGGTGTATTGACCTTTGTTTTTTTCAGTGAATATTTTTATAAATAAATAGAACTATTGAGCGGCGCATTTACCTCCCGTATTACAAGCTGGGCGCTGAGGAGGCCACACGGCCGAAATGCATACGCCCACCCGCGCTATGTGCTTTGCTGCATTAAAGATTCTCTGATGTGTTCCCCCCAAGTGGCCTCAGACTTTCTTTTTGGGAAGGTGTTTTGGACATAATTTGCACTATTTGCCAGTTTAGTGCTACTGGGGCTCCTGCACACTTGTTGGCTTGATCGTTTCTGGCAGCGGTGTGCTCCGGCGCATCTTTTCTTCGTTTCCGAGGTATCGGAATGTATCAAGCCCACCACTACAAACAGGAGGGATAGACGCGGTGGCGGAGTCACTGAACTCTGCTCTGGGCTCGGCGCACTGTCGCACGGGTCCCCGTGGATTCACGTACCTGGATGTGGTGGTTGTGCAGCTACGGGGGACGCGAGGAGATCTTTGGCTGTGGCAGGCAGTGCGGGACACAAGGAGTTTGCTGCCTCACAGTACTGTTATCCCCGCAGAAAATGTGGCGATCCTGGCAGAACATTGCATGCTGGGGCCAGTAGTTCCTATCCACAATGGAGAAACCCGAGCAGGTGACACTGATTACAGCTAGGGGGTGGAGCTAACCTGAGTATTCACCTGAACACGGCGGGGCAGAACTGTTGAGCGGCGCATTTACCTCCCGTATTACAAGCTGGGCGCTGAGACGGCCACACGGCCGAAATGCATACGCCCACCCGCGCTATGTGCTTTGCTGCATTAAAGATTCTCTGATGTGTTCCCCCCAAGTGGCCTCAGACTTTCTTTTTGGGAAGGTGTTTTGGACATAATTTGCACTATTTGCCAGTTTAGTGCTACTGGGGCTCCTGCACACTTGTTGGCTTGATCGTTTCTGGCAGCGGTGTGCTCCGGCGCATCTTTTCTTCGTTTCCGAGGTATCGGAATGTATCAAGCCCACCACTACAAACAGGAGGGATAGACGCGGTGGCGGAGTCACTGAACTCTGCTCTGGGCTCGGCGCACTGTCGCACGGGTCCCTGTGGATTCACGTACCTGGATGTGGTGGTTGTGCAGCTACGGGGGACGCGGGGAGATCTTTGGCTGTGGCAGGCAGTGCGGGACACGAGGAGTTTGCTTCCTCACAGTACTGTTATCCCCGCAGAAAATGTGGCGATCCTGGCAGAACATTGCATGCTGGGACCAGTAGTTCCTATCCACAATGGAGAAACCCGAGCAGGTGACACTGATTACAGCTAGGGGGTGGAGCTAACCTGAGTATTCACCTGAACATGGCGGGGCAGAACTGTTGAGTGGCGCATTTACCTCCCGTATTACAAGCTGGGCGCTGAGGAGGCCACACGGCCGAAATGCATACGCCCACCCGCGCTATGTGCTTTGCTGCATTAAAGATTCTCTGATGTGTTCCCCCCAAGTGGCCTCAGACTTTCTTTTTGGGAAGGTGTTTTGGACATAATTTGCACTATTTGCCAGTTTAGTGCTACTGGGGCTCCTGCACACTTGTTGGCTTGATCGTTTCTGGCAGCGGTGTGCTCCGGCGCATCTTTTCTTCGTTTCCGAGGTATCGGAATGTATCAAGCCCACCACTACAAACAGGAGGGATAGACGCGGTGGCGGAGTCACTGAACTCTGCTCTGGGCTCGGCGCACTGTCGCACGGGTCCCCGTGGATTCATGTACCTGGATGTGGTGGTTGTGCAGCTACGGGGGACGCGAGGAGATCTTTGGCTGTGGCAGACAGTGCGGGACACGAGGAGTTTGCTGCCTCACAGTACTGTTATCCCCACAGAAAATGTGGCGATCCTGGCAGAACATTGCATGCTGGGACCAGTAGTTCCTATCCACAATGGAGAAACCCGAGCAGGTGACACTGATTACAGCTAGGGGGTGGATCTAACCTGAGTATTCACCTGAACACGGCGGGGCAGAACTGTTGAGCGGCGCATTTACCTCCCGTATTACAAGCTGGGCGCTGAGGAGGCCACACGGCTGAAATGCATACGCCCACCCGCAATATGTGCTTTGCTGCATTAAAGATTCTCTGATGTGTTCCCCCCAAGTGGCCTCAGACTTTCTTTTTGGGAAGGTGTTTTGGATATATATATATATATATATATATATATATATATATATATATATATATATATATATATATATATATATATATATATATATATATATATATATATATATATATATATATATAAAATATATATATTTACTTTTTTATTCAGTCTGATATATGTGTATATATATTATCTACTGGCGGTCGCCAGTAGGTAGTTATAGTTAGAACCTAGTTTCCACAGGAAAAGCATTGTTTGATTTGCTTAGAACTTTGGCGTCATTTAATGAATCTTTGTGAAATTTTCCAAAAAGTTGCACATTTTAGGTCAGCTCCTATCTTGAAAGTTTAGGGGTGAGGGCTGAGAAAAAAGGTGGATCCCAAAACGCGTTTTCCCCATGTTAAATTCCATAGGCAATTTTGTGATGAGCTAGACCCCCTGACACATTGTAAATTGGGGGATTAAGTCCCCTTCAATCCTGAGGGTCCCTGCGGGCAAACTAGCCCAACAGGTACCTCCAGTACGCACCAGGGAGCTGCATTGCAGAGAGGTGTTGAGAGGCCACGCCCCTTTTTACACCTCTCTGCAGCACAGATCTGTGGTGCTTACTGGAGGTAGCTGGTGGGCTAGTTTTAGGAAAAGAGGGGTGAAAAGGTCCTGATCCCTTACTGGCCGTAAATTGAGCAATTAGTTGTGATACATGCCCTTGACAGGGAGAAAATCCCTAGCCCCCTAATGTAGACAAGGTTCAATAATTTTGGCAGGGCAATATTTCCTTCTTATTTTCTCTTAGGAATAATTCCAGTCACACAATGGTTCACTTTATAAGGTGTTTATAATGAATAGTGTTGTCACTCTATCTTTAGAGTGATTGAAAGAACAACCTTCTAGGCATCAAGGTGCATCAGATTTTCACGTGGATGATGTCATCAGTGATGTCATTTGAGATGTCATCAGTGATGTCACTGACCATGTCATGAATGATGTAAGATGTGACATCATCAGCAGTGCATTGCGGGGGCACGAGTTATAGTTAGCTGAACTAACTATAACGGGGGAATTTCTATGGTTCTGTACGAGTGAAATGTCCAACTATCTATAATGTCCCTGAAACCTATGGTTTTTTCAGTGACTTTCTAAGGTTTTTTAAATGCTAATTTCTAACTATAACGTGCCTGAAACCTATGTTTTTTTCTGTAAAAAAAAGAGAAAAATAAATAAATATATATATATATATATATGTATATATATATATATATATATATATATATATATATATATATATATATATATATATATATATATCGTCTAGTTTCACTTGTTCAGTCTGATTCAATTCTCAACACCTACGACCTATGAGCTAAATGACAGAACAGCATAATCCTGAAGAAAATCGGGGTATTTCAATAAGATATTCTTTATTGTCAGATTGCAAACATATGTGACTGCTCTCAAGGGTGTGAAGAGTAATGAGTGGCCTGAAATGTTCCCATAGAAAATGGTATTTTGACCAACTCCTTTTGCTGACATCATACGAGGTGGTGTGTCCAAATAAAGGAGGGGTGAAAAAGCATGAATATCTGATAACCTATCAGACCACAGAGCTTAGTGAGTTCAGCATACCAAAGGTAATTTCTTTGTCTAACTGTCAGACTTCTTCTACAAATCACAATCCTTTCCCACAAGGTAAGAAAACAGGTGCATTGCATTTAAGAAGCAAACCCTTTAGTCATTTCAGCTTGCTCTGCACGTGCAGTGCTTGTTCGTTGTGTGTGAATACCTTTCTTTTGTTTAAGCTCCAGCTCTTCTATATGTGAAGAAAACTTACTGTGCATTACTTGTGGTTGTGTGTAAATAAAGTATGCACACGTGTAGCACATGTTTTAGCTGTTCCATTTGTAAGGAACGGGTACACCACATGTTCCTGCAGCTTTATTTTTAACTAAACACCAAGACCACGCTTTGTGGTACCAGCTTTGTTTGTTGGAAGGTTTGCACTTTCGGGGAATAGATGGTTCATTCTTGATATATTGTGGGCATTACAAGCATAATTGTGGCTATATTTGGCACAATGATGACCTTGACATTATTGTGCCCACGCATGACATATAATGTGCATTCTTAGCATAATTATGTCTGGTACAATAATGTCCCTAGCTTAATGGTGGCCATCCTTGACATATTCTGGGCATTACTAGCAGAATTGTGGCTACATTTGGCACAATGATGACCCTGACAATATTGTGCTTACCCTTACATATTATGTCCATTCTTAGCATAATTCTGTCTGGTACAATAATGCCCCTATCTTAATGGTAGCCATCCTCAACATATTGTGGGCATTCTTTTTTTTTTTACAACTCTTTTTATTTAATATTCATCTACATATAGCGAATCACACAATACAATCAAAATCACTTCAGGCACGACGTACCAGAACATACATCATTTACAATACACATCATTGGGATAAATCACGGGGAGAGTAAGTCACACAGTTCACAATTTTGAGGGGGAGGGCAAATATCACCATGATAAGAATTCCACGCACTCCAAATTCGTGACCACTTTTTAGGGCAGCCGCAAGCCACAAGGACTGTCTTTTCTAGGAACATGCACCAGTCCAGGTTTGTTTCCCAAGTTCTCAATGTGGGTGGTGTTACTGCTCCCCAGGCATGCACAATATCTCTTTTTGCTATCATCAACCCCAGAGTGACCCATTGTTTCTGATGTGCATTTAAATCAGTAGGTTCCCAAATGTTCAGGAGACATCTGCGTGCCTCCGGGTGGATAACCATTTCAAGCACCACGCAAATAACCCTGCGTATTTCCCTCCTATATGTCTTATTGTGGGCATTCTTGACATAATTCTAGCTATTCCATACATACTGGTGTTTCTGGCATAAGGGCGGCCAGCATCGAGATATTGTGACCATTGTTAATACAGCCCTGGCCATCCATTGTCAAAATGCTTGCTGTGGAATAAAGGTAGGCAACTTTTTATATTGTGGGAATTCTAATGATGAATGATAACTGAAAACAGAATATATTCCTACAAGCAGTTGTAAATGATGAAAATGACAGGCTGATGGTTGCGGACCAAACATATACTTACTCAAATTTAAAGGCTGGTTGCTTAGCACAAATATTATTTTGAGTGCGGGAGACTGGCATGGATTGATGATCAGCCAGGAAGAATACATGTGAGGATCAAACACATAAAGAAAGAAGTTCCCTATTCAGCCGGAATCAGGAGTACCAGAGTTTACAGACAGGGACAGAGGTAAAGAGACCAACAGACAGGCCTGCCCGCGCACACAAGGATGAATATGAGCTACACACACATTGAGTGACGAAAAATACACAGCACTGACATGGAATGTCAATGGGCTAGGTAACAAGATCAAGAGGGTACTGGTAACAAGACACATTAGGAAACTTAAGCCTGACTTTTTTTTTGCAGGGAACCCACCTGCTGGGTACGCATTGTGCCTTTATCGCGAGGGGGTCATATACAACCCTCGCACATATGGGATTTTTTCCGGGGGCACAAAGAGTCGCTATACTGATTTAAAGCCCTCCCCCCTTTCACACAACTAAAACTTGGACAAATCCCAGTGGGACCTACGTCGCTGTTCAGGGGAACTGGGGACAACGAGAGCTAACATTAATCAGTGTCTACACCCCGCCAAGACTGCGACCCCAAACCTTAGAGGCAATCGCTAGGATACTATTATAATCAGGCCCCTCTACGCACATCATTGGAGGTGACTTTAATGATGTAATCGACCCTGGTCCCTGGCAGAAAAATGAGAAGCTAGAGGAAGACGTAAGACGTTGTCATTTGAAGAGAGCTATGCAGGGATTTGTTGAGTCCAACGGGGTGGGAGCTGAGCGGGATAGCGGATCTGACAGTAGCAGCGACATGTAGAGATTAGCGATTGGGCAACTTCCTAACTAAGGGGCTCAATATGATTGCGGACGGACTTGAGTCCGTCCGCGACCATCGAGGAGGAGGGAACCTCCGCATTGCCTGCGGAGTTCCCTCCTCTCCAATTAGGATGTGACCGCCACCTTGGCGGTCACATCCTCTATTTTTAACATTGCAGCGGGTGCAGCTTCAAGCTGCACCTGCCGCAATGTTAAAAATGCATACATTGCATTTGTATGCAGAAAGCGGCAGGCACCGCGCGGTGCCTGCCGATTACTGCATACAAATGCAGGGGGGTACCATAGGTACCCCCATGTACACCCCTCACCCCCCCTTCACCCAGGGGGCCCGCAACGGGCCCCCGCAGTGAAGCTCCGTATGCTTTTCCACGGCAGAAAGCCCGCCGTGGAAAAGCATTTCTTTTTGGGCATCCTAATATGGCTGGCGGTGTCTGAGAGACACCGCCACCATATTAGGGCTTTTCCGCCGCGGTTGTAAGCCAACCGTGGCGGAAAAGCTGCGGACGTAAACCTGGACCCACCAGCCATCCTAATGTGGCGGTGGGTCTTTGGTGGGTCCGCTGCGGTTTTTCCGTATCCTCCGGGCCGGTGGAGGCTTCCGCCGGCCCGGAGGATACGGAAAAACCAGTATCCTAATCTGCCCCTAAGTATACTGACATGTATATTGCTACGCCATTTTTGTATAAATATTTGTGAAATGTGTACAGGACTCAGATACATCAAGGAAATAAGTTGAAAACCATTACCGTGGGTAACTCTGTTTGTAGCACCGTTCAGTTACGTGTGTGTGAAAACTTGAATAAATAAAGTTTATTAAAAAAAATGATGTAATCGACTCAAGCCTTGACCGCACACACATTGGTCCACTGGTGAACTTCGCGAAGTCACTGTGGCTGACTGACCTTTGGCTGCGACAACATCCATTAGACTGCACTTATTCCTACTTCTCCGCGGCACATAGAGTCTTCTCCATACTCGATTACTTTTTTGCCCCGGTGGGACAGATACGAACAGTGGACAAGGTGGAATATTAATAATAATAATAATAATACAGGATTTTGTAAAGCGCGAACAGCTACCTCACGAGGAGGTGTCCCGGCGCTAGATGAACAAGGTGGGATTCAGACCATGTGAACTAAAAGTGGCAGTGTCTAGCGCGGTTGGGCAAATAGCCAGGTTTTCAGCAAACGCCTAAAACATAGTTCGGAAGGAGCCTGTTGGAGAGCTGGGGGCAGGGAGTTCCAAAGTGCCGCCACATTGGCCGAAAAAGTTCGTCCTCCCAGCCAAGCTCTTTTTGCTCTAGGTACTATAATCTGAAAACGTTTGTTGGATCTGAGGGAGCGAGCTTGCGTGTACCTTGGCAGTCGTGCTTTTAAATAATTAGGACAGTTGCCGTACAAAGATCTAAAAGCCAATGTAAGTGCCTTAAATTTTATTCTGCTTGCTACTGGCAACCAGTGAAGGGAAAGAAGATGCGGAGTACCTTGCAAGGGGCATCTCAGACCACTCACCACTGTGGTTGAAGGTAGGAGAAAGCGGTAGCAGACAACAATCATATTGGAGACTGAATGCCTGGGAGCTCCGCGACAGAACAGTAATGGGAGCGATAAGGAAGGAGTCTGATTTATTCTTTCAAGAGAATGAGGGCTCAGTGGCCTCGGTTACCACCCTCTGAAATGCCTATAAGACAGTGATTTGAGGTAGGGTGTAGGATGTCATAGCATGAAAACGTAGGGAAGACACTCAACAAATAGAAACCCTGGAAGGTAAAATCCTGAAACTTAAAAGAAGCAGTACCCCAGATACTGAGGCCACTCTACTATGACAAATAGCAGTTACACACAGGGAACTTCGACCCCTAGCAGAACGGGAGGTGCAGACCCAAATTCAGGCCACACACCACAGACTTTACGAGGCGGGAGACAGAGCAGGGAAGCCCCTGGCTTGGTTGGGCAGGAGGGAAAGGACGGCAAGCTGGGTGGCCTAGATTCAGGAGATGCAAAACGACATGTAAGCGCACACACCATAGCGGGGATATTCGCATGCTTTTACATGTAATTATATGAGGTTAGGCCACTAGCAGACGAATTGCAGATAGCAGAGCATCTCAGTGGTATAGAGACCCCCATCTTGCAGAGAGAAGATAGGAAAGCCCTGGAGACGAAAATGACCCTGACTGAAGTACTAGACACCATCAATAGACAAAAATCAGGGAAAACTCCAGGACCAAACGGGCTACTAATGGAATTCTTCAAGCAAAATGCTGGTTTGTTAGGCCCTCACCTCCTAAACATGTTCCAGGCGACACGGGAAGAGGAATCACTCCCATTAGATCTTTGTCAAGCCACGGTGGTGGTTATTCCAAAGCCGGGTAAGCCCCCAGAGAGCTGCGGATCCTTCCGCCCAATATCATTGCTAAACATCAAAACAAAAATCTTGGCCTCTATCCGAGCGGCACGACTCTTAACGGTGATCACATCATTGATCCACCCTGACCAATCGGGCTTTATGCCTGGCTGACCTACTCATTTCAATCCCCATCAACTGGCCAATTGTCTAGACACAGTGAAGAACAGGTCTACCCTGCAGGTGCTCATCTCCCTAGACGCAGAGAGGGCCTTTGACACTCGCGGCCTTTCATGAGACAAGTCCTTGTAAAGTTTGGGTATGGACGAGAATTTATGACCTGGGTGGAGCTACTGCATACCAACCCCAGAGCTAGTGTTAGGGTCAATGGGGTAAAGTTGGCTGACTTCCCCATTAGAAGAGAAACCAGGCAGGGCTGCCCCCTATCTCCCCTACTTCTTGCACTGGTCCTAGAGCCGTTGGATTGCCTGCTCAGGGCCCATCCAGAAATTAGAGGTTTCCAGGATACCGGAGATCATCTTGCAGATGAACGGATATCCCTTTATGCAGATGACATCCTGCTTTACATAACCAACCCTGATACTACACACCTGCTGATACTACAACTGTTTAAGGAATAATGTAACTACGCAGGATACAACATCAGCTGGGGAAAGTCGACTCTCTACCCAGTAGGAGGTTCCATAGACACACGCTCAATACCAGGACATCTACATATTGCCGAAGAGGGCTTCAAATATTTGGGGCTGTAAATTTGCATGAATGAAGCTGACTGCCTTAATCAAAACATGAAGAGGGTTTTGGCAGAATTCTGGGAAGATGTTGCTAGATGGAGATGACTCCCGCTGATGCTGATAGGGAGAGCGGCCATGCATAAAATGATTACTCTCTGTAAACTACTATACATACTCCAAAACACATACCATAGGATCCCAGAGTCTATTTTTAAGACAATTAACAATGAACATTGCCTATTCCTAAGGGATGGGGGCCACCCTAGAGTGGTGTTGCAAACACTGCAGTGTAGTCAATACAATGGTGGAATTGCCCTGCCAGATATTCAAGCTTATTATAGGGCAACACATCTAACTGTAATGAACGAATGGTGTCACGCCCAGGAGATCACCCTACAAACGCCCTGGAGAGGCTCAAATTCTGGAAACATACCTACCTTCACTATCTTTATGGGGGGCGCAGGAGTATGAGACCTACTACCTGCTACACAGAGGACGGTTGTGGCCTGGAAAGGGGCGGAACGTCAGATGACATGGGACAAGAAACTAACTAAAGCCACACCACTATCAGAGGGTAGGCGGTTTATTACAGGTCTCCCAGGGCTGGGATACAGTATGGATCATGATACTAGGTGACATACTAAAAAAAAGGGGACTTAATTACCTTTGCGGCTCTTCAAGCCGAACATCAACTGTCACACACTCAACAATACAAATATTTACAATAGCAACATGCTTGGAGGACACAAAAACCTGACGTTACAGATATCTCCGAATATGCACCACTAGAAGGTAGATTGCTACAAGAAGAGATACCCTCAAAGGCAGTTTCCTGAACATATAAAACCCTAATAAACAACATCCCGACAGAATGATATCCCTCAGGTGGGAGGAAACCACGGGCACTCAATAGGACATAGATTGGGAAGGGAGAATTGATGCACCCAAGAGAGGTTGCGATTAAACTCTGTTTAAGGTTAATACAATTTAAAGTCCTACACAGGGTATACTATGACAGAGAGCGACTCCACGCTATGGGTGGAGCAGAAATGCTCAACTGTTTGCGTTGTAAACCCGATCAAGGCACCTACACACACATGCTATGGGAATGCCAGCATGTACAAAGATACTGGACACAAATAGTGAAGGAACTAAATGATATACTAGAAACACAGATAACTATGGACCCTAAATTGACCATTCTGGGTATCTCTACAGATGTTGATCTCCCTAGATACAAACTCGTATTGAGCAACTTGGGACTGATAGTTACAAAAAGAGACATCACTAGACACTGGGGAGGGGAAGACCTACCCACACTGGCGGAATGGCAGACCAGTATGGACTTGTATATGGGGACAGAGAAAACGACATACACAGCCAGAGGGTTTCCCAAACAGATCATGAAAATTTGGCAGCCATGGCTAAAATACTATAATCTAGAGATGGAGTGGGCTGGGATTGATAATTCACACACCCAGCACGCAGGATATATAAATTGTTGCAGGGCTACCTCATTTGCTAAGAATGTGTGAACAGGGAGGGCCATGTCTAATTCAGAGAGAGGGAGGGGGGAGGGGCATTGGAAAATCAACTTCCATAGTGTAATCTCTGTACCCCTGAAAGTGACAATTGATTGTAACAATGTAAAATCTAATGTGTATAAGGCTCATCTGCTGATGTCTTGGCTGAAGTTTAAACATAAAAACAGTTAAAAAAAAAAAAACATGAAGAAAGGATCTTGTTGTTTCATGGCCTCAGCCATGGCCCGTGCAGGTAAGAGCAGTGGGGCGGGCTGTGGCGGGAGTGTTTCGACAGACGATGATGGGGGAAAATTAATTATTTTATTTTATTTTCCCTCGTCATCGTCTGTCGGAATACCCCCTCACCCGGCCCCACTACCCCACCGCTCTTACCTGCACCGGTTGCGGCTGGTCGTATGCTCTGATAATTATTTTTTAAAACAGGTGTAAGAATAAGATGGCTTTATTGACCTTTACTTAGGAAGAAGGGATGCTACATCGAAGTCACAATACCATTGCCCACGCCCTTTACTGCAACTTTACTAGACTAGATTCACTAGACTAGATTCACGTTCGCAAACTGGTAAAACATGAGTTCAAACAGTCAGTCTGCCCTGTTAAAGTAATGCCTGGTTAGGTAGTGCAGTGCCCATAATTAACTAAGTAAGGGGGTTGTTGGAGTGGTCATTAACTGTAGATAACATACATTTCTCAGTATGTGATCTGAAGAACTAGTAATGACAAGCTGCAACTACTAGGATTCTTCCTAAAGTACAGAAAGAATGCCTCCTCAAATGTAAGTATAATAATATGAGCACTTGAAGAAACTAAGCATCAGCGGAGCTCTTCCCTCACCAGAGCATTAATACAGGTCAATGGGTTCAAACTTTTGAGAGCCCAGACATCTTTGTTCTCATGTTCCACATGAACAGGTTTTTTGGAGGTGAAGGTAGCGTGCTAAAGATTGTTTTCTTTCCTTCTACACACTAGAGTGCAGTTTGGGGTTGCATGGCTCCCAAAGTGTTCTGTTGATTCTATGATTACCTGCTTTAACTCCTTTATTTTAGTTTTTATTGCTTTACCAGTAGTGACTACCAGCAGGAGAGCTTGCGGTAGTCCACAAAGGGTAACCCCCCATTAAGATTTGTATCTCACATGCACTGTTTTTGCGTCTCACTTATAGCCACGTGTCAACATGCCCCAAGACACTGCCTCTCCTCCGATGCCAAACTACAGATTCAGTGGCTCAGTGCGTCTGCGTAGCTGGTGCACCATAGGCGCACATAAGGCGAGCCCATCTACACCCGTCCGGGGCTGGACCGCATCTAGCACAATTGCCCCCCTGTCTATTTTACCCCAGAAACCATCAGTAAGCTGGCATTGGTAAGGGATGAAATTCTCTTGTTTCAAACTGTCAGTAAGAATCCCTCTTTTGCTATGCTCCACCCGCAGGTAGACCTAGGCAACACTATATGTGCCTCGTGTAATTTCACGCTCAATAATTTGAAAATCGAAGATATCTCCCTATTGTATTCAAGGATTAGAAAGAATGTAGCACATACCAAGCCTGTGGAATGTACATTATTAAATGCAAGATCCCTGATAGATAATAAAGTAGAATTTAATGATTTCATCAATTCTAAAAGAGTAGATCTAGCAATTATAACAGAAACATGGGCGAAGCCATCGGCAGACCCTGACCTCATAGCCACTCTACCTACAGGCTACTCCATCGACAGATTAGATTGTTTGAACAAAAGAGGAGTAGGTCTTGCTATCATTTGTAAAAGCCACCTCAGTTCTACCTTTTCTCCCTTTCCTCATAATGTCAACTATGAAGCTGTTGCTTTCAAAGTAAGACTTAATGCCGAAACCACCTTCAATGGCCTCCTTATCTATCGAGCACCGAGTCCCAGATCTGTATTTGCCCTACAACTGAGTCTTGGTTTATAATTCATATTTGACACCACTAACTACACCATACTTGGTGATTTTCATTTCCACCTTGAGAATGGCTCTGACAAAGTCACTGGGTCCCTAATAGAAATTATAGCTATTTTAGGATTAAACCAGATAATTGACAACCCCACCCATGTAGCAGGACACACCCTTGATGGGATTTTTACTGTCAATCCCCTGCTGAATTTCATATGGGCATACCACTCTCACGGTCCGATCACACAATGGTAATGTTAAACATCTCACCTATGGAAAAAGAGCTTCCTCCCACATTACCACTTACAAACAAGAGAATACGCCCTTGGCACAAATTAGACACCAAGGGGCTTCACTTTTACACCGATGGTGCGTCACTTTTAGTGACGCACCAGTGGAGTAAAAAATGTACCTTGTTGCACCACATTTACAAAGTGACGCATCTAGGTAGATGCGTCACTTTGTAAACCCCTGCGCCACATTATTCCTGCGCCAGGTATAATGTTTGCAAGGGGGGCGTTTTGTCACAAGAAAGAGTCATAGAAGTGACGCAATGAAATCTACAAGATTTCACTGCGTCATTTCTTGGACGCTAATGCGTCAAAATCTAATGCCTGCCTCATGGCAGGCGTTAGATAGACGCAGGCCCTTTCACATGGGGCTTGCCCCATGTGAAAGTACACATTGCTGGAGTTGCGTCACTTTTGTGACAAACTCCAGCAATGCGTCACTTTTGCGCCTACAGATACGCCAAAAATACTGATGTATCTGTAACTCCTTGCGACATGATGCGTCATACTGTAAATATAACACATCATTAGTGTCGCAGGGAGAGCGCAGTGAAAAGTGACGCATCGCTGTTTTCACGCAGTGATGCGTCACTTTTCATAAATGAGGTCCCTAAAGTTTTGAATCTATCCTCACTAAAACATTACCCACTTAAGTTATAAATTTAGACCACACTGTTGCCAACTTCCACTCCTGGTTAGACAGCGTGGTCAATCAACTTGCTCCTGTGATAAAATCAACAAAGCATAGATGATTACTTTCTGAACCCTGGTACTCGGCTTAAAATACAAAAGAAATTGCGCCGCAAATCAGAAAGGCAATGGAGACGGCAATACAATATTGCAGATAAAGACGTACACAAAAATTCCCTAAGGGAATTTTAAGATTATGATTTTCAAAGAAAAATCATCTTTATTTACTAAACAAATTGAGTCACCCAAACATTCTATTAAAGGACACTTTAAAACAGTGAAATCGCTATCTAAGATCTCGCAGAATAGCAGCACCAATGTAAGCCAGATTTTTTGTGATACACTTGCCTCTTTCTTCCAAAACAAAGTAGAGGAAGTTTTCGTCAGCTTCTCAGCAAAACATATAGTGACATCTACATCGCTACATCACCAATTACTAATTCAGAACTTTTAACATCATTCTCCTCCCTCATAACTCAACAGGTACTAAAATTGACAAAATCCATTAAATCTTACTCTCCTGAGGACCAATGCCCCCCCTCAAGTTCTTAAAAAAATCTTAAATAATTTCTAGTCAGTTGAAAAATATCTTTAACTATATATTCCTTACACGTTATTTTTAAAAGTTTGGAAGAGAGCTTCCATCCTACCTCAAATAAAAAGAACGAATCTCCTGCCATCTGATCTGAGTAAGTACTGGCCCATATTCGGCTGCCATTTCCAGCAAAGATCATAGACAAGGCTAAGATCTAACAGCTGACAGTCTTTATTGATGCTAATGATTTTTTAGATGCTACTCAAATTGGCTTCAGGCGACAACATAGCACAGAAACTGCATTAATTGTTGCATCAGATAATATAAGAGCCCATATCAGCAGAAGAGAAATTGCTGCCCTTACTGTGTTAGAGCTCTCTACAGCTTTTGCCATAGTCAATCATAATATTTTGATTGACGGTCTTTATTCCTTTGGGATCAGAGGTACAGCCCATGCCCTCTTATCATCCTTTTTGTCTGAACGAGTAGCAATTTATGGTTTTGTAACTCATTCCTTCACTCTTCCCTATGGTGTTCCACAGGGTTCTTTAAGCCCCACTCTTTTTAACTTATATATTACACCACTGTCCAAACTTATAAAGACTTTTGGGTTCTCAGTCATTTCCTCTGCTGATGACACCCAAATTGTGATCTCGGTCTCAGGAAACCCAGATCACACAGCTACCAACTTCCATAATTGCACGAAAAGCTTTGGAGATTTGATGAATTATATTTGTTTGAAACTTAACTCAGGAAAAACTGAGATTCTCTTTTTTGGAAACGTCACATCATATTTGTCCTCTAGTTGGTGAGCACCATGATATTGGTGCCTTTTCAAAGCCATCTGACAAAGCAGGGAATTTAGGCGTAATTATTGACAATCGACTGACTTTTAACAACCAGGTCAATCAAATTACCTCCTTTGTCTTTTACATCTTAAAAACAATTAAGAAAATTCTCCCATTTATAACTAACAATCTTGAAAAGACAGTAAACACTGCATTAATCCTGTCCAAATTAGACTATTGCAATGCGCCGTTCATTAACATACAGCAAAAGCTGATACCTAAATTGCAAACCTGCAAAATGCGGCAATACATTTGGTGTATGGACTTCCCAATCATCAATCAGCAATTTTTGCACTTAAGAAATACACTGGTCACCAATACAAAAGAAAATGGCCTTTAAGGCCTTGTGTATCACCTTCAAGGCGCTGCACAGTATGGGATTAGACTATCTAAGTCAAACCTTTTCTTGGTACATTCCCCTTAGACCCGTATGCCCCATGGCTACAAAAGATTTTGTAGTTCTCAAAGTTAGGAAATCTTATTGAGGAGGCAAGAGCTTTGTGGTTGGCTCAGCTAAATTGTGCAATTCCCTTCCACTCGAATTGAAAGAAATCAATAATCTCCTAAAGTTTAGGAAAGGCCTTAAAACACAGCTTTTTAATTAACAACTCATTTAATTTTTTAGAATGACTAGGAAACAAACAATCTTAAATTGCTACCTAACAAGGCAGCACCAAGACACCCTTGGGTAAACAAGCGCTCTATAAAACTAAATAATATAATGTCTTTCTTTCAACCTCATCTCATCCTATCATTTCTTTCATCTATCTGCTCAAAGAGTGTGGGGATGCCTAAGAATCTGTTGACATCGCTGATTCTCATTCGGTACACTATAGAGCAGTTTCTTAACCTGTGGTCCTAGGAGCCCTGAGGGTCCGCATCACATACTATGGAGATCTGCAACTGCTTGGAATAATAACTAATATTAATAAAGTTTGTATAAAAGGGCAGAATGTAAAGTTGAAAATGTTAAAACATTCTGTAAATAAGAAGAAATTGGAAATTGGAAGCTAAAAATTCAGTTAGTATCCTCAGATTGATTTGTAGGATCAGTGCAACAGCATCAAACCAAATACAGTATGGACGATGCATGGCCTCAATTGAATTTCGAAAAGCACCAACCTTCCCATTAAAATGGTATGTTTCATTTTTTTGAATTTGTTAGTGAATTAATTAAAACATTTCATAATTTTTGCATTTGTTTGATGAAGGACTTTCTGCAATTTTGGCAATTGCTTTGTAAAACAAATCTCTGATATTCGTTATCCCTGTATTGCAAAATGACTCAGTGGGGATCCCCAGATTCCTTTATTTTTTTAACTTTATTTATTATTTTACAAAAAATACACAACACAAAAATATACTGAGTCATGGTTACAATATTCACGAACACATAAATCTAAATCCGGACACGATAGCATTTATATATAAAGAAAAGAAAAAAGGAGAAAAGACAGTGGAGCGGATACAAAAAGTTAAATCGATACCCATTATAGAAAATAAGAAGCATAATTGAAAGAGAAGGCTAGATATCAAAAGAAAGGGAGATTTTTCAGAGCTTGGACCAATGCTCTAGTGGGGCCTAAATCTTAGAAGCCAACCGACGCCTTCTTCTCCCCCTTAACAAATACATGGAAGACTCCAAATTATGCCAAGCTAGCATCCTAGCTCTCCAATTAAAAAAGTAGGAGCTTCCAAACTTAGCCACTGCGAGGTTATACAAAGCGGTATCATTGCCATGGCTATAAACAAAAATGCGTATTCACACCCCAGTATGACCAATGCTGGAGAAATCTCCACCGGGATGTTAAGCACCTCGTTGATAAAAACTTCAATATCCCCTAGAAAGTCCCTCCAATTTGGGCACAAATAGAACATATGAATTGCGTCTGCCGCTTGGAATCTACACCTGGAGCAGGAGTCTCCATTTCCCCCCCCCCATTTGCCAATCTTAGCCAGAGTGAGATATAAGTCAAACATAGCCATATAGCTTTGCGACTGTCAGCTGCCTGAAACTAGAACTTAGCTAGCTAATTCCAACGCGGGTCGCAAATCCACTCCTGTGATACCCAATTTCCCCACCCACTTAATATTCTGAGCATCCAAGACATCAGGAAGGTCTGATAAGAGACATCAATAGATAGCACCTATTCTGGCCCTCCTTTTAAAAAGTTCCATCACAACAATGTTATCATAGATAGTGGGAGTATTCTGATAGTATTTATCTAAGAAGCTCCTGATTTGAAGATATTTAACAAAATTGCTGGAATGCAAATGGAACTTTTCCCTTAGAGAGGAGAAAGAGACCAGCTGCCCGTCAAGACCCAGGTCCCTAAATTCTTTCAGGCCCATACTCTGCCATTTAAAAATAACACTATCCTGAAATATAGATGGCAGCACACTTACAGCATTGAAGGGCGTATAGCAATTAACCTTCGAGATAATGAGCTTATGGCGGATTTTCTGCCAGACTGAAAGCACGGCCCAGATAACTTTAAACCTTGTTTTTTTTAAATAACTTGGCTCCAGCACCCGTGTTAAGATGCCCTTGGCAGTGTCCCCAGGGCTATCTCATATATGGGTGGCCTCGTACATAGGGGAACATCTGCCCTATCATCCAGCAATGGTGGCCCAAAGTGTTGCAGCATGGCAGACCAGTAATAGAATAAAAGATTAGGGACCGCCCAACCCCCGCGATCCCTGGGAAGGCAGGTCCACTTAGCCGCTCTTCGTGCCCGGCGATAACCCCAGAGAAACCGAAGACAAATTCTCTCAGCCCTAGCCAACGTTGTCTGTGAGATCACCAGAGGGATTGTCCTGAATAAGAATAAAAACTTTGGAAGGATAAACATTTTCAGAACGTTGCAGCGGCCATACAGTGACAGATGCAAATTATCTAGCCTCTCCAACTTAGTATTGAGGAAGTCAACAACCGGGAGGAAGTTTAAATCCGAGATTCCAGTAACTGCAGAAGAAATTTGAACCCCAAGATATGTTGCTTCCGTTACAACAGACACTTCAGAAAGGGGCATGGTTTCTGACAGAATGACCTGGGTTTTTGTAATATTTAACTTATATCCGGAAAGTGCTCTGAATTGTGCAGCCAGCGTCTCTAAAGCAGGGAAGGCAGATCCAACATTGTTAGTTAAAACCACTATATAGTCGGCATAAGCCAGTGTCTTATACTCTACCCCCTTAATCCTAATCCGACAGACGTCTTCGCTCGCTTCAATTATGCTAAGAAAGGGCTCGATATACAGGACAAAGAGCAGGGGCGAGCAGGGGCATCCTTGTCTGGTTCCCCTGCTGATGTTAAAGCACCCTGACTCTTGCCCTGAAATGCGAATTGTAGCAACTGGAGAGATATATAATGACGGAAGGGCCTGGATGACCTCAGGGCTAAAGCCCTTCCAGCGCAACAGAGCCCACAGGAACCCCCAGGAGACCCTGTTAAATGCCTTCTCGGCGTTCAACAGGATCACACCTAGCGGGGATCCTGTGGTCTGGGCCCAGTCCAGGATAACAATTACTCGACTATATCCCTGCCCGGGATAAACCCGTGCTGGTGCAGCGAAACCGGGGGGCGATGACCTGAGCAAGTCTAGTGGATAGGATTCTAGAATTTTTACTATTGGTATTAATAAGTGAAATTGGCTGATAGGAAGAAGGATTTAGCTCAGGTTTACCTTTCTTTTTAAACAATACCACCGTGGTTTGGCTCCAGGAGTCAGGTGTGACACCACCCTGTGCGGCCCTGAACACTGACAGCATATCCTGGCTGACCAATGCAGAGAACGACTTGTAAAATTCTAAAGGGATAGAATCCGGGCCAGCGGCCTTCCCATTGGCCAAAGTTTTAATTGCTGCTTTAGCCTCTTCCAAAGTGATTGGGGCAGAAAGTACCTCATTCTGCTCTGGTGTGATTACCAAAGTGTCTAAGCTCTGGAGAAAGTCATCCGCCAAAGTCTTACTTTGGGAAACACCGAAATCCTCATCATACAACGATGTATAAAAACTCTTAAAGACATCCATTACCCCCACTGGAGTATCCTGAATATGGCCCTGCTGGTCCAAGACTCAGACAATGCGATTTGCAACACTTTTCTGTTGTAATCTTTTAGCAAGAATTTTGCCAGAATGTTCGCCAAATTCTTACATCAGCGTGCGAAATTGCACATATTTTGCGGCTAGATCCTGGCCAAAAAAAACTCCAAAAGTTTAGATTTTAATATGGCAACCGCCCTCTGACTCTGATCGGTCTCCCGGCTAAGCTGAATATTAGTTGTTAATTCCAATTCTGCCACCCGTAGCTCCTCAAAGCGGCTTTTAATCTGCGCCTGCATTCTCTTCCAGCTATAAGCTGCAAAGCTTTTTGTCTCGCCCCGCAATGCAGCCTTAAATGTGTCCCAGACAATACAGTCTGAGGTAGTTCCCCTATTGATATTCATGAATTCAGTAATCCAACATTCCATATGGTCCCGATATGATTGATCCAGAAGGAGCTTTCTCTCGAATGTCCAGGATCTAGGGAATTTAATAGAGCGCTCCCAAGGACATTCCAACTCGAATGCATTATGATCTGATATAGTCCTTGGCAGGATAGCAATGGTGACCGCCCCTACATACTGATCAGAAACAAAAAAATAATCTAAGCGAACCATTTTGTTATGGGGAACAGAATAATATGTATAACCATCTTTGTCTTGATTATGACAGTGCCTTGCGTCAATCAGACCATGCTCTAAGACTACAGTCTGAAGGGCCTTAAAATCCCGAGATTTCCTGGCAGAATAATTTTTATCACTTACTAGATTAAATTGGCTTGGCAAATTAATATTAAAATCCCCACAAAAAAACATTGGGTGTGCCCATGCTGCTAATTCGATATTTACATATCTAATAACTTCCGGGTCGTCTAGATTGGACCCATAGATCCAGCACACAGATAAAGACCTATTATTTATAACAATTTCAGCTATCGCCCACCTGCTGCCTTATCCTCTTTAACTTTCTTACTAGACCCTACTCCTTTCTTTAGCAGAATAGCCAGACCTCTGATCATGGATGTCTGGCGGGAACAAGCTATAAGATCGTAGCCAGGCAGTTTTAGAGATTCGCGCTTCCCCCATGGTGTGTGGGTCTCTTGCAGACATAGTATTTCAACCTTCATTGTTTGAACAATCTTAGACAACAGCCCCCGCTTTTTCCCATCATTCAGCCCGCAGATGTTCCATGAACTAAGTCGCAACCTATTCTGCCCCATTAACTAAAAAAATAGATCCTGCCCTCCACTGATATAGAACATATTTTTAATCATCATCATCATCCAGAAAATGAGAAAGAAAAAACTGTTACAACCCCTGTCAACACCGGTTCCACGACTAGGACTCAAAACCAAAAAAAGACTCACCCACCACACCCACCATACCCCCCACATTCCCCCACACCATCACCCTGAGCCCACCCCGAACCCCTCCCACCCAACCCAGCCCAACCCCCTCACCCACCTTATGTGGCAACAGGACCGAAGTCCTTGCGATGGTTTAGGTTGGTACCCCCCACTCTCCCCTGGATCCTACCCCCCGCCTTTTACCAACATCTGAGGGCCCGCACTGATCACCAAACAAGAGAATACCAAATGTAACAGAAAAGAAAGAAAGAGAGATCAGATCTGCCCTCATTATAATACATCATCATCAGTGGATACCCCGACCCTAGTAAACAGCAAAAACAAATTGTTAAATAAATAGAGTTCAAGAATTCCTTCGCCTGGACCTCAGAAACAAAATACCTAGTTTGCCCCTGATAAATTACTTTCAGCTTGAACGGGAAGAGCAGGAAAAGATTGTGCACCCTTAGCCTGAAACAGAGCGATTACCTGGGGAGCTGCCACTGCCGCTCAACAGTCACTGGACAAAAGTCTGGTCTGACAAAAAATTTGCAGCCCTTCCCGGCCCTCCTCCTATCTGGTCTGGCAAGATCATACATTTTCTCCCTTGCCAAAAAGTTATTTAAGCAAATGAGAATTGCTTGTGGCTTGTCTCCAGATGAGTCAGAGATGTGCTTCTTCTTAAACGGGAAGCGATGCGCCCGTTGGACTTCCAGCTGCCAGTCTCACTGCGTGACCTCCAGGAAGGCTTCGGTAAACAGTTCCACAACAAACTGCCTGACGTCTTGACCTTCCTTGCCTTCATCAATCCCTAAAATCCACAAGTTGTTCCTTCTAGCCCTATTTTCTAGGTCGGTCAGCTTCCATAGCATATCCTCCCTTTGGTCTTTAATTTCATCAGCAAGTCCCTTCTGAGTGGCCATCACATCTTCCAAAGTAGAAATGCGCTCCTCAGCTTCAACAATCCTGGCAGCAAAGTCCGAGCAAGTTTTCGCAACTCTACAATTTGAGTTTTACATCCTGCGACAGGCTCCCTGCGTACGTGCACTCTCCTGTCGCGTCTCCTCGCGATGGGCTGTGATAGTTTGGTAGATAATAGATAAGATAAGGTCATTTCAGCTGGAGGCTCTGAGGGGGGTGGAGGCACCCATCCTATCACCTGCAGCAATAATAGAGCCACCCCCATTGGCTAGGCCAAGCTGTGCCGACAGAGAGTAATCCCAAGCCATTGAGGGGAGAGACCCTGGACCATTGCTTATTGTTCCCGGCCCTTGGACTTTGAGCTTCGTAGCTTTGCGAACCTCAATTGAATTTTGAAAAGCTCCAACCTTCCCATTAAAATGGTATGTTTCAGTTTTTTGTATTTGTTAGTGAATTCATTAATACATTTCATAATTTGTGCATTTGTTTGATGAATGACTTTCTGCAATTTTGGCAATTGCTTTGCAAAACAAATCTCTGAAATTCGTTATCCCCGCATTGCAAAATTACTTAGTGGGGGTCCCCAGATTCCAATGATGATTCAGTGGGGATCCCAGGATTCCAGTAATAATTAACTTGGGGTCCACAGAAGTCAAAAGGTTAATAACCACTGCTGCAGAGCTGTTTGGGTAGTTATGAGAAATCTGCCATCCTTAGGCGTATGCTTCCTTTTCATGGATATGCTTGCATCAAATCCTTATCAACAAGATGTTCATGCTACCCCATGGAAGGCACTTCAGGTTTAACTGTTCCCATCTCAATCAAATATCCCGGAATATAAATCCTTATTTTGTCCCTGTAAGACTTATGAGGCCCCTACATGAAAACTGGACCTGGAATCCACCAGCTGACTTTGGCCATGAGCTGTTTGGTCATTTAAAGAAGCATCAGCTTCTTGGCCAACATTACCCTGCCCTAGGTTGGAGAAAGCTTGGGCAAGTCAGAGGTAACTCTGGGTAGTTACCTCAGTGGTGGCATTGGATTTGTTAGGTAGGTGCAATGTGGGTCATTCACGGTTTGCTTGCCAGGCATCCAGACCATTAAGTGTCGGAGACCCTGCCTCAGCTGCCTCACTGCAACACACCTATCAAGTTTTTTCTTTTGTTTCTGTCATACCAGAATACTTGCGTGAAACTGCAGCATGTCAACCAGCGAGACATTTCTTGGCAGTATGGTTGGCATCGTCTGTGTAATTTTGTTTTCCAAAAGCAAATCCATAAAGCAGGGAGTTGGTTTGTAAAAGGTAAAACCAGTTCTCCTGATGCATATAAGGTGCACTGGGTGGAATTAATTGATAATTTATTCTTGCCATGGTGAAAACAGATACAAAACACCCAACGTCGGAATCCCTTCCTGTAATATGGCGCCTGCAGATGTCATTGGGCCGTCTGTTCTAGAATAGCTTGCCTGTCCTGCGGGCCAGCTGAGTCTCCACCCTCAGAAATTCAGTGGTCGCCTGCCATTATGTTATGCAGGGAATTACTAGGAAAGTGGACGAGACTGTTGACGGTTATGGGCAAATGTCTCATAACCTCAAATGAACCCCTTAGTTTTAGGCTGAGTGGAAGAGGTGGGATGTGGCCACCTTAGTCCAGTCCTCAGTAGTAACTGACTCACTTGATGGAAAATTACCAGGAGAATTCCTGTGAGCATTCTCAAAAAGATACCTTATGGCGTAAATGAGATGGGAGTCTGAGACACCCTTTCTTTATCTCTCTCCTGTGCAGGACTGAGGTATGCAGACTGATGTTGGGAGTGAGAGGTTTCTCATCCGCACCACCAAGAAGAAATCCCTGAAGGAACGACTGGACAACAACGCCCACGACAGCAAAGAGCTCTTCACTATCGTCAAGGAGTTCTCCAACCCCAGCACCGGCACCAACGACATCACTCCGTCACAAGACCTCTGCGACTCCCTCGCCTCGTTCTTCCACCGCAAGATCGCCGACATCCACAACAGCTTCGGCGCCCCACCCACGCACCCAACCGTCGAACCAACGCCCCCCACCGCCACCCTTCGCACCTGGACCACGGTGACCACCGAAGACACAGCCCGCACGATGAACACCATCCACTCCGGATCACCGACCGACCCCTGCCCACACCACGTCTTCAACAAGGCCGACTCCACCATCGCACCCCAACTCCGGAACATCATCAACGCCTCCTTCAACACCGCCACCTTCCCGGAGAGCTGGAAGCACGCCGAGATCAGCACCCTCCTGAAGAAACCTACAGCGGACCCCACCGATCTCAAAAACTTCAGCCCCATCTCGCTCCTCCCTTTTCCTGCTAAAGTCATCGAGAAGATCGTCAACAGACAGCTGACCGCCTTCCTCGAGACGAACGGATCCCTCGACCCCTCGCAGTCCGGCTTCAGAGCCAACCACAGCACCGAGACCACCCTCATCGCAGCCACCGACGACATCCGGACCCTGCTCGACAAGGGGGAAACAGTGGCCCTCATCCTCCTGGACCTCTCCGCTATGTTCGACACGGTCTGCCACTGCACCCTAGTCCAGCGCATCAGCAACATCGGTATCCAAGAGAAGGCACTGGAGTGGATCATCTCGTTCCTCGCCGGAAGAACACAAAGAGTCCGCATCCCCCCGTTTCGCTCCGAGGCCACCGAAGTCATCTGTGGCGTCCCGCAAGGATCTTCACTCAGCCCCACCCTCTTCAACATCTACATGAAACCTCTCGCAGCCATCGCACGCCAGCACAACCTCAACATCATCTCTTACGCCGACGACACCCAGCTAATCCTCTCCCTCACCAGAGACCCCGACACCGCCAGAACCTGCCTACACGAAGGGATGAAAGACGTCGCCGAGTGGATGAAGGACAGCCGCCTGAAACTGAACTCGGACAAGACGGAAGTCCTCATCCTGGGATCTTCGCCCTCCGCCTGGGACGACTCCTGGTGGCCCCCAGCCCTGGGCACCGCACCCAAGCCAACCGACCACGCACGCAACCTGGGCTTCATCCTGGACCCCTCCCTCTCGATGACCAGACAAGTCAACGCCGTCTCCTCATCGTGCTTCAACACCCTGCGTATGCTTCGCAAGATCTTCCGCTGGATACCGACCGAGACCAGGAAGACTGTCACCCAGGCACTCGTCACCAGCCGACTGGACTACGGAAACGCCCTCTACGCCGGAACCACAGCCAAGCTACAGAAAAGACTCCAGCGCATCCAGAACGCCTCCGCCCAACTCATCCTGGATGTCCCCCTACGCAGCCACATCTCCAGCCACCTGAGGAACCTGCACTGGCTCCCCGTCGACAAGAGGATCACGTTCTGGCTCCTCACCCACGCACACAAGTCTCTCCACGACCTGGGCCCCAAGTACCTCAACGACCGCCTGACCTTCTACACGCCCACCCGCCAGCTACGGTCCACCAGCCTCGCCCTCGCAGCCGTACCACGCATCCAAAGAGCCACCGCCGGAGGAAGATCCTTCTCTTACCTGGCTGCCAAGGCTTGGAACTCACTCCCCATCCACCTTCGGCTGACCCAGGACCATCTCGTCTTCAGGAAACAACTCAAGACCTGGTTGTTCGAGCAGTAGCATACCCCTCCCCCCAAGCGCCTTGAGACGCTCCCGGGTGAGTAGTGCGCTATACAAATGGCATGATTGATTGATTGATTGATTGATTGATTGATACTGTGCAAGACTGAGGCTGAGATTGCTCATTCCCCTATCTATATGCAGATAGTATGATAGCTTAGTAGGTTAGGTGTTCACGGAAGGATTCTGAATCAAACTTTCGTCCTTCTTGAATAAAATGACTTTTACTGAGTTGGGAAATCACTGCTATAATATGAGTACCAAAAAGCGATTTACTTTGTAGCATGAATTGTGTAACTGTAAAATATTGTTTGCTCACAAATTCAAAGTAGGGCCTAAAGGCAATTTAGGTCAGAGTGTGTGTGTTATAAAAAAACATTCTACAACTCTAATTTACAACAAACTTGAAATACACAATAGGGCCTAAAAGCAATTTAGTTCACAGTGTGTATGTTATACAAAGGTGTTCAACTCCCTTATTTACAATCTTGTAAGTTTATCCCTGTTAAAATTAGTAATCAGCAATATACAATGTCACTTTTCCTTTATCACGATTCACAACTGTGTGCACATTCCACGGCGCCCCTACAAAAGAATGAATGTGCTTTCAAACATAAATTCCATCTTCTGTTCTGCAGCTTGCCATTCCTCAATTGTGGACCTTCCCTTTAATCCAATACGCACGCCTCTCTGATCTTTTCTGTACAGCTGTCAACCCATAAATGAGAACAGGAGGGTGGAACGGTAGTGGGGATACATTCAAACCAATCCTATTTTGCAAATAAATGTGGTTGTTATCAGTTCTCTGCACACAGTTTCACAAGATAAGTAAATATTTTATCTTGTGGTGGGTCAGGGGTCTTGGTCGTGCACTGGGTTATATAAACAGGGAATTACCACTAAGCAACACAAGCATTTCTGCCACCACTCCTCATCTTTATTGTGTCCGAAGGGGCGCAACGCACCAAATATGATGAAAACCACTGTAAGTATCCCAGCCTCTTCTTATTTTTACAAGTATGTTTGGTGAAAGGTCTGGCCTGGACGGGCGGGTTGAAGATGCTGGACAGGAATAATATGCTTGATGGGTCTGATGTCAAAGAGCAGCAGGGTTCTCCTATACTCAACTTCGCAAAATCACCAAAGTGTGTAAGACTTGTTTACCATACGCACATATGTATGCAGAATTAATGGCTTGATTCCTAATGTTTGTAAGTTTCCCGTTAAATATGACCAGCACAGGAAACTGAATCACGCCGTGTGAATATTTATATATGCGTTATTTACTGAAGAACAACAATAATCCTTCAAGAACGTTGTTCACAGTAAATTAAATGGTGCATAAGGCAACTACTGGCTGGGTGTACAGGTGGTGCCATAAAATTGAAGGTTTGTGGACAGTGAATGAGGTTATAAGGCAGGACAGTACATATATTAGTAGGGTGCTTACGTAGGCAAAATGACGTAGTAAAACCCACTTTAGATTTTGATAGATTCTGCCTTCTGTTTCATCGTAGCTTGTTTTACAATACACAGCTGCTGGGGTATAAAAATTCTTCTAAGAGACTGGTTTTGATGACAATGATAGAGCCAGTTAAGGGCTACTTTTTGGAAATGTAAACACACAACCTGGTGAGACTTTCGCAAAAACCGACAAGGGAATCTCTGTTTTATCAACAGGGTGACCCTCAACGACAATGTGAAACATTACATGCAACCCTCAGCTGAATAACTTTGCTATCTTCGTTATCCTACTGTCGGACAGGTGGACATAGTGGGGGTCAAGGGTAGGGTATTAAGACCCATGACATGAAGGGACCTTTGAAAGGCTAGTATGGCAGAGCAATGTGAGTCACAAGCCTCGTTTTTGCCCATGATTTACAGAGATTGCTGTAGCAAGGTCAATAACATGTCAGACATTTTTGGTAGGGCAGGGAAGAGTCAGTCTTACTATCCAGAACGTGGTTCTAATAGGTTGCCATAGACAGTGTTTTTGGAAAATGTTTTAGAGTAGGGGGGCTGGCCGGTGGTGTCTGTGGTCACAAAACAGTTAGATGAATGCAAAGGGTAACATCACAAAATTAAATCCAACACAACCCGCGGTTGTAGACCATTGAAATGATATTGTATTGCAGCATACCTACTTTGATAAATAACTTCTTTAAATAGTGCTTCGGGCTCCAGTTTTTGCCAGAAGACCTGCCTTCCTTGTCACAGAGTTCACTCACTGTTGAGACTTCAAATGCATCATTTTTAAGCAGTGCTTAATTTGTAAAAGAAAGAACGCCGGTGCCGGTGCTCTCCTCAAAAGGCGGGGCCGGTGCACTTATAGTCAGTGCGCCTAGTACCACAGCTGAGAGTCTTAAATCCACCTCATGCCTCTTTATTCCAGTACTGGACACTCCCGACTTGCTTATTTCATTCTTGCAGGGCCCTGTTTTCTCCCTTTGTGGCGGTGAAGCCGTATTTTTCTTTCTGTCTTTTCGATCTGTGTGCATTTCACCTGATTCGGAAAAATAAGTGCCGGCCCCGCCTACAACCACCGGCTCAAATTAAGCACCGTTTTAACTGGAAAAATGTACAATAGTATACCAGAGTAGTTTAAGTCATACATGCATTACACAGAAAAGTAAAATCAATCCACCTTTTATTGACTGGAAATCTTTGCTTCCTTCATGTTTTAAGAAGCCCATTACTTTATGTTTGAAAATTTGTAAATATTAGAAAACACCTAGAGAATGCCTTATTTTTAAGCCTATGGCCACCTCCCTGCAATAGTGACACTTAAGTTCAAGGTGACGTTATTTTTAATGAAGACATATATAAAGTGATATGCTGCATGATAATAAAATTAAGAGTGGTTGGTCGTGAGTTACCTCTTTTCTATGTTGTTATATGTAACATTTGACTACCTTTAAAAACACAGACAACATAGCAAGAAAGTAGCTATTTAAAAAGCCTTTTCAATGCTTATTCTTCTTCGGAATGTTCTCCTGGTCATGTTGGGGGTGCTGCAGCACCTGCCGCCCCCCTCCTCTCAGCGCCACTGGCCATGGACGGGCCCCACAGATATGTTTACCAAGGCGGGGTACTTGAAACATCTGAAGGGCAAGAGTCCATCACGCCACACGTCAAATCGATATCTTTGAAGGGCTCCTTGGGCAAGGCCAGCGGGAAGTGACGTCATTGCACTGTATGCGTGATGCCATTATGAAAGAGGAAGTAGCATATTCCGACATTAATTATCTTCCTTTTTTCGCAGGTCCTGGTCGGGGTGCTTCTGGGAGTCTTCTTGGCACCAGTGCTTGCTGATGATGTAAGGGCAGCAGATGAAATGTACACTAGGCTCGAACCCTCTGTCCTGTATCCGGATTCCTCCGGTCTTCTCAAACCTCTCTGCGTGTTTATGAATGTTATACAGCGAGATATGTCTCGTGTGGAACACTTCTTTCATCTTTCCTCCTCAACTTCTTTCCATCCACCGCTCTGTTTCTGTATCATCACCCATCTCTTTCTCACTCTCTTTCTGCGTAGTTAAATTAATGTAATTTATTTAAGTTGTATTGAATACATAAATGCTTCAGCACTATGTTTTATAGAGTTCCGACGTACTACCACAGCTTAACAGGTATTGCTCTCTTAGTTTCTCTCTCCTCTGCATTGCATTTCATCCGACTCATCCCCTCTCAATCTAAATGCATTAATTTGACTCATTCACCAAAATCTACCATTCACCATCCATCCATCCATTGATCTTGCCTTTTCCACAGTTTGCCCATCCATCCATCCATCCATCCATCCACTCAACAAAGTTATCGAGCCATCTACATGTGAATTGAATGGTCAAAGATTGTTAGCTTATCTTTTTACATCAAATGATTCGAGGATATCACCGTAGCCTAAATGTCAAGGGATTTAGAAACTAACCCCGAGATGCATCAAAGTTATGTTTTGTGAGTCCTTAATAGCGAATTTTAAGGATTCGCTATTAAAGACTCGCAAAACGGGTGCATGTAGGAATCTCAATGTTATTTGCAATTCCTACTGATTCCTTATTTGCTAATCGCTAATTGCTAATCGCAAATAAGGAATGGCTTTCCCATTCATTCCTATGGGCCTAAAGGCCCATAGGAATGAATGGGGAGTCATTCCTTATTTGCGATTAGCAATTAGCGAATCGCAAATGTGCCGCAATTTCAAGGGTGCCAGGGTGTCCAAAGGACACCCTGTTGCACCCCTGAAATGGTAATGTTCACTGGTGTTCCGCACACACATGTCCCAAGGACATGTGTGTGTGTAATATACAACTTAGAAAAATGCACTTAAGTGCATATTTCTAAGTTTTTGCTATTTAGCACGTAGTTTGAATTCGCGGTAAATACCGACCCAGATTGCGAATTTGCAATCTTGGAATGGTTCATGCATTGCATTTAAGGAATCGCAAATTGCGATTCCTTAAATGCAATCGCAATTTGAGAACTCGCAATTATTTGCGAATTCTTAAATTGCGAGTGCATGAACCCTTGATGCATCTCAAATGCCATTTTTTCGGGCGCAAAAGGCCGAATTGTGCGATTCACACCGTTTGCGATCGCACAAATGCTTGATGCATCTACCTGTTAGTATTTCTGCAATGTTTAGACAAAGTATTGGAGAAACAAAAATCTAGAGGACAAAATATTGTGTCAAGAATATCAAGGGCAAAAATATCTTGAAGGTAAGCTTCTTCTATAGGTAAGCAAAGCTTTACTATATATAACTCCACATATATGTACTTTGAAAATACATATACCTACAAGGCACGTTGATGTGGAGGTCAGAATAATAAATCTATACTTACCTATTTGCACTTACCTTCTCGATATTTTGATCCTCAATATTTTTGACATTCTGTTCACACTATATTTCTGTTTCCGATATTCTGTCGATGATCCATTTCAGCAGTGCTTTATGCTTAAGTATTATCTATTGATATTGAGTTATTCGCATTCCTCTGAAAAATTAAATAAACACAAGTTGTTCATTTTACCTAGGACACCACTGAACTATGGGGTTGAATATTTGCTTTTTACCAGTTTAGTCAGTCGGATCAAAGACAAAACATTCTGTTACCCATATCAATGCTTCAAACACTTAAATGCAGGAGCAGAAAAAATGATGCCCTGATGAAGGAGATAAAGATGAGGCTTTGCATTTCCACAGTAAAGTGATAGTGGGAAAAGTCTGCAATAACTTTCGACTGCGCCAAACTTGAAATAGATCAGCTTTTCGCCATCATCCGTTGATTCACAGTAGTTCCTTGTGTCTTCCCCCTGAAGTCAATCCAGGTTATAAACCAAGGGAATGATGGAGGCAACGTCTACCAGACGGTGAACATCAACCAGCAGGTCAACGTGGCAGTTTTTAACATCTACTCTGGACGCAGCACAAGCAACGTGGTCCTGGACTACAACCAGGTAAGTGTAGAGCCCGCATCCCCTTCTCGCCCTGGAGACATACTATTAATGTGTCATTCCTGTAAGTCACAATGCAGGCTGCTTGGTGACGCTTAGGCCGCTCCTACTGCCACATTGCAGAGTTACAGCTCTTGTAGTCACAACATCATTGTTTGACCATATTCCAAATTTCTGTAAACATGGCGGCAGGATCAATTGCATCGAACAGTTGTAATTATATGGTAAAATGGTGAGGCGTGGGCAGTGTGTTGGATGGTGGGGCTGCCAGAACTGCTCGAAATGTGATAGGGAGTGAGTATTCACCGCTGTTGCCTCGCTCTCTTACAGAACATCATCGCTTACCACATGCCCTACAAAGGTATCTGCATAGTTGCCCATATGCACCTCAGCTCCTTCCCAGCACTTGGTCGATTTGAAGAATTTATTCACAGCAGAAGAGTAAGTTGAGCATGTTTCTTGAATCTGACAGGAGGGGCAGGTCTTTTCTCTAGGCTTGAAGAGTTTAGTTGTTTCTAGACAGACTTGTTCTCTGGTGACTATATGGTCTCGCTCCTCAACATTTCCTACTTGTCCGTATATTATCTAGGTTTAATAAAATCGTGTCCACTGCTAATATTTTGTATATCAATATTTGGCATGTCATCAATACTATCCCATCTGCCACCAACATCTTATCTTCCCTCATAACATCATCTCCTTTTATTATTACTTTGTCTGCCATCAATATCTTAACCCTCATTTGTATACGACACATACACAATATTGTATTTGCTGTCAATATTATCATATTTGTTTTTACTAATAATTCCTTATCTGCAGTCAATCACATCTCATCTGCCACCAGTTTCACATTGACCCATTTTTTGTCCCTACTACCAACAGGACCTGAAGAAGGACCTAAAGGCTCTGAGAAAGCACTACCAGATCACCAACAACCAAGTCAACAACCTGGCGCAGTTCGGTGGTGCCATCCAGGGCCTCTGCTGGGGCATCCCCACCTACTGGGCTGTTGAGTACCAGCGTAAGTAGAAAGTAGACGGCGAGAAAAAAGTACCACTTGCAAACATAGCTTTGCAGATGTAAATTGCATTTATATAGCGCTTACTACCCCACACAACTCTTTGAAGCACTTTGCGGCAAGTCACACGCTACTCTGGAACCCAAGATTAGAGATAAATGGTGGATTAGTATTGTGTGACCTTGTAGATCAGTTTGATCAAAACTTAAACCTGAATAAAGGTGTGGGTGTTGTGATGATTCAAGGAGGTAGTAGATTGGGGCTAGAGTGGTATATCCGAGAAGTGTTGATGCACTGGGGGTTGATGCTGGGAGTTTTTTTAGCACTTCAGCTGAGCTGGAAGGCTAGCAGGAAGCAACAACAGACATTCGGGATACTAATCATCTGACCATAGAGTGCATACTACAAAGTGATTAGGGGCATATTTACAAGCCCATTGCATCACTCCTGCGCTGCCGTTGCGTCACTTTTGTGACTCAGCGGCGGCATAAAAGTTGGGGCCCATTTACAACCTGACGCATCTAGGGAGATGCGTCATGTTGTAAAGCCCTGCGTCACATTATACCTGCGCCAAGTATAATGCATGCAGGGTAGGCGTTCCCATGCAAAAAGCCACGTAGAACTGCTGCAGTGAAATGTACAAGATTTCACTGCGTCACTCTACGCCTTCACTGCTTCAAAATCCCTACGCCTGCTCAGACCAGGTGTAAGGATTGATGCAGGGCATTTTACATGGGATCTATCTATGTTTTCTGGCGCATTGCTGGAGTTGCATCACTTTTGTGACAAACTCTAAAAATGGGTCACTTTTCCTCCAATAGATGCGTCATAATTTCTGACACATCTGTAATTCCTTTGGCCATCCTGTACTGTATTGTAAATACAGCGTATCCATGAGGGCGCAAGGACATTTGGAGGTGACGCAAGATAACTGCACGCATCTATGCAGATGCGTCAGTTCCTTGTAAATCTGCCACTTAGGGCCCGATTCACAGAACTAACTTAAGACAAAATCCTAAACTTACTACCATTTCCGTATTCACAGAAGGCACTTACTCATTTTGGTATTCACAGAAGACACTTACTCATTTTGGTATTCACAGAAGGCACTTACTCATTTCGGTATTCACAGAAGTTAGGACTCTTAACTTTAGGACTCCTAAATGCCTTCTGTGAATGCCGAAAGTCTTAAAATTAGGATTTTTCTCAATTTAGTAGTAGTAAAGTTAGGATTCCTAACTTTAGGACTCCTAAATGCCTTCTGTGAATACCGAAAGTCTTAAAATTAGGATTTTTCTCAGTTTAGTAGTAGTAAAGTTGAGAAAAGTCCTAATTTTAAGACTTTCGGTATTCACAGAAGGCATTTAGGAGTTCGAAAGTTAGGAGTCCTAACTTTACTACTACTAAATTGAGAAAAATCCTAATTTTAAGACTTTTGGTATTCACAGAAGGCATTTAGGAGTCCTAACGTTAGGAGTCCTAACTTTACTATTATAAATTGAGAAAAATCCTAACTTTAAGACTTTCAGTATTCACAGAAGGCATTTAGGAGTCCTAAAGTTAGGACTCCTATCTTCTGTGAATACCGAAATGAGTAAGTGCCTTCTGTGAATACCAAAATGGTAGTAAGTTTAGGATTTTGTCTTAAGTTAGTTTTGTGAATCGGGCCCATAGTGTGTAAGCTCTTCAGTATTATTAAAAACAGATGTTATTAGCCAACTGAATACCACTCGTTATTCACCTGAAAAGGGCGAAGAGCTGAGTTGGTCCTTCCAAGACTGACATGTGCAAACTCATTTTAGAAATATATATCTACAGCAGGCTGTCAAACCGCTGGGATACAATACTAACCATAAAGGCACGAGCTAAGCAGGCTGCAAGATCACAGAGCATGGAGGCAGCATTCCTTGGCACTATAAGGGGTTTGCAGGATAAGGAAATAAATCAAATATAACAAAAATATCAGCTCTATGAAAAATGCTTACGAAGGTGCTTTGTCGGACTTTAAAGCAAACCAAGGCTAGTTTTGCTCGAAACCCTTTGAAGTTCCTTCGTGGAGCATCAGGAAAAATTAATTAGGACAACTTGTTTATTTTTCTTTTGGAAGATCAGAGTGTCTTTTAATGTGGGCATCGCGCCAGAACCGTCAAGCCTATTCTGGGCAGCTACACGGCTTCTATTTTTAGTTTTGTTCAGACACAGACAGGTAACTCAGCGAGTTAAAACACCCACCACAGAGATGTGCTTTCAACTATCAGCTCACGGGTTTCCATTCCTTTGAAACACAGCTCAGCCTTTGTCCCTCGAGGACAATAAATTAAGTATCGTAGCCTTGGTGGAGATAGATGTTTTTTTTTCTTATTATTTTTAAGCACAAATGCAAGCGGAAACGATGTGCTTATTTGTCCCAATTTTTTAAAACGGAAAATATACACAGTAGCTCTTCTTCTGAGGGACTCTTCAGCCTTTCACTCGTTACGGTTGGGTCAATATCTGTGCTGATTGACAAGGAAGGTTAAAAAAAGATGTCATTGCAATAAACAGCAAGGGCGGCTCTTCACCCCACTGCTCTCAGAGCAGGAAAAAAATAATTGAAAATAACCTCGTTATTATAATTTTATTTTTCACTACGAGGCTGGGTTAGGTTGGGGCAGGACTGAGGTCACAGCGGGAGGAGTGTGCATGATGGTTTTGCTCCTGTCTTCGGCAGGCCAAACTGTCATGCGCACTTTGCATCTTCCCCACCATGCTGTAATGCACAGTCTGGTGAGGAACATTCACAGGCTCCCTGTCCCCGTCTGAGCACCGAACCACAGCGCTTACACCAATCACAGTGCTGCATTGCAGTGTTGTGATTGGCTTAGGGAAGCCTGTGTGCTTCCTGGACCGAAGCTGGGTAGAAGGCAGCCGTGAGAAGGGGCCAAAGCAGAGGATAGACAGCCGCCATGAAAAGGTACGTGTTTTTAAAATATATGTATTTTGTTCACCCCACACCCTGTCCCCCTGCTCCGCCACCCCCGTTCCCTGCCAGCCGCCACTGATAATTAGTTGAATATGTAAACACCATCATTTCCTCTACAATTTGACTTGATTTAGCTTTTATACAGTGCTCCGTTCCCCATTTGGGTGTTCTTGGGCCATAGACCATAAGTAGGAAGGTTATAAAGTGAATACAACGGTTTTCAGTTGTTTCCTAAACTACAAAAGAGAGACAGTGCGGCGTGAAGCTTGGTAGATAATGTATTCCAGGCGGTCACTGTTAGGTGGCCAAAGTTTGGCCACCTAACCTGGCTTCCCTGATACGCAGAATGGTGAGTCGGTGTGCAGACGTGGAATTTAGTCTGAGAGAAAGGTTATATCTCTAAACAATGTCTTGTAGTAGGGCCAAAAGAGTGTACAGACCAACGGCAAGAGCACAGACCCTTAAACACGCGTCTTTTCTCAAAAGAAAACCATGGAAGGTGTTGCAGTTGACAGGATGTTGGCAGTACTTCCGGGTCTCCTGACGGAGTAGGGCTGCTGCAATTTGAATCAGTTGCATGCGGTGAATCTGCGTTTTTGGGACACAAAGGAAGACAGAATTACAATAATCCAGTATAGCCACAATGGTGGATTGGACAGTGATTACCCTCTGCTCAAACAGTCGCATAGGAAGAACTTTTCCAGGAACTTTCAACGTAAAAATTAATTAGCAGTAGCTTTAGAAATATTTTCATGAAAATTCAAGCTGGTATCAAAGATGATTCCAAGTGTTTTAGCAGATAGAGAAGTGTGGCAGAAGGGCGAGCTCGCTAGGACGTCAAATAGAGTCCCAGAGGCAGCAGAAAGCCTTTAAATCAAATCTTAAGGTCAAAAATTGTTTAAACCCTGAGTACTCACAAACATTTCCCAAGGGACCAAAAACCGTTGTCTGTCATGTGACTGAGGGCTGCATTGAATCCAGCAGGGTGGTGGTCAGGAGCAGGGGCAGTGCTGGTAAGGTGGGTGTAGGGGAAGCAAAGCATATGCATCTAGTGGCTGAATTGCACAATGTGAAACCAGAAAACCTGGGATTAATCCTGGCTTCCCCACATCACCAAAATGTGTGATCCTAGGCAAGTGTTTTATTTCACTTTTCCTTCTTTTTCCTCAGTACTATAAATAAAAGGACATCAAAATACATGCTTTCAAGATGTGCATTGTACAAAACCTCCTCCTGTGTTTCATTTAATAAACTATAATGTTGTCCATGTATAATAGGAAATCAGCCCAAAGAGTGCACCTAACAACTGACTTGCATCTTGTTCACTACTGACATTGTTGTCCGGGAGGGGGAGGGTTGGGAGGGGTGAGATTTGAATGTTTGTAAATTCATATTTGAAAACTTTTGCTTAAAAAAAACATACTTCTCAATGCACTGATATAATGTGACATACTAAGGTGAAATGGTTCTGCATGTTAAGGGAATTCACTTTTAGGATTTTGAAGAGACCCTGTCATACCTTTATACTTTTGCTGTAAAGTATCTTTAAAAGTAAAGGAGTTTCTCAAGTTAAGTGGTGCAGGCTAACCTACTTAATTCCTTTCTTTAACTTCAATTAACCTTTAAATAAAGCCTTGCCTATTTATTTAACTTCTTTCTCAATGTTAGTGCTGAGATGAGAGAACAGGATCCCAGTGCTGATGTTGACCAAGGGGCCACATGGAAAGATCTGGAGGGCCGAATGCGCCCCGTAGGCCATATTTTGAGTTTCACTGGTTTAAACCTTGCTTGTGCAAGATCACTTACCAGCATAAGAACAAGCTAGGCGCCACCACCATAAAAGGACTAGGAGAAACCAAAAGGTAGGATCAAGGAAACTAACGGGGTAACAAAAGATCAACAAGAGTGGGACGCAGATTCTTGGGGAACACCTTATTTGATGACTTTGAATTGGGATTGAAAAGAAACGATCAACACTTCCTGGGAGTGGTAGGCCGAAAAAGACGTTAGCTAGTTGAGAGCACAGTCTCTTACCCCAGTCCCGGGTAGACCGGTAGCCAGTGTGGGGTTGAAGATAGTGTCGAAAGCGGTCAATAAATAAAGAATGATTAAGATGGCTGAGCTTCCAGCATCTAGGAAGGTAAACAACCTTTACAACGCAGCTTTTACATCGCAGAGCCTTTACAACGCAACCATTACAACGCAAACTATTACAACGCATTGCTCTGGGGGGCGCTCTAGGATAGGGAATAGGTTAATTTACTATCCAATAACCTTCCCTAGTGTCCACGGTGACTGGAGTTGGAATAGTAAATTAAACTATTCACTATCCAGCACCCCAAAGCACTATGCGTCGTAATGGACTGCGTTGTAATACTTGCGTTGTAAAGGCATGCGATGTAAAAGCATGCGTTGTAATGTCATCCATCCATCTAGGAACATTCTGATTTCATTAGGAAATATGATTACCTCTGAGTTAGTGCTAAAACTGAATCCATTCTGAAATCAGACTGATGAGGGTCAAAGTGGTTATTGCTTTCGAGAAGACAGAGACTTGAGAGTTAACATGAGATTCAACATTTTTTTTGTAGGGACCGGGTAGTAGAGTGATGGGTCTGTAATTGGATTACGTTTTGAAATCATCATAAGTTTTATTTTTTTATTGGACTGCCTTAGACTTCTTTCCGCTGCTACAATGGCAGATTACTGATGTTTTCTAGAAAGCATATTATAGCACATGCGTCTCATCTCTCATGATAATGCTGAAACCAGGCATACAACTAAGTGTGATTGTAAATTTACCACTTAAATAAATGTTGACATAAACACATTGCAGCCTATTTTTTCACAGTACACAAAATAAATATCGATAGGTATTATTAACATCAGCAGAAAGCAAAGGTGCCAAATGTATATAAAATAGTAAAAGAAAATAATCGCATACATCCTGAAGCCCCAGTTATTATCAATCTCAACCAGGTATTTTGCATCTTTGAAGGTGATACTATTCTACAACACCTCCTATGTCCCTACACAATACAGATAGGCAGTGTACTTTGATGCATTGTGATTTGCCCGTAGCACCCACAAATCTCAAGGCAAACACTGGGATCCACTGGGATTTGATGCATTTAGGGATGTGGTCCAATTTCTGTCATCCTCTATTACAAGCAGGGTCCCACACTGGGTTTTAATTTCTGGCTGGTATTTTCTGGGGACAGAGTATAAAGTTATAAAGTAGTACTCCTTGAATGAGGCTATCTTACTTGCTCTTAATTGTTATGAACATTGGCAAAGCCAGTAGGTCAGACTTTAATGTGCCAACGCATTCAAGCACAGGCATTCACAAATGCTGTTTGCCTGTTTTGCTAGTAAAATGCAGTTGATCACTTTAAAGCATGCCCTACTGGCTTTGCCACTGCTGGGAAAAAAATAAGTAACAAATAGATACATACAGGAGATAAACCAATGAATGTGATAAACAGTGTCATTCAGTGTCCTGTTCAGATGTAAAAGAAGAATTTCCTGGAAGGCAGAATAATACACTAAATAGCCAATAGCATTATTTGAGAAAGTCAGACTCCTCTGGGTGGAGCCCATTCAATATATATTTACAAACAGTAGTAACAGTATGCCCTGCTGACAGTTGCATTGTTAAGCCAAACCTAAAAATAAACCTCCGCTCCAGAGTGGTGCTTGTAAGACGAAATAACGCAATTCCGAACCAGAGTCTGGCAATGCTGCAAACTGGCAGAAAAAGAAACCAAGGGGCAGATTTATGAGGCACTTGCGCCACGTTTACGCCGCTGTTGCGTCACGCAAGGCGGCGTAAACGTGGCGCATCCCTACGAACGATTTACAACGTGACGCATCTAGGCAGATGCGTCACGTTGTAAAGCCCTGCGCCGCTTGTGGGCATTCCGGCGCAGGGTGGGCGTTCCGGGGCAGGTGCGCCTCGCAAAAGTGGCTGAGTGAAATCTATAAGATTTCACTCAGTCACTTTCAGGCCAATGCTGCGTCAAAAGCCTGCGCCTGCTTGAAGCAGGCGTAGGTCTTGATGCAGCATTGTGGAGATGGGGCACCCCCGAGCCTTGCTGGAGCTGCGTCGCGCTTGCGACGCAACTCCAGCAATGCGTCACCTTTACGGCACAGATGCGTCACGCATCTGTGCCGTTTTTGCCCCATGGTGCGCCGCATCATAAATGCGGCGCATCTTGGGTGGCGGAGCTGTGGCGCACTGTGGCGCATGTTAACTGGCGCATCCCTGGGGATGCGCCAGTTAACATAAATCTGCCCCCAAATCACTGGAACAACGGAGGGGCAAGCAAAGGGCTTAAACTCCCCTTGGTATATGATTCATGTACTACTATTGCTCCAATAACTATGTAAATGTGATGCTGCAGCGAGATGAACCCAAAACCATTTATTAACAGTAGGGCACGTATAGCAGATGCAATGAACGGCAATATTTTTTGCAATATTTCGAGAGGATTTAATGAAGGGGGTTATTAAAACCTAATAAACAAATAACATCTGCTGGGGAGTACAGGTCTGTAAACAGGCAGACTGGAAGGACTCTGAGCTTAATTAACAAATTTCCCCAGTGTCAGGCATTTACCCCAGTCACTAGATGCAAAACCAACATTTTATGGTCTGGTACTTACCTAAGTCCCCTACTCCAACTACAGACTCTGGGATAAGAATGGCACCTCCCTCCCCCAGGCTAACAGTATTTGAAACCACACCAAATTTTATAGTTTTGGATCCAGCCGTATTTATTAAAAATTAACAAACAATTTAAAAAAAACATTATATATAGAAATTTACGCAGAAAGTAGAGATACATTGAAAGAAAGATGTTGTTACGGGGCTAACCTTAAAATAGTCTAATACACAAAACACTCCTACCGTAAATCTAGCAAAGCATACCTTTACTTTCTGCGTGTCCCATCTAGAGCCTACGGCAAAGTCAATGACTGGCTGCGCACCCGATCCCAGTGTTCTACCAATACTACTCCCGGAGTAAGGTTGCGCAGGGGGTACAGCTTATCGGACGGATACTACCCCCCGGGCCCCCCCTACACCCTGTGCCTTTATGGGGGCTGCAGACTTCTCCATATTGGTGCCTTGATGCGCATGCGCGTGCAGGGTTGGCCCCAGGTCCACTGGGAAGATTGACTCCCCTGGCCCCCGCACCCCGACAGCCTACTTACCAGCTGTCACTACCCCTGGAGTTAAATGGTGTTGACCGCTAAGGACCGAAGAATATGCTTACCAATCATTACCTTACCGCCTGACCAGAGACACCACTAAATACGACAATATTAACTGCAAAAAATTAAAAACTTCAAACTTTATTTACACGGTCATACAGAATTATTTACATTCAATATTTTGTCACCTGAAAATAAAATGGTCAAGGGAAACAAAAGACAATTATCCATAAACCCAAAACAAAACCTACTAACAAAATCTGCCTTAGGGGATGGTGGGTGGGAAAGAAAGCTGATTACGGGCCCCCAGCCGGCCCGGTGGGTGTTCCTGTTGGGAGCAAGAACAAGAGACTGTTCTGCTCCCCACTTCCCCCTTATAAGGAGGTGGCGACCAGGCAGACCAGCCCAGACCAGTCTACCTGGTCGCAGGCTGTACATTTTGGAGCCGGAAGCACCGAAGTGCTTCCGGTTCACAAACACTGCCTCCTACCATTGGTGGGCATGCCGGGGGGATCGCCACGTCATTGCTGACGCGGCTTCCCCCCTCACCTGAACGGGGACTAGCGCGACCGCCATAATGGAGTTGCATGCTATTCTAGCCCTCGCCTTTTCGAGCACTGACTGACGAATTTTCACTGAATTTTCCAAAAGCCATTCTTCCACCAATCAGTCTGTAAGAAATGTGCAAGAGTTGGTGCAAATAATGGTGATTATCTACACCAACTCTTTTGCAGTTTATGAAATTAAAAATGGCGGGTGTTTTAATGTTACTGAATTTTCTATGAGCTTCTATCGTATTATGTTTTTTTTAGATCCAGCTGACCTTGTTCTTTAAATTACAGCTCCCCAACCACTGGAGATCGGCGCAGGCGGATGTGCTGGAGCCAGGTTCCTCTTCCTGGAGATCGGGTTGTGCGGAGGGATACATTTATTCTAAATGTGTGAGGCGTTAGGATTCCAATCCTGGCAGTCTTCCCGTCACACACAACAACACAAGATGTCTGCACTATCTCGGGGGGAGAAGGCGTGTTAAGAATGCACAATCCATAATAAATTAACATTTAGAGGAAGAGGATACTTGTCCCAATGATATTCAATGCACCTGCAATTTGTTACTATTCGTCCAATGTTTACATGCACAATAAATGCCTTGTGCTTTGCCCGTCTAATAGTCTGTTGACTTGTGTGCGACCATGATCGGCCAATTTTAGAAAAGAATGACCCAATTATCTAGTCTCATTACATAAAAAAACAAAAAGATGAATTAAGAAATCAATGACCCAATAAGTGAGTGGGTACTATCCCTAGAATGATGCATGGGGTATGTAAACACCTGGATCCACACAACAAACTTTCACCCTACTTGCTAAATTGTAGGCAGGTCAGATATTCAGGAACTTAATCAAGAGAATCTCTGGGAAGACGTTGCCTAACAAAGGCAGGCAGGGTTGGGGGGTGCAGGAACGGGCTAGTCCAGCTGAGTCGGGAAATAGGGATCAGCTCAAGAATGCTTAGGAGAACAGAAACTAGAAAACAGTGTTCCAATTAAGACCTTTTGAAGTTTAGAAAAAAAAAACTAAAGTTAAGTGGCAGGAAGTAGCAGACTTCAATAGCATGCACCAGGGTCCAACCGGGACAAAAAATAGGTTTGGGCGCCAAAATAAAAGTGGCCCCTTTAGTGATGTAAATAAAAAAGTGGCCCACATTTGCAAATTAGTACAGTTTTGAATTTGCAAAGAAGCACTGTATGGGTATTTGGCAAGGGATGGGAGACTACATGCATTTGAGTATGCTGCAGGCAATATTTGTGGAAATATCAGGGAAGTCAACAGTAACAAGCATTGGCACAACCAGTAAGTCACTGCAATCAGAGAGCTATGGGCGTTGTCAGTGTTTTCAGCATTGCTGAATAGCGGTGGCATCTTAACTTTTCAAGCAACACTGGTCACTTTCACACTTCTTCACTATATTGTTGATAATGAAAGCACATTTCCCTCTCATAGACCGCTAATCTGCACCTGTTGGTATGTATAATTTCCGTATATAGTCATCATGAGAGTTTTTGCTTTCCTTCACTATAGTTACTATCTACCGGCAGTACGGCCTAGTTCTAAAAATATGTTAGTTGATAGTACATGGAATTACCCTTCACCCTAGGTGAACCTTATCGTACCTGCTTGAGTCTGTGCCAGTGCAATGTGTCACCGCCATGGCACTATACCGGTAGCTGCAGTGCTTTAAATGGGTCGGTACTGTTCGTTACTGAGTACCAGCACTTTTTTATTTTGAGAGGGAAAGTACCTGCACTTCTCAAGAGTGACGTAATACTTTTATTTGGAGAGTATCGGCACTGCTCAGAAACAAGCAGGTACTCTGATACAGAGCACCAGCACTTCTTTTTTTCCATTTCAGCATTGAGTAGGTGTAATGGGAATTGTAGTCCCAGTTTACGCAGGACAATAAGCAATATTAAAAATGTTACTATGGTGTAAGAGTACACAGCAGAGTACATATACTTGAAAGTAGTTATAGGGTATAGGAAGCACATCTAAACCAGCATTCTGCTTACACCAACTTTAGTTACTTTTACAGTCTAGTCTCAATGAGCATTGTCTATGACCTAATGACGTCACCAGGCTGTAATGCTTCACCACTAAGTGAAATGGAACTTGTAGTCCCAAACATCTCAGAGCAAAAACAATATCAAAAGTGTTTTAATGATACAACAAAAACACTAAAGTGATACTAAAAAGATAAATGAAATGACGGACTGTCTCAATGTAGTTGATGAAATGGTGATTTATGTTATCCCCGCGTTTGCACACACATGCTTCCTGCGCCCCCTGGAGTGCTGACGAACCAGCCTCCCTGCTGCCTTTGTTACTGGGGATCGATATAGCAGCACCGCTGCAAAACCGGCCCCCAGTAACAAAAATAGCCCTCACCGCTGCAAAATTATGACCCCACACTTCCAGCCCGATACGACCAGTCCGGCCCTAAATGTAAGAAGTTAGCCATTCTTTTAACAAAATCAAAAGCAGTTTGTTAGCCTCTCACGAGTTTCATGTAAGAATTCTTAAGCTGTGCTAGTCAGGTTGTCAATTTGGGACACATTCTTTCAGGATTGGTGAACCATAGAAGTGAGCACCACATAAACAGAAAAAAGTTATAGGGCGGTGTGAATTTGATTGCTATAGAAGATATGTTTGCATATGTCAGTCTGATAGATTTTCTGTCCGCCTCAACCCTCCTCTCTTCATTTCATGCAGATTGTGTGGTGGCATTGGTAAAAAGGAAAATGCAGGGGCTATTTGGGGAGCAGTTGTGATTTAGTATTGAGAGAGTCCCGGTAGAGTGTTGACTTTATAAGGAGATATGATGGTGAAGCTTTTACCCACTGCACTAGAGTCACCCAAGCGAATAGGGTGCTTACATGTGTAGGTACACTTCCAGAAGAGTACATTAGTGCATTTTACATATGCCATGTTACTTAAGTCCTTGTATTAGTCCATTTTGTTTGGTACGTAAGGGTGGGGGCTGCCGAAATAGGCATCCAAATGCCCCCATCACCCCAAATCTTTGCCACAAGGCCACAGGCTTTCTATCTCCCCAGGAGGCAGATTGGGGCAATATCCATTATCTGTCCCCTCAGCGGCAGAAAGCCTACTAGGCATCAGGTGGATATGTAGGAGGGGGGGCTGCCCAGAATGGACATGCCAATGCCCCCACATCCCAAAACAAAATGCCACAGTCTTTCTGCCTCCCTGTGAGGCAGATGGGAGCATTAGCGCCTTATCCAACCCCAGGGCGGGAAAAGGTCCACTAGGCACCAGGGATTCTTTTTTTAATTACATGTAGGGGTGGGGGCTACCCAGAATGTGATTGCCAATGCTCCCAACCCCCCATACAAATTAGCTACAGTCTTTCTGCCTCTCCCAGGAGGCAGATGGAGGCAATAGTCCTTGATCTGCCCATTGGGGGACAGAAAGCCCACTAGGCAACAGGGATTTAGTTGTTTTTTTATACTTAGGGGTGGAGGCTGCCAAGAATGGGCTTGCTAATGCCCCTAGCCTCAATAAAGGCATTCTGCCACTCCCCAAAAGGCAGATCGAGTCAATTGCCCACTAGGCACCACGGATATGTTTATGGGCATGCTAGGGACAAGCCCCATAGGCAAGGGTCGCTCTCCTTTTTTTAGGTACACATTTTGACAGTTTCATTTATATTTTTTGTCTCAGCTGCACCCGTGGTGTCAGAAAAACACTAGAAACCAGGGTTGGTCAAGCAGCAATCTGCCAGGACTGGTTGCTGTTCTCACTCCGGCCCTGCTTGGCTGGCGGTGTGCAGGGATGGCGCTGGGCTGGTGAAGTGCATGGTTGGCGCTTGGCTGGCAATGTTCGTGGATATTGCTTGGCTGACTGTGTGCATGGATGGCATTTGGCTGGCAGTGTACGTGCATGGCTCTTGGCTGGCAGTATGTATAGTAGGCGCCTGCCTGGTGGTGTGTGTGGATGGCGCTTGGCTGGGGGTATAAGTGGATGGCGCTTGGCTGCTAGTGTGTGTACTGACTCTTGGCTGGTGGTGTGGCTTGCATGGATCACCCAGCGTTTCCTTACCCAGAATCCCCCACAAACCTCAAATTTACTAACAAAGTCACATTTTCCTCACACTGCTGTGTGGGTAAGTTGTAGGATCACCGTGGAGGCACAAATTTCCTACCACCCAGCAGTTCCCTTGGACTCCCAATCAAAATTACAGTGGCGTCACTAGGGGGTTGCGGGTGGTGCGGACCGCACCGGGTTTCATGGGGTGACACCAATCTGTTTAGTTACGCGCTGGCTGGCCTGGCTCGCTCTCGCTTAGAACTGCACAGTGGAGTGGAGTGCAGCCTGAGCCTCGGCTCATCCTCGCCCTCACCTGCTGCCAGTGCTGCTTTAATTTATACTGTAGTGCGGTGCGTGCAAGCCGGCCCGCAACTAGCGCACACCACCACAATGGCGCGCAGTTGTGCAGCGCACCTGCTGCTTACAAATTAAAATACTGCTGCGTCTGCTACTACTGCAGTCAGTGCAGTGAGAGAGTGTGTGCACTGCAGCCGCCACGTCGCCATGCACGCACGCACCGATGCATGTGATGAACGTGCTGGTGCGATGCGGATGCGCGGCGTACCCCCCCAGTTTGTGGGTCACAGGGCCGTCAATCTTTAGCGCTACCAATGACAGCCCTGGGACAGCCCCCGCTCGCTGGCTCCTCTGCTCTGACGCATCGCGGCGGTCACGCGCCAGGTACGAGAGGAGACGAGACGGCAGCGCAGGGGAGTGCCGAGTCACGAGTGTGTGCTATAATAAAGAATTAATTGGATGTCATCTTCTTTGATATCACGATTCTCGAGCGCCGTCGTCTCCTTCTCCCCTTCAAATTTGGGACTGACTAACTTCTTGTGGAAGTGCAACTAATGCAAAAGAAAAAACGTCAACGGTCATCTGTGTGTCCCATGGATTTTTTTTAAAGCCTGGTCTCTGTGGTGTGCAGCAGGCGCACAAATGGAAACACGCCCCTCTAGTCTAGTGCACCTAAAGCTTTCTTCCTTAATCCTTGAGCAGTCACGATAGGCCTGGGGAGTGGGGACTGCGGTAATGGTTAAATAGAAGGCCCTGTCCGCCTGCCCTTCCAGCCTCCTAGGCTAGTCCTGACCCGGGCGTGCATGTGCTTGCAGTTGCACACGGCCGGCGCCGGCCATAGCAGCAACCAAGTTCAGCGTGACTTTGTGCTGATGCTTCACCACTGAAAACTCATGACACATAGCTCACTATTTCTCTCACTTGGCACTACACCTGTAACTATAGTGGTGTCACATAATTACAGTCCAATTACCAGGGCTCGTGTTGAACTCTTTCTTATTACACAAATTTCATTATACTGATCCACTAATCCTTTTTGGGATCCGGAATAGCGTGCTACTCGCTGAAAAGCGCTCTGTCGCCTCGTCAGGGTTAGTAAGAGCAATATAAATGCAATTACAGTACAATACAATACAAATAGGCTCAGTCTTAGTACGGATGCTTCAGCACACCTTTCTTGTGAGATCACATACCTTACAATACCTTGCAGCGCCTCCCTTGACTATGCAGATGGGACACTCTATAAAACTTTACTCAGACACAGTTTGTCAAAGACAGCAGTCAATTGCAGTGTATTAAAAAATAAAAAAGGTTTCCTAACATATATGCCTTCTGCCTCTCAATCAGAGTAGGGTTGAGTCAAGTTCAAAGTTTCTTTCAACCTTTGCAAGGGTTTGTGGAAAACGTTGTGAAGCTGGCTAGCTTTTCCAATTCACGTTTGCAGACAAATTGCAGCTTTTTGGACAATTTATTTGCATTTGTGTCAGACTAAAACAATGGTTGTGCTTAAGATATACTTTGCAAGACACTCTTAGAGGGTCATGTAGACCTTCGGAAGGTTTACAGGCCACTGGTGCGGTACAAAACTCAACTCATCCTGACATGTTTATTACTTGCCCCTCGGGCTCGACATGTAGGATTAAGTTGCATCCAGTGATATAACTGACGCTCTTTCACCACTATGTCATGGTCAAATGCTCAACAATTCTTTTTTGTAAGTGATGAGGGGGTGACACCATGAGTTACCCGCACCGGGTGACCCCAACCCTAGTGACGCCACTGAAAAATGATACCTCACTTGTGTGGGTGCCCAAAGTAGTACCAGCCTCAACCCATATAAAGAAACTGCCCTTTTGGACCCGCTTTGGCCCCCCTAAATCCCCACACGTTTTTGGCCCATCCATGCTGAATCACCTGCAAACCTCAAATTTAGCTAAAAAAATCGCATTTTCCTCACATTTCTGTATAAGATCACCGTGCCGGTACAAATGTCCTAACACATAGCATTCACCTTGGTCTCCTCATAAAAATGATACCTCACTCTATATTTTGTTACCATTTCAGAAATATATAGGTTTCTTTGGTACCTATTTTTCGCTTTTTATATTTTACCAAATTAATTGCTATATACCCGGTACACAATGAAAAACCATTCCAGGACTCAGCTCAGTTATTGGCTCTGAGTTCCTCTAGTTCTTGGTGACCCTACAATTCCTATATAACCCCACAACCAGAAAGGTCCAGCGGATGTGACGGTATATTTCTTTTAAAAATCTGTCATACTTAAAAGAAGTTACAGATGAAAATGTTGGCACAAATGGCTATTTGTTTCAACTCAATTTCAAGATTTTTATTTTCAACTGTTAGTTTCTGCTAAAAAAAACCTTGAAGGATCTACACAAAGGACCTCTTGCTGAATTTAGAATTTTGTCTACTTTTAAGAAATGTATAGTTGTCCGGGATCCGTTATTGCTTTTACACCCATTTCTACCATTAACTGGAAAGAGGTTGAAAGCACAAAAAATAGGCAATGTCCCAGTAAAATGCCTAAACTGTGTAGAAAATGTTGGTTTTCTGACAAAAGTCTGCCTGTCACTGAAAGCTGAGAAGATGGTGTATTCAGCACTACAGGTGCTCTGATACCCGATTCGGGTCAAATTCAGGCTATATAAAACTCTGTAAAATAAAAAATGTGTTAATCCCATTTGCAGGGGAAAAACTGACGCTTTCTTCTACAGCACTTTTTTCCATTTAGAAATAAAAAAATTGCTGTAGTTTGGCTAATTTATAGGTCCCTTCCAGGGGAATCCACAAATAGTGTGGGAAAAAAAGGACACAAATTGGAAGTGGATACCTTTTGTGGACAAAACGTTACAGGGGCCTAAGCGCAAAGTACCCCAAATAGTCAAAACAAAGGCTTAGCACAAGGGAGGAAGAACTAGCAGCCAAAGGTTTAATAAGTGAAGTGGATTTGTGACATTGAGCCAGCACATGTGTAGAATGCATGTATAGAGTTGGTACATTGCACACTAGGGCAAGAGACTTTAAAGCTATTTGAAACAGACAAAGCGAAGACAAAAGAGAACAGAACAATGATGGCTATCTCTGGGTCAGAAGGTTTGAATAGATTACAGGGTTTAGGGGTGCAATTATCTGGGCCGGGTGAATATTGTTGAGTGTTTGGAGATAGTGCAAAAGTGCAACATTTGCCATGCTGCGCTTTTGTCCTGTTTAAGCAATGCTGGCATGGTGTTGCATGTCAACAATGCTTTTGTTGGAGTTGTTATTAATGAGTGCGACATTTGTATATGATGCCGCACCCGTGTCCTTTATAAGTATCGCTATAATGAGTTTTTACTGTATCATCGAGGAGTTTGGGGTTGTTGATGTTCGTTGAAGCCGCAGCAGGGAATGAAACTTGGAATGGGAATTAAATAGAAGCTGTGATGTTTGAACGTCATTCGTGACTTGGACAGTGCTACTGATGCAACAATCTTTGGAGTAATAAACTTTCATACTTTTTCTTAACATTGAAGAGTCTTTGGTGTTTTTCTTACTTCTGTTACACTGGCGACGAGGATGATCACAGCATTAGCAGGCATGCAGGATTTTTCTACATTGGACCTAGCCAGTGCTTACCACCAGGTCAGGCTCGAGGAGGATTCCAAAAAATCTGACGCCATTCATCACACCAAAAGTGCTGTTTAGATATTGCCGCCTGGCTTTTGTGATTGCAAGACTGTGTTCCAGAGACTTGTGAAGGAAAAGTTAGATGCCATGGCAGGCGTAATTGCTTTACAGGATGACATCTTAGTCTTTGGCCAGAATGAAGAAGAGCATGATATCAAATTGGAAAATGTTTTGTCTGCTTTATCTGCCTAAGGACGCACGTTAAGACTAGACAAATGCAAGTTTGGGAAAAATTAGGTTGAATACCTAGGAGACCTCATCAGTTGGGTAGGAATCAAACCCTAACATGACCTTATGGAAAGTATCATAAAGCACCTATTCCTGTCAGCCAAGAACAGTTGATTGCATTTCTTAGGTTAACGGAATTCTATGCTAAATTGATTCCGAACTTCACTTCCAAAGTGGATCCTTTCCGGTCTTTACTAAACAAAAATGTAAAGTTTCAGTGGAAAGATATTATGACCAATGCTTTTACCAAATTGAAATAGTTAGTAGTTGATGTGCCCTGTCTTAAGCCATTTGTAGTTGGACAAGAATGCATAATGGTTATAGATTCAAATAGTTGCGGGTTAGGAGGAGTACTTATGCAAAGGGAGAATGGGAAAGAATGGATTGTATTGTACGCATCAGGAGCATTGCGTGAAGCAGAGGAACAATATATGTAATAGAAAGGGAGTTACTAGCGTGCATTTGGGGTTCTGAACACTTCAGAACTTTCCTGTGGGGCACTAGTTCACTATAAAAAATAGACCACAAACCATTAATACACATAATGCCACCTGGGAGCGGTCGCAGTATGATGGCAAGGCTGGCCAGATAAGCATCTAGATTGCAATGGATGTATGATGTTACAATGCATACTTTTACAACGCATACCTTTACAATTCATTTTTTACAACGCAACATCCATTACAACGCATTCCATTGCAACGCATGCCATTACAACGAATTTTTAAAAACTACCTTTACAACGCATTCCATTACAACGCATAATACGTTTACAACACATACCATTACAATGCATAACATTACATTGCATGTATGGTAAGTATTGGACAGTGTATGGGTAAAAATTACTATTCTAACTCCAGGGGGGTGCAACAGTAGGGTAAGTGTTGGATTGTGTAGGGGTAAACATTACTATTCTAACTACAGGGGGGGCAACAGTAGGGTAAGAGTTGGATATTGTAAGGCAGTGGCGGTGCGTCCATTAAGGGCGCTGGGGCGTTGCCCTACCAGCCGTCCTTACCGTGCCCTCAGCTCCCTCCCTCGGCTTTTGTGAACTTAAGTAAACTGAACTCTCAGTCAGTTTACTTAAGTTCGGTCGGAGATGCCCTGCCTATGACTGTAGAAGAACTGAAAATGCCTGTCAGTTAGCATGACGTCGGGCCGCCCACCCCCTTCAGAGGGGGCGGGCGGCCCGACGTCATGCTAACTGACAGGCATTCACATTGTCAGACATGGGGCACAAGTGCACATGAGTAGGGACGGAGGGCGAATTTTTCTCCGTGCCCACGCATGCGCACTAGTGCCTGCTGTGGCTGGTGCATGTTGAGCAAAGGCTCAAGCCTCCGTCTTCTAACGGGCTGGGCGGGCAGAGAGTAACTGTGCCCTAAAGGCGTCAGGATTGGCTGTGAGGGATCGTCGGTCGGCGGAAGTTCCTGTAGGCGGCTAGGCGCCAACAGCAATGGGACCTGGACCCCAGAGCACAGAGGGCGCGGTCACGGACTGGTAAGTTTTACAACTTAAAATGTTTTATTTGTTAACCCCGGCCCTGCGCGACATGACCCGTTTTGTTTGTAAAGGGAGAAGGCTGCGGCGTGCATTTAAACTGCTCAGGTTATTGTGCGATTTTATAATCTGATAAAAGTAATTGGGTGGCAGTGGGTGGGGGGTGGTGCCTGACTGAGGTGGTCCACGCGGGTCTCCGCCTGATCTTTGAAAAGCAGAGCTTTCTATTTGGATGGCATCCACTACCCCTGGCGAGCCTCTAGCGCTCTAAATCTGGTATTAATTTATCCACATGGGAAGGGAAGGCCTAGTCGGCCTCACTGGAATCACGAACCTGGCACCTATGCACACGTGTCAGCTGCAGACGCATTAACCTTCCAGCTGTATCATACCTTGGCAGCTGATCTCTCTCGCGTGCAGTCTCCGTGCCCCTACCTGGTGCTCTGGGCAGCCTTTGGTGATTAGGGGAGTCAGTGTGAGCGCGCAGCTGGGCCTGCACCCTGCCAGCTGGCTCTGAAAGGGGGTGTCTGGGTGAAGTGCCAGCCAAAACAGCCCACATGTTAGTCCCTGCTGCTTCCCCAACTACAGGTCAGCAATGTATTTCCCAAATCTGGGGTTTCCGCAGAGAAGTGTAGGTATTTTGCTTCAGAGCATGTGCACACCCCACTAGATAAAAATGTATTAAAGTGCGTTGAGCATTTGAAAGAACCGTGCGGATGCATTATTGGGGGGAGGTTGTTGCCTTACGCCCAGAACTGCCGACTTTGGAGCTGGGGAACCGGGTTCGACCCTCGGCGTCGGCTCAGTTTCCTGTGATTCTGGGCAAATCATCGAATCTCTCCGTGCCTACCAAGAAATGATTGTGTCCTTCTTTAACGTACCTAGTTCTCATGTAAAGCGCTCCAATACCTTCTGGTCGAGTTTGCTCTACATAAATCTACAACAACAAAAATAGATGCTCCAAGGTTTCCTTTTTTATGTGGCAAAGTCTGCACAGGCCGACCCTGGCTAGTGACTTCTATCTTCTATTGGCTTCTTCAATTGGGAGTACCATGAGTCTTGCTAAGGATCTTCTTGAGTACTGTCTTTCCTACGGCTCTATTCAGGTATGGCTGGATGAGAGTTTTCTTGTAGGATTTCGTTTTCAACTTAATGTTACAGTTAGCTTCTATTGTTTTGATGTCTTTCTAGCTGCCCGCGCTACATAGGCTCGTGTAAAGTTTGCATAGAGCATGTTACTAACTTCCGCTCCTCCTCCATGTGGGTTACGTGCAATTTTGACTTTCCATTAGCTGTGAAGGGTGCTCTGTGTCGCGACGCATAGGATTCAGCGCATGTGCGTCAGATGTAAATTGAATGCGCACACTCGAGCCTGCAGCAGTTCATGCTGAGGTGAGTCACAGCCAGGTGCCCCGCGGGTGCCCAAGGCGCTGTAACAAAGCCCGGAACGCAGCACAGAATTACTTCAAAAGTTTAGAATCTGGATTTGTGGCAGGTGAGATGAGGCAGACAACGGGTCCTTTGAATGAAGATTCTGAAAGTGTCAGTTTGTCACACTGAGTACTATTGTGCCTCAAAACAGCTCAGATACGTGAGACACGTCAGTTTAGATGTTATGCCCATTCATTTTTTTGCCCCTCTGCGAAGATTGCCCATAATAACGTCGTTTTGTTGGTAACCTACTGGTCAAAAAAAATAGCCGTATCCCTTTTAATAAAATATAAAATGTTGCCATGACCCCCACGGCACGACCGCGAGTATTGCAAGAGGCTGAGCATTGTGCCTGTGTGAGTCCAGGGTGAGTGATGTCTGTGAGTGCAGGGTGAGCAGTGTGCCTGTGTGAGTGCAGGGTGAGTGATGTGTGTGTGAGTGCAGTGTGCCTGTGTGAGTCCAGGGTGAGTGATGTCTGTGTGAGTGCATGGTGAGCAGTGTGCCTGTGTGAGTCCAGGGTGAGTGATGTCTGTGTGAGTGCAGGTTGAGCAGTGTACCTGTGTGAGTCCAGAGTGAGTGATGTGGATGGGTGAATGCTGGCTTAGTGATGTGTCAGGGAAGGGCGTGTAATGGGTCTATGAGTGCAGGGTGACTGTGCCTATGTGAATGCAGGGAGAGAGATGTATCTGTGCAAGTGCAAAGAGACTTGTCTGGCTACTCCCAGAGATGTATTCGCCAAGCCACCTCTTTCTCAAATGTGCTTCAGAATGCACAATTTGCCCACTCTTTTTTCAAAATGTTCTCGTGGGAGAACCCCCAGAACCCCCCAAACCTCCCATAGGTGGTTCGGCCTCGCTTGCTGCACTCGCTCGCCACAGTTCAGTATTTACGCCCCACTACTTTCAAATGTCACCAGCCGCCACTGTTGTAAGGGTACTATGCGTTGTAATGGTACGCGTTGTAATGGTATGCGTTGTAATGACATGCATTGTAGTGGTATGCGTTATAGTGTCATGCGTTGTAATGGTTGCGTTGTAATGGCATGCGATATAATGGATGTTGCGTTGTAAAAGTTTTGTTGTATTGGTAGTGCATTGTAAAAGTTGTGTTGTAAAGGTAGTTTCCTGATTGCAAGCATACCAGTACAGAATAGATTATGTGCCAGGGAAAAATAATATACACGCTGACTGCATGTTGAGGTTACTTTTACCAGTGGAGGGTCCCAGAGGCGAAGACAATGATGAATTTGAATTGGCTTTCACACTGCATAATATCAACTTGATTAGGTTGGAACATCCTGAGATTCAAGAAACTAGGTGGAGTGAAGAGATGGGTAATGATGGCAAAGTGAATCATGCGTTCAAGTCCAGCTAAGTTTGTTGGCCTGACAAACAAGAAAGGTCCCAATGAATGAATAGGGGTTTTCAAGGTGAGGAAAGAGGTGGCTTTTGAAAATTGAATTTTGGTAAGAGGTTACAAATCATACCACTGTTCACCCTCATAGTGCCCATGAAGGACATATGGATATTCCATGTACTAGAGGTTGGGTTAGGGAGAACTTTTGGTGGCCTCTACAGATAGTATGGTGGATCACTATGTGAGTGTATATGGCAAATGTGTCACTTGTGAAATATCTGCCAGAATGCTCATTCCAGATTCCCGACCAGTTGAATTTCCAGAAGGGCATTGGAGGAAATTAGGAGTGGATATAATTTAGCCTTTTGCCGTTTTGCCCAGACAAGAAGCCTTTGGAATAGTCATGTTGATTATTTTTCCACGTGGCCCAAAATCAAAATGGTGAGGTTAGTCACTACTGAAAGTGTTGTAGAGTTTCTTCATGAGGTGTTATGTAGGGAAGGAATTCCCAGTGAAGTGGTAAGGGACAATGGCGTCCGTTTATTAGCAGTTACACCCAGAATTATCTAGGGAAGTGTGGTATTGTTTATAGAAGATTTCTGTTTTCCATTCTGAATCTAATGGTGAAGTAGAAAGGTTCAATAGAGTGGTAAAGGAAGCTAGTCAGCTTTCTATTAAGGGAGGTCTGGACTGCAGGAAGGCGTTGCAGTCTATGTTACTTGCTTACAGAAAATCTCCTAATTCTGGGACACATCTGGTGGCAATAACATTTTGTTGGGCCACTTCTCCTTGAGTATGGGATGCCCACAATGCGCACCAATCAACAAGCACCAAGACATTTTCCACATCTATGGAAATAACAAAGGGATGGAAATTCTCTCTTTGACTTTCCATCGCTTATACTCAAAATAGTGTTGGGATTCTGATCAATACTGTCTCTATCATTCACCCTGTCAATGCTATGTTGAACGAGGTTCATTCTCCTAATGCTGGATCTGCACACCCTGTTAAGTCTCCTTTCTTATTACATTTTGAGCATACCATATCCGCTGTTCTACAATTCCTGAAGTTGCCTAAATGTGATAAACTACCCCACCTTAAGAAGAATACTGCCCCTTTAAAAAAAAATATTTTTCTGTGAAACCGATTTTTCCCAAATTGTCACCACCATTTCTCTTCACAACATGGACTTCATTATCCAGGCTACCTGTAATCTCCTGTTAAAACTTCTCATAATGTTAAGTGGCTTTTGCAATATCAATGGCAGTATTAAGGGACATATGTAGGAGTTATTTGTCCTTATTAAAATCTGGTCCCCAAGAACTTGTTCATAAAACATATGTTCAAACTCGCAAGTTAAAGCTAAGGATCTCAAAACTGATATGCATTGTTCTATGGACTCATCCACTCCCATGTTTTCTAGAATAGAATTTAAACCATTCCATGACAATGGTTTTTTTCCATACCTAATACAGATTTGCTTGAAAGCATATTGATACACATCAATATCACCAGGTTTAATTAACACAGTTAAGTTCTTAAACTCCTTCAACCCACAAACACCTAAAAAATGCGTTACCAAGGCTAGTTTCCTCTCTGGTCCACAATCATCTCCACCCAGAACTTCAAATTATGCCAAAAACACTGCACCCTATGTTTACTAATCCACAGGTGGTTCACCAGGTACAACAAGAAATGAAGGGAGTTGGTACAATCCCTGATATTTTGCCCCTGGACCACAAAGACAATTGTTATAGTATACAAATACAAATGTTATGTCCCAATCAGTATTGTAGAAAAATACCAAAAGTATTCAACATTATCATACATAACATGTGGGTGTTCCCGGTGGTAACCCCTAGTCCAATCACATAGATTCCATACTTTCATCCACAATAAAAGCGCACCATTTGGTCAAAACCACACTGAAAAGCTCAAACAATCTCAATCTAGGCAAAATGTCTGTATTGGGGGTTTCATTCGCCTCAAAAAAGGGAGGATGGTGAGCAAGGGTTTACCATGTTGGCCAGATCTCACACGTGTCAGTGAAGTGCTCAGGAATTCAGTGTGTGTAGAAGGAGGGAGTGCGTGAATGTTTTTTTTGTTAAATAATTTTTATTGATGTAATAATAAAAGTACCAAAGTTACAATTGAACAGAAGATGAAACAATAGACTAATATAGTCTCATTCATAAAAGTAAATGTCCTTCAATCAGAAAAGAGTCCGCTTCAAATGAACAGGTCCGAACTTGATCACGGTAGTTTTTCAATTCTTTAATGTAGTTTTCAACAATAGAAAAATATATATTCCAATTCACAGCAGGTTTATTTCTTTTTCTTTTTTTTGAACTTTAGCCTAAAGTTAAAAAAAAAAAAAAGAAATAAACCTGCTGTGAATTGGAACATATATTTTTCTATTGTTGAAAACTACATTAAAGAATTGAAAAACTACCGTGATCAAGTTCGGACCTGTTCATTTGAAGCGGACTCTTTTCTGATTGAAGGACATTTACTTTTATGAATGACACTTCCTGATGGGTGCTGATTCCATCATTTGTGTTTTGTATTAGGACTTTGTCCTTAAAGGAACAGATAGGGTTGTGTTCCTTGGTTTTGCAAGCACCATCATAATATTTACGAGTCACAACTCAAAACAGGTGCAGGTCTTTTGCCTCAACCCTTTTTTTGTTTGAAGCTTTTAGACTAATATAGTCTATTACATCAAAAAATATTATAATAAAGAGCAATCTAAATCAGAGATAATATGGAGAGGGGAAATAAGATCATCTTATGGTGAAGAAATGAATAACAAGAATAAGCTTACATATTAAGATAAGTGAGTGTGTGAAATTTTAATTGGGTTTCATTGTATAAGGGAAGAGCTCAGTTATGGCAATAGGGATGACAGGAGCAATCTGTTTCTGTATGTGGGTGAGAATGTCAGTAGAGGAGGCATAGTCTGGAACGATGCTCCTGCCACTATTGTGTGTGTTGATCCTACCTGTGCATCTTCCAGCATAACTGGATGTTCGGATCAAGAGAGAGGTGGTCAGATACACAAAATACCCACTACCTTTCAGGAATATGTTTTGGGGTAGTTAGACTTTATAGCAGAATACAAATAAGAATAAATGTTTAGTAGAATAGAAATAACAATAAATGTTTTTTTTGAAAGCGGGAAGGTGTGTTGGGTATTGGAGATAGTGCACGTGTGGGCAGTTGCCAGGCTGCGCTCGTGCCTTGTTCAAACAATGATGGTACGGGAATGCGTGTTAACAATGCTTTGGATTGAGTTGTTATTCACGAGCATGACATTTGTACGATGCCACACGTGTCATTATGAAGTAATGCTATAACGAGTTTTCAAGGATGTATGACGTTACAACGCATACTTTTACAACGCATCCCTTTAGAACGCATTTTTTACAACACAACATCCTTTACAACGCATTCCATTACAACGCATGCCATTACAACAAATTTTCTGAAAACTACCTTTACAACGGATTCCATTACAACGCATACTACCTTTACAACACATACCATTACAACGCATACCATTACATTGCATGTATGGTAAGTATTGGATAGTGTAGGGGTAAAAATTACTATTCTAACTCCAGGGGTTGCAACAGTAGGGTAAGTGTTGGATAGTGTAGGGGTAAAAATTACTATTCTAACTCCAGGGGGTGCAACAGTAGGGTAAGTGTTGGATAGTGTAGGGGTAAAAATGACTATTCTAACTCCAGGGGGTGCAATAATAGGGTAAGTGTTGGATAGTGTAAGGGTACTATGCGTTGTAATGGTATGGATTGTAATGACTGCGTTGTAATGACATGAGTTGTAATTGTATGCGTTGTAGTGTCATGCGTGTTAATGGTTGCGTTGTAATGGCATGCGTTGTAAGGGATGTTGCGTTGTAATGACTGCATTGTAATGGTAGTGAGTTGTAAAAGTTGCGTTGTAAAGGTTGTTTCCCAGTTTTCAATGTATCACGGGGGAGTTAGGTGTTGTTGATGTTCAATGGAGCGGGAGATGGGAGATGGGACGGGGAAAGAGGTTAAATAGAAGCTGTGATGTTTGAACGGAGTTACTGATGCAGCCTTCTTTGAAGTAATAAACCTGCATACCTGTTCTAAACTTTGGAGTTTCTGTGGTGTTTTTGTTAGGTCCTTACACTCCTGTTACAAATTTTACCTTGTGAAATTGATGGACATAGTAGGTGAGACTGGTGAGAAACGCTTCACGGCAATGCTAGACAGGCTCTTACTCCACCAGGCATTTCCCTGGTGGGCTGGAGGCCGGTTTTGAAAGCCCATAGCTGCACCTGGTGCCTCTGCCTCCTTCCCCAGCTCCACGAGGCTAGGAGAACCAGGTAGAGGGTGGCTTCAAGAGACAGAGAGAAAGGGGCGGAGTGAGTAGAAAGAAAACGATCAGAGGGAGAGGAGAGAAGCGAGAATGGATGGATGGAAGAGGGAGATTGCTTTGCACGAGGAGAGAAAGGGTGCCAAGCGCGTTTGACCATTTTTGGTTCTCCAGTCGGCCTTGCTACAGGGCAGGGTTTTTCCTGATTGCAGGTTACAAGAAGAAGAAGCTTACAAGCTGGAGGAACAGCTTGGTCCCTGAATGGGCAAGCCAGGTCGAAAGGGAGAACCCGCTTGTTTCCTCAAGTAAGGAAAGAATTTGGAGCTGTAGGGGAGTTAAAGGTTTGCAAGCAAGTGACATCTATTTGATAAGGGCCTCATTTACAAGTTTGGATGCACAGCAGTGCAGCAAGCCTTCCTGCTACGCTGCCATGTGTGTAAAGAAAAGAAAATGAATGCACCATAACTACAAGATACGGTGCATTCCTGTCCTTTGCCCTGCGCCAGCACAGAATGGGCTGCCATGCGCCAACGCAGGCACCCTTGCGCCATTGGGTACGAGGGTGTCTGCATTGTAGGGCTGATTGTTTTTGTGCAGGAAGGGATGCCTTCCTGCACAAAAACAAAGGATGCAGCACCCATTGGAAAAAGAAAAACTAGGAGAAATTATGGTATTGGTCGTCATTGCGCCACCCTATACCTTCCTTGGGAGGGCATAGAATCTGATGCATTCCCAGGTTTACCAAAGCTTGTAAAGCTGGGAATGCATCTGGTTCCATGAGTGTTGCATTGAAACACCCACAGCAACACCCATGGAATGCCTCTTTCACAAAGAAAGCTGCGTAAATGGGGGCCATATTTACAAGGCCCTGAAAAGCCATGTAGAGTGGTTTTGCATGTCCCTGTAAATATGGGCCAGCACACTGCACCACCGGAATGTAAATAAAAGTGCAGCCCCATTGCTGCAAGGGACCTCGTAAACGAGGCCTTATGTGACTCTAGTATAGGCAGCTAGGCAGCAGTTTTTAGGTCTACCTGAGCCAGCGCAAGGGCTGTCTGCTAGACTTTTAGTGTGTGGCTCCAGAAAATGCTACCACACGCTTTTGGTTGTGGCAGCCTAGAGCTTGCAGAAACGCTCACAAACGTGCCTGCCTCGCTCTCCCTCTCCAATGCTCGCTATGCCTCTCCTTCTTCCTCTTTCTTAAGGCTGTGCAATGAGGCTCGAGAATACTTCTGAGGGGGGTAGGGGGCAACATGTGTGAGCGTGGTTGCAGGCTCGCGTGAACCATGTTGCTAAGGGAATCCACTGTTTTTTTATCTTCAGGAGGCACGTCATATCTGCATTCCAGGTCTCCCATACCGCCTGCCGCCTGCCAGGTTGTGTCCCCAGGGTTTCTTTTTTTAAAACTGTGTCCCAGGACGGCAGAAATAGCAAAGCTATTCAGATAAGGCTAGGCTTGCTTTTGTGGACGATCGGTGATGGGCAGAGAGGGAAAAGGACTATGTCTCTTCCTTACTGCCCAGAGAAGACAGGGACAATGTCCTTTTCTTTTCTGTGCTGGCAGCTGACCCTCCCACCCCTCTCTTCCTATTATGCCCTCTCTTTCTGTCTTGCTCCTCACTTACTGAAAACCGTGAATTGAAGAAACGGTTCACAACCTCTCTTTCCGTCTTTCATTTAGTTGCTTCTCTGTGAGATGGATCCAAAAAAGAAAAACACTTGCGGGAACTGCCCTCTTTCTGACATTTTTCTATTCCAAAGTGCAGCCTCGGGATGGAGAGAAATAAAAGGTTTTAAATATGAAAAATAAATAGATAACTAAATAAAGCAAGACATAGTGGTAGGAAAGTGGCCAGATTGATTTCATTCATATCCAAACACATCAGCCTCACTTTGCAGACTTTGCAGTGAAGCGCTACTTTTCTTTTCTCGTCTTTCTTTGAACAGCATTGTTGTCCCCAGGTGGGAAATGCACCATTCCTGGATGTATAGCAATACCTGGTGGATGGGTGGATTGTAAAACAAAATGCGTACTTCTGTGTTTATGGATGTGGTCTTTTTAAACCATACTGTTTAGGTTTATTAAGAATATAAGCAATAGACATTGAAACGATTCCCTTTAGGGCCCTGTAGTTATGTCCTTAACTTTTCAGGTAAAACCACTCGCTGATTTCTGAATAGTGAGTGAGAGATCGTTATGGTAACCATGTTGTTTCTGCTTACATTTCACATGTTTTACTTAATCTTGCACTCCCTATGAGTATTTGCTTTTACTTTTTTTTTCAGGCAGCATATTACGCAGAATTTTAATTAAGTCGCATCCTGGTGTTTATAGTGGGGCACAATTGGGTTGTAGCTGAAGGCAGTGTGAGTTTTTCTCAGTGGGGCAGTATGGTGTTCAGTGGGGTAGAGGATGTGGCACTATGGCCAGAGCTGTCGAATTTGGAACCGGGAAGCTGGGTTCAGCCTTCATGTCCAGTCCCCCAGACCACTCTCCTGAGGGAGCACATTCCCATGCTAGGCCTTAGAATGCCCCACTAGACCTTAGAAGCCCAGGTGTCTGAGCACCAGCAGGTGGACATTTGCAGTGGCTGGTGTTAAGAATAGCATAACATTTACATCCAGAAAGTCAAATTAGAAATATTTTTTCCTTTAAGGGCAAACAAAAAGTTTTATTTCAATCTATATCCCTAGAAAACATTATAATTTCTAATATTGAAAAGTCTTTTCTCCTAATGGAAATTAAATGTTAATGTTTCTGATCAAAGCATGTATTTTCAACACGCGCTTTTTAATCGATGTGTGTAATTTTGAACTCCATTTATCTTCAGAGCCGTGTGGGTGCAATACAGATTCCATATGCTTTTCTCATCCGTTTCTGACAGCCTGCTGTAAATCGCGTAGACAGCTTGTCCCCAAATGGAGCTAATCGCCTGGGACACCGACCCTTATTCCTTACAAACTTGCCTCAGTATTGCAGTCTGCCACGGACAGTCTTAAAGCTCTCCCTGCAATGCCCCTTGACCAGTCTTGATGTTCTGCTCGCTCTGTAAAAAGACAATGATTCAAACAGCTAAATATGTTAAGGCTGAATCAGGACCTACGGGGCATGTGTTTGCCAAGGACAACGGTCTGGCTTCTCAGGAGAGAAGCAGTAACTCATTTGCCTGGCCAGTTTTGCATGATTTTCTCGTATGATTGGCACTTCTTTGTGCCGCCTGTTGGGTATTGCTTTGAGACAATTTCTTAAGATTAGGTGTCTGGGGAAGAAGTATCCCCTGTGTCCGATAACTCTATTTATGGTGTATAATCCATCTTCTACAGTGCTAGAAAGGTTCCATTGTAGGTTCTGGTTGATACTTACATCTGTCTAGTTTCCCCCTCCTTAGGCTTTGGTTGGCCGCCAGTAAAAACAAGCATTGGCATAGCAAATAGGTCTCACCTTTGGGACCTTATAAGTGTTTAGCCATGCAACAGTTTATGTTGATGCTCCAAGGATATTGTGTTGCATAACTAAATACTTATAAGGTCCCAAAAGCGAGACTTATTGGCTATGCCATGCTTGTTGTTAATGGTACTGAGAGCAGTTTAAAGGATTTTGGGGATGGGAATGTCTGTGTGAAAGGTTTAAGCCTTGTTGGGTTGTTAAGAATTATATTGTAGGGGGCGTGGCTTGGCGCCTGGGAGATATGGTGGCGCCTGAGTGAGGCTCCGCGGCGACTCCGGGGAATACCCTCCTTCCCTACTGTTATTTCACAAAAGGAGGATTGTTTTCGCCGTCGGAATGCTCCAGCCATGTTCCGCTCTACCTGACGCCCATCTCCATTGACTGCAAACGGAGTATTTCTGTACGGCGTTCTGAGGGGCTCTGCTTGTGCCTGTGGCCGCCATCTTTATCAGCCGGCGCTGACTCTCCCTCACGGCGGCGATGTAAGCATCTTATACATTATTTCAAAGACTGCCTTGCTATGTGCTTTTTCTATTACGGCTGCACGATATTTGGAGCACCGTTTCTCCTTCCAATGCCCTGACGCTTGAGGCAGTGAATTTCTGGAGTTTTATCTTTTCGACGCAGTCACCATTTTAGACAAGCTGACGTGCTGCGTTTCCTCAGTCAGGGTGAAACAGCTATGTTCCATTGCCATTTGCCTCAGACTTTGCCTTAAGCACTCATTTTAAGCACTTCTCCTTTAGTGCCACTATGATATCCTTTATTGTTCACCTGTTTTGCATCTGTAGTAGACTGCTTGCTGCTTTTGCATTACTGTGACCATTGTTTTCTCATTTCACACTGCTTCTTTATTTTTCCGCCATGTTGGTACTTTGCTGACCCCCTGATAGACGGAGTTTGCTCTTGCGGGGGCGTACATCTGGACATGTGGTTTTTTACTCGTTGACAACTTTGGCTGATGTTGCTCTTTTTGGCGCATTTTACATCTCTGCCTACCCCAGAGCTTCTGCACTGACCGTCTATTGTCTATCCACCGCAGACCCTGGTGCACTGTTATCTACTTTTTCCTCATGGCGCTTTCGCAGTGACTTCATTCATCATAAGTGATACTGCTGATATCCTACACAATTTATTCATCTACTATATTTTTTGAAAATAGGCATGGCCTTTTTCCTTGCTAACTCTGTTATGTCTTAATGCCTTTGACTCTAGCTGAATGGTCATTGAACAGATATTTTTTCCTCAAACCTCACAACTTATGACCTAGATATCTAATAGAGGTTGTTTTTCCTCCATGTTCTAAGCTTTTTTGAACATACAGTGCAGATTCTCTCTTGTGCGCAACCATTGACGAACTTCCTCAGTCACTGCAGGTGGTTGTGCCATATACTTGTTTGGATGATCTCTCACCTTACAGAGCGTCTTCTCACTCTTCTGTGTAGATAACGAGTATAGCGCAACTCCCTGCTTCTTTCTATGAGGCGATTTGTATCTATGTCGCGCTCACCCTCCAAATCAACTACGAAGGTGGCCTTCGTGAAAAATTCCAAAGTCTTCTCTGCTTTCTCTAAATTGGAAGATTCTCTCACCTCTTCTGGTTCCGACACCATCATGGATCCTCCTCCGTCATCATCAGGGAAATCTACTACTAAGAGACTAAAAAAGGATCCTCCTTCACCACCCAAGCAATCTACCCCTGTTTCCATGGAACTTTTGCTGGAGGAGATTCGTTCCTTCCGCCCTTTTTTGGAAGAGATCGGGACTTTGCATCCTTTTATGGAGGAAACTACTGTTAAGCTTCAGGCTCTCAATGACAGTTGGTCGCAAATCGAAACACGAGTCTCTACAGTTGAACAGTCAGTTGCTTCTTTCCAAGAAACCACCACCAAAGTTCTTCATCTAACCTCACAAGTAGATGCCCTCCAAAGGCAGGTTGAGGAGTTGGAAAATAGAAATAGACGTAACAACCTTCGTATTTACGGCCTGGCAGAAGGTCTTGAGGGGGCGGACCCTATCAACTTCTTCAAATCCTTTCTCCCCAAATTGCTACACTTGCCAGAAGGTACAAACCTTAATATTCAACGTGCTCATCGTCTGGGTCGCCCTCCTGCTTCCACTTCTTCATCACAGCGTCCACGAGGTGTTATCCTTTATTTTTTGGAATATACTGATCTCTTGAAGGTTCTCACCACGGCTAAGGCCTCTCCCAAACTGACATGGTCAGGTTCTACCTTGTTCTTTGCTCAGGACTATGCCAAAGCAACTGCAAATCGCCGGAAGGCCTTCCTTGGCATGAGAGACGACCTTCGTTCCATGGGTGCCCGATATGGCCTTTATCATCCTTGCCTCTTGAAAGTCACCTACAACAATAAGACGACCACATATGAGTATCCAGAGAGATTGCAGAGCTTCATTAATGCACACAAACCTAATGCCATGGATTCCTCTGGTCCTTCTTCATCCTGCCCTGGCTGAGCTCTCCTTTTCTTTGTCCTTGCATAGTTCATATCTGTTCATATTTTTGTGTTTTCTCTCTTACATGATGTTTTCTTAATCGTTCCTCTTGTTTGCTTATGCAGTTGTTGATTCTTTGTTCTCTCTTGATGTTGATTTGTAACTCTCTCTTCTGTCGCCCCTCTTTGCCTTTAGAGGTTCCCCTCCTCGTCTGATGACGTTTCCCTGGTTTCCCGTCTGGTCGTCCTCGGATGTGTTGCCATGCCTCTATGGCTCCCTCCCCCCCCCCCGACCACTCCTCCTCGCTTCCTCCTTATGTGGGTATGTCCATCTGCTGTTTTTTCCTCATCCCTTGTTTTCTTATTGTCCTTTGTTTCTTTTATATGCTTTCACTCCTTTGGTTATGTTGTACTCATAACTTCTTCTTTCCAAGTTGTATTTTTCTCTATTCTCTTTCTCTTCCACTCCTGTTCTTCCTGCACTTCCCTCTATTTTTCACTTCCCCTTTCCTTATGCACACTTATTATTTCTCGATTATCTTTTTCTCCTCTCCCTCCTCTTATTCTTCACTGTTACTTTTTTCTCTCTTCATCTGCTTTCATTCATGGGTTTTTTATTTTGATTTCATTTATTATGTAACCATTGATATGCTGAAAATGTTATGTCTTTGAATATAACATCTTGGAATGTTAAGGGTATCAATTCACCGATTAAGCGTCAACGCATCCTATCTCATCTAGCTAAACTGAATGTTGACATTGCGTTTCTCCAGGAGACTCACCTCTCTGATGTAGAGTCCGCTAAGCTTAAAAGAGGTTGGGTAGGTGATGTTTTTTATTCACAGGGTGATGGTAAGCGCAATGGTGTTGCAATTCTATGTCGTAGATCCCTCCCTTTTACAGTTATTTCTCAAGAGTCTGATACTAATGGCAGATGGGTGCATGTTAGACTATCGATTAGAGGTGTTCCAATCTCACTCCTTAATGTTTATGGTCCCACTATTGGTGAGCCCCTTTTCTGGGCTGAATTCTCTCCACGCATTACCCAATTCATGGATAATAATTTCATTCTTGCAGGAGATTGTAATCAGCCTCTTGATCCATTCATAGATAGGAAATCTGATGCTACATTTATCCCTACCAAACCACACAAACTCTTTACTCAAGCTATATCCCAACATAAACTTGTCGATTCCTGGCGACTATGTAACCCAACTTTGCAGGAATTTACTTTTTATTCACCTAGCCACCGCTCCCAATCACGAATTGATTATATTTTTGTTTCCCATGATCTTGCTCAGACGCTCACTGCAGCTGAAATTGGCCCACTTCTGGTATCGGATCATGCTCCTGTTGTGGTTAGCCTCGATGTGCTCCCAAAAATTGACGGGCCCAGGAAATGGTGCTTTAATAATACCCTCCTTTTGGACTCTAAATTTTCCACTTCCTTGACTGCATTTTTTGAGGAATTGTTTTTATTTAATGATGTTCCACCCACTTCGAAACATACTGTTTGGGACGCTTTTAAGGCAGCCTCACGCGACTTCATTATCAATTTTGTTGCAAAAAAACGCAGATCCGCGCGTCAATTTACTAAAACTCTCCTCACTGACATTAAGCGATTGGAACACGTCTATTTCACCTCACATTCCAAAGATAGTCTAACAGCTTTAGTTGCTGCTAAGCTTAAATATAATGAAAAATCTACTGAAGATGCTTCCTTATATTTGCTTAAATCAAGTGTTAAATTCTTTGGTGGTAAGAATAAAGCTGGGAAAATCCTTGCCAATTATCTAAAAGTCAAACATAATAAGATGAATATTGAATCTGTTTATGATTCTAATACACATTTACATCATAAAGATGCTGACATCCTTGCCACATTTTCCCGCTTCTATGAGACCCTGTACACATCTGACACTCCACCCTCCCCTCATTCTCTCACTCATTTCTTCTCAACTATTCACCCTCCTCCACATTTTCCTCTTGATCTGTCCTCTCTGGAGACTGATATCTCACAAAAAGAATTACTCAACGCACTTCAACATCTTAAACCCAACAAAGCCCCTGGCCCGGATGGCTTTACAGTCGAGTTTTACCTTCACTTTTCCAAATTATTGCTACCAAAATTGCACTCTCTTCTCCATTCCTTTGCTGAATTGGGTATTTCCTCAGGGTCCTTTTCGGATGCGCACATTTGTTTGATTCCCAAACCTGGCAAAGACGTACAATTTTGCAAGAATTATAGACCCATTTCCCTTGTTAATATCTATTATAACATTTTTGCTAAATCTTTGGCGTTAAGACTGGATCATCTTCTGCCTGACCTTTTAGGAGAAGAACAGTCCGGCTTCGTTAAAGGTCGCTACATCACGGATAACACCAGGCTTTTATTTAATATTCTCTCAAAATCGTCACACCTTCAACACTCTCTTGCCGCAATAGCCCTAGACGCTGAAAAGGCGTTTGACAGAGTTGAATGGCCATACCTCTTTCACACCCTTAATTGGTTCGGGTTTGGCCCTAACTTTACTTCCCTAATCTCATTATTATATTCTCACCCGCGTGCTGCAGTTTATGCTAATGGCCAAATCTCTCCCCACTTTGACCTTGGTAGGGGAGTGTGTCAGGGTTGTCCCCTTTCACCTTTTCTTTTTAACCTTGCTTTAGAACCCTTCCTATCCAGATTGCGCCAAAATCCTGACATTCATGGCTTTCAGACCACTGACTCCTCCATTAAACTTGCTGCGTACGCAGATGATATTTTACTCTTCATCTCTAATCCCACGGTCTCCATTCCTGCTTTCTTAGAGGAAGTACAACAGTATTCCTCAATCTCTGGCTATAAGCTTAATAATGATAAATGTGAGATCCTCCCCCTGACAAAATTCACCTATAAACCTGACTTTAGGCCTCTAATTTTACCTGGAGTCCTTCTCACATTAAGTATTTAGGTTTGTATATTACCCCCTCCATCCCGACACTGTTTCCCTCTGTCTTACTAGATGCACTCAAAAACTTTCTGACCTCACAGCTAGTTGGCATCCTCTCTACTTGTCCTGGTGGGGTCGTTTAGATACCGTTAAAATGATGTTATCCCCCATTGTTTTATACACAATCTCTAATATTCCTGTCTCTATCCCAGCCAACTTTTTAAAGAAAATGAATTCATTTTTATGGCATAAAGCGAAACCCAGAATGTCCCTTGCTAGACTCATTCGCCCTACCTCTGAAGGAGGTGTTAATTTTCCTGATTTTCCGGCTTACCACAAAGCTTTTTTATTGCGCCAGGCTTCCTTTTGGTTGCAAAACCCTGACTCCCCTTCTCCCTTATGGACCAAGGTTGAGCGCCTTTTCCTCTCCCCTTTCTCTTTTGCTGAATACATTTCTTTCTCTCGCAAACCCCTTTCGATTCCTACTCGCATTCACAAATTCACTGTTAAACTCCTCTCATCTGCTAAACCTCCTCCCCCTGCAAATATTGCCGATTTCCTCTCGTCCACTATTTGGCACAATAAATACCTTTTAATCCGAGGCAAGCCCATTTATTGGAGTTCCTGGAGGTCCAAAGGCTTGATTTGGATTTCACAGCTCTTTTCACAATCGGACTGCCTGCCTTTTCACGTTTTACGTTCCACATTTAATTTACCGTCCTCCTTTGCTCCCAAGTACCTCCTCCTTAAAGCAGCGGTCATGGAGGCTTATACGAAACTCTTGTTGATACCCCCCTCTTCTACCTCGCCAGACCCTACCCCTCAACCTCACTCCATCCAACTTCATTCTATTTTGCAAACCCTTCCCAAAGCTTCCACTATTTATAAGCACCTCCATGCTCATACACTCCCCAGACCCAAATCTAAGGTGGAGGAGCATTGGGAAATTGACTTTTCTACATCATGGCAAATTTCCCTGTGGGACAAGATTTGGACGAAAGTTCGTAAAACTTCTAGGTCGGCCTCCCTAACTCAGTCTCTATTTTTCATATACAACCGATTACTCCTTACTCCACTTACCCTTCACAAACGATTCCCTACCACTCCTGATATTAGCTGGTCTTGCTCCTCCTCTAACGCTACTCTTTTTCATATGCTGTTCCTTTGCAAAGATGTTCATACCTTTTGGTTGCAGGTTTGGGCACAAATCAATGTTATTTTCGATACTTGTATCGCCTTTTCCCCTACCCATGTCTTTTTGGGGAGTCTCTCTCCTTGCTGGGACGAGACTAACCTTTATGTTCGTGTTGTTGATTTACTATTGGCTGTCGCATTCCAACAAATAACTATTAACTGGAAGTCTTCTTCTACTATTACGTTCAAAGCATGGTGGTACAATGTTTGTCATAATCATAGACTTGATACTGCTTTTGTTTTTCCTGCCCAGTTGGCAGCTAAACGTGCAGACTTATGGCTTCCTGTTACGATGTATTTGGATAATTGTACAACTCGTTCCTATCGCCCACGACCTGCCCAGCAGGAAGTTTCCAAACCCCCTTGATACCCTTTTGTTTCATTCCCTTTCTTTGTTAACATGATCACTTGCATAATCTCATTTGCATTTACTTTTATTTTATATTTGCTGTACCCTTTCTTTCACTTGTATTGCCCATGATAGGTTTACTGTTGTTACTTCCATTTTTATAATGTATTTTGCTTTTTCCTCCCAGATTCTCCTCTCCCTCCTCCCCTCCTGCTTTCCCCCACATTGTCCTTGCTGTATTATGTATTCATACCTTCTATTATGACCAATAAACTTTTATTGAACTTTAAAGAATTATATTGTATTAATTTGGGTGGGTCGTTTAATGTGTGTAAGGCGTGCCTTGTATTTTATTTAATGTTCATACAACTCTGTCTCATTAAAACAGCCTTTTTCACACTATCTCATTCTGTGTTGTGATTGCGTCATCTCGCCCCATGTCAGCTCAAGACAAAATCACGTAACATAAATGAGTGAGTTTTGATCACTGCGGCCAGCCCTAACCTACCAAACACAGTCACTTATTAACTGTAGTAGCTACTGCAAGGAATGCATTTCAACACACTGTGTGGCCTCCAATATTCGGATACGTTCCTACCTGCTCACAAAGCTGCCATTCACATGATAATAGCTTAAATATACAGATCTTCCAAAGTAGAAGGATCAGTTAGATAAATCTGTAGAGAGTAATTTTGCCATAAATCTATAACTGATTGCCTAAGTCAATGGAATAGGCAGGTATACTCACGTCAGTGACAGCAGTCCCAATCTAATTTGAGCATATATGAGCCTCGAGCAGCTGTGGTGGGTTATGTTTAGGGCCGCTGGAATTATGCGGTGGGGGAGAACCAGATTGGACTAATGCATCAAGAAAGGCAAATTATGCAACATAATGAAACACACTATTCTGTCATTTTTGCACACTTTAGCACACTAACAGGTGTAAAAACATGTTAACACAGTCTGGGCAAAAGTTTCACTTCCTTAGTATCAGTTTAACACCTAAATAAAGCAATCACCCACACAGAGGTGGGCGGCTAAACTCTGCAGAGGACCTGGTACAGTGCAGCAACAAGCTTGTGACAATTGTTTGTGACTTTTGATACTAATAAGCTTGAAACAGTATGTTTTTGTTAAAAACTTCAAATTGAGCAGCAGTTGATGGATTGTGTGGCAAGTGCGGCAAATCCATAATTATGTGGAAAACACTGTGGCTTCAGAAATAATTCCAGTGGCCCTGGTTATGCTGTTTGCTCCATATTTACTGCGTATTTATATTTAGGCTTGAGTCCTAAAACTTATTAGTGCATTTGTTTTTATTATGTGACTGGAAGGGTGAGAATTTGATCGATACCTTATCACTATTGATCCAAACCTCGATCTGGTCGACTGAACCTTTGTTGCCTGTCTTTGAGGAAGAAAGTGCATCTATTACCAAGCCAGTTCACCCAATAAAGGACCCCGCTCCCATAGATCACAAACAACTTCTAGCTTTCAAAGTTTATTGTAAGGATAGGATAAGCTGCAAATACAGGCATCTCAGAATGAGATTCACGAGATACACAGGTCCAACTACATACATGTGCTCTCTGAAAGCCCTCAGACGAGCAACGGAAATTACTAACACAAGTTCTAAGAATAATAAAGCTATCAGCATTGACGCATATCTCTCCTTCATTTAAGTTGGAGGAAAACGCACAGGTTAGGCTGTCCCTACCCTGCTCTAGATGGTATCCCTACTTAACCAAATCCCAACCTAACAAAGGTGTCAGCAGTGAATGACCCCCAAGGGAAGTCACTCACTCTAAGTCTCTTGGTGAAAACCTATAGTTCTCCAGTCATGACCCCTCTCTGCCTACCCATCCGCTCTCTAAAGGGTCCTCAGGTATCTGCTCTAACTCCACCCAAGGGTGCTGTCCCTAATACAAAACAGTCAACAACATTTGAGACGCCCCTCGCGAGACGCCCCTCACGTGGTGTAGCTTCTGGCTTTTTCCATGATGCTTTGTATTGGGCCTCATACGTTGGAGTTGACCTTGCTTCTCAGACTCTTCTCCGGCCCGCTGATACCCCTTAAACATTCCGGAACCCTCCTCCATGTCTGGGCCGTCTACTGAACAGACCTCTATTCATTTTATTTATAATTGGATTCCCCCTTTTCTCTTGCAGACAGACATCTGCAGCCAAGATCCCAACTCTCATAGACTTCCAAAAAGGTTCGCAACATTTCTTGGCCCAAACATGTACGTGTAAATCAATGTTAAAACATTTCAGGCCTACAATATTTCTCATAATGATTATAGCATTCAACTTCTTCATTAATTAAAGCATGTTAATACTCTTATTCTATTATTCAGTAAACACATCTATAAATCATGGCCCATTAATGCAATGACCAAAACATTAGTACAATCTATGTCGTGAAAAGAAACACCTTCCCTTTTAGCTCTGGCCCTGAGGCCTACCACATTCTGCGTTTAACCACATACCATCTTACATTTTAACAGCTACACGACATGGATTCAGGAATAATCACATCTAATAAAATCATATAGTGTCACACATTTCTGTATTAGTTCCACTTCTACTTAAATCTCTACATTAGCTATACATTCAGAATATAATTGCAGATACTATTAGCACTCATGGCATTTCTCCTCATGATTTGTGCTTACTACGGGTAAGTGTGATGCACTCATACATTTAGGTCAGTTTGCGCTCTCTCAGTTCCCCCCTTTGATGACCTCTCGGGGTCATCACTAACATTTAAACTGCAGTTATTGGTAGCATAACTTGTCTCTGCGCTTCCAGAGCCCTCAGACTCCTGTACTGATTATCTTGTATGGCAGCCAATCTCTGCAGCTGCTCTCTTTGGGCCCTTTCTGACCTTCTTGCTCTGTACCATTTGAATACCCTCACCAATCCCCACAATATGATCCCACAGATCAATATTATGATGACGGGTTTTAGTATATACCACACAAAGCTTTTGCCTAGGGTGGAAATCCACCCTCCAACTTCACTCATTCCGTGGCCCACCTTTTCCCAGACATTTTCTCTACTCAAGTCTTCGATCTCTTTGTGAATATCAGTTATGTTCCTAATAACTTTCTCAAGGGGCTTTGAATTGTCTGGAATGTAAGTACAACATTCCTGGACCTTCAAAGCCTTACAGACTCCGCCCTCTTTTGCTAGTAGGACATCTAACGCAAGACGGTTCTGAAGAACCATAGCCCTTATCGATTGCATCTCTCCTTCTACCAGCATTAAGGACTGAGCAGTGCTGGCAGACAACCTGTCGACGACTGTTGCCAGTCGTCTAATTTTAACATCATTAAGGATTAGACCCAAAAGAGGGAACATAGCTCCAAAGACATCTCCAACCATTTCTGCATCTCCTACATCTCTCCTTCCCCTCGATGATGTCTTGCCCTCAATGATCTCTAAGTCTTGTGCATGATATATTTTGGGGAAGACAATTGCTAGGTAACATGATCCATACCAGTTGTCAGGTAGTCTTACGTAGGCATTTCTTCCACATACAAAATACACATTTGGAATCACTTGCATTCCCTTCAGGAAATCTTTAGTATAGTACTCTATATTGAAAGCATGTTCACAGTCGACTTCTCCCACGTATACATTTTCATAATACGTTTTGGCTCGGTGAAGACATAGCTTTCCTCTCTGCGTCTTATCTAAAGCTATTGGACCACTACTACCCTTTCTCTTGTGTGCCTTCTCTTCCTCGGTCCAATCTGTTTTCCATTGTCCTGATTTTTTCAAAATCTTTTGTCTCCTGTAACGATCATCCACCTGCCCTATGAACTTCTTCTCGACTTCTGACACCTTGCATGTCAGGTTATTTCTACGGGCATGTGAAGTATCTAAGGTAATCCAAGGAATGAAGAACTTGGCCAATCTGTCTTCACTCTTCCAGTAGTCCCATTTGTTCATCTGCTTATAATTTGGGACTTCTGGCAACACTGAATCATAGTTGGAGAAATAGTATTCAAAACTATCTCTCTCATAAAATATACTAAGCAATAAGCTACATGTAATGCCATATGTCAGCGGGAGGTGATGATATCGAATGCCTTCATCTACAGACGCCGGCAACTGCATGCAGACGTAACAGTCCTTAACCTCCATGGCATCCACGTATTCATATAAGAGTTTAGCATAAGCATTTGACCTAAAGTCTCCTTGGGACTCATCTACGTGTAACCTGCGGGCTTCTGCAGCTAATAACGCTTTCTCTTGAGTGTTTTCCCCTTTCTCACCATCAACAGTAGGTGTAAGCATTTCTACAGATTTCACATCAGTTACCTTCGCCTCTTCCTCATGTCCCTTTACATAAGAAATTGTTACCACTAAAGCTATTAATATTATCACTCCTACTATTAGTGTACCTATTATACATTTAGCTCTGCGGTTCTGGGTGCCGGCTTCCATTTCGTCAGACAATATAATATGGCTCTCTCTTATCTTGGCAAAAAGTTCTTTTCTTCTCGTTCCTTTACAGTCTCTTTTTAATCCTTTTGTCTTTAGAATCCACACAACTGGAAGCTGACAACCTTCTTCGCAAAAGTCCTTTAACAGTTCAATAAAGACAACCCTAGCCCTTCTCCATCAACTCAAGGGAAGTTCCCTAAAATTCTCTGCTCCCTGGGCGCTAGGTAATCTTCTTTTTCTGCTCGCTTTATTCACAAAGTCCTTTAACAGTCTACTATCAGGTTTGTGCCTGCAGCTTCGATAGCAAAGTTCAGTATTTCCAAACGAAGATTGTGCTCTTCATGTGCTGTTATCGTTGTACCAAAGTCGGGGAATTGCAATTCTGAGAGAAACATGTGTTTTAACTTGCTGAGGCGGGGAGGTCTGGGGAGCATGAATGTTAGTGACCCTTCTTGTTCGACTCCGGGTACCAACAGTCGTATTTCCACGGTGACGATGGGCTCAGAACTGGACACCACCACCGCTCGGATCCTCCCTGTCTCCTGTTTCACAGACATTTGTCGCCAGATATGTCCACTCAGGTGTGGAGTATCTTCTGTTAGGCACACGCACTCTTCTTGACCTTCTTCGGTCCGGTGCTTCAGCGCCCTGAGCACCTTCTTCCGGGTCTGAGTCTTCTGATATCGGAGGAAGGGTTACCTCTGGAGTTGACCTCAAGCTAGAGCTCCTTCTTTGCGGCCAATTAGCTTCTCCACGTGCCCTTCTACTCCTTCTCCTTCTTGTCTGTTCTCGCTCTCTGTCAGACCTGTCAGTGTCTGACTCGTACTCCCAGCTACTTTCTCCTTCTGTAGCGTCGTCTGTTTCGCTGTTGTACTGACCGTCCTCAGCTTGGTCAGACTCGTTCCCTGCTTCCGCTGGCACCTCTACAGCTTGGCTAGCCCCCTCTATGGCTTCTCGGTCCTCTACTGGACGTCTATCCGAGAGAGGAGCTGTTTCTTCCCGAGGTGCTGGAACCCTTCGCGTATGTGACGCGTGGATCCAATTGGGCAGGCCTCCCACCTTCACAGCCGTGTTCGTGATCAGGATGATCTGGAAGGGCCCACGCCAACGAATATCCAAGCAGCTTCTTCTCACATGTTTTTTCACCAGGACCCAGTCCCCAGGATACAGGTCATGACACGGGCCCTGGCACGATGGAACCTCGGCAGCCTGCACCTGAAGGGACACAGAACGAATGGCGTCAGACAGCCCCTTACAATAGTCCAGGATCATATCATCTGTGATATTTAACAGTGCAGTAGTTGGGACAGATGGCAGCCTCATTGCTCTCCCCATTAACACCTCATGTGGTGACAACCCGGTTCTTCTGTCTGGGGTACTACGAAGGCTCATGAGGACCAATGGCAGGGCGTCAGGCCAACTCAGGGTCGTTGAGGAACACACTTTTGCTATTCTGGCCTTGATCGTGCCATTGATCTGCTCCACAATTCCTGAGGCTTCTGGTCGGTAACTGCAATGCAACTTCTGATCGATATTCAGAGCTGCACAAATCATCTTCACAAGCTCGCTGTTAAAATGCGTTCCCCTATCTGATTCCAAAAAGGCCGGCACCCCGAAGCGCGGAATGAGTTCCCTAAGCAGTAACTTGGCCACTGTGAGGGTGTCGCACCTACGTGTAGGGTATGCCTCAACCCATCTGGAGAATACACAAACAACCACCAGGACATAGCGGAGGCGGTTGCACCTCGGCATTTCAATGAAATCTATCTGCATTCGATTGAATGGACCTCCAGACCTTCCTATGTGACTCAGTGCAACTGGTGTTCTTTTTCCTACGTTCAGCTGCTGACAGGTCACACAACGCTGGCACACTGCTTCTGCTGCTATTCTAAACTTAGGATTGTACCAAGTCTGTCTAAACACTCTCAGCATAGCATCTCTCCCTAAGTGTACGGGACCATGTATGAGTCTGGCCATTGGACTCACCATCTCATTGGGCAACACTGCTCTGCCGTCTGCTGAGACCCAAAAATGGGACTCACCCATTACACATCCTGCCTTTTCCCATGTTTCTTTTTCAAAATCAGGAGCATTTTCTTGCATGTTTGCCAGTTCATCCCAAGTATCAACAGTTTCCAATATCATGGCTAATTCAGTCCTTACATTTATTCCACCCACTTCCACCTCTGTGAAAGAGTACCCTTGCTCCGCGCAATACCGCGCAACTTCATCAGCATATCTATTGCCCTTCGAAACGAAGTCCTCATTTCTGGTATGTGCGGTGCACTTTACAACTGCTATACCTGCTGGGCATTGCAACGCCTCTAACAACAGGCGCACAAACTCTCCATTGCGAATGGGAGAGCCTGAAGAGGTCATGAACCCTCTTTGAGACCATAACTGCCCGTAATCATGAACCACCCCATAACCATATTGGCTGTCGGTGTATATGGTGACTCGAATTTGATTGCTTGCCAAGCAAGCACGTGTCAAGGCAATAATCTCGGCTACCTGAGCGGAGTGTACTCCTTCCAGGCACCCAGCTTCCACAACTCCAGTAATTGTACAAACAGCATAAGCTGCTCTCAACTGCCCAACTTCGTCTCTTACACATGAGCCATCGACAAAGAAAATTTCGTCTGGGTCGGTCAGTGGCTCATCTACGATGTCGGGTCTGGGTTTGGTGCATAGTTCAGTCACATCGAGGCAGTCATGGTCTGTACATTCATCATCATCCTCGATATCATTTGGGAGTGGCATCAAGGTGGCAGGGTTCAAAACAGAGCATCTCTTGAGGGTCACATTCTCTGCAGCAAGAATAACTTGCTCATAGCGCGTGAGCCTGCTGTTGGTCAGATGCTGTGTTTTGGTCCTGGTCATCAACAGTTCAACAGAATGGGGCACGCACACCTCTAACGGGTGCCCCATGACGATATTTTCACATCTCTCAATGCTGACACCCGTTGCAGCAACGGATTTGAGACATCCGGGCAACGCTGCGGCTACTGGGTCTAAAGTAGCCGAGAAATAAGCAACTGGTCTACGGGCATTCCCATGGATTTGGACTAACACAGACAACGCGCAACCTTCTCTCTCACAACAGTAAAGCAAAAATGGTTTATTGTAATCAGGCATTCCCAATGCCGGAGCACGACACAGGTCCTCTCGCAGCTGTAGGAATGCCATCAAACAGTCTTTGTCCCATGGTACCGGGTCGCTCACCTCCTTGTGCGTCAGTTTTTGCAAGGGCTTTGCTTTCAGTGAAAAGTTCGCGATCCACTGTCGGCAATAACCCACCATCCCTAGGAACATCCTGACCTCTCTCTGTGTCTTAGGCGCATTCATTTTCATGATCGCCTCTATCCTGTCTGGTGACACCTTTCGTTTGCCTTTCTCTATTCTGTGTCCCAAGTACTGCACTTCTGTCAGGCAGTACTGCAATTTTCCCGGGGACACCTTGTGCCCATTGGCAGCTAGGTGATTTAACAAAGCAATGGAGTCCTCCCTGCAAGCTTCTTCTGTTTCTGACGCCACGAGGAGGTCGTCTATGTACTGGACCAGAACTGACTTCTGGGGCAGCACTAGACTTTCAAGATTTTTCTTCAAAAGCTGGTTAAAGATCGATGGGCTCTCTGTATACCCCTGAGGAATACGACACCATGTTAGGACGCGACCTTCCAGCTTAAATGCGAAAAGAAAATGGCTTTCTTCGTCCAGAGGGATCGAAAAGAAAGCCTGACAAAGATCGATCACAGTGAACCACTCAGCTTGGAATGGAATCTGAAACAGTATCACTGATGGATTCGGTACCACTGGACAACACGAAACGACTATGTTATTAATCTTTCGAAGGTCCTGTACTATCCGAAATTTCCCATTTGGTTTCTGCAGACCCATAATCGGGGAGTTGCATGGACTACCCACGATTTCTTTCAGTATTCCCTGTTTAATCATGGACTCGATCACGGGTTTTATGCCTGCAATCGTTTCTGGAGTCAATTTATATTGGGGTGTTCTTGGGAACTCAGCATGCGGTTTCACTACAATTTTCACTGGGTCCACCCCTTTGACCAATCCTATCTCTTCCCCAGTGAAATCCCATACTTCTGGTGCCACTGTCTCTCTCAAGTCCCAGGGGAGCTCATCTACTGTCAAAGTAGGGTACAGCTCCACGCATATTCTTGAGTTTGCAACTTTGAAATCTGCGTCATCATCATTGGTCAATACCTCCACTCCCTGAGGTGTACAGTATATTGTACAATTCAATTTACACAACAGGTCTCTGCCTAGCAGACACACAGGACTTGAATCGCAAACCACAAACTGGTGCTCATCGCTGTACTTCCCTATTTTCACCTGTACCGGTTCTGTCAATTGGCTGGTTATTCTCCTGTTTGCGACCCCTACCACTTGTATGGTCTCTCCAGACATGGGCAGGTCTGGAACTGCAGCTGATCTGATCGTGGATCTAGTGGCTCCTGTGTCCACCAGAAATGTCGTGGGGCACCCTGCTACTTCTGCTTCAACATAGGGTCCCCTCTGGTCCACCTCTAAGGCTGCCCCGAGGGTGCAGTCTTCTCTTTCCACTCTCTGTCCGGTTAATGGGTCCACATAATAGCACTCTTCTCCTTCTACAAACAGGGGCATCTGTCTATAGGTCTTACCCATAGTCCCTACTCGGGGAGGTTGCGGGAACTGGGCTCGGGGAGGAGCCCCCCCCCTTTGAGCACCTTTCCCTGGTATGGCGTCACCCCTCTTGTAGGCGCGCTCTGGACCTCTTCCTCCTCTATCTCTTGTTCTCCTATCTCTACATTGTAGGGACACTCGCGTTTCCAATGCCCCACCTCGTTACACTGGTGGCACCTAGTCGTTTTCTTCAAGGCAGCTATGTCTATTCTGGGTCTAAAGGTGGAACTCTCCTCATTGCCCTTGTTCTGACTGTACTGCTTCTTTCCTCCTGTACCTGTTCCTTGCTGCTGTTGCTGCTGTCCCCCCTTCCCTGCTGCCTGCATCTGTACCACCATCAACTTTTCTTTTAGTTTCTTAGCCTTGGAGTCTATCTCATCACAGCAGTACCTGGCATACCTCAGTATTTCGTCTAGGGGTTTACTTTGCCAACAAATCGAGTGTTGCTGAATCATTAAACTAATATCCGGTCTCAGTCCCAGGACGAACTTGGACACGAATTGCCCTATGTCTTTTGGATCCATTACATCCAAGCCGCTATACTGTTTAAACGCCTTCAGCAATCTCTCGTAATATTCGTGGACTGTCTCTTTAGGTTCCTGTCTGGTTCGGTCTATTCTGACCCAATCTATGTCTTGCATTGGCACTTTCTCTTTCAGCCAAGTCATCACTCTCTCGAATTTTGCCATCACAATCTCGGACGGCCCATTAGTCTTAGCATCTCTCTCTGGCTCCGTTGTGGGCCACTCAGCGCTAACCTTGCATGCTGTCCACAGATCTCCTGGTACTACAATGTCAAACAGCGTGTTCAGATCTATCCATAGGACCTTTGAGATTTTTACAAATCTCTCGACTTGCTTGTACCACTCCACTGGGTTTTCCCGCAATTTGGGGAAGGAGGTGGTAAAAGCAGCTAAATCTCCCCTACTCCAAGGGACATGCACATAGTTCCCATTTGCGACTTCACGCAAAGGGTATGCTTCTATTCCCTGCAGTCCTCCTGGTGTCATACCAAGCGTGCTTCTCCTGACGGTCCCTTTCTTGGACCACCTCTCTTCCCACTTATCTAGAGCCCTCCATGTCCTTATTCCAGTGATCAGTTCCCTTATGTGCGTTTTCAGCCCAATCGTTCTCCTCTCATCTAGGTCTCGATCTGTGTAATGTAGCCTGTGGTTACCCTGTAATGCTTTGGTTCTTGACAGGTCCACCATATATTTGCCTGCTAGTTCGACTAACTTCTCATGGATTGCTCTCGCTTTTCGAGTGATGTCCTTTGCCATATACAGTATTTCATCCTGTTCATACATTTCCATTCTTTCTAAAGGCAGGGTACCATCTATCATGTCATCCAGGTCTGACCTTAAGCTGGCGACATCGAGTCTCTTGGCTTTTATCTCAGCTCGCAATATGTCTTTCGAAGGGGGCTCACTGGTCTCCCTACCATCCCAACTCCGAGCTCTACGTTTGGGCTCGGGAGAGTTAATGAGTGCCCTCCCTTGCTCCCATCTCTCCAGGTCCCATGCTCTGCCATCCGATCTTGGAAGGTGATGGAACACGGGCCTGTTACCCCCACTCTTGCTCTGCCCACTCTCTTCTTCTCCTCTCCTTTCACCGTACGCCTCTCTGTTATTTTCCCTCTGGTCGCTACTCTCCCTTTGCCTAGTATCACTCAGTATCCGATACGATCCTTCCTGGTTCCCCATATTCCCTGGGCTGCGCTCATTTCCGTCATCACAGGGACTATGGTGCGACCTCTCACAACTCCCATTCAGTTCTCTGGTGCCGGGCACACAGTGTGGACACTTAAAGCTGTTTCTGTACTCTTGCGCTCTCCTCTCCTCTTCACTGAGTATTGGGCGCGCCACCCCTCCACTCCCGGGGCCCCCGTTTTCCAGGTCTGTTCTACCTCCACTCCGGGCCCAATGGGTGACTCCCCTACCATCTCTCTCTCTACAGTCCCACTCCGGGCTGCTCTCCCCAGCCCCGCAGTGAGTCCGAGCTCTGCTGTCCTGTCTTTCCCTTTCAGCTTCTGCAGCTATGATGCTCTTGTGAGCCTCCACTGCCTCATCCCACTTCTTCATGTACTCATTTAGCTCTTGAAAGGATTTTCGTCCACATCCCCTCAGATCCGCTGGCCATCTAGGGCCCCCAGGGTCCCCTCCTGGATCCCCTGCTGTGTGCATCGGGGTGCTCCACTCTCTTGGTATCGGCATCTGACTTGGGGAATTAATCGTATCGTTCCTCCTTGCCGTCCCTGCTCTTTCTCTGTCCTTCCGTACCCGTTCTTCCCCTCTTGCTCTCTCTTGGTCATATATCGATATTATAGGACCTATGGTAACAGGTACCTGTAGTGCATCTGGTAATGCGTAGGATGTGGCGCTCTCCGTTTCCGGCGCTCTTTGTACCACAAACCTCCCGACTACCTGTTGCACCTGACTAGGCTGGGACAGCTCTTTCTTTGCCTCAGGATCCCACTCTGAACTGGGAAGCGGTCCATGCTCTCCTGCATTGCCCCCCTTTTCTCCTTCACTATGCTCGACCTCTCCCCCTGCTCTATTATACGGGGGTGGCCTGTCTGTCAATAATCTGTTTATCAGGCTATCCTCTGTTTCGCTCTCATCATCTTCTTCTAGGGGGCTTTTATTTCCGGGCACCTCTAACACTGGGTACAGTTTATTTACTTCCATGTTATGCACTCTCCATCTTTTAGCATCCGCATCCCATCTGGCATCCTGCACTGCCCTTACCGATCGTTTCACCCTTTCTTGTCGTCTGTTCATATTCTTTTCATGCGCTGCCCTAATCCATGCATCAAGGGCTTCAAACTGGGTCGGTCTAGGCAAGGGTCTCATTGAGGTCATGACTGATTTTAATCGATGTAACACCTCTAATCTGAACGTCCCGTACTTCGGGAACGTCAGTTCCTCATTTCCTTCCGTAATCTTACTCCACTCTGATATCCAAAGGATCGTATGCAACCCAACATTCACTGCCATGTAACGAGCCGGCGTACCCTCCGGCGGGGCTTCTTCCCCTTCATACGATCCCCGCTTCTCTTTTTTAAACACCGCTCTCAGCCATTTAAAACACTTCATAATTATGCGCACAATATCCAGCCTCGCTACTCTGTTTACTTCCTGATGACAATCCACCAATCCTGTCGCGGCTTTGCTAACTTGGCCTATCGCAGCGCGGTCTTTCTCCGGTCGGCCAATCACGTCGCGACCCTTTCTGACGTCTTTGCTAGCTGGCCTATCACAGCGCGGTCTTTCTCCGGTCGGCCAATCACGTCGCGACACTTTCTGACGTCACTTTTCTCCGCTTCGCAGCAGCACCCCTCCTTTCTCAACTCGTCTCCCGGTCATGCATGCGTCCCATTCATACACCGAAAAATGACTACTTCCGACCAAGCGGTCACTTCCCTCGACTGTACGTCCACAGTCTATATGTAATTGTCAACACAACTGACGAAATGTCTATCGTCTCTCTGATAGGTTGCTTACACACACAGTAACCTCCGACCAGCGTCCGTTACTCACGCACTCACTCTTACGTTCCCCCTATCTCGGTCTTTCGGGTGATCAATGGTACCTCATGACCCCCTTCATACTAGTTAACAATTACTCTGGGTGTCCGATACACCCGAACCACTTAAGCTCTCCTTGAACTTAAGATTTCCACCGGTTGCGCGCGCTCACAACCTGTTCCACAGTCACTCTACAGACATTCAACTCCGCCAGACATTACAACATAGATACAATACAAAAACATCGCAATCTAACACGCATGACCCTTTATACTCACTCTCGACCGATACTGCTGCTTTTTCTGTCTCACGTCATCCGGATCTTCTTCAGCGGGCGGTTCTTCCGATCATCGATCTCTAGGGGCCTTGGGGTAAGCTAACCTGGCCTAGGTCACCGTCCTCAAGAAGGCAACCATCCTCTATAGCTACCAACTGGAAGGGTGAGAATTTGATCGATACCTTATCACTATTGATCCAAACCTCGATCTGGTCGACTGAACCTTTGTTGCCTGTCTTTGAGGAAGAAAGTGCATCTATTACCAAGCCAGTTCACCCAATAAAGGACCCCGCTCCCATAGATCACAAACAACTTCTAGCTTTCAAAGTTTATTGTAAGGATAGGATAAGCTGCAAATACAGGCATCTCAGAATGAGATTCACGAGATACACAGGTCCAACTACATACATGTGCTCTCTGAAAGCCCTCAGACGAGCAACGGAAATTACTAACACAAGTTCTAAGAATAATAAAGCTATCAGCATTGACGCATATCTCTCCTTCATTTAAGTTGGAGGAAAACGCACAGGTTAGGCTGTCCCTACCCTGCTCTAGATGGTATCCCTACTTAACCAAATCCCAACCTAACAAAGGTGTCAGCAGTGAATGACCCCCAAGGGAAGTCACTCACTCTAAGTCTCTTGGTGAAAACCTATAGTTCTCCAGTCATGACCCCTCTCTGCCTACCCATCCGCTCTCTAAAGGGTCCTCAGGTATCTGCTCTAACTCCACCCAAGGGTGCTGTCCCTAATACAAAACAGTCAACAACATTTGAGACGCCCCTCGCGAGACGCCCCTCACGTGGTGTAGCTTCTGGCTTTTTCCATGATGCTTTGTATTGGGCCTCATACGTTGGAGTTGACCTTGCTTCTCAGACTCTTCTCCGGCCCGCTGATACCCCTTAAACATTCCGGAACCCTCCTCCATGTCTGGGCCGTCTACTGAACAGACCTCTATTCATTTTATTTATAATTGGATTCCCCCTTTTCTCTTGCAGACAGACATCTGCAGCCAAGATCCCAACTCTCATAGACTTCCAAAAAGGTTCGCAACATTTCTTGGCCCAAACATGTACGTGTAAATCAATGTTAAAACATTTCAGGCCTACAATATTTCTCATAATGATTATAGCATTCAACTTCTTCATTAATTAAAGCATGTTAATACTCTTATTCTATTATTCAGTAAACACATCTATAAATCATGGCCCATTAATGCAATGACCAAAACATTAGTACAATCTATGTCGTGAAAAGAAACACCTTCCCTTTTAGCTCTGGCCCTGAGGCCTACCACATTCTGCGTTTAACCACATACCATCTTACATTTTAACAGCTACACGACATGGATTCAGGAATAATCACATCTAATAAAATCATATAGTGTCACACATTTCTGTATTAGTTCCACTTCTACTTAAATCTCTACATTAGCTATACATTCAGAATATAATTGCAGATACTATTAGCACTCATGGCATTTCTCCTCATGATTTGTGCTTACTACGGGTAAGTGTGATGCACTCATACATTTAGGTCAGTTTGCGCTCTCTCATGAGTGCAAAGTCAATGAAAAATAATGTACTGATATCCATAATGTGAGCAAGCTCAGGATGTCTAAATGTACAACTCATGTAAAATGAAAAATTACAAGTTGCAAAAAACAATATGCTGTCTCAACTTGCAAAAAAGAGTGGGGACGGGAAAGGGGCTAATTTCTGAGATTTACCTCATTACTAATACATCACTGCTTAGTTCTACTAGCAATAGAAAGGCACTGAAAATGCCATAAAACAATTTAATGCTACATCTTAACACACTGGAAACATGGACTTGACGCACATTAGCAATATCAAAATATAGAATTTATTGTAAATGAAAAAAAATAAAGTACCTACTGTGGCTGTCTGCAAGGATGTTGGCAGCACTGTACATGCGGCAGAGGAAAAGTCGGAGTTCAGAGGACAAGATGACTTGCACGGGCTGCTACCAAGACTCATGGAATCCTTTTTTCAATGCTATCCAGTCCAACGCAGATGAAGTTTGTTCTTGCCTGGTGGAGTCTCCATGTCTGGTGCAGTTTTGGGCCTGGGAGACCTGGATGGGTATGTTGCTAGACAACACTTAAGCAAACCCTTAGCTCATGGTACAAATTGAAACATTGGCAAGTTTCCACAGTAGCATGTCCCCCAAACAACAGCAGGGTGGAGAATCCACTGTTGGAATCCTAAAGCTGCTTTTATTTTCATAGAATATTACCCTGCATACTCTGCTCTTGGTGCTGTCCAGGTGTCTCAAGGGCAGTACTAAGTATTGTAGGGAGAAAACCAAGGGTAGCGACTGCGATTGCTGGAGAACCCTAAATGAAGTCCATGAAAGTGCCCAGACCTGACATACTTGTTGATGGTTCCATGGATCATAAGTGGATGTCCCTTCACTAAGGGAAGTCCAGGTCTTGCCAGGCTGATGATGTTGCAGCGCTCAGGGCTATGAGCCCTGCAGCCTGGCAAACCCTGGCTTGGTACCGCCTGTGCATCAGCTCTTGAAAAGGGCCTAGTGCCTTCATGACATGGTGAGTGCTTCCTGGCCCTTGCTCAGAAGCAGGGTCAGTGTAACAGACACTCATCATGCAATGGAAAACTAGTTACATGGAGCGCCAACACGCAAAGTAACAATCCACCACTGCCACAGAAAGAGCCAGAGAAAGAGCCACATATGGCTCAGTGGCGGCTGGTGACATTTGAAACTGGTGAGGTCATGGGGCGTAAAGGTTGTGAATGAGTTTTAAGTAGTGGGCAGCAAAGCAAGGGAACCCAACTGACATTCGGATAAAAGAAGGATGAGTAAGTGCACATCACTAGAGACATGCAAACTGAAAAATAAAGCAGCAGGAAATGTTTCACCAATCAATCAATCAATCAATCACTGCATTTCTAAAGCGCGCTACATACCCGTGAGAGTCTCAAGGTGCTGGGGGGGGGGGGGGGGGGGGGGGGGCATGCTACTGATCGAAGAGCCAGGTCTTGAGAAGTCTTCTTAAGGTCAGCAGGTCCTGAGTCTGTCGTAGGCTGGTAGGGAGAGTGTTCCAGGTCTTGGCGGCGAGGTAGGAGAAGGATGTGCCGCCGGCAGTGGCTTTCCGATACGAGGAACTGTGGCGAGGGCGAGGTTGGCTGAGCGGAGGCTTCGGGTGGGGGTGTGGAAGCTGAGACGGTTGTTGAGGTATGTAGGTCCGGTGTTGTGTAGTGCTTTGTGTGCGTGGATGAGGAGTTTGAAGGTGATCCTCATGTTGATGGGGAGCCAGTGCAGACCTCTCAGGTGGGGTGTGATGTGGCTGCGTCAGGGAACGTCGAGGATCAGTCGTGCCGAGGCGTTCTGGATTCGTTGTAGTCGTCTCAGGAGCTTGGTTGTTGTTAATGAGTAGAGGGCGTTCCCGTAGTCGAGTCTACTGGTGATGAGGGCGTGGGTGATGGATTTTCTCGTGTCGGGGGGGGATCCATTTGAAGATCCTGCGGAGCATTCGGAGGGTGTTGAAGCAGGACGCAGAGACGGCGTTGACTTGCCTGGTCATGGAGAGGGTGGAGTCGAGGATGACCCCCAGGTTGCGTGCATGGTCTGTGGGTCCCGGGGTTGTGCCTAGCGATGTGGGCCACCAACAGTCGTCCCAGGCTGATGGGGTAGGTCCGAGAATGAGGACCTCCATCTTGTCTGAGTTCAGCTTCAGTCTGCTGTCCTTCATCCAGTTGGATACGGCCTTCATTCCTCTGTGGAGGTTGGCTTTGGCGGTGTGGGGGTCTTCGGTGAGGGATATGATCAGCTGGGTGTCGTTGGCATAGGAGATGATGTTGAGGTTATGTTGTCATACGACGTGGGCGAGTGGTGCCATGTAGATATTGAACAGCGTCGGGCTGAGGGAGGATCCCTGTGGGACGCCGCAGATGATCTCGGGGGTTTTTGAGCGGTAGGGTGGGAGGCGGAAGCTCTGGCTTCTGCCAGAGAGGAAGGATGAGGTCCAGGCCAGGGCCTCTCTCGAATTCCGGCGTCATGGAGGCGTGCTGACAGTGTTCGTGGCAGACTGTGTCAAAGGCTGCTGATAGGTCCAGGAGGATGAGGGCGGCTGTTTCTCCTTTGTCCATCAGGATCCTGATGTCATCAGTGGCGGCGATGAGGGCGGTCTCAGTGCTGTGGTTGCTGCGAAAACCGGATTGGGAAGGGTCCAGGATGTTGTTGTCTTAGAGGTAGCGGGTTAGCTGTTTGTTGACAATCTTCTCTGTCACTTTTTCTGGGAACGGGAGCAGGGAGATGGGCCGGAAGTTCTTGAAGTCTTTGGGGTCCGCCTTGGGCTTCTTCAGAAGGGCATTGATCTCGACGTGCTTCCAGCTTTCTGGGAATGTTGCTGTCTCGAAGGAGCTGTTGATTGTTTTCCGGAGGTGGGGTGCGATGTTGTGCTGGCTTTGTTGAGGACGTGGTGAGGGCAGGGGTCGGATGGGGATCCGGAGTGGATGGAGTTCATGGTTGTGATGGTGTCTTCGTCGCTGACATGGGACCAGGCGGTCAGGCGGCTGGTGCGGGTGGTGATCGCAGGGGTGGTGGGTGCGGGGGTGTCGCAGTTGAAGCTGTCGTAGATGTCGGTGATCTTGCGGTGAAAGAAGATGGCCAGGGAGTCGCACAAGTCTTGTGATGGTGGAATGTCGTTGGTGTTGGAGCTGGGGTTGGAGAGTTCTTTCACGATGCTGAGGAGCTCTTTGGTGTTGTGGGCATTGTTGTCTAAGCGGTCCTTGAAGGCTGTCCTCTTGGCGGTCCTGATGAGTTGGTGGTGTCTGTGGACGGCGCTTTTGTGGGCTGTGTGGCTGTTCGGTCGCGGAGCCATTTCTTCTCCAGCTTCCGACAGATGCGCTTGGAGAACCGGAAAGTCCTTGGTTGAACCAGACGGCTTTCTTGTTGGTGTGGTTGGTTGTGGGGGTCTTGAGAGGGGCGAGGCTGTTGGCGCAGTCGTTGATCCATTGTTTGAGGTTGGTTGCGGCGGTGTCTGGGTCGGTGTGGTCGGCGGGTGGTCTCAGGGCGAGGGTGGTAGTCAGTTGGTCCTTGGTGACCCTGCCCCAGCAACGGCGTGGTAGCTGTTGGGTGCGGTGGTGTGTGGTGGGTTTCCTGAAGGTGAAGTGGACGCATCTGTGGTCGGTCCAGTGGGGTTCGGTGGTGTGGCTGAAGGAGACGTAGGGGTTTGTGGAGAAGATGGTGTCCAGCGTGTGTCCTGCGGCGTGGGTGTGTGTCGTCTCGAGCTGTTTGAGTCTGAGGTTGGCGAGGTTGTCGATCAGGGCGGTGGAGTTGACGTTGCTGTTGTTCTCGAGGTGGAAGTTCAGGTCCCCGAGGAGGATGCAGTCTGTGGAAGTGAGGGCGTGGGTGCTGACGTGGTAGGCGATGGTGTTGCAGAAATGTTGTCGTGGTCCGGGTGGTCTGTAGACGAGTGTTCCTCTGAGGGTGGTGTTGGGGCCGGTGTGGATCTGGAAGTGCATGTGCTCGGCGGTGGTGAGGGTGTCGTCGGTGTTGGTCGAGACTCTCAGGGTGTCCTTGTGGATGATAGCGATTTCCCCTCCAACTTCGTTGGTGCGGTCTCTGCAGGAGATCTTGTAGCCCTGTGGGATGGCTATGGCGATGTCTGGTGCTGAGGTGGCGTTCATCCAGGTCTCCGTCAGGAAGGCGATGTCGGGAGCGGTGGAGTCTAGGAGCTCCCAGAGTTCGATGTGTGTTTGTGAGCCGAGCGGGTGTTGAGGACGATGCAGCGGAGGTGGTTGGGTTCTCTGGCTGGTGGTTTGGAGGGCTGGATGCTGGTGAATCTGCAGTTTCAGCAGGCGAAGGGCCTTGGGTGCGTTTCAGGGTGGCCCGGTAGCAGGGGTTGTCTCGTCCGATGCTGAGTGCGTGGAGGGTGCTGGAGTCGTAGTGCAGTCTGGCGTTACGGAGGGGCGCGGAGTCCAGGGGTCCTGGTGCTGGGCGCAGTCCAGGCACGGGCGGGCGCAGACGGGCTTGCCTTTGGCGTGCCTTCGGCGCACCAGCGGCGCGCCCGCTGCGCTTCCACGTGGCGACCTCCATAAGAGGCGAAGTGGGAGGGAGGGGCAGCTGGGAGGCGGGAGCGGGGCGGCCAATGGGCGAGGGGATGGATACAGAAGGCAAAAGGGGGCGGGCCACAGGGGAGCAGCGGCGGGAAGCGGGGGCGGGGGGCACAGAGGGCAGTGGCGCAAAAAGGAGCACCTAGGCTGGGAGACAAAATGTAAAAAGTAAAAACTAAACACAAGTGACAAAGGCAAGTTACAAGAGGCAAGTTACAGAAAGACAAGTATGGGAGGAAGAAAAGATTAGCAGTATGCAGTATAACCAGTCACCAGGGGCGGCGAACCCTCTGCAACAGCTGGGGGGAGATACGGGCACCCAGGAGGAGCCGTGCGGCGTGGGGAGCGACCCGAGGTCAGAGCACACAATGATAGAGCACACAAAAGAACACAGACACACAAGCTCAGAGAGGCACAAACACACGCATGCCTGGGCACACACAGACCAACAACACACACAGGAGCAGGTGTGCAGGCATACATTGATTTTGATTAGCGATCGCGTCAGCATCACCTATTGAATTGCTCCAAGCGGACTAAAAAGCAGGACAGGATATAACTATTTGATTTTAAAGACTCTTTCCCTGGAGCAACGTCCTTCTTAATCTACAACTTGCATAATAGTCTTTTCACCTTACCCAGGAGACCTGTGGAATGATGTGCCAGGGTGATTGCAGGACACTACGTCGTCACTGGATGCTGCGCGTGAAGGGGAAGAGAACATTGCATCAATTGTAAGGGGAAACACATGGCCAATCATTGCATGGCTTCACAATAAAGCTATAAAATGATTGGCCATGTCCTGTAAACCTCCAACCTCTGCAGTGACTCTTCTGTACAGGCCCACAACGGGGCTAGAGGCTTACCACCTAACTCCTGGCTGTACCAATCTAGACGCTGCTCCCGGGCTGTTTATTTTAATTGCATTTTTATATTGCTTACTATTCCGGCCAGGCGTTGAATCACTTTTTTGGCGAGTAGCACACTACTCCAGAATTCAAAAAGGATTAGTCGTGAATTAGCATAGGGAGACATTAAATTAATTTGAGCAGTGGACATGTGACTTTGTTATTTGGATTCAAAAAGGATAGTGGAGGGATAGAAGAGGGAAGGCTTTGCATTTATATAACGCTTGCTACCCCTGATGACGTGTCAAAGCATTTTTAGGCAGGTAGCTCAGTAGATAGGAACCCAAACAGGATAAGTGGGGAATTAGTATTGGGAAATATGAAATAATTTAATGTTAGTAAACAGCATGAAACCAGCGCTTGGATTGGCTGGAGCAGGCAAACCCAGTGCTCCTTAGGAGACTGGTGTCTATGGCTGTGTTCCCCATGGATCCCTACAATTGCACAGGTAGGTAAGCCCTAAAGTGCACATGTCAGGCTGGTGACAGCAAGCCACCAGGCCAACCTGACATGAATACTTCGATTTAAGACTGCTTCTCTGTGGTCACTTCTGTTTAATGAAGCTCCACCGCCGACTTCACTCTTCAGGCAGAAAGGAACGTAATCAGAAATCCACTTTAAAATGTAAATGTGTGTAGGATCACATTGGGCAGGGGGTCAACACCCTTAAGCCCAAATTAAGAAACTGACCCTTATAGGGGTGTATAATTTGCATATTCGCACGAAATGTAGTGAAAGCTGTCTCATGTTTTACTCATACATTGCAGCAAACTTCCAGTGGCCCAACCTATAAAACGATGTCTTCTAGTTTACAGTCAGAATCCAGCAAAAGAGTAATAGCCCTTATGAGTGTAAGCAGGTAAATACAGCTAAATAAGAGTCCCTCACACTCAGCCACTGCCTAGCAGGTCAGCTGCTAAACATAATTAGGAATGCTTTGGGCTGCTGAACCATCCTTTATTTTACTGCTTCATTTTGCTATGCTGTTATCAACCCTGCCTCTGTAAATGTCCTCCCTCTGCGAATGATTATGGCAACTCAGGTGGAAAAGACCTCTAATGTGATCCAAAGAAAAGGGACCTATACAGAGAGAGAATGTATTAGGATTAGTCTGCCTTCATTATTGTTTAGGAAAGTTACTAAAAAGAAAAATACCGTTTTGCCTTCCCCTCGTTTGTTTTGTGCATGGAGAGGCAGTGCTTGCATGCATCCTTTTACAATTCAATTTTATTTTTTACCTAGTCGTCTATTGAGAAAACTGAAAATATGTTGGTGATTTGTCATTGTTTTATTGTATCGCCTCCTATCAAGACAACTGCAACAATCAGGATGCCAGCTCCTGTAGCGGACATCTAGCACAGGACATCCAAGAATCCCTGATCAAAAGTCAATATCCATGAGAATTCAAATGTGAATCATTCCATGCTATTAGTCAATACATTTTACATTTCTAAAAAGTAGGTTCTTTGGAGTGCTCAAACGAAGCAAACATTTGTGTAAGAATGTAGGCTTAATGCAGGACTCAAGGACAGGTGTTCTATAAAAGGATTTAGTGGCCATCGCAGATATCCACAAAGGTACCATAAATGGTTTTAATCAACTACTTTACCTTTCTAGTGGGAGAATCATCGAATTATTTCCTATCAGACTGACATAACATACAAGTAATATATGATTCTAAACTTTAAATGGCCACAAATGTATTTTGCTTGGTTTCATTCATATTGTCAGCCACTAGTTCTCTGGCTATTTTTATTCATGTTTTATACTTTATTATCACGTGAGAGATACAGGGGAACTGACCCATCTCTCCACTTTGCTCTGTAGCATCTCACTTTCATGCCAATACAATTTTGTTGACTGCACGATATCGGTTAATGTTTTATATTGGGTATGGTTTGGCCTGCCTTTCTTCGTGTGTGCTTTCATTAATTGTACCTATGTGGGTTTTGTTGGACCTGTCCTTTAGTCCCAAATAAAACATAAATTCCTATTTAACTGTTTCCTCCTTTTGAACACTCAAAATGAAACTATTGAAGCATTTACCAAGGTATCTTTGGTTACTGATTTTGCCTTTCTACCTCTCGCAGCAGTCAAAAATTGCATAATGGAGTGATTGTGTGGGTGGAAAGTGAGCGGCCACTATGTTGAAGGGAGAGAGGTGAGCACAAGACTCGACACTTACAAAATACCAAAACAGAGCAATTCAAATGCAAGAGGGGCATGCTGGAAGCATTAGTTTTCAGCTTTATGAAGAAGCAAGGATATAAATTATCCTGGCAAAACTCAAACAGCTAAGTGTGTTTTTTTTTTTTGCAGGAACCCGGTCCAAGGGGACTAATTCACTTTACAACAGAACCAGTTTGAATTGCACATTATTGTTTATGGGGGAGCTCAACTATGTGTTTAAGTAAGATATTGAGCCATAGCCAAGATCTGAACCAGGTTACCCATGTTCCAAAGTGCAGTTATTGTCACTGTGCGACATCAAGGTACCACTTCAAAGTACCTGGTACCATCTTTGAGCAAGTATGACCAAAGCTGCAAATGTGATGATATTTCGGAAGTGTAACAAATTGGTGAATTAGTTGACGGGGTATATACCCACCTCATGGAATAATGACAATCCTTGTTAGGGTGAATCAATCCCGTTTGTGTGGAGGGAGGCCATTTCCGGTTAGGCAAGGGTTGGCGGTCTAGTCCCCACCCTCACTTACACATAACTTTTAGAATAGACTCCTCCCTGCAAGCTAGCTGGAAAGGGGCGTTAGTTTATCCTCCACCAGGACCTCTAGCCAACTTTTCCCTGCAATTGGTTGAATTATTAGCTCCGCATGTGAACATGTGCAAAAATGTCCTACTCTTAGGAGACTTTAATATTCACAGTGAATGTCTCTCCAACCTAGATGCACAGACTCTCTGACTGACCTATCTTTGTTAGGCCTGTCCCAGCTCAATGAAGGCCCAACTCAAATAGCTGGGCACACTTTAGATATTATTCTTTTAAACTCTTCTATGATTCAGTGCGAACCCCCAAAACAAATTAATTGGTCTGACCAGTCAGTCATTTAATTTTTTATTCAGGACCCTATAGACCTGAAAAGACCCAAAGCAACCACATTTCATACTCGCAGGCAGTGGAAGAAAGTTTCGGCGGAAAACTTACAAACCTTCTTTCAGAGGCCTCAAAATTTGGTATCAGACAATATTGAAGAAGCCCTGTCCAAATATAATTTGGCGGTTTCAAGGGCCATTAATTATATTGCACCTCTGAAATCTGTCCCGAGCCATCCCAACCCACCACAGGCAGTCTGGTTTTCGACTCAACTGCGAGTTCAAAAACAACTCTGCAGAAAGTTGGAGAGAATCTGGCGTATTTCACATAATGAGACGGACAGAGAGCAGTTTCATTCCGCACTGTTCAGCTATCATAAAAATATAAAAATAGCACGGAAAACCTACATAACATCGCAGTTAGCCCCGGCCGGCAATTCCTCTAAAACTCTGTACCAAATTCTTCAGTCCTTCATCAATCCTAAGGCCTGTGAAAGCCTAGAGGCACCCTCCCAACCACTATGTAATGATATTGCTCTCTACTTTGCTCAAAATATAGAGCTTATCTACGAAAAAATTATTGGAGCAGGATGCCTGCAGCATACCCCTATGGCCTCGGATCAACTCAATCCTACTGATCCTCAGATGTTGGAGAACTTCCCCGCAATTTCTTTAGTGGAGGTTGAATCACTGATTAATAAGATAAAGTCTGGTTCCCCTGCTGATTACATTCCTGCTAATGTCATTCCATCTTTGGCTAAAAATCTGTCTCCCTCTATGCAATCTCTTATTAATCGCTACCTAAAATATGGCCATTTACCACTAGAGTGGAAAGTTGGTCAGGTTAGGCCAATTCGCAAGAGCACCAAAATCCCATAGACGGATCTTTCCAACCTCCGTCCTATTTCACTCCTTCCGTTTTCAAGTAAACTAATGGAAAAACATGTAAATACCACCTCTCCAATTTTGTCGAACGGACTGGATGTTTAGATCCTTCCCAGTCCGGTTTTAGGCCCAAATACAGCACCGAATCAGCATTACTAGCGGTCACAGATAACATCAGGATGACCCTAGATAAAGGCCATTCTATGATTCTGGTGCTGTTGGACCTATTCGCAGCGTTCGACACAGTCTCCCACAACATCTTGATTAAAAGACTGGAAGAGGTTGGGCTAAGAAAATCAGCCTTGCAATGGATGAGGAGCTTTCTATCTGATCGCTCCAAGATTGTCAACCTGGGTCTGTACTGTTCGGCCCCCATATAATTGTCCAAGGGAGTACCTCAGGGCTCATGTTTGACCCCTACATTATTTAACATCTATATTGCTCCCATGGCAATCTTTTGAGGTCCCATGTGTTCATCCCCATATCATATGCCAATGATACCCAATTACTCTTTCCATTTGACAAGGTCACCTCTGCGGTACGGTTGGCCTTCTCCAATGGGATGAGAGCCATATCACACTGGATGAAGAATAATTTCCTTTTTTTTGTAATTTTGTTTTATTAAGCTTGAAAAAGAGACAGATAAATAACAACATATTAATTGTAAATTTTTTTATTAAGCTTGAAAAAGAGACAGATAAATAACAACATATTAAATAATCATGGCAGCGAATTATACCTTTACAGAATTTTACATAGATAAAGAAAAGAAAGAAAGAAGAAAGAAAATATCCGACTGGGCAGGGAGAGGGGAAAAGAAGAATGGACCAAATAAAGCACCTTTATAAAAACAAGATAAATAACAGAAGTAGGATAACATGAACCAATACAATCCATTGTCAAACTCTGAGCCACTCTTCGACCGGAGCCCAGATTTTCTGGCCCAGCTCCCTCCTCCTCCTACCCCCCTCTGGAAAACAGCTGATTCTAAATTATGGAGAGCTAGAATCCTCACTCTCCAATTTACAAAAGTAGGGGCATCCGGGCTAATCGATTCTGAAGTTATGCAAAGCCGTATTAAAGACATGGTAATGAACAGCAAAGCGGAAGCATACCTTGTTCTCTCAAGCAGACAGTCACTCTCACAGCCAAATATTACTACCTCTGGAGATAAGACAACTGGGATATTAAGCCTTGAATTGATCAATAATTGTACGTCTTGAAGAAATGAGCCAAGTTTGGAGCAGGTGAAAAACATATGCACATCATTAGCTGCTACCCTGCCACATCTTGGACAACTATGAACCCCTCTACCTCCCCATTTAGAAATTTTGGCCGGGGTGTAATAAAGATCAAATAGAGCTATATAGCTTTGGGATCGTAAACTGTCTGATATTAACACAGTGCTAGATAGTTCTAAAGCCTGGGAAATATCTAAACCGGCCTAACCCAGCTTAATCTCCCATTTAGTATTCTGAGAGGAGAGGTCGCCTCGGAGTCAGAAAGCAAATTCTGATATAATAGCCCGATTCTTGACCTCCTCAAATTCAATTCCATAAGTGTATTACTATCAAACAAAATAGTGGTTTGGAGCATCAATTTATCCAAATAGCTTTGAATCTGTAGATATTAAAAAAATTCATGTGTATCAAGGCTAAACTTATCCTTTAGGAATGAAAAAGAAGCCATTTTCCCCTCCCATCCTAAATCACCCGGAATCGTTATTCCATGTAACATCCACCTGAATGTAGTCTGATCTTGAAAGATGGAAGGTAATAGTCTGGCTGCTGCGAGAGGTGTGTAATAGTTAATATTGGGAATTAGCGATTTCCGCCAAACCTTCTGCTAAACTGAGAACATTGCCATAGTAACTTTAAACTTATTTTTTTTATAGTAACTTGGCTCGATAACCTGCAATAATATCCCCTTTGCGTCTTCCCCTAATCCAATCTCAAAAATAGAGGGTCTGCAAGAAAGCGGGAATAACGCCCTATCCCCAAAGAGCGGCAAAGCAAAATGCCGAAGGAGAGCTGACCAGCTATAGAGCACCAAATTTGGCACGGACCAGCCCCCCCTATCTAGCGGAAGGTGCATCCACTTTGCCGCCTTTCGGGGTTTATGATAACCCCAAAGAAATCTGTTACAGCATCTTTCAGCGCGAGCAAGACTTGACTGTGCAAACTCAAGTGGGATAGTTCTAAATAAATATAAAACTTTGGTAAGATCAGCATGTTTAGAACATTCCCTCTACCATACAAGGATAGGTGCAAATTGTCTAATCTTACCAAAGTAGAACTAACCGAATCAATAATGGGCAAAATATTCAAATCTGGAATATTGTCCACTGCAGCTGTAATTTTAACCCCGAGATCGAGCGCATTTTGAACCACTGGGGCTTTAGGGGGGCCCAAAGTATCTGATTAAACAACCTGAGTTTTAAGGACATTAAGTTTATAACCAGAGAGCTGCCAATACTGTTCCGCTAAGTTCTTAATAGTTGAAAATGAGGAAGCTACATCACTAGTTAGTACTATGATGTCATCGGTGTATGCCAGCACCTTATACTCAGATACATTAACCCTAACTGAGGGTATATTCAAGCAGCACTCAATTTTACCTAAAAAGGGGTCGATATAGAGGGCGAACAGCAGGGGCGAGCAGGAACAACCCTGCCTAGTGCCTCTGCTGATATTGAAGGACCTTGAGATTCAGCCTGAGATAGAGAGAGTAGCTGCTAGAGCAAAGTAGAGCGATTGTAATGCTTGAATAAATCCTGGGCAAAACCCCTTCCACTGAAGGACTTTCCATAAAAACCTCCAGGCGACCCTGTCTAACGCCTTTTCGGCATCCAACAGGATCGCACCGAGGGGAGATTTTGTGACTTGGGCCCAGTCTAAAAGTGCAATAACGTGGCAGATATGGTCCATGTGTCACTACCGGGAATAAAACCATGCTGGCGTAGTGAAACTAGTGGAGAGATCACCAAAGCCAATCTAGTGGCCAGAATTTTTGCGTATATCTTACTATCCGTATTAATCAGTGATATCAGACGGAATGATGAGGGATCTAACTCCGGTTTATCTTTTTTTTAAGAGGATAATGGTAGTGTAACGCCATGAATCTGGTATATGACCTAGCTGGGCTTCTCTAAGAATTGTTAAAAAATCCACCCGATATGTCGCATAAATCATAAGCTGTACAATGCATGATAGTTTCATGGATAGAGATACTTGTGGTTGTTAAATGTATTGATAACAATGACTATGTATGAAACTGTATTGGAAGACAATAAAGGTTTTTGAAAATTAATTAAAACATTTTTTTTTTTAAATCCACCAGAATCTCTGACCGAAATACACTATAGAATTCCAAGGGGATGGAGTCGGGACCAGCAGCTTTGCCATTAGCTAAAGAATTAATTGGTGATTCAACCTCCTCCCATTCAATGGGAGCGGAAAGAACATCATTCTGCTGATCCGCAACATGGTGGGTGTTGAGATCCTGTAGAAAGGCCTCAACCTCAAGGTCAAAGTTTGAATCCCTAACTTCCTCTGTATACAATAAGCGGTAAAACTGAAGAAAAACCGCCAAGACCTCTTCGGATGTGTCCTGGCTATGGCCCTGAGGATCCTGGATCTTGACAATACGATTGGCCAAACTTCTCTGCTGAAGTCGCTTAGCGAGGACCCTGCCCGATTTTACGCCAAACTCAAACATCATCGAGCGGAACTGCAAATACTTTGCAGCAAGATCCTGGCCCAAAAACTCCAGCAGGGAAGCCCTAGTTCGAGCAACTTGTAACTGGCTTGGAGCTGTATCCCGGCCCTCCTTAATCGCACATGTCAATTCGACTTCTGCAAGTCGTAATTCAACAATACGCCCGTTAGTTTGGTCTTGCATTTTCCTCTGTCAAAAAGATGAGAAACTCTTCGTTTCGCCCCGGATTGCTGCCTTTAATGTATCCCAGACAATATTAAAAGAGGCAGACCCCCTATTGATATTTAGAAACCCTGATATCCAGGTCCTCATATGGTCTAAATAAGATTGCTCTGATAACAGTTTTCTCTCAAATGTCCAGACCCTTGGGACCCTTACGATACGACTTAGGGTGCATCCAATAATCACAGGATTGTGATCTGATATAATCCTTGGTGAAATCGAAATCGAGGTGGAGTCTGCCAATTGATCGGAGACAAAAAATAATCTAAGCAAACCATTTTATTATGGGGAGCAGAAAAATATGTATACCCGTCAAAATGTTTACAATGATAAGACCAAAGATCAGTCAGACAGTGCTCCTGAACCAAAGCTTGGAGAGCCCTAAAAACTCTGGGGTTCTTACCTACATAATTTTGATCCCCCAATAAATTACAATCGGCTGACAAATTAATGTTCAAATCCCCACAAAAACAAATGGGGTGAGGCCAAGAAGCCAACTCTACATTCAAGTGGTGTAGGACTGCAGGATCGTCCAAATTTGAGCAGTATGCAGTGCAGATAGTCTAGGATCTGTCTTGACTGGTTCTCATACATGACCCCAGTCCTCGTCTTAATAAAATTGCCACCCCTCTAATCATTGAGGTCTGACGAGAGCACCCAGTTAAATCAAACCCAGGATTTTTTAAGTAATCGCGATTATTCCAGGGTACATGGGTTTCCTGCAGGCACAAAACCTCTAAACGTAAGGCCTGAATAACTTTCGAGAACAAAGCCCTCTTCTTCCCATCATTCAACCCACAAATATTCAATGAACCTATACGAATCTTACCCAACGTCATTTAGTCTTGAAAAAGAAAAACCTTGAGTGTGTTAAAATATATAAAACAATATTGGCCCACCCATCAAAGGGTAGAAGCATCTCAGTAATAACATTGTCGAACAAAAAGCCATGATAAGCCTGACTTTTCAAGCTTTTTTTAATATGCCAACCCATCCCTCCCACCAAACCAACCCCCCACCCTTTAAACCCACCCAAAAACACCCCCCTCGCCCCACCACCCCCCAACAAGGCAACAGTACCTAGGTCCAAGTGATGGAGGAACTGGTATAAACACCAACCCTCCCCCCGGAGTCATTGCCAACATAGAAATACCAATAGAGGGCATGCCCATTGGGAAAAGAAAAAGGAAGTAAAGTTCCTAAAGAAAGAAAACATCAACCCCATATAAAGAGCAATAACCCCTTTCAAAAGAACTAAAGATTTTCCAAAAAAGAGAAGAGTTATACAAGCAATTCATTGCAGCTTAACGGTCTAAATTGAATCCATAAATTCTTTGGCCTGGATTTTGGAGACAAAAAATCTAGTCTGGCCTTGATAAATAACTTTAAGCTTGGAAGGGAAAAGCAAAAACACCTGTGCGCCTTTAGACTGAAAAGGTGCAATTAGCTGCCGGAGCTGCTACCTCCGTTCAACCGTGGCTGGGCAGAAGTCAGGCCTAACAAAAAACTCACAACCCTTTCCAGCCCTTCTCCTATCCTATCCTACCCTTGCCAAATCATAAATCCTCTCCCTAGCTAAAAAGCTTCTCAAACAGATTAGAATAGCACGAGGCCTGTTGTCCATTTGGCCAGAACGTTGCTTTGGCTTGAATGGAAAGCGATGAGCACGCGGAATTTCGAGTTGCCAATCCCAATCCTTAACCTCGGGAAATGCTTCGATAAATAGTTCAGCCACAAACTGCCTGGTATCTGAACCTTCAACCCCTTCAGGGACTCCCAGGACTCTTAGGTTGTTCCTCCGAGCTCTGTTTTCAATATCGACAAGTTTCCACTGGTTATCGTCCCTCTGGGATTTAATTAAATCTGTAATGTCCTTTTGAGTGGACAAATCGTCTTCAAGAGTGGAAATCCTCTCTTCCACTTCACCAATTCTAGAGGAGATATCCGCACAGGTTTTGGCCACTCTGCAAATAGAATTTTGGACCCTGCGGCATGCCCTCTGTACTCGAGCACTCTCCTGCTGAGTCTCTTCACGATATGCCATTATTGTCTGTATATTATTGCCAGCGTCATCTCGCCCCGAGGTAGACCAGAATCAATGGCAACTTGATCTATAGCATTGCCTTGCAGACCAGGTGCGTAGAGAATGAATAGTCCCAAACTAGAGTACCGGTGTTTGAGCAAGAGTCCTTAGGTACCTTCCGAACTGTGCACAGCCCCTTAGATATAACATCTGAATTCAGAGCCTAATTAGTACGCCAGTCGACCATCTCACAATAATCATCATCTGTCCAATCCTTATCCAGACCGCCATCGTCAACAGAGGACCCCGATTGTTCTGATAAAGAATAAAAATGATCGCCTTCTGTATCGCCATCAGGGTTTACTAAGGTATTTTGTGCGAGGGCTTGAGGCAATTCTCCATGAGTAGGTTTAGTTTGCTGTTCTGGGAGCCCAGGCGACTGTTGATGAGGATAGGCAACTACCAATTCTATATTCAACGCTAACTCTGAGAGAACTACAACTCACAGCAGCCCACTGGGTTGTGTCTCCAAATCCAGCAAAGGTTCAGGTTCAGTGTTAGAAGGATTCCCAGGACTATCATCGCCAATTGCCCCCGCTCCTTGGAGGTCGCCTACCCTTTCCAAAGAGCCCCCAGCCGTAGCATATGACATCACCCCCAAAGAAGGTGAAGAGGGGACACTAACTGCCTTACCGGTGGAAGACATTACCAAGGCTTTGGGAGACACAGCAGGCGAGTGATGGCATTTTGTATTAACCGGATTCTGTGGCGTTTTGTTCTTAAATGTTCTTCGCCACTTTTGGTGCCGCTCACTCGGCTGTGTGAGCTGGTCTAAATATCCTCTCCCCTGGTCGTCTTGCTGACTCTGGCGTCTTAATGGATTTTCCGAAAGAACAGATGGGGCTTTCTTTTCGGATGTGAACTGGCATTATCCTCGGATTATCCTCGTGTCGGAAAATACTTTTTTCTTACACAGACCTGAAAGGAAATGCTCCGGTGGCCGGTGGTGTATAGACGCTGTTTCACCCGCTGGATCTTCTCCCTGCGGCGCTCGGCTACCGGTGGCTTCTGGTGTGACTCGAGGTATTCCTTTTGCGCTGACATGCCTCCGAAGGGTCAGGTGAAGAATCCGCCTCGGAGCTCCGTCAAGACCGTAGCTGTAATGGCTCATTCTCCAGGTACTCATGCGGGTGTTGCAGCCGGCGAAAATACCAAGAGGATGAAGAATAATTTCCTCCAGTGTAATGTGGGAAAAACAGAGATCATGCTCTTTGGAGAGCCCCCCTCTTATGGACACCTGCCTGGTGGCCAACCGACCTAGGTCCCCATCCTGCCCCCAAGTTGTCAGTCAAAAATCTGGGGATTCGGATGGATCAGGCACTTATTCTGAAAGAGCATGCTGCTCAGACTGCTGGGTCCTGTTTCCATGTAATGGGCCTTCTCCGACGAGTTTTCCCTGTGCTCCCTGACTCCTCCCGGAAAACCCTAGTCCAGGTGCTTATACTAAGTCACCTGGATTACTGTAATGGCCTGCTAGTTTCTGCCAATGATGCCTCACTTGGCAGACTGCAGGTGTTCAGAATACAGCGGCATGGTTGGTCCTCAATTCACGCTCCAGGACTCCCTCCTGCCCTCTTCTTATGAAGCTGCATTGGCTCCCCATCCGTCAACGGGTCAAGTTTAAAATCTGCTGCACCATCCATAAGGCATTGCTTAACCTGGGTCCTTCTTACCTCTCCGAGAGATTCATGCCTTATGCTCCCTCGAGATTTCTCTGCTTGAGTACCAAACACTGTTGGTGGTGCCTCAAGTAAGAAAAGCAAGATTAGGAGGAAGAGCTCTCTCCCATCTTGGCCCTTGCTACTGGAACGAGACAGTGTCTAGATCATTTGCTGCTTAAAACCACTCTTTGCTGCACCTGCTAACTTGCTGGAGCTGCACCCTACCCTCATCATCCGTTTTAAGCGCAGAGATACCCCTTCGGGGGCCGATATTAGCGCTATATAAACAAATAAATAAATCACTAAAGTTCCTACATTAACCTGAGCTCAACTCTCTGGTAGTTATGGCACAGAGCGGACAAGCTTAAATGAGAGGCAATTTTAAGTATATAAGCAGGTACTAAAACAGTAATAATGTCAAAAAGGAAAACAATAAAAATCTCAAAATGAATTAGAAAAATAGAGAAAAATTTAATAAACCAAATGACAAAAATCCAATAAAAGGAGCCAGAGAAATGTTTAAAGTTTTAAGTAGCAAGCACGCAAAGAAGCACTAATTACCCATGATATGCTCACTGTAGAATAGTGACAACATTTGACATAACTGTGATGGAGCATGGTTAGGATACACCAACCTTCAGACTTTAGTCATTTAAGTCCCAATCTGCCACAGGAGTACACTTCTAAAGGCCTCCAGGACCTCATTGGAGGCCCTTAGAGGCTCACGGGGTATAAGGCAGAAGCCAATAGCAGGGACCAGTCCAGGTTCAGTTACCACTGGTCAGATGGATAGTTGCTGTAAACACCTCTTGTAGCTTGTTGTGTCCTTGTAGTTTGAAGAGGAGGTCAGCCATATGACAGTTGCAGTCCACTTCTTTGTCCTTGTATGAGAAGGAGAGCAGGTACATTACTTTAGGGGGATCTCAGACCTCAGTGAGTACAGTCCTCTTCTGATCTTTTATAGGCCCAGGAGTGTTCTGAAGTGGGTACTTGGAGATGACACATTTATGCCTGGTATGACCTAGTGGGTGGGAATGACCCCCGGGTACACTCTTACCAATAGGGTAAACACTACCCACCCTGGACATATTCAAGATTGCAAAAGTCTTTGGCCACAATAAACCTGGGCCTGAGGGCTGGGTGTGTGGGGAGTGTACTGGGTAATCCTAGTTTTTCTCCCACATATGACACTGAAATGCAGTTTGAGGCAGGACCTGTGCCTCCAACAACCTCTTAGACAGAAGTCTGGTAGAGTTTTCAGCAACCAGCCAGTAGGTAAACAAGAATTATTTGGCAACCTGTTTCCCTCCTTTGCCATGCACCCAGAAAGTTCTAAGTAAATCCAGCAGGCTGGTCAGACAGGCTGTGACACTGTAATGTTAAAATGAGAACCACTGTGATTGGCGGCTTCCTGGCTGGGGGCACAAAAGAAGGGCCCTGGCCAAGTGTCAGCTAACATTTGCCTGTGACAGGGAAGGCCTCTTTGAAGTGCACCCCAAGTGTTATTTGAAAAACCTGAGCCAACCTGTCAAGCAGGATGTGACATTGAAGCACAATTAGACACTGTACTGTCAAAAATAATCCTCACAGTTACAGTCCCACCCTGCATATTCAGTCAGCTTCAGTGGGGTCATCTCTACCCATTAAGGTCAGCCTGTTGTTTGCTCCTGGGAGGCATTTCATAGCAATTCATACCTATTGAAATGCTAATTATGTGCTGGCAGAAGTGGGAGAACACAATGCAGATTAGCCTCTAGCAACTTCAGGCTGGGAAAAGGTAACTTTCTAAAAGTTATTTTTCTGCAATATGTCGTTAATAAATATCAGACTTCACCATTGAATTGGATTTTTAATAACTGTTAAACATTTCATGATTTTCCTTGCTAGTCCCATACAGTATTAGCATTTAATATTGCATTCCATTGCTTTCCTCTGGAACAGTCAGCCTTGCTACAGTGACAATAGCTCTTCTGAGCATTTCAATGTGAGGATATGTGTAACATTAAACTTTTACATGTCCTATTTAAAATATCATGCACCTTGCCTTATGTGCAGTAAGGCCTGCTTAGGGTGACCGATAAGTATTTAAAAGGAGGGGTTAGGCCTATCAAAAGGGGTTACTTTCACAGGCCAGATTGCAGTTTAAAAAAACATAGCCAGGCTGCAGAGGATAGGCCTGTAGTTAAGTTCTCACTGTCACCATAGTGGATGGCACAATGGGTGCTACAGTACACTAGTGATATTTCACTTATAGGCCCTGGGTACACACTGTACCATATCTTAAGGACTTATAAGTAAGTTAACTATCCAAAAAGTATCATGTTGAAAGGAGGAGCACAAGCACTTTGTCACTGGTTAGCAGGTGTAAAGTGCACAGAGTTCTACGGGTAACAAAACTAAAGGGTCCAGCCAAAGGCGAAAGATTTGTGTTGACCATGCAGAAAAGGTAGATTTCCAAAAGAGGGCTTAGGAGCAAGACTTCTATGTAGGAGCGGCATTGGTTTCTTATTGATTGGTTGAGGATATCAAACTCTTAAGCCATTATTAGACTTATACGCCATTAAAATCATCCAGGAGTAAGATGCACTCAGGGTCAGAGCGTTTGTGAGAAAATGACAGCCAAATCCACTGCTGCTATTAAAAATATCCATACAAACATAGAACGAATGTGCTTAGCAGAGTCTACTAGAAGCCCATTGCACAGTGTCAATGAGAAAGGAGTGTAAATCATGCTATGTTCATACTACAAAGGAGACAGGTGTGCTGTGCTGTACTGTACCCTGAGTTAGAAAAAGCTTTGGGAGGTGACTAGTAACCATTGGTGGACGGATCAGGTTTAGCAATGGGTTATTCTGTCACTCATCAACTTGATTCAAGCCGACGCCATTAATATCAATAGAGAAGTGTTAAGTGTGAAGATAATCCCAGTCCATGGTCAACAATCAGGCAGTTGCTTCACTAAAAACTCCAATAAAGTAGTTGTGTAGTTCAGTTACCATTTCCAGCAGAGATGTCAGGAATTGAATGAGCGGGGTATCTAAACAGACCCTGTCTCATGAACAGATTTGAGCACTCAGAGGAGTGCAGCAAAGGAGATGACACTACAGCCCATGATCACATGCTCTGATGCTCCCATTCCCCCATCGGGAACCTGGCAGAAAGTAAGACAGCTCAGTGATTTAAGGATTCACCTCAGAAAACAGTGCTTAGCCGTGAGTGACAGGTAATAAATCTGAGACTGATGACTTTGCTTTATATTTATCTTTAGATAATCCATTATCTTCCTATAAATTAAACAATAATGGCACATATCATTAAACAGCAAGGAACGATTCAGTCTGTATAGCCTCGTGTACATGGAAAATACATGATTGGAGGTCTCAATAGTGCCTAGAGGCGATTCAGATTGCAGTTCAACTCTATCGAACACTTTTTTTAGGAAGCCTTACCCTTTGCTAACCAGTGCCTGGCATTGCACCTTGTCAACTTTAGTTATCCTGGAATGACTCACAATGGTGACACATTCCACGGTACAAAGGATTGTTAGAACAAGTGTACACCCCAGCACATATGCTGATATTTACCTTCCATTGGTGCGGGCCCTTCCCACACATCGGGAACCACGTTCACCCGATTACCTGTTGACACAGAGCGTCACTGGGTGAAAGTTATGCCTTGAGTATTGATAAGAAAGTGGGCCATGAGGCAGGAAGTAATAGGTGGGAGCGTGAACTGCCACACTGCCCACTGAAGACTGTGCACCACATACTGGTGCCAAAGCCTGCCCTTATACTACCAATCAACACAAGCTTGCCACACTGACGGCTAGTGCCAGCTCCGCATATTCCCAGCAATGCCGGCTCTTTATGCTGCCCACTAATGCCATATTTTCATATTTTCTACCCGTTTCTGTTCTTTAACCTCTCCACACTCCCTACCAGGGCCAGCACCTGCCACCGATGTCAGCTAACACAATCCTCACACTGCCCAGCAGTGCTGAATGTTTCTACTGCTACCAATCTGGCCCGTGCACTGCCCTCTGGTGGCAGGTCCTCACACCGCCCACCATTGGAAAATTCTTTATTGTATATTAAATTAAAACTGTTACAATATACCAAGTAATAAAACCACATTCCTTTACGCACTATATACATAAAATACAGATATTAAAACTACCATTAGTAGAAAAGATAAAAACACAGCTACAGGGGATTTCCTATTTGCATTAATAACTTGAGCAGAGTAGTTTGGATTATAGCTTTTAAATCAGCCACCAGTGCCAGGGACCGATTCACAGAATGAATTTAAGACTCAATCCTAAACTTATTACTATTTTGGTATTCACAAAATGCACTTACTACTTTTGGCATTCACAGAATGAACTTACTACTTTTGGTATTCAGAGAAGTTAGGATTTTGTCTTAAATCTGTCTTAAGTCTGTCTTAAATTTGTCTTAAAACAAATTTAAGACAAAATCCTAACTTCTGTGAATACCAAAAGTAGTAAGTGTATTCTGTGAATACCAAAATAGTAGTAAGTTTAGGATTGAGTCTTAAATTCATTCTGTGAATCGGGCCCCATGTGTCTCACACTGCCCACCAATGCCATCATTTATAAGCGCCCACCCGTGCCATATAATTTATCTTCTGATGCTGCCACCTAGCAGCTGCGCCTCCCCTGCACACGAGTGCCAACTGTTCCCCTGCCCATCATTGATGGTTTTACACACTGCTCACCACTGCCACGCCCTCACTTTCCCCCATTGACCTTTCTTTTCAACACTCACGAGTCACAACACATCACAATGAGCACCAATTCGTATTTCTCACCTAGCTCACCGAAGCCACCTACTCATACTGACCACCAGTGCCTGCTCTTACCACTGCCATGTTTGACCCAAACCGGCTTTGGAGGCTGGCGGGGGAGTTTAGCCTCCATGACCGTCAGTCCCTGGCCGCTCGTTAAGAGGAAAAGCTCTGACTGCATTTTTTATTTTGCCTAAAAGTGTATTTGTATCCCTGTTTTCTCATTCGCTGCACCCTCTCTCTAATTTCTGTAACATGATCCAATAGTAACAATATTCCATACGGAAATGTATGTCAGAGCCGTAGATTATTTAGATGGACCAGGTGAGTACTTCTGCAAGTAACAAAATAGATCATACGGTGAGCAAAATTCTAAGGCCCCCTGCTTTTAATCAAACTAAGTTAACAGCAGTTTAATAAACAAAATGGCTGCAAAAAAAGGAAACAATCATGCAGGTGTTGCAGAGGTCGATGTTGAAGTGGGTAGTACAGAAAAGGGGAGTAAAGTTTTTTTTTAAAACAATAAGGTTTCAATAAAGACCATCCTTTCATAAATACCAAACTAACCAATTTTGTTTTACCATCTGAAGGAGAAGATCTGTCAACATATTGACATCTAGAACTGGGAAGGGTTACTATCAGGACGGAAACAATAAATAGCTGTTACTTGCCCCATTCAGCTGAGTTGTTGGGGAGGCCACTGACTATGAGGGAAGGGAATGGGGAGAAGGTTAGAAGTGGAAGAGGCAAATGCAAGGACTGATGAGCGTATAGGAAGCTCTTGCTAATGTGGCAAACATACATAAGTTGTTCAAAAACAACCAAATGGCATGGGTGGCTTGAGGCTGTCGACAATCTGCTGGAATTATCTTTGTGCATGATTGCCCCACTACATCCTTGGTGAATGGTGGCAACTAATAATTACATGCACTTTCCGTCCAGATTATGACCTCGATTAATTTTTAATCAATGAGTCAAAACATTAATAGAAAATTGCCTTCAGATTGTTAAAACAATTATGGGCCTGTTTATGACTTTGATGGTGTGGCAGCGGGCCGCCATGCCAGCGCCCTGCTGCCACAATGCCAAAGCAGTACTGACACCACCCACTGGATTCAGAGTTTTCTCCTGGTGTGGTGGGTGGGGGTTTGGTGGGTCCTGGCGGTAAGCCTCAGAAAGGCAATGCAATGGGAACGCCAAAGCAAGTTCCTGAACGACATAGACTGTTAAGTCCATCCCGTGCAGGAACTGGGTATGTATGCAGACAGGGGGGCACACCATGTGCCACCCTGCATGAATCCCCATGGTCCTGTGGCACAAGGACCCTGTAGGGCCCCCTTAGTTTTCTCACCACCACAGTTTTCATGGCATAAAAACTGTGGCAGTGAGGAAAACTCATAATATGCTTGGCGGTGAGTCAGCGGCTCAATCTGTATATTGCAGGCCTCAGATCACTGCAGGACCGCCAGGGATCTGTGATTCCTGGCGGTATCAGGGGTCCTTTGGCAGTCCAACCACCCAACTTGTAATAGGGCGGTCAGTGCTGTGGTGCCCGCACTGCCACTGTGGCTACGACGGTCCATCGGAACACCATTGTCATAATCAGGCCCTATGTATATTCTTGTAAATATCAATTTATGGTCTTTGATGACCAAATCATTTATATTTTTCACAAGATTTCCCAGAGCACTCAATTATCAGTAAAGAAATGTCCATATAAATCCTTCTTCGTGAAAAGTAAAGGTTCAGTTGGTACAGTCAGGTACGTATTTTCTTCCAAAATTATTTTGTGGAAGAAAATACGTACCTGACTGTACCAACTGAACCTTTACTTTTCACGAAGAAGGATTTATATGGACATTTCTTTACTGATAATTGAGTGCTCGGGGAAATCTTGTATATATATTGTTTTCTACATGTGTGGATAAAAGCGGGGTTGTGGTAACCAACCTCTTGTCCCCTTGGAGCACCATTGGAAACTTGGACGACATTACTTTCCCTGATTGTGCAGAGCGCCCATAGTTCATGACTGGTTACCACATTTAAATGTAAGCATTTATATTTTGTATTTGTATTGACCGTCTGTACTGTGCATACTTCAACACTGACTATAAGTTGGCTACTATTTTGTCACTAGATTGTTTGTCAAGCTATTATATTAAATTAACATACTTTGTTAAAACAGGCATCCTTTGATGCTGTCCAAATGATAAACTCTATTGGCGTATGCACACAACAGTTAATTGGCACTCATTGTTGTGGTAGCTCATTCCATTTCTTTTTATACGTCTTCATCTCTTCCCCCTGCATCTTATCCATCCCCTTAGTGCCTGCTCCTTTCCTCTCTTTCCCTTCCTTGATCTCTTGCTCATTACTCGAACGCTCACTCCTCTTTCAATCCTGATCTTTCCTTTTCTGGGCTGCCAGCTCTCACTGGGTCCTTCTTCCACTGGTTACCAGAATGAGCAACAGCCAGGGTGAGGGAGAAAGTGGAAGAGGATCCTAGTTTACTGACACAGCCACCTGCACTTTTGGCCTAAGAATTTGCTACCAACGACAAACTGATGACAAATCCTTAACTCATAATTCTGAGCTGACCCTCATCAGGGTCTGACTTAATTTCATCCATTTTAAATTTAGAAAATTGCAATTTCCTCACTGAATGTTCACCAATTCAAAACAGCGCATTTTAATATAGAGATTGAGGTCGTCCAGCATATCATAATAAGACCTTTTCACTTTGACAGCTTGACAGCGAACGCCCCTCATGCCCCAGGGGCGGATTGCAAAGTGCCAATAGGTCCAGTCCAAGGCATTGTTAATGCAGCATTACAACAGTTTCTTTACACAAAGACCAAAACTAATGGCTGTATCCATGCCTGCTTTTCCATGTATGGTTGTCAAGTGGAAAGAGGGCAGGGCGGTACTGAGTAAGAAGCCAAACCCAACCTATTTGGTAAATACATCTGGTTGATACCTGGGCTCTGCACACACATTTGTTAGATATGCAAATACTTTTATCTTGCAGGAGTGGGGAGCTTAATCATGCAGAGGTGTATAAAAGCAGTGCACAACCATCAGGCAGTCTAAGCTTTCCTGACATTGCTTCTCCTCTTTATTGAGCCCTAAGGGTGTTACACAGTCAGCAGGATGAAAGCAACGGTAAGCATGCCTTCTTCTCCATATGGTTCAGTGTTTAATCTGTTTTCGAAGAATCCTTGGAAAAAAAGTTTGCCTGGCCAAAATCTGTATTCCCATATCGCTACATCACATAGTGCTTTAAATGCATCATTCACTGTAAAACTTGTTACTTGTTCTTGTTTACTAATTTTACAGGTTACTACATGGAAACCTAGCCATGCCTTGTAGTTATGCTTTACTTCTTAAGGGCGATAGTATTTGCTCATGTTTCTTTGTTGGCCTTTATTTTAGGATCTATAATGCTCACACCATTGGATAGCTAAACAGTAAGCATGATTTTGTTGACGCAGAGGCGATAATAAAGGCCGCTTTTGGACTTTAAAGAGACAAAGGCTTTTATTCTGAATGCCTCGGCTTTTATTCTGAATGCCTCGGCTTTTATTCTGAATGCCTCAGGTTTGGGTGCCATAATAATGCTTGGGAAATACCGATACTGCATGGTGAGATTTTTCCTAGTGTTGTTTTCCCTCCTCATTCTGAGAGGCAGTGTGCGGTATCTTAGTGTGCACAGCTACTAAGCACAGATTTTCATTTTTTCTCATTAGCTTTTCCTGAGCAAAATTCTCCAGGATTTTCTGGAGGATATCTGCACAGGGAAAGAGTGTTAAATGTACAATTGGACATAAAAAACCTTCTTGTGCCCTTTCAGAATTGGTGAGCCACTGAAAATGAGGAGCAATCTAGTGAGACATTTGGAAATTCTGCAGTATTTTCATCTGCTCCCTCCTGTCTTCTGCATACAGAAGCAGCTTTCTTTTCCAACCACAGGCGCCTCACCAGCTCTGGGTAACAAACCATCCAGCCTTCACTGCATGTCTTGATGGCTGTGATGTGTATATGTTTTTACTTCTTACGCGTCTGTGCAGATGTACATGTTGGTAGGGCTGGGGCAGATGACTCTGAAAGGCTGGTATGGCTGGGGCAGAGGTAGTCATATGTCAGCTGGTACCGCTGAAATCCTGGTAGGTTTCTGGCGGACTCGGTCACATGCCAGAAAAGGTGATGGTAGGGCTGAGGAAGAGTCACTTCTGTGTGTCTGTGGTGCTCTGATGGGCTGATTTGGCCTTGTCTGAGTCAGTCGTATTTCAGGGTGGTGCTTCTGAGAGACCAATAGGGCTGGGGAAGAGACCATGACTTTAGGTCGATGCCCAAAAAGTTCAGCGGATATATTTTGCCCATCAGGGCTGATTGTGGTGCTGGTCAATGAGACAATGACATTAAATATCTTCCTCTTCATCACAGATCCTGGTCGGGGTGCTTCTGGGAGCCTTCTTGGCCACAGCCCTTGCTGATGAGGTAAGATCTGGAGATTAACAAAATGCCAGGACACGCCCATCTGTACTGTACCGACCTCCTTTCCGCTCCTGACACCCCTCTTTTTCTTTTGTGGGTTTATGTTGCTGGATAAGCCTTTTCATGAAGCGAAATATGCATTCTATAGGGCCCTTGCTGCCTCTTTCTTTCGACTTTCCCTTCTCCCTGCCCCATGTCTCTCCACTCTTCCACTCTCTCCTCACCCAAGCTGTTTGTCTTTCGGTGCCTGTCCATAGGCTCAGTGTAATTTATTTCAAATCAAGTGACACCTCAAAGATCGCAGACCTGGGTTCAGAGGAAGGTCGTAGGGTTATCTGCCCCTTTGGAAAATCCCACAACACACAAATGAATTAACCACAAGTACGTGGGATCGATGTTATTCTTTTGGGCAGTAGATGGATTCAAGGATAAAATGTAATTCGGTTGTAGGTCAGAGCCAGCTTTAGGTCCCTCTAGGCCAGCGGTGCGGCCGCACTGGACGCTGACCTGCCTAGAGAGGGGCACTGACCTCAGGGGGGCGCTGTGTTGAGCAACAACTTATGATTTAAAAGCAGCTGCCTCAGAGTTCCTTGTGCGTCCAGCTTTCAGGCAGCAATGAAAATGTCAAGGCAACTTTTATGATTAATGCTCCTGGTACAGAGAGCGATCCCAGTTTTGTCTAGTGGCAGTTTTGACTCCAAAAAAGTAGCACAGAGGGTTAACACTCCTACTACAAAGAACAGTACCATGCAGATCACAGATCTGTATTTTATAGCTGAGTGGATTAGTAAAGCCAGCCTTTACCAGTGCTTTAATACATAGGAAATGTATGTGAGAGAGGGGCTATGGAGAGATGAGGGGCACTTTTGCATGGTGGTAGCGAGGGAATCCGAGGAGGAAGTCATGGGGGGAGAGAAACACCAAAAAGGATTTACACACCTGGGGCTACCAGTGCTAAAGCGGGTCCTGCTGCAGGTATACTGTTTCTGCAATCAATATTCTTCTGAACTCAATCTCCAGCTGGAGAATATGCACACATGCGAAAATTTTAGGAAAGGGACGTGGGAGATTTAAGATAAAAAATCGTAAGAACAAAAATTCCCCATTGACTTCTGTTGTAGAAAATGCTATTTTAGGCGGGAGACAGCTAAAATAAAGCAATTTTTGGCTTGAAAAATCGGTAGTCTCCTGCCTGAATCAGGTCTATTGGCATGTATGAATATGCTAGCTTGGAACTCTCGAGTGTGTACTGAGCTGGTGAGGAAGTCTCGCACACCTGTACATCTAGCTGCAGCACGAGGGACTCCATCAGCTTAATATCTTATGCCGACCCACTTAGCATCAGGGCACTCCGGTCCTTCCGCAGGGTTTCCTAGGGCATCTCCATCACCTGCCCCTAGGGTGTATGTGGTAAGCACTCAGGGTAAGTTACAGACTCACGTGAGGTGAGGCGAGAGAACAATCACTTCTGTGTCTCAGAAAGGAAGCAGGTCAGATGTTCCCCTACTGGGAGTAATGGAGTTTCACCTCTCGGCGGGTGACGTCTGAAGAAGGGCCAATGTGTTGCACATGGAGAAGGAGCCTTTCTGTGCCTTCCAGGGTTGGTAGCACTGAAATGGTAAGCTCTCCTGATTTTCCCACTGAGTACCCTGCAGGGTACTGTGGAATTCGGGACCTGATGGCTCCCCTTGGTCTCCAGGGCCATCCTATGCTGCAGAAAGAGACAGGGGCCAGGATGGCTTTAGGGGATCTATACACTGGTGCTCTCTATCTATACATTTCAGTGCTTGAAATGACAACATAGAAGTGCAGGTACTCTGTAGCAGAGTACCTGCTTGTTTCTGAGAAGTGCCGGTCCTCTCCAATTAAAAATATAGCATTTCTCTTGAGAAGTGCCGGTACTCTCCCTCTCAAATAAAAAAGTGCCGGTACTCCGTACTGGACAGTACCGGCCCATTTAAAGCACTGAGCCTAGTGCTGTCCTGTACACCCCTTGGTCCACGGGAGCCCTGTTCCTACCGTTAGAATCGCCCACCACACACAGGACTCCTCAAACGTCTCACTCACTTCACCCACAATTCCTATCTCTCAGGGGACTGCAGGTCAAAGCCCTGCACTCATGGCCTGCCCCATCCGTACCCATGGAATCTTCTGGAACATTCACACTTCCGTCACAGGCAGCCACACCCCTGCAGATGCTAAGCCAATCAAACACCTGCAAGCGATGTCACTCATCTCAGAGTGGGCCCACACGCACTTCCAGCAGCACCTCCTGACTGCTTGTAGGTTCACCGTGCTCACGCAGCCATGTAAACACGCAACCTTTTCTACAACACCTTAAACATATACCAAGAGTGAAGAGCCCCCTTAAATACTTATTAATAAAAATTTATTACTTCTTTTTTTTGTGAAAAAAGAAATATTCCTTGATATTCGTCTACCCACAACTTCAACAAAATATATGTAGATTATTATTCATTATCCACTGTTGCTAAAAGTCACTGGACTCCAGAGTGTACTGGTCAAAAGTGGGCTCATTCGATTTCGCACCACTACATATCAGTAATTATTCACCCTTGTCATTGTGCACGGACAAAGATGCTTGATTTTGTAGAGATGAGCTATTTAAATACACTAGCGTGTTCATTCATTCATTCGCTCGTTTGTTCATTCATTTGTCTAGAAAAATTAATAAGTATTTATTCATTGCTTTTCATCCCTTATCAGATTCACTTTGGGCACATACACTACGGAGGGCATAGTTGATTTTATTCCATTTTCAAATAAAAATATGTACAACATTTTTTGTTCACCTAAAGCAATGTCATTCATTGAATTAACATTCTCGAACACACATACGTAAAAATGAATGTAGTTCTTACAGGCTTTACAATTGCTTCAGCGCTGTTGGAAGATTTCGAAGTGGCCATCATTTGAGAAAAATTGCTGTTAAGAAAAAACTCTCATCCTAAAATGTCGGCCCATATTATCAAGAAAGAGTGATACATTATCGCCGCTTTTATCGGCATGAAACTGCCGCTAAAGCGGCGATAATGGGCTTGATAATATGCCCTTTCGAATTCCCATAGAAGCCCAGGTTCTGGTGTTAACCTGGGCTTCTATGGGAATTCTCAAGGGCGTATTATCAAGCCCATTATCGCCGCTTTAGCGGCAGTTTCCTGACGATAAAAGCGGCGATAATGTATCGCCCTTTCTTGATAATATGGCCCGTCATTTTTTATCTATGAATGGTGTTTATTAACGAAAGCACGGAAGCTGCTACGTAATGTAGCAGGGCTTTAAGTAGGCCGGATCCTGCAAGTGCCGAGACAGAACCCTATCGGGCTCTTTATTTTTGCCCTCACTCTCACGGTTTAAAATATAATCTAAATTCTGCAGCAGTACCACCTTTCACTGCCTTTAAGATAACTTCAAAGAGACTCGTTTTAGTTCTTTCACAGTCTCAGCATTTCAAAATGGAAGCTTTTTTAATGCTGAATACAGCAAAGCCATAGTTGATGCTATGTAATTTTATGCAACTAACAATCATTGACGACGCCAATAGTCCTGGCTTGTTGTATGTGTAATGTGCTTGTTGTATCTGGTTATCTGGATGCAATGATTGGAACAGCCAAATGCCAGACAGGCGGCACACTATGCTAAGCACAGATTTTTAGCTTAGGTGTTTTTAAGCTACCCCCTTAATTACATAGGCCATGGCCGTTTGAGAGACCCCCTAGTTTTGTCATCCCACTTAAAGTCCTGTAATCTAGTAAAGCATTTTGGTGCCTCACTTCAGCCTGGTTGTAAATTACTACAAAGGCTTGAAAACTGCCTGTGTATCAATGTATGGAGAGCTCTGCCATTGGCAACATGCAATTTTCCCTTTCACGCTGGAAATCCTCGCACCGTTTCTGTGTGCAATGCTTCATAGATCACACTGATTCAAAAACCGTTTTGTGCACGTAAATTGAACTTAGCTGCTCAAACAACATTTTTTAATGGTAAATTCCCTATCCTGGTTCACAGAAATCATTTTACTCGCACAAAGTAAACTTGGGAACAAAGAAATTCAAGTAGTATTGTTGAATTGCAGAATTTGCAAATTTGTGCATTTTCTAATCAAATGCATTGCATATCGCTTTAGTTGCCCCAATCAATCTGGAAGCATGTGGTTGCCCATAATTCTGCTTCAATTCCCTAAATGCAGGTGTGCACGACAAATGTGCTACACCACGAAACAAAATGAAGAACAGGGAGATGATTGAAGACTTCATTCAAGTAATTGCCAATGGACATTGATGTCATGCAAAGTAACATAATCTAAACTCTAAATTAAGTTCACAGAGGTCCAAATGTTAGGTGGCTCAGCTTTGTGTTCACCCCACACTTTGTTGGTGTTCACCATAGTGTCTTGTGTCTTCTCTCTATAGGGAATCCAGATCATAAACCAAGGGAATGATGGAGGCAGTGTCTACCAGACGGTGAACATCAACAGAGAAGTCAACGTGGTTAATATGAACGTGTACTCTGGACGTCACACGAGCAACGTCGTCCTGGATTACAGCCAGGTAAGACTTAGGCCTACGTGAGCATTTGTTCCCATCAATATTTATTGAATCTGTCATCAGTGACCATAGTGATGAAACAATGCATAGTTAAGAGGCTGCTGCCATGGTTACTTGGATGAAACGTAGACCCCCTTACACTCTCTTAAGATAGTCTTCACTAATAACCTTCAAAGTTTCAGCACTTGTAAACCCAGCACAAGACCACCTTCACCACAGTGGATTTTGTGAACATTGGGTAGGGGTCTTGAGGTAATTGTCACAATACAATACACTTAAGCAGTTAAAATAACAGAGCATTGGGTAACAGGGCTAGCAGAACCTCTCAAATGCAAAAGATGCTTGTATGCATGAATATTATAGTCAGAAATATAGTTTGTTGTGAATATCATGTGTAAAAATCGTTTACCCATTGAGTGTAAATTTTCTATTATTAACATCAAATGGGCTGCATTTTTGTGAACAATATTTAGGACACAATATTTATATCAGATGATATTATGACACCAATATTCTGATTCCACATCAAAAAGACGACGGGCGCTCACCACTGCTTGCTTTCTTCTTTTTACAGAACATCATCGCTTACCACATGCCCTACAAAGGTATCTGTGTTGTTGCCCGTATGCACCTCAGCTCCTTCCCATCACTTGGCCGATTTGAAGAATTTATTCACAGCAGAAGGGTAAGTTTGGGATGTGCTGTGTGTCATCTGATTATTCAAATTAGCTCTAATGTTTGATTTTATACACAATGATTTCTGAAGTATTTAACTGATATCATACTTCTTTGCAGCTAATCTATAGAAGCTATAAAATATTTACTAATCAAACAGTGGCGGCTCCTCCACTAAGGTGGAGGAGCGTCGCCCCACTGCTTTGCATCAGTAAAATAAAGGAAGCATAAAATGATTATAACTTGTTGCTTTTATCATTTTATGTTTCCCTGGTGCTGCAGCTTTGCTGGCAGGGGGGGCTGCTCTGCTTACAGACGGAGTGGTTTGTTCTCCCTACGTGCGCATGACTACGCAAAACTGCACACAGTGCAAAAAAACTCTGCAGCGCTACGCGAAGCTCCGCATGCCGCGGAGTGCATTAGATAAATTCTGCTCAGGGTGATTTTCAGTGCTGGGTGTTTGTCCACACTGTGCTATCATCGCGAACGGCACCATGCACAGCGCAAGCGGGCACTGTTTTTTTTCTGCTGCTCGAGTGCATTCTTACTCGAGCCACAGCTTTTTCAACACAAACGGATGGTTTATCAACACGAGCGGTCGCGCGCATAGGCGACCACTCACAATGAGAAATGCTTACGCTCGCCAACTTGACGTTGACGATCACGAACGAGGAAAAATCTCACTGGGAGGAAGATTTTCCTTGCTTGCGCTCGCCAAGTTGATGTTGACGAGCGCGAGTGAGGAAAAAAACTCAGTTTCGCGGAGCAGAGTTTTCTGGAACTCTGCGAGCTCCGGGTAACTTGGAGTGCAGAAATCTCCACAAACTCTGCAAGCAGAGTGGAGTCCACCGCCCATACTTGCTACTTTCCTCATTAAACCAATCTCCTAGTCTCATAACTGGGGTGAAAGATTCATTGATTCCAATAAATCTGAAGAGGCTGGAGGTATAATGCAGCATTCCTTGAGATAACAATGTTTTCTTTTTTATATTGGAAATACTGCACTTGTGGGTCAATCAGATGCATTCTGATGTTTTGAGTAAGGAGCTTTCAGCTGGGAAGTAAACCTGCATTGGGTCTCTATGCCATGCTCAATAATTTCTTATCAGGAGCACCAATATCATCTAAATCTTATCTTTTCATTACCATATTATTTGCAAACAATCTTATCTGCCATCATTATATTACCTGCTGACAATCACATCTTATTTTAGCTCTATATTTATCTGCCAACAAGGATGTCTTGTATACTGCCAAACGCCTCTGCCAGCAACATCTTATTTGTTATAAAAAATAACTCATCAGTTATCAATATCTTATATGACATCAGTAATATTGTACCAGCTATCGATATTAGCCATTGGTTGTCAATATCTGATCCTCAGCAATAATACCTTCTCTGCTGCAACAAAATCTCACTTGTTGTCAATATATATTACACGTGGTGATCTATAATATCTTGTCTGGTCTCAATCATATATCAGCTGCTACCATTTTCTCTTTGACCTTTTTCTTTGTCCCCCCCATCCAACAGGACCTGAAGAAGGACCTCCAGGCTCTGCGAAAGCACTACCAGATCACCAATGAACAAGTCACCAACATGGCACAGTTCACCGGTGCAGTCCGTGGCCTCTGCTGGGGCGTCCCCACCTACTGGGCTGTTGAGTATGAACGTAAGTAGACCATAGACAACAAGGACAATCCCTTCTTGGAAACCAAGGTACTGTTCCCTTAGTAAGGTTGAAAAGGAATTGGGTGAGGGTGCAAAGAAATTGACCCTTGGGGCAGAGAAGGAGAGGGTCATGGGGTGATGATGCCATGGGGCTGGGCCTCAAGGCGCTCTGAAGCTGAGCTGCAACATTAGTGGTGGGAGAGAAGTGACTGGCATGATACTAATAAGGCTGAACATGTTATGGCACCCACCACCGACTGGATTGTTTCTTTCTACTTAAATAATAAGAAATAAGTCTTCTTTTTAGCCAGCTCAATGCTTCCCATGCTAAGTGCTTCGGAAAGGTGAAAGCTGAGCTCGTCTTTCTAGGACTGAGGCCTGCTGAAACCTACCATTTACAAAAAATGTTTACAGAAGGCTGTTAACCAGTGGTTATTTCGTGCAGGTGGTTGACATCAGACTCATTTTTGGAGACTTTGACTTATTTTTAGTCATCAGACTTTGACACATAGTGAGAGAGCGAAAGGGGGAAAATGGAGAAAGGGGAAAGAGAAAGATATGAAAACAGTCACAATGAGAGAAAATACAGATTGAAAATAACCTGTTGGAGTCAGATAAAGAGACAAGATGTATAAAGTGGTGGAAGAAAGAGGCATGAGATGGAATCAACACTATGACGTTTGGTGGTTGGCAACCCTAGTCTTCAGAAGCAGTAGTTGTGGCCCCTAGAAAAACATTTGGGCCACTGCACTTTATGGTATTTGCTAATTAAGCACTGTTGTCAACCCATCAAAACATCTTGCCAGCCAAAAAGCATAGGCAAGATGAACATGACACTAGAGAACCTTGGGGCAGCGTGAGCTGGCACCAGCATACAGCTGGTGCCCGCTTGCCAGGAGAAGGAAACACAAGTCAAGACAAAAATATAAGATCTGAGGAAAATGTGCTTACAAAGGAGTTTTGAGGCAGTGCAAGGAGAGCAAGGGTGGGTCTTGTTGAAATTGCTTTAAAGAGACGTTGGGAAGCATCAAAAACAATAAATAGGCCAACCCTTATATTTTTCTTTAAGACTTAAGAGTGTCTTGATGTAGGCCTCAAGCCAGAACCACCAAGGCCCGTCTTGGCAACAAGACAGCTTCCATGTTCAATTATGTTCAGGAGAACAGAAAAATATCCCAGCGAGTTAGTGCACCTACAGAAAAGACCTGTTAAAACGAGTAGGACACGTTTTAATTCAGTGAAAAAACAGCTCAGACTTTCTCCCATCCAAGCTCATTAAATTGAAAACAAAAGCTGCTGTTCACAGTTTCAGAGAGGTACAAGAGTATAGGCAGGGCAATTACAGCTATGCGATTATGCAGCAGCGGCATTTTCTGTGCAATTGTAGATTTGTCACATTTGTCATATAATTCACATTCTACTGCATAATTTCCAGATTTTTCAAAAACAAATTGTTTATAGCTCAAACGTAAATGTAAATGTAAATGTTGTAGTACTTGTATAGCGCCCGAATCACCCCCACATGGGGTCTCTCCGGCGCTTGTACGAATACCACTGTGGAACCCTTCCTGGCTTTTTCCCTGTGAGGCGCCCACTCCTGGGCACCCCCAAGGTGGAGGACAGGCATCCTAGCGCTGTTGGGGCCGTTGTGGAGATTAAGCAAGCTATTGCCCAGAGTTGCAGAGTGGGACCCATGATTAGAATAGGCACCGAGGCGAGAATTATCAAAAGTTGCTAAAACGCAGCGACAAGTGTTACGGCGCAGTGGAAGGCCATTCATAAAAGTTGGCTGATCACCTTTCAATTGCCTATTGCTGTATTTGAGTTTTAAATCGTCACTAACACAGTGTTAACGTGCAACAAAAAAACTAAATATTGCAGTAAACTGTCACAAATTATGTCACATAATTGACTTTTCTTGCTGCATAATTTAGTGAATCCTGCTGAATAACTTAGCCCTCCCATTTCACACAATTCCAGTGGCCCTGACTATAGGCAATACTAAAAAAAAGGGACAATGTTGTGGTGAATACAGTGACTTTCTGATGTGAAATGTTTATTATAACACTTGCGGAGTTCTTATGCACTTTGCCGCTCTCAAGGCGCAAATGTAATGTTATTCTAAATAGCCTAATTAGCTCATGCAAAATGCAGAAACACAATGTGACTATGCGTTGCGATGCATCGGTAACGCAGTGAACCGCAGGGCTAACTGCGGGATTCACTGGGATTTGTGCACGTTGGGGGTGTGACCCTCCAGCTGGCCAATTGAAGTTCACGTATGTGCCAATTGCTTGGAATGGTAAATAAGACCCTGGGACTTACCATAGAACACGCCAGGACAGTGGAAAAATCCTGCTTTGCTCTTGAAGGGGAAAAACGTCATCTTTTACAGACAGGGAGGCAGATCTACAAGAAAGTAATGCAGCACGAAGCAGCAAGTCATTTTGCTGCGCCGCGCTGCGTTAGTTCCGAAATACAGGGACGCAACATATTTATAACAATATGTCGCATCTCTGTGCTTCCCCCTGCGTAGGTGCACAAACTGCTGCCATGTGCCGGCACCCTTGCACCATGGTGCAAGGATGCCTGCGTCGTGGGGAGATTGTTGTTGTGCAGGAAGGGGCACCTTCCTGCACAAAAACAATCAATTGAGGTGGTGTCCTCTTCCAATGCAGCTGAGGAAAAAAACGAGAAGAAATAAAAACATTACTCCTCGTTGCACCTCGCTACGATACCCCTAGGGTGGCGTAGCATTTTGACGCATTTCCAGATTGACGATTTCTCGTAAATCTGGAAATGCATCAGTGGACATGGGTGTTGCATGGGAACACCCACAGCAACACCCATGCCACGCCCCTAACACGCAAAGTGTTGCGTGAACAGGGGCGATATTTACAAGCACAGGTTGAGTCACGCAGAGTGACTTTACTTGTGCTTGTAAATATCACTGAGCAGGCTGCGCCACAGGTGCGTCACTCAACGTGATGCACCGACAGCCCATGGGGCTTGTAAATCTGCCGAAGGGTCTGGAAGAAAAGATACTCCTTTCCTAACTTGCGCCCAGAATGCTACAAACTGCTCAAATTAAAGGAAAAACTTTGAACTAAACCAGGTCAATGGAAAGTGCATCGTTGCTCAACTCGCCCTCACCTTCCAACCACCATCATTGGTATATTGTACCTATACTAATAATGCTGCAATAAGGAACTAAATTTGATGCTGCAGAGAGACCAACCCCAAAACATTGCCTCCTCATCCGTCTTCCTCATCCCAGTCCCGACATACACAAGGGGAAATGGCTCGAGAAAGACTAGGATTCAGAGTAATGAAGATTACCGCTAAGTAATCAGAACACTTCCTCTGGTATAGGAACTAAGGGAACAGCTTGAGGCCAAATAAAACTGCTGGCATATACTAGGAAATGTTCACTGTGAAGACCAGTGGCCACGCTCCACTGTGCACATTGGTGTCTGACATTTTTGCTCCAATAGCATGGCCATAATCATTGGTTGGGTATGCAAAAACACACTTCACGTTCATTGCAAGTGCTAAATATCGCTTTCCCATGAACAGTCAGTGTAAATGTTATTTGTACTTTGGCTGATTGGTGAAGACACTACAAAATTATCAGTAGCATGCCAATGGTAACCTAAACTTTAAACCAAGAAAGGAAAATGGACTGCTTCCCCCCATGTTAGGTAATGACAGACAGCCATAATTTGGGTGCAGTCCCACTGCACCTGCTGCACTATTGGTAGCAGCAATACTGAAAATGAGTCTTGCAGTGGAATCCTGTATGTAATTTGGGCACAGGGGTATCCCCCTTCCCTACAATTTCTCTGTGATTGTATTGAGAATATATCAGTTTTTTGGCATTCGCTCACCCTTGTTTTTTAATTACAGCCCGCCAAAGACTGGACATCGGTGCAGGCGGATGCGCTGGAGCCAAGTTTCTGTTCCTGGAGATAGGGCTGTGCGGAGGGATACATCTCTTCTAAGTGCAACGTGTCAAGATTTCTGCCAAGCAGCCCTGCAGTCACAACAACATGTACAAGCTGTCTGCACTATTCAAGTATGCAAGTCAGAAGATTCAATGTTCTGATGGGTACCACTGAGCATAATAACACGATGAAGAAGGGGTGCTCATAACAAGGCTGACTGAAAAAGACACGCTTACTCTCCTGCAATGTTTACATGCAATAATAAATGCAATCAAAGTTTAATAAATCAGTTTGATCTTCCTGAGCTGATGTATTCTTTTTATTTTTGTGAACATGACCTGCCAATTTTACACCCCCCCCCAAAAATGGAACCCATACCTAGCCTCATCCTAGTCCAATATGTCAATCAATCAATCAGGAATTATAAAGCACGGCTAATCACCCAATAGGGTATACAAGTGTTTGCAGACCTGGAGGCTTTTTTGATCAGCCAGGTCTTGAGAGCTATTCAGAGTTCTGGAAGAGAGCTGATGGTCCAAAGGTGTGTGGGAAGGCTGTTTCAGAACTTTGCTGCGACGTGAGAGATGGAGCACCATCCACTTCTGCTTCGGTAGGGGCAGGGAGTATGGGCAAGTGAAAGGGAGGTGGTGTGTAGTCTTCTCAATTGTTGGTGGGTGTTCAGGAAGTGGGTAATGTAGGTGGGTCCTTGGTTGTGTAGAGCCTTGTGTGCGTGGGTCAGCAACTTGAATTGACATCTCTTCTGTACGGGGAGTCAGTGGAGTATTATGAGGTGGGGTGATGGATGTGGGTTAATCAGGGAAGACTGAATATGAGTCTGGCTGCAGAGTTCTGCATTGTCTGAAGTCTCTGTAAATGTTGTGCAGGGATTCCTACATAGGGGGCATTGCCGTAGTTCAGTCAGCTGGTGATGAGGGTATCACGTGTGTAGGGTTAGCCACTTGAAGAACTTACATAGCATGCGCAGAGTGAGGAAGCAGATGGAGGAGACATCATTGATCTGTGATTTCATGATGAGCCTGATGTCAATGATGATTGTGAAGTTTCTGGCATGATTGGAGGGAGTGGGTGCGGGTCCTAGGTCTGATGGCCCCCAGAAGTCATTCTATGTGTTGCTGCTGTTGCCATAGATCAGTACTTCCATCTTGCCTGTGTTCAGCTGTAGGCAGTTATGCTTCATCCAGTCGGCGACATTTGTCATGCATCTGTGAAAGTTGGATCTTGTGGTGGCGGGTTGGTCGGTCAGTGAGAGAATGAGTTGGGTGTCGTCTGGGTAGGAAATTATGTTGAGACTGTGGAATCTGACAATGTTGGCCAGCGGGGTCATATATGCGTTGAAGAGCGAGGGATGTGTCCTGGGGGACAAAACAGGTGATCTCCTTGGGTTCAGAGGTAAAAGATGGGAGGTGAATCCTCTGGGTTCTTCCGCTGAGGAAGGAGGTGATCCATCTGAGGGTATCCCCTTGGATGCTAATGTGATGGAGTCTTTCAATCAGTGTGCAGTGGGATACAGTGTTGAAGACTACAGAGAGGCCAAGGGGGATCAAAGCTGGTATCTCTCTCAGTCGAGGACGGTTTGGATCTCAGTGGTGGATGTGATCAAGGCTGTTTTGGTGCTGTGATTGCTGCGGAAGCCCGATTGGGAGGATTCAAGTAGCTGGTTCTGCTTCAGGTATGTCATGAGTTGATTGTTGATGATTTGTCCAGTATCTTCTTGGGGAATGGGAGCAGGGAGATTGGCTGATAGTTTTTTAATTCGCTGGGGTTGGTTGAGGGTTTTTAGAGTAGCGGCCTGACATCGACATGTTTCCAGGCATCGAGGAAATGTTGCGGTGTTGATAGAGGTGTTGAGTAGGGTTGGTGAGTTTCTGGCCAATCCCTTGGCTTCTGAGGTTGAACTGTTGTGCAGGCATGGGTCTATGGGAGCTCCTGGGTGGATGGATTTCATTGTGAAGGTGGTTTCCTGGATGGGGAGTATATTCCAGGTGGTCAGTGTGTGGTTGGTGTCGGTTAAGGTGGTGGTGTATCTGTCTAGGAAGTCAGTAGGTGTGGGTCGGAGTTTTAAGTTTCTGTATATGGTTGCAATCTTGTTGTGAAAGAAGTGGGCGAGGTTGTTACACAGCTCCTGTGAGGGTGTGATGTTGTTGATGGCAGCCAGGTTGGAGAATTTCTTAACAATGTTGAAAAAATCCTTGGTGTTCTTGGCACTCGTTTTGATGCGCACAGCAATGGCTGTCTTCTTTGTTGCCCTTAGCAGGCAGTGGTAGAAGTTGAGGGAGGTCTTGAAGGCAGCCCTTTTGGAGGTGTCCTTGGTTGTGCACCATCTCCTCTCCAACTATTTGCTGTCTCATTTACCTGTTCTCAGTTCTTGGGTGTACCAGCTAGCCTTTTTGGAGGATTTTCCCTGGATGTTGCTCTTGATGGAGACAATGCTGTCTGTGCAATTGGTGATCCAGGCACTGGAGTTTTCACTTCCTGTTCAAAGTTGGTAGCAGGGTTGGAGGTGTTGAGGGCGTTCGCCCAGCTGGTCTCTGAGATTTAGTTCCACTTCCGGGGGAGGCATTAGTCATCTTGGAGTTGTCGTGAGGGGGGTTGAGACGCTGAAGTGGGCAATGAAGTGATCTGTCCATGTGACTTCTATGACATGGCTATATTTGATGTGGTTGCTGGAGTTGAGCGTGTGTTCTGGGGTGTGTCTTTGTAGGGTCATGGACTCTCTGTGTCACTCCGAGGCTGCTCATACTGTCGACGAAGTATTTGGTGCTTTTGTCGTTGGGGTCATCGATGTGGAAATGTTGATTGCTGAGGAAGAAGTAGCCAATGGAGGCTGGGGACTCAATGAAGTCTGAGATGGTGTTGCAGAAGTTAATGCATGTCCAGTCATTATACAAGGGTGCCTCTGATGGTTGTCTTTTTGTCTGTGGGGAGCTTGAAGTTGAGCTGTTCCACCGGGGTGGTGGTATTGTCAGTGGTGGTGGTACACTGTATGGTCTCTGTGGATGATAGCTGTTCCACCTGCTGGTTTGTTGGTGCGGTCCTGATTTTTTTTTTTTTTTTTAATTTTATTTTTGTTGCAGCATCAAAGTTACACAGTTTACATATTTCCCAGTCAGTTTGCACACTCCGCCCACCCCTCTATCGTCCCGCCTGCATCACACAGCCATTCAGCCCACATCCCGGAGGCTGGGCGGCAAAAGTTTTCGACCTGGGAGGCGCTGAGTGACAAAACAATTATACGCACATCCATTCAATGTCCCTCATGACTGGTCCGTCATATGTCGCTGCTTTTCCAATAACTATTCCCCCCCCCCCCAAATATACAGAACCTAAACCCCCCGCTGGTGTGTGCCTACTGCCGGAATAGTAAAGCTTGGTGCAGGAGCTAAGGGAACAACACTCAGGCACCTGTGCGCCATCTCGGAATGCATCTGCCACTTCACTCTTCCACAGTCTCCTCCTGTGACCTGTAGTCCTCCAACGCTTGCACCAGACATTCCCACGCTCGCGCCACTTCCAGTTCCCTCTCATCCGCCTTGCGCGTTGCCTGTCTGAGCCGGATCATACTCTCAGTCTTGGCCCATTTACTCAGTTCCACCACCCACCGCCTACTCGAGGGGCCCTCAACTGATTTCCAGCGCCATGTCAGTTCTCTCTGAGCTAGTATGAGCCCCAGGTCAATAAACTTATTGGTAACCTTCGTCTTCCTCGTGTGGGGAAACCATAGCAGTAGGCAGGCGGCTTTATCAAAGGTCACCTGTCTCTCGGTCACTTCGTTCAGGAGCTCACCCACATCTATCCAGTACGACCCCAATTTCGGACAATCCCAGAACATATGATCCAGCTCTGCCCCCAGCAGACGACACCTGGGGCAAGCCGCCCCTTCCACTTGGAAATGCCTCCGTATCCTACCCGGAGTGAGATAGGCCCTGTGGACCACAAAGAAATGCACCTGCTGAAAGCGCGCATTCCTGCAGCCCTTCCCTGCTCTCTGCAGGAGATGGCCCCATGTTGCATCCGGTATTGGCTTTCCTATACTTTCCTCCCATTTCTGCTTCAGAGCAGGAAGGTTTGACTGTCCTTCCCGGAGCATGCGCGACTGGAGACACGTGATCGCCTTGACCGTCCCCGCAGCCATCACAACATACTGGCAAGCCAGTGCGGTTGCTGGTTCTCCCTGCCCTTCGCCCCAGTGCCTCCTAACCGCTGCCATAACAGCCATGTGTAAGAGGAAATGCCCCGCTGGCACCCCGAACTGGTCCTGCACCACCTGGAAAGGCAGTAGTTCCCCTTCAGCGTACAAGTCGCCTACGACCTGGAGTCCTAACTCTTCCCAGTCCGAAAGGGGGGTCCAATCCCCTCCATGCGGTAGTGCCGTTAACATGCCCAGGGGTATCTCCGGGGCATATGGGTGTACCACCCCCGCCCGTTTTCGACTTCTGTTCCAGCATAACCTCAACGTTTTCTCCTCTAGCGTCAGATCCCGAACGTCCAGCCGCTGGTCCATTAAAATATAAGAGAGGACATGTCTCGGGACCCCCATGCCTCTGTGTTGATAAGGACCCCGAAATTCCCTCGCAACTTGTTGCGTAAGGAATTGTAGCTGTGCCGCCAAATAATAAAGTTCGAAATCAGGGACAGCCATCCCTCCGTCGAGTTTCGGCCTCTGCAAAGTGTCCAGCGCTACTCGCCTTCTTCCAGTCCCCCAAATGAAGCCAGTGGTGAGGGTCCGCAGGTCCTTGAAGAACCGAGGTGGGACCCAGATAGGCAGAGTCCTGAAATAATACAATAGTCGAGGCAGTGCCACCATTTTAAGCAGTGCCACTCTCCCCACTGCCGCCAGCGGAAGCGTGGCCCAGAACGCCATCGAGCCCCGCAGGGCTCTCATGCATCGACTCAAGTTCCCTTCCAGCAACCCCTCAGCCGTATGATAGATCCTAACTCCCAGATAGGTGAAACAGGAGTCTTCCCAGATCACTTCCGCCGGCAACTGCGGTTGCAGCGTCCCCGCTCTCACCGGGAAAAGGCAAGTTTTACGCCAATTCACTCTAAGACCTGATAGGACTCCAAACCCCGTAAGCGCGTCTACTGCTCTCTTCAGTGCCCCCTCCGCGTCCTCCAGGAACAGCAAGAGATCGTCCGCGTAAAGCGAGATATGATGTCGTTCACCTCGACACACGATCCCCTCCTGTATCAGCCCCGACCGCGCTCGAATCGCTAATGGCTCTATTGCTAGGGCAAACAATAGGGGCGACAGCGAGCATCCCTGCCGCGTGCCTCTTTGGACCGGGTACGCAGAGGAGATCACCGAACCCAGCCGCACCCTGGCAGTGGCCGATGAGTACAACACCCTCGTCCAGCGCCGGAACCCCGTCCCGAGACCAAACCTCCCTAGCACCTCGTCCAAGTAGCCCCATTCCAGACTGTCGAACGCTTTTTCTATATCCACTGATAGTACCGCAGGCTCGTCGCCTGGATCCATCTCACCACCCAGTACTCGTACAAGCCGGCGGATATTAGCCGAGGTGTTCCGAGTGGGGATGAAACCAGCCTGGTCGCCGTGCACCAAGGATGTCATGTGCGTCTGCAGTCGGGTGGCCAGGATACGGCTCAAGATTTTATAATCAACTGTCAGCATAGACAGTGGCCTATAAGAGGTCACGTCCGTCCCATCCTTACCCGATTTCAACAGAGGCACAACCAGCGCTTCCCTCATCGAGCCAGGTAGCCGGCCCAGGTCCAGCGCCTCATTGTAGACCTCCAATAACTGTGGTGCCAGGATGTCCACAAATTGGGCATAGAATTCAACCGGGAGGCCATCAACCCCCGGAGTCTTCCTCCGCGCCATGTGCTTGATAGCCCCCCGAACCTCTGCTAGCGTGATCACATCGCCCAGGGTCTTAGCCTCCTCATCCTCAAGCATTGGAAAAGTGACCTCTGCTAGGTAATCGGAGAGCTCGGCACCCTCCAACTCCAATCGGCTCTGGTACAGGGTCCCATAATATTCAGTAAAACGAGAGAGTATCGCCCCCTGGGAGTGGACAGTGTCCCCCGACTCCAACCGCACGCTCAGTATTGCACATCCCCGTGGCTCTGGGTTCGCTAGCCTCGCCAGCAGCGTGCCCACCTTGTCGCCCTCTGCGTGGACCCTTGCTATGTATTGCTTATAGTCATAACATCTGAGCCTCTCGGTCACCGATGCCACTAATTCTTTAGCCTCCAGTAGTCGCGCCTGCAATGCTCCCCTCTCTGGTCTCTGCTTCTCCACCTCCCTCAATGCATCCTCCGCTTTCCTGACCTCTTCCAGCACCACCTTCCTTTCTCCAGAATGCTTCCCAATACAGAGGCCTCTCATGACCACCTTGAATGCATCCCATTCCAACCCCCGAGTAGAGGCCGTGCCCCTATTGGTCTCAAAGTATGATTCTGCCCCCTCACGGACCGTAGATTTGAAGACCTGATCTTCCAATGCATCCGGGTGCAGCCGCCAATTGGGAATCGCCGTCCTCACCCTCTGCCAATGGAGAGAGAGCAGCTGGGGGTTGTGGTCAGAAATCGTCCTAGCCAGGTACTCAGTGTGCTTTACTAACGAGGCAGTGGTGGGGTCGCAGAGAATCGTATCAATCCTGACATGTAACTCGTGAAGAGCCGAAAAGAAGGAGTAATCCCTGTCCCTAGGGTGGTGTCCCCGCCACACATCAACCAGCCCCCATTCAGCCTGCCATTCGCTCCTATGCTTCGCCATTCTGCGCACCGGGGATGTGACCAGTGGGGGGTGTGACCTGTCCAGGGTGACATCAGTGACAGAATTGAAATCACCTCCCAATACGACCTGCCCTGCCAGATATTGAGCCAGTAGGCCCGAAATGGAGTCAAAAAAGCGGGACTGATCAGTGTTCGGGGTGTAGATACTGCAGAACGCCACTTCCCTACCATAGAGTCTCCCCGCCACCCCCACATATCTGCCCTCCGGGTCAATCGTCTGGCTCGTCACCTGGAAGGGAACCCCCGCCCGTACCCAAATCAATACCCCCCTTGCAAAGGCTGAGTACGCTGTGCCAAACACTTGCCCCCTCCATCGCCTCTGGAGCGCCGCGCATTCCAGCTTAGTGAGATGAGTCTCTTGGAGCATCGCAATGTGGACCCCCCGGCGTACCAGGTATGCATGCACTTTATGACGTCTGGACATGGTGTGTAGGCCCCGCACATTCCACGTGACGCACTTCAGCTCAGGCACCGTCCCCATTGCTACCCTTCAATCTCCGTGTTTCAACCCCAGCTCCGCAGCACACACCAGCAACAAAAACGCCCCCCCTCCAAACACCCCTCAAAACCCCCAACCCCCCGACCCCCAGGACAGGAACCAGCAACAGCGCAAATGCCCCCATCCAAACCTCCCACATCAAATGAACAATTCTACCCTGCAGTAGCCACTGCAGGTTGCCTTAGGGGCAATAGGAGGGTGGTTATGACCCGACAAGCGGCAGCCTTCGCCCCTTCCCTCCGCCCCATGATCCCCTCCCCATTGGCCTGGGGCCGTGAACTGTGCACTGGAAGGATACCATGACGTCCGTTGCCTGCCATAGGCGGTCTTGCCCTGCATCGCCCTCTGGGGGCCGACCAATTCACAAATCGTCCGCCGATCGGGGAGTCACCTCCGGCCCCAAGTTGCTATCAACATCCGAAACCTCAGCCCCCGACTGTTTCTTGTCGTCCTCAGATGCAGATCCCTCCGTGGGCAACTCCTTTCTCGATCCCGTGATGGTCGCCGTCGCCTCCAGGGCCCCTTGTCTATCCGCCGCCAACTGCGCAAGCAGCTGGGCCTGCTGGGTCTTATGCCGTTTCCGGAGCCGTTGAGATTGCCGCACCCTAGGCGGCTTCGGCCGGTCAGTCCCAGATTTATGCCTGCGGTCAGTACCCGCTCTATAGGTCTCCAGCCAGGTCCAGGCCTCATCGGGCGTTGTGAAAAACTGAGTCATGCCATCTAGGATAATCCGCAATTTGGCTGGGAACAGTAAAGAATATTGGATCCCCTCGTTCCTGAGTTCCTTCTTGATCGCTAGAAAAGAAGCCCTAGCCCTCTGGATCTCTTGGGTATAATCTGGGAAGATAGTCACCGAACTGTTCTCCACTTTAAATGGGCCCAACGTTCGCGCATTCTGGATCAGCAAATCCCTGTCCTTATAGTGGAGTAAGCGAGCCACCACCGGCCTAGGAGGACCCCCCAGTGTCGGCGGCCTGGCCGGGACCCTGTGTGCCCTCTCCAGCGTGAAGAAGGGGGAGAGGCCCTCCGGGGCCACCTGCGTCCGCAGCCAGTTCTCCAGGTATGCGATCATGTCCGCCCCTTCAATTTTTTCCGGCAGGCCGACCACACGCACATTATTGCGTCTGTTCCTACTTTCTGCATCCTCTGCCCTTTTCTCAAGAGCTGACAGTCTTTGCAGCGCTCCTTCCAGCTTCCGTTCCACCATGACTACCGCCGGTTTCAGTTCTTGCACCGTCGATTCAGCGTCCTTCACCCTGTCCACCAGCTTCGAGTGATCTGCCTTCAGGAGGCCCAACCCCGTCGCAACCTGTGCAATGTCATTATGGAGGGAGTCTTTGGTTGCAGTAATGGCATCCAGAATCTGATCTAGGCGCTTGCCCAGTCTTATTTCCACTTCTGAGCCCTCCATCGCCTCTGCACCTTTTGAAACGACAGTCTCGGGTGCCACGCTTCCCTCCGCCGTTCCAGGTTTCATCGCTCCGGCCGCACTCCTCACCTTCCCGCTGGTCAGCGCCTTTGGGAGCGACTCTCCGCTTCAGAGGTCTGTAGGGCTCCGCTATAGGATGGCCGTGCTCGCCTGTAGCTGCGCAGTTGGGTCCTCCACAAACACCTCCGCTGAACCCAGGATAATCCAAGCAGCCTCCTGTGTGCACTACAGTCCCAGGCCCCCCCGCATGCCAGGCATACGCACGGGCACCCACTTGACCAACAGTATCCTGCACGCACTTGGGTCCTGGTCCACCGGGCCGCCCCGGGTCCCCAAGCACCTGCGCCTGTTGGGCCCCAAAGTCACCACACTCTATCTCAGCCGATAATCGAGGTTCCAAAGGGAGGCCCCCTCCGCCGCAGCCAGTCCAGGTCCCGCACCTCACACCCTTCCGGGGGCCCTCCCCACCATCAGCTGGCAGCGCTTCGCCCAGGGTCTCCCCGATCAGGTCGGGCACCCCACTAATGTCGCCTCACCTTCCAAGGCCCCGTTGTCCACTCCACGGTCCAGCATCCCCTGATTGCCTTGGGCAGCACCGCCCGCTTCCAGGGCCTCTCAGCCCTCCCCACCACAGAGCACCAGATACACTCGCCGCCCCAATGATATACCACTCAACAGCCGCGCAGTGAAGGGATGCTTGAACACCGCTTGTACTCGGAGGCGAGTGTCGGGCAGCCTGTGTCCGTCCTAGGCTCCGTGCAGCGTGAAGGCGTCCCTCCCGCGCTCCTCGCCCCAGGCCTCACTTCCAGTCCCCAGCTACCAGGAGCTATCAGGAGGGCTCTCGTCCAGGACGTCCCGCACTGCGGCCCGCCCTCCGGCCGGTCAGTCTTACCAGACGCGCGGGTGGGCACCGCACAGTTCCTCGACGTTCCACCGGGGCTCTCCGTCACCTCCTGCGCGAGCGGGCTCCGTCAGGCAAGCCCAATCGTCCAGCGGCGGCTCTGTCCAACCCAGCTCCTCAGTGCACGCTATCACCGGGGGGTCGCCCACGCTCGTTCGTGATGGGACGTGTTCACTCCCGGGCCACCAGAAGCAGGCACAGTCCGCCCGTCGCCGCAATAGCGGCCAGTGCAGCTCAGCTCCGGTCTGTCCGTGGCAGTGGCCGCCGCCAGCCAGAACCTGCCCCGAGCCTCCACCGAGCTCCGATCTCCAACCAGGGATCACTGCTGCTCCTCAACCGTCAGCCCGGTGTCCGCCATCTTGGTGCGCAGGTCTGATCTCCCCAGCCACCAGGCGGCACCGGTTGTCCCCCACAGCGACCCTCCGTAGGGCACAGAACTCCGCGCCGGGCAGCCGCCGACCCTCCTCAGCTTCACCTCCGCTCAGGTGGCCGCAGATCTCAAAGCCGGTCCGCTCCTCACAAGGTCACCAGGAAGGGACCGTCGCCATTTTGGGTGCTCCGTCTCGGACTGCCCCGGCTCCGATTCAACCAGGATAACTCCGGTGCTCGACCTCCTCCAGCCAGGATGTTGGTCGCGAACTGTGCCGCCTACGTTCCGACACTGATCCCTCGGTCCCAGGCCAACTGCGACTCCGTTTTGCAGGATTAATCAGGGGATCGGGCGCGGAGCTATCGGCTCACGCCGCCTGCTTCATCGGCGCCCAAGCCACGCCCCTTGGTGCGGTCCTGATGATTGATATTATATCCGTCGGGGGATCACTGTGGCAATATCTGGTGCGGATGTGGGTTTGAGCAGGGGTCAGTGAGGGAGACGATGTTGGGTGCGAGGGTGGCGATGAGGTCCCTTAATTTAGTGGAATGCTTGCTTAGTGAGTTTGTGTGGAGATGGGTGCATGCAAGTTGTTTCATTTTGTTCAGGTGATGTCTGTGGTGTGTTTGGGGTGAGGCTGGTTGGTGGGTTAACGGGTGAGTAGCAGTGGGAGCAGGTGAAAGGTCCTACCGTGCAGCATGGGTTGGCGCTGTTGCAGTGTTTGTTGCAGCGTCAAGAGTTGAGGGTGTGTGAGGAGGAGCCTAGCACGGTACCAAGATGGCCGCGTGATCGCGTAGCTCCGTGAGCCCCGTTCCTCCGTTCGTCTATCCTGTCATCTATCCTGAGTCCCGAGAATGGAATTGGATGTGTGAATAGCATCGCTGCACACTCGTCCAACCGCGGTTCGTGGAGTGTCTTCCTACCCCCCGCGTCTTCGTCTGAAGTTCTGGGCCTTCCCGTCCTCTAGACGGCGGACTCTGGTGTCGGGAGTGGCTGAGGCTCAATGCGACAACAGTGGCAGTGCCCACCAGAAGTGGTGCCCCTTCCCGGGCTCATCGTTTGACTTTTTCCAGTTCGGCCCGTCTGATCATAGCCTGTTGTCCGGAGTGTTGGGGACGTGTGCTATTTGACTGGAGGTGCCGCCTGGCCCCCTCATCGCCGAGCCTGCCTGATCTGTTTGCCCGTCATGGCCGGGAGAGGGGATCCTGAGAAACCTCTTGCTAAGGGTGCCAGGGCCCAAAGATCGGTCCAGTCCAACAAATTGGACAGATACACTCTTCCGAAGGGCTCCCCCAGCAACCAGAAGCAGCTGCCTGCGGCCAGGGCCGCGTCCCCGACCACCGGCTCTGAACCCACTTTACACGACATCATGGAAGTTGTCACTAGGATTGAATCATCTATGGTGGCCAGAATTGGACTCGGTTAAGATTGACGTTAACCTACTCCGCACTGATCATGCAAAGACCAGTGAGAAAGTAAAGTCCCTTGACCTTAAGACTTCGAGCCTGGTTGATGATACCGCTGAGCTCCAGAGGGCGGTTCGGGATCTACAGATGGCACGAGCGGAGACTAAACGGCTACTCGACGATTATGAAGGCCGTAATCGTCGCAACAACGTTCGTATTTTGGATGTTCCTGAAAATGCGGAAGCTCGTGCGCCAGATCTCTTTGTTGAAGACCTGATCCTCAACCATCTGAAGCCTAAGGGACTGAGCAAATTTTTCACTGTGGAGAGGGCACATAGAGTGCCGGGTGGACCGCCGAAAGTGGGTGCCTTGCCAAGGCCATTGATTGCGAGGATTCTGAACTTTCGAGACCGTGACGCCATCTTGCAGACTTCGCGAACGGACGGCCCGCTTCGGTATGATAATGTCACCGTGTCCTTCTTCCCGGACTTCACGCAAACTGTACAGAGACTGCGTCAGACTTTCCTTCATGTTAAAAGGCGGCTGCGTGATAAAGGGATTACGTACTCTATGTTGTATCCGGCCAAGCTACGGGTTGAAGTGAATGAGCGGACTTGGTTTTTTGAGAACGCGGAGATGGCGTCGGACTGGTTGGACACTGTGAGGCCTGATGACACCGAAGAACAGCAGCAGGCCGCTGAGGAGGGTCGACAGGGCTCGGAATGAGACATTTTTGTTTAGATGTGGCTATCTTTTCGGACCTTATGGGGGTGTGGGGGTGTCCTCCTTGATGTGTAACTGTACTGTATTTGCTCATTACTTTATTCCTTGGGACATTTTCGATGGGACTGGGTCCGGAGACTGCGCGGCAGGCGCCTCCTCTTCCTACTTTTAGTAACCATTGTTGGGTGGGGCGACAGGCACACTGCTAGTTGGGGTTGGGGCGTAGTTCTGATGCAGGGGTGCAGGGTGGGGGGCGTTCCTGGGTGTTGGGGAGGGGGGGCTGTTTCTGTTTCCTGTTTCCTGTTTTTAGTTTCGTTTCGCATTGCATTGGGTGCTGACCGTTGTGAGCGTGCGCGAAGGGGTGGAGTGAATGGCTAGCCACGGACTGGGGTCGGGGATTCGAGTGATGAGTTGGAATGTTAATGGGCTGGGTGACAAAATCAAGAGGGGTATGGTCAATCAGTTTATTAGGCGCCACTCGCCGGATGTGGTCCTCTTGCAGGAGACCCATCTCGTGGGTAATCGTTGCATGGCCCTTCATAGAGGGGGCTATAAATTGATTGCGCATGCCGGGTTCACGTCAGGGTCTCGGGGTGTCGGGATCTTGGTGAGGAGAGCCCTTCCGTTTAAAGTCCAGGCTGTCTGGTCGGACCAACGGGGCAGATATGTGGGGGTCTCGGGTACGCTCGGGGGTAAAACTATTACTTTTCTTTCTGTCTATGTTCCCCCGGCCCTCCAATCTGAAACCTTTAAGGATCTTGCTAAAATTTTTCTCCTGTTCCCGCTTGGTCACCTGTGTCTGGGGGGCGATTTCAATACTGTTTTGGAGGGGGGCGTGGACCGTGTTCCGCCGAGAGCGCTTCCCCCCGGCCGTCAGTGGCTCTCTGACTTCATGGATTCTTTGGGTCTGGTTGACACTTGGCGCCTTTTGAACCCTACGCTTAGGAGTTATACCCATCTCTCGGCGGCGCATGGGTCCATGTCTCACCTCGATTATATCCTAGTACCCGCTGCTGTGGTTGCTGCTGTGAGAGAGGCTCGTCACCTGGGCAGGGGTGTCTCTGATCATTCGCCAGTTTGGGTCCGCGTGGAGCTTGGACAGCCTCTGGTTGGTAGGGTTGCACCCATTAATGCTTGGCACCTCCGAGACCCGGCTATTAAGAAGGATCTATGTGGGGCTTCGGAGCGCTATTTCCAGCATAATCAGGGATCGGTGGACTCGGCTCAGACGTTGTGGGAGGCTTATAAGACGGTCTTTCGTGGTGAGGCGCTGTCTCTCATTGCGGGTAAGAAGTGGAAGCGATTGGCTGAGATCACCGCGGCTGAGGGTGATGTTGTTCGTTTGGAACAACGGGCCGCTGGGGATGCCTCTGATGAGAATCGGCATCTGCTGCGTCTCAAGCAGGATGAGTATCGTGGGTTGTCTAGGGAGTCTGCAGTGACGCGGCATAATGAGGTTCAAAGTAGGGTTTATGAACATGGAGATAAGGCCGGTAAACTTATTGCGTGGCTGGAGCGTGGGGATCGTGCATCCCGGCTGGTCCCTGAGCTGGATGGTGCTGATTCTGAAACCCTGACTGACCCTCAGTTGATTGCGGATGCCTTTGGCACTTATTATGGTACTATTTATGCCTCTTCGGACACTCACGATAGCTCTGAGCATTCTGATATGATTAAGGATATTATCATGCCTCGATTGTCTGAGAGTGTTCAGAAATATATGGATTCTGCTATTACTGATGACGAACTTGGAAAGGCCGTTAGGAGCATTAATTCTGGGAAGGCTACTGGCCCCAACGGTATTCCTATTGAACTTTATAAAATGAATGCCCACAAAATAGCGCCGCATTTGAGGAACATGTTTGTTCACAGTAAGCAGGTTGGCTCACTCCCATATGATCAGCGTGTTGCCAATATTGTTGTGATACATAAGTCTGGTAAGCCCCGCACCTCCCCCTCCTCTTATAGACCCATCTCCTTGCTCAATGCTGAGCCTAAGATATTGGCTAAATTGTTGGCGACCAGGCTGGTGAAGGTGATATCCACTTTGGTGCATCCTGATCAGTCCGGCTTCATGCCGCGCAGTAACACGCGCTCAATCTTCGGCGTCTACATGGCGTCTTAGGTAGAGCCCATGCTTTGTCGCAACCTGCTGTGCTGGTGTCGCTTGACGCAACTATGGCCTTTGATCGGATTGAATGGTCCTATCTCTTTGCGGTCCTGGTGAAACTGGGCTTCGGCCCTGAGTTTATCGGGTGGGTGCACCTACTTTATACTGCCCCGTTGGCCCGTGTGGTCGTGAATAATTGCCAGTCTGCTGATTTCGAATTGGAGAGGGGAACGCGACAGGGGTGCCCGTTTTTCTCCCCTTCTGTTCGCTCTGCCCTTGGAGCCCTTGGCGGCTTGGATCCGATGGGAAAGAATGATAAGGGGCTTGAGGTGGTCCCCTGATTGGGAGGATAAAATTTCTCTTTATGCCGATGACATCCTGCTTTATCTCTCCACGCCCAGATCCTCTCTGGATGTCTTCTTAGACATACTCAGGGTGTTTGGTGACTTCTCGGGTTTTGCGATTAACTGGTCTAAATCCGTGATGTTGGTGTTGTCCGGTGATCCGCCGGTGGTCCCGCAGAACTGTCCTCTTCAGGTGGCCGCCAAGGGTTTTGTTTACTTGGGGATATATGTCGCCTTGGATTCTAAGACTGGGTATACTGAGAACCTACTGCCGCCATTGGTCAGATTGCGTGCTGATGTTGGACGTTGGAGGGCGTTGCCCCTGTCGCTTTTGGGTAGAGCGGTTCTTTTCAAAATGTTGGCTCTTCCGCGCTTCCTATATGTTCTCCAGAATGCTATGGACCCAGTGCCAGTAAAATATTTCAAGGAGATCTAAGCGCTCCAGAGACTCCTCCTTTGGGGTGGCAGATCCCGTATCGCGTACTCTAAACTTACACTGGCCTGGTACGATGGCGGTATTGGGCTACCTGATCTGCGGAAATACTACTGGGCCTCCCAGTTGGCGGCTATCAATCAGATAGTTTATGGACTGCTGGGGGACCCCGGGTATGCAATGGATCGTAGTCAGTCCCCAGGGGGAGATTTCCTTCGAACTCTGTATAATCGACCAGGGCGGTTTTCCCTCACGGGCCCCACCTTGCATGCGGTGAAAGTTTGGCATGTTGCTAACAAAAGTCTAGGATGGGAAGGTAGGCTGACACTCGCAACCCCCCTCTTTAGCTCTGCCAAGCTGGGCAATTTGTGTACCTCCAAGGGCTTCGATAAGTGGGAATTGATCGGACTTAGTCGGATAAAAGATGTCTGGGGGAGGGAGGAGATATTAACCTTCGAAGCTCTTCAGCAGAGTCACAACCTACATGCCAATGAGCATTTCCGCTACCTCCAGGTCAGACATGCCCTTCTGTCCCATGTTTCGCCGGGAGATCCCCTCCCCGAGGCCTCCCCCCTTGAGGATCGAGTATTAGATGGGCACCTACCCGAAAAGACCATCTCTCTAATGTACTGCAAATTGATTAACCACATGGGTGACCCGCTCGGGTCTCTGCGGGAGGCTTGGGTGGCTGACGGAATAGAATTGGATTATGAGGACTGGGTGGAGGCTCTCTCCTCCCCCAAGGTAGTGACTGTACAGATGAGGTTGCGCCTGGTACAATTGAAGATCCTGCATAGGTACTATGTTACGGGTCCCGGGTTGGTGAAGATGGGGTGGAGTGCGACTGGTGAGTGCAGGAGGGGCTGTGGGGAGGTCGCAACGTTCTTTCACATACTGTGGCACTGTGATAGAGTGCAGGCCTATTGGTGCGCCATACATGATATTATGCGGGATGTCCTGGGTTGTGAAGTGCGGCTGGAGGCGCGTAGGTGCCTCTTGAATGTTTGGGAACCCACGGATCTTAATCAATATCTTAAACAGTGGGTTACCCTGGCGTGTATGATTGCCAAGCGTAATATAGCTCAGTTGTGGGGAGCTGCTCTCCCGCCCCAGCGCTCTAAGTGGGCCCAGGACCTGGATTGGTGTATGTTTCGAGAACGAGCTGTGTATGTTGCGAGGGGCTGCCCCGAAAAATGGATGAAGATATGGGGGCCTTGGAATGTTTATCGGGGTGATCTTTGTGTTCCCCCAGCCAGACGACCTGATTTGGACACTCTAGATTCCCCTTGATCCCTACCGTTTGTAAAATTCTGTGTTATCCTGTTGGCGAGTCTTCTTCTGCTCCGAGCACTGTTGTATTGATGTCAATATTCCCAATGCAATGTTTGTTGGTGTTTTTCTTGTTTATTTCAAATAAAAAGAAATATTTAAAAAAAAGAGTTGAGGGTGTATGAATAAATCAATAAAAATTACCAAAAAAGTGGGTAAGATGCATGGAACATTGAATGTGTTGCAAGGATAATAGAATCTCTACGTAGGCATTGATTATGCTACCTGTAACACACCCCATAAATAAATATACCCCGGGGATCCTTATTTGTGAGACGTGGTAAACAGTGCCAATTACGAGTTTCCTCATTACAATGATGAGAAAAATGCAGATTTCTGTGCTTTCCCCTCTAAAGTTTGCATTCCCAGGTGTTTATCGGAGATTTTTTGACCCAGTATATTTCAGCAGATTTGACCTGCAACACCTGCCAATATTTATCAGGGAAACATCCAACTGTCCTAAATTTATGGTAAACTTGTCATTCTGACAGCCAAGCGATCAGGGGCTTTCACAGATGTTGGAAGTTAATAAGGCACTCCAAGAGGAAACAAGCATTAGAAATGCAATCGGGCTCGGATTTATTTGAGTTTGAGCTAATGGCATTGTAAATGCCAATGTCTTTTTGCCATGTGTTATGGAGTGTGTGCATGTGGTGTGTAGTGGAAGTATGTTGGTTGAATTGTAATTTTACCAATGGTGGCATGCTGTGCTTTATATGAATATGTTTAAAAGTAAAGTGTACCATACTGCGATTGCTTGGTGGAAAAGTGCACTGCCGGCTGGAGGTGTGTGCTTGGTAAAAGCGTGCACAGATGGATGATGGTTGTTGGTGTTTGTGCATGGTGAAAGCATTCATTGATGGCTGGGGGTGTGTTGTTGTGTGTGTTGTTTTCTGTGTGTTTCTTGGATATAGGGAGGGGGTACACACATTTATGCATCACCCCATGATTTGTCATACAGTGCATTTAACATCGACAGTGCTTGAAATGGAAAAATAGAAGTGCCGGTACTATGAACCAGAGAACCTGCTTGTTTCTAAGAAGTCCCGATATGCTCCAATTAAAAGTATTACATTGCCCTGTTTGTATCTTTTATGTAACTCATTTAATCCTAAATCCTTATGTATCGCAACTGGGTAAGGGTAAGGCGCTCTGACACCTTCGAGTAATGTTCGCGCTATAGAAAATCGCATTAAATAAATGAATAAATAAAATTGAACAGAAGGATGGCTAACAAGAATGTGGAGCAAGCTTCATAAGGCGTGCTGGTACTATCCCTCCGAAGCTAGACCAACCTTCCTGAGAAGTGCTGGTGTTATCACCAGTCACTGGAAGAATGAATACACACGCCGCGCCTGCCACTGCCTGTCAACCCCAGCACCGATTGTTACAGGACTCCAGCAACCAGTTCAAGCGTAAACATGCCTGTACTTTGAAAGCACTCCCGGACACCGGGGAGGCGATGCTGCTCTCGCAGGAAGCATATGGTCGGCGAGTGTGTGTGACAGAATATGAAAGTAAACTGCTAATGACTCACCAGGTGCGGAAGAAGCAGGGCGGCCAACTACGTACTTGAGTGAATCTGCACAACAAACTGTAGGCATGAACAAGACGGAAAGCCCCTTTTATAAGTAATGGAACCAAAACATTAAAAAACAAACCAAACAGCTAAAAACAAATACAAGGACACTGAAATATCCGAGGTGCACGTCATAGTACTGAAACTGCGCTTGTGCCAGCAACAGTACATAATGCCCTAACATAATAAACACCCTGCTTTCAGACGATACGTTTTGGGGTTTTTAGGGGAGAACAAGAAGGCTAACAAGAAACGACGAGCAGAAAGTGGTGAAAGCCACGCACAGGAGAGAGCCGCTCCCAACCTCCTGCCCCGGAGCCGCCGCTGCACTCACAGGTCCCAGGGCAGAGGCTGGCAGCACCGCTCTCTGTCCAGGCAGCCCACGCTGCACGGAGCTCAGGTGCGGCTCCAGTTGATGCCGTTACGCCACTGCTCTTGGGGCGCCAGTCTGCCGCACTTACCGGCACTTCGGGAGGCACGTCCCACGCTCAGCTGACCGGAAATCTCATGAGTTCAGACAGAGAGCTCTCCTGGCTGTCGGACGCCGTGGGAGGCGGGGAGGATCTCGGCCTGTCTCTTGCCTCAGCTGACATGGGCGGAGGGTAGCCTGCTGAGGCTGCACCCTGGATCTCCGGCTCCGCCCGCCTAGCTTACTTCCTCCCTTCAAGTGTCACATGCCTCCACCGAGCTCCCTTCCCTTTTACACATTCCCCGCTGCCTTTTCCACCGAGAGCTGTAATTGAAATGCGATGTGTTTCCTCTCTCCTCTTCTTTGAAGGACCGGGACGTTCCAGCATGCAGCAGCTGCGCGCTGAGCGCTGCTGAATGGTGAACGCGCCCGGCCATCTGGATTCACTTACGGAGGCACCCTGACAGCTCCTAATTATAATTAATGTACTTCTTTGCGCGAGCACGAACGAAATATGCCCAAAATGGCGGAACAAAACTACATTTACCCTATCACTTTAAGCCTATTAAAACGACAACACAACGAAGACGAATCACTGGCCAGATGACAGAACACGCTAAGGAATGTGTGGAATTTGTCTCGCCAAAGCCCTAGGAGATACTTCTTTTTTTTCTTCTTTAACATTAGTTCTCGAAACTCCTCCCACTTTCAGTGGGGAGGAGTCCGAGCCCTAAAAACTACGCAACGATAAATACATGAATAAGTTTGTATGTGGGTAAAGTGCATGCATCAACACGTAATGGGTACACGTAATGGCAGTGTTTAATTTGAGCCGGTGGTTTCTGGTGGGGCCCACAGGCATTCGTTTTTGGGATAGCACTTACTTTTCCCCAACAAATTTTGGTCTAGAGAAAAACATTCTAGTGAGAAAAAAGGAGAAAGAAAACGATGGAAAAATACTAATAAAGAGAAAAAGTAGGGATGAAAAAGAGCCTACAAGAGTGAGATAAAGAGGGACGATTGTCTTGTGGTGGAGTAAAGAAGCATGAGGTGGAATCAAGACTATTCAGCTTTGGTATTGACACCCGACCTTTTATAGCACCGGCGGGGAATTTTGAACAGCTCTCTGGACCTCAGCACTTACTATTTCACAAATGAAGCATTGATGCAAAACCCTGTGGGTCAAAAACAACCACACCTGTTACGTGCTCAAAGTACAGGCCACACCCTCGTTTCTTTCACTTTCATAAAAGGATTACATGTAATATGCGCTTTGCGGCAGCATTCTCAACCTGCAGGAGTTAACTGAGAATTACTCGCACCACTTAAAAGAGATTACACGTTTCTATTTTGAAATAAATAAAAGCATGCCACAGAAATAAGAAGGGGTATGAAAAACCTAGTTAATATCATTTAAATTATGATTCACAGAAGGAAAAAATCTTAGGAAACCCTCATCAAACAATCGTAGTGTGAGTAGATGAAGAAGCTATTTGCTTTTTTGTCAGTACAAATCTATTCTCTTTAATTGGCCAAGTCATCGGGGTCAAACTCTTCAAGAAGAAAGACTGCTTTCATTTCTCCTGCCTGATGCTTCTTTAATTTCAAACCTGATCTGACTAATATTCCCCTAATGAATTTACACAGCCCAGTGATCAAAAATGAGCCCTGAATTTGCTCTCTTCACGGATTCCACCTGCCCTTTTTCTTAGAACAAAGCCATTGTGTTCCTTAAATTGCTACAGAGACCTCTCCACGGCTTTCTTCAGGGCTCAGTTCCTTGGCACAACTCAACACCTGTTTTGCAATGCCAAAAGCGCTTCACGCTTCACACATCATTTGTTTTTTATAATGTTCCATCCCTATGGGCTAACAGGCGATGCTCTTTTTTAGTACATTTTTTTAGAAAGAGCCAACTATCAAACGGACGTCAGGCTTAGCTCTTCACGGGTCCATGCATACCTACCATTCAAGGCCGTGACGTTTCACACCCCCTTTTAACACCTAAGATGCAATGGAATGTCAGTGGAATGGAATTATCAGTAGGACCTCCTACCTCGTTCAGGCAGACCTTGACTTTGTGCTTAGTGCTAACGCTGCTCTAGCGCTGCGCGCATATCGCTCCTTGCTTGTAGAATTTTAAGCTTCACTTGCCTTGTTTTATGCAAATTGCGCCAAGCGCTTCGCGCTTTTAACTAGTATTCTTCTACCGCTTAGGGGGAAATAAGGGAGTCTTACCCGCACCATAATTCGCCACACACCCACATTTTTGGGCTAGAAGGGACTCGGGGGCTCTGCAGCATCATCGCGCCGGTTGTGAGCGCCATCTTGGAGTGGGGAGAAGTCCTTCCACTCTCAGCGCCATCTTGGTGAGGGAGAGACACTCGCCCTGCCAGGACCCACGTGACACCCTGCTGGCCATTTAAGATGGCCGCTAGACAAGTGCGCAGCGACGGTGCGCAGCGGGGGCGCCGTAGGGGCGCCGGAGGTGCGCCAGAGGTAAGCCCGTTTGCGCCCGTTCGCGCTACGGACGCGCTTAGGGCCGCTGCCTCTGGCCCCTCCGGTCTAAACCGTATAGCTTACACTCGGAGTGAGCTTATCGAACTCAGACCTGGGCAGGACCCGGTCAGACCTTCTACCTCCAAGCCAATCACCTGTGGTTTGCTTAATGTCAGATCTCTCTGTAAGCACCACACGGAAATAGCCTTCCTCATTGAGTCTGAACAGCTCGATGTCCTCTTTCTCACAGAAACGTGGACTCGGGAGGACTGTGAGGTCGAGCTGAGCTTAGCCTGCCCTTCAGGATATAAAATTAGTCACTCACCGCGCCCACTTAACCGAGGAGGGGGAATCGGATTCATTCATAGAGACTCGCTCACCCTCTCCCAGTTAAAGATTCGAGAGGTACCGGGATTTGAACTGATGGGTTTCTCAGTCAAACAGCAGGAGTCGATCTGCTGCTCGGGTGTTCTTTGTTACCGTCCCCCGGGACCAGCACCATCCATTCCTCTTCTCATTGACCTGATCTATGAACTTGCCAGCTCCCACTCCAGGTTATTAGTTCTTGGAGATTTCAATCTGTGGGCAGGCAGCTCGCTGGACAATGCATTTTTCTCTCTTAGCCAAGCCTGTACAGATATCAACTTAGTACAGCTGGTGAATGCCTCCACGCATCGGAAAGGCCACACTTTGGACCTGGTGTTTGCGGATCCTCAATGGGCATCATTCGTGGACATCAAGTGCCAATATTGGACGGACCACTTTCTGATCAGGTTTTCCCTTTGGTCGGAGGACCCTTCTTCGCGTAAGGCTGGACTACCTCTAGCTAAGCTAGAGAGACCTTGGTCCCGCATCCTAAACACTGTCCCATTGCCGAACATCTTAGATGAGGACTTCAAACTTGGCAATACAGTCGAAGATAGTTATACCCTTTTCTGTCAGTCCATAGCTAGCTCGCTGGATAAGTTAGCGCCCCTTCGGAAGTCGCGAGGGAGAGTGAACCGAGCTAGTCCTTGGTACACGAGCGAACTTCGCCAGCTCAAACTCGACTGTAAACGCGCGGAAAGGGTCTGGAGGAAGCAGTACCTAGACTCCGAGAAAATTGCATTTAGGTCTGCTATGCATAAATATAAAGCTCAAATTAAGATAGCGAAAGCGACCTTTCTTGAACTCACTCTGAATCAGGCCCCAAACAAGGCTCAGGCCCTTTTTAAAATCGTTAAGGACCTGGCTCACCCTACGTGTGTGGCTAGTGCTGTTCCCTCGTCGCAAGCTCTCTGTGACTCTCTTGCGGATGCCTTTGAGGAAAAAATCCGTAAAATCCTAGCAGGTCTGCAGGACCCACGGAACTCCACCACTGAGGAGGGAGCTCCGGAGGAAATGGCCAGTCGACCCCTGCAGAGGGCTACTAATCTCTGTCAGGAAGCTCCGGTCACGCCCTCCAGTCGACCCCGACTAGATGAGCAGCCCCCCAGCTCGGGAGCTCCGGCGGCGGAAGCCAGTCGACCCCAGCTGAGTAGCCCTCCTTTCTTTTTTTTGGATCAGGCCCTCAGCTTGGGAGCTCCGGCGACTGCGGCCAGTCGACCCCAGCTGAACTGCTCTTCCCTCGCAGCCCCTGATTCGGCTCCCTGCTTGGGAGCTCCGGCAATTGTAGCCAGTCGACCTCAGCAGGGCAGCCTTCTCCTTCTTCCTGTGGAGTCAGCTCTCAGTCTGGGAGCTCCGGCGAGCGAGGCCAGTCGACCCCAGCTGAGCAGCCCCTCTGTCCCCACTTTGGATCAGGCTCTCTGCTTGGGAGCTCCGGAGACCGTAGCCAGTCGACCCCAGCAGAGAAGTCACTTTTCTCCTTCTTTGGAGCCGGCCCTCAGTTTGGGAGCTCCGGCGAGCGAGGCCAGTCGACCCCAGCTGAGCGGCCCCTCTGTCCCCACTTTGGATCAGGCTCTCTGCTTGGGAGCTCCGGAGACCGTAGCCAGTCGACCCCAGCAGAGAAGTCACTTTTCTCCTTCCTTGGAGCCGGCCCTCAGTTTGGGAGCTCCGGCGAGCGAGGCCAGTCGACCCCAGCTGAGTAGTTTTCCCCTTCCATCCTTGAAGGAGTTCGGCGACTTAGCCCTGACGATTTCTTCTGGCTCGCCTTTGGATCCTCTCCCTCCAAGACTATGGAGGGTGTTTCAAGAGGACCTCTTCCAGCCCCTGCATGCCATCTGCTGTCAGTCATTCGAGACAGCTACTGTTCCAAGCTGCTGGAAGAAGGCAGTGGTATCCCCGCTTTTAAAAAAACCTACGCTCGACCCTGCCTGCCTCTCTAACTATCGGCCAATTTCCCTGCTCCCTTTTCCGGTTAAAATTATGGAAAAGCTGGTCACCCGTGCTCTGTCCAGTTTCCTAGAAGGGAACAGCTGGTTGGATGAGACACAATTCGGCTTCCGCCCAGCGCATGGGACGGAATCCGCGTTGGTGACCGTGCTAGACAATCTGCGGGCGCGAGTCGACAGTGGTCGGGCAGCATTCTTGGTGCTGCTCGACATGTCGGCCGCGTTCGACACGGTCAGCCATCCCACCCTGATTTCTAGACTGGAGGAATGCGGGGTCAGGGACAAGGCCAGGGATTGGTTAATCTCCTACTTGGACTGCCGTCAGCAACGGGTTTCGTTACCCCCCTTCAGTTCAGAGGAGCGGAGAGTGGGACAAGGAGTACCTCAGGGCTCGGCCATCAGCCCCATACTCTTTAATGTCTACCTCCGCCCCCTAGTCCAGCTCATTAAAACCTTCGGTATCTCTGCATTTAATTATGCAGAGGATACCCAGCTGGTCTTCTCTCTGGAGGGACAGGATGCAGTCACACTGGAGACCTTTCATCGGTGCATGCAGGCGACAGCGGAATGGCTCCGGTTGAACTCGTTACAGTTCAACGGAACAAAGACGGAGGTTTTACACTGTTCCACTGATCGAGTTCCTCGCGACCTCCCAGTAGACTTCTGGCCTCCGTCCTTCTCAGAGACGGTGCCTGCGGCACAATCAGCGCGCAATTTAGGCGTCACTTTTGGGCCTAACCTGCAGTTGGATCTACATGTGAATAAGATCTCTTCAACATGTATGATGCTGATTCGTATGCTGCGTAAGGTCCTTCCTCTCCTCCCTGCGCAAGCCAGACCAGAAGTAGTGCGTTGTACCATCCTAAGTCGACTTGACTATTGTAACGCACTACTTCTGGAGGCCCCGGTAACACTCTTGGGCAAGTTGCAAAGGGTGCAAAATATCGCTGCTAAACTCGCCCTTTCTCGCCCCTATCACAGTTCTTCTACGGCAGCACTGCAAGAACTTCATTGGCTGCCAGTTCATCTACGGGTGCGCTACAAAGCAGCGTGTATTGTGTTTAGGGCTATTCATGACCTGGGCCCCATTCCTTTGCGGCGAATGTTTGCCTGGTATTGTCCATCTAGAGCTTTACGCTCCTCGTCTTCCAGGCTACTGGTAGTCCCACGATTCCAGAGAGTGAGGATGGGGGGCCGCTCTTTCAGAGTAGCGGCAGCCAAACTCTGGAACTCTCTGCCTATATCCTTGAGAAGCCTTGGAGATCTTTTATCTTTTAGAAAGGCTCTAAAAACTCATCTTTTTCCCAGGATAGGCTGAGCTACTGTTTTCATTGAGTACGGGTCAAAGCGCCAGGATGCCCTTGTTGGTGACAGGTTGCGCTATATAAGTATGCCACAATACAATGGAATGTATAAGCCCCATCTTCCGGCATGCATCAACCCACTCATACATGTGACTAAGGGCCAGGAATACACATGAGGGTGGAGGTAGGGGGATACAGGCATTTTGGGATAGTGTGGGTCAGATATTAAGGGGCATAATCTGGGCATTGATTAAAAGACAAGTGCTGTTTCTCTTTCCGGTGCAAACATCCAATTCGGGTGGTATTTGTCCATGTGGAGAATTGCACATGTGGAATTTTCCCATCTGCGAATTACCCACCCTACACTATTTTTGCACACGTTTTGGCAATAAAAAACCCTGACAATGATTGCGAAATTCGAATATGTACTCACAGGAAGTGGATATACTATGAGCAAATCAGACCATGTGCAATGCAGGATGCCCAAATCAGAATTTTGTAGTACTTGCCAGCAGGGAATCTTGCCAGGTTTCATCGGGGAATAATCGTTTATGACGCGGTTTTTACACCGCAGTGCCTTTACCCCGCAGCTATTACAACGCAAGTCATTACTACGACTTGCGCGGGATGGCGCTGTGGGATAAGGAATCTTGCAATTTTATATTCCAACACCTTCCCTACTGTTACGGGGACTGGTGTTGGAATATAAAATTATAAGATTCCTAAATCCACGCCCTCCAACGCAAGTCGTTGTAATGACTTGCGTTGTAAGACTTGTGTGGTAAAGGCATGAGTTGTTACAACATGCGTTGTAACAACGTACATCCATTTTCTACTCGTTGGTTTCCTCCTAGCGCCCAAAAATCATGCTAGGGGACACCAAATGTTGCTTGCGCTTGCCAACTTACCTTTTTGTTGGGAGCATGAGAAAAACAATTCTGCCACGTGGTGATTGGCGGAATTTGGCCGGAACTCCTCATTGCAAGAATAATGTGGGGTCCCCAAAATTCCACCAATTCTGCCAGCGGAACGGTATTTCACCCACCCATAATCCAAATGCTGTGATGGCTGCTTGTTACATCAGCACATATTGTGCAGAGTCACACAGTAGACTGGAGAACACTTCCTTCCCTGTTGACATCCAAATGCCTTCCAGTATTTGCCACCCATGCTACATAAACCTGCCTTACCTCCTCCACAGGTATAATGTTGTTCTGCCGATTGACATCAGACAGGTTCCTGTCGTCCTGCAGCACGTAACAATTCCCATTATGCTGCTCACATATTTTTCATTACACGCATTGTGGAGGGACTGGATCACTAGTTACGTTTGTCAGAAATAACCTCATGGACTCAAATGGATCTGTTTTCTCTAAGTTGGAATACGCTGTGAATGTGGGCCATGGTCCACCTTGGCCAACAATTAGAAATCTTTCATTCTTTGGTGCTTATAAGATAAAAACAAACTGACCATTTCTCCATTGAAAAAAATGCTTCAATTTTCGACACACCTGATCTCAAACTATTTCCCTACCTTTTGAAATGACCTAAAAAGTCTGCCTCAGTTAGCTGCCGGATGAATCAATAATAACAAACTAATTTCGTATGAGGAGCTAAACTCCCAGACAGTGCTGTATTTGACAGAATTTCAACAACTGCACATGTGCTGTTCGCTCATGTGCAAATTTCCCACCCCGTGCTCCGTGCTGTTTGCCCACAGGTTTTTGGCAGATGAAACCGGATGTACGTTGTTACAACGCATGTTGTAACAACGCATGCCTTTACCACGCAAGTCTTACAACGCAAGTCGTTACAACGACTTGCGTTGGAGGGCGTGGATTTAGGAATCTTATAATTTTATATTCCAACACCAGTCCCCATAACAGTAGGGAAGGTGTTGAAATATAAAATTGCAAGATTCCTTATCCCACAGCGCCATCCAGCGCAAGTCGTAGTAATGACTTGCGTTGTATTAGCTGCGGGGTAAAGGCACTGCGGTGTAAAAACCGCATCGTAAACTATGTTCCCCGTAGAAAATCTATTCTAGCTGCAGCAAAATCAACTCGATGAGCAGGGCCCTCTGGCGCCCCGCGTAGTGCAGTTCGGGCTCCCGCCTCTAAATCACAATGCAAGCCTATTTCTGTCCCTTAGCTGAACTTGGTGGAATCTCGCTGAGTTTTTTTGTAACTCAGTAGAATTCCATGGAGTCAAATCCTACAAATTCCGCTCATCTCTTAATTTGGATATCTTCGATCTATACTTAAATGTGGATTCCATGGACCCCTAAGGCACCCAACACTTTTCAGAGGGTCTACGACTGTTTAGAAAATGTAACAATTTTAGCAGTTCAATAAAGTGTATATACATAAAAATCAAAAGTGAAAATTGAAAATGCTTTGTAAAAATTAAGAAGGTATCCTTAGCTTGATTCATGGAAGCAGGGCAAATACACCAAACAGAATAAAGTATGGACAATTGGTGGCCTAAAAAAAGCACTGATATGCGGAGACAAAAAGAGAGTATGCAATAAGAGCAAAAAAGAAAAGGCAACATGATAGAGTGTAGCATATCACTTCACCTTTTAAAAATAAAACTAAATATCGAAAAGCTCCAACCTTCCAATTAAAGCTAAAATTCCGATTTTCTTTTTCTTTTTTTCGCTTGTGAATTAAATAAAATATGATGTAATTTGGGCATCCGTTTGATGTATACTTGCTGTTGTATTTTTTGCTTTTGTTTTGAGGTTCAATTTGCAAAAGTGCTTAGACCAGGGACCCCAGATTACAGTGCTTCATTGTGGGTCAACAGAAGTTAAAAAGCTTAAGAACCATTGCTCTATGGTAGACACACAATGGATTGACACCTGCACGCAGAGGCTTGAGGGACCCACCAAATCTTGGATATTGTTGATTTGTACAATTCAAACAGCAGAAAGAGGGTCCATTTCCTTCCTTACACTTGGGTCCATGACACACTGACTAGGCCACAGTAAACACATGCACATAGAACAGAGAACAGGGTAAGCAGGCAGCAGCTCATGGCAGGGATCTGCAAAATTGAATCAGGACAGAAGGCTAACTGTGAAACAAATCAGTTGCCTCTGCAAATACAGCATGCCACCACTACATCATCGCAGTCAGCACAGAGGAATACAAGTACTTAGCATCCAGCACATCTATGTTATGAGTCCTATTGCTGGTGATTAAATATATATCTGTTTACTTATCAAAACTCACATAATATATGCATATATATTACCTACTGGGGGTCCCCAGTAGGTAGTTATCGTTAGGATGTAGTTTCCATAGGAAGAGCGTTTTTTCATTTGCCAATGACTTTGGCGTTGTTTGACAAATCTTTGCAAAATTTTCAAAGGTAATTTGACAGCTGCTGTCTTGAAAATTTTGGGATGATCCGTCGGGGAAGGGCCCAGAAAAAGGGAGGGTTTCAAAACTCATTTTTCTCCATGTTAATTTGCATAGATATGGCTACAGCCCGAACTGCTGAATTTGGCAGAAAGGTAGCTGTTAGCCCAGAAAGCGACCTTTTTGTTAAATCATGTAAATCCATTCAGTAGTTGCGGAGTAATTTAACCCCTTCCATGCTGATGACGGCCCCCAGCCGTCATGCATCACGGTGGGCGTGTGCTTTTGACGGCTGGGGGCCGTCATGAACCCGCCCACTCATTAAAACGGCCGCACAGGTGCAGAATCGCGGCCGCGCCCAAGGGGTTAAAGACATTTTGAGGTGTATATATAGGGATGAGGAGGATCCGCGACCCCTCCCGATCTTGTGTTGAGATCTGATTGGCTGCCAACACTTCAAACCAGTAAGTGTTGGCAGCCATCTTTTGACTTGGTTGAACCTAGTCACAGAAAAAAACATAAAAAAAGAAAAGGGAGTAGGCTAGAGAGCCCCTGACAACCTAGGCCACTTCTGGAGGTCCCATATGGATCCCTCAGGGCCAAAAAGCATGAAAAACAAACATTTTTGCCAGGAATCCTATTGGATCTGTGAATCCTGCCAAAAATGAGGCCTCTGGTGCTTCATTTCTCGGCCCCTGGGTGGGCCACGTCCGGGGAGCATGTCAAATAAATTTAGCAGGGGGTGCATGGGGCCTCCCTCCTAGGAGCCTGAAAGCCCCAGGGACAGTCATCTTCCAGGGGCGTTCCTAATAATGTTTGCAGGGGTTGCCTAATGACAACCCCTGGGCTCTGGGGACCGCCACACCCCCAGAGCAAATGTTATATTAATGCAAGGGGGGGGGCACTCAGTCTACCCACAGCCCAAGGGACTGCCCCCCCACCCGGGGCTAAATATGAAATAAATGCTGGGGTGATGCAGCCCCTCTGCACCTCCCCAGGGCATTCTTAATGTATGCAAGAGTTGCTTGCTGGCAACCCCCAAGCCCTGCGGACCGCCACCTCCCAAGAGCACATGTATTAATGTGGGAGCTAAAATGAAATGAATGCAGGGGGATCCGTGTGGGGCACCCCCACAGCCCCGGGGACCCAGTAGCGTAACAAAACTTGAGGGGGCCCTCTGCAAAGTACATGGAGGGGGCCCCCCTATTACCTGTGCCGGTCAAGTGCTCTCAGGCTAGCGACCCACCATAATGCAGGGGTGGCGGGGATTTTGCTACGCCACTGTTACCAATACAGCCGTTATAAGCACCCCTGAATGATGGGGTTAATAGTTGGGCTTAGTTTGCTGGCAGTCTATCATAGGTGCTGTTCTATCCACTACAGGGTCCCTGCCATAAATATGCCGGGAAAGTTTGCCCTATTTTAGGTGGTTTTCCTGATGCAGACTACTGTCATGATATACATCGGGCCCACTCATTGTTCTGTTTTGCCAAAAGTGCATCCACTGCTCCATCTCTTTCACACCTCCTGCCTCCCTCTTGCTTTCTGTCTCTTCCTTTCCATTATTTCTAAGCATGCTATCTTTTCTTCATTGTCATCCTAGCCTTTTTCTTTCTATTCTGTTACTCTGTTTATCTCCAACTTTTTCTCTCCCACCCCGTCAAAATCATTCCGCTATGCTTTTCCTATCTCCTGTGCAGTATTTCTCTCCCTTTTTTTCTCTTTTTCTGCTATCTGCTTTGAATTTCCTTCATCCATTTTTTCACCCTCTCCATTCCCTTTTTCTCTTTTCTCATTTCCTCTTTTATACCCCACCGTCTCTTCCTTATCAGCTTTCCAGCTGACCTTGTCCTTATAGCCCCTCTTGATTTTTTTCCATCATACTTTCTCACTGTGACCCTTGATTAGTGCTTCCTGTGCATTCTTCTCTATCACTATGCTTTTCATCAATCCTGTATAGACCTGGAGCATGGGTCGCTCGTCTTGAGCTCTTATTGCCCTTCTTCTTCCTCATACTCTACCAGAACCCCTAGCCTCAAAGATTTATTTATTTACTCCAGAGTCTTCACTGGTGTCTCTAGACGCCACCACCGCAGCTGCTCAATGTATTGGGTGACAACACAGAAAAAAAACTGCACCTTGCCACACACATTAAATTGTTCAACTACCTTTTGCCTCCTTCTTCTGTTCTCCCACTGTAATGTCCCACTGTTCTACCTCATCTGCCTTGTTTTTAGGTAAGAGTATTTGTTCCTGGATGAATTAATAAAAGGATCTGAACCATAAAAGACCAATGGGTTTTCAAAATATTTAAATTTTAACATTGTTAATATAATATCCCATCAACACAAGTAAAATTCAAAGTGGTGAACGTCAATAAGAAGCACTATTTACAAGGAGAATAAAGCGCATTAAAAAGTTTTAGGGAAAAAGCCAAGACCTAATTATATCAAGCAGAATAGGATATGCCACCAAATACTTAGATATTTTATAAACAAAGATATTTTAACTGCACCAAGATTGAACAAAAGTAAATTCAGGTTTTATTAGTATGATGGTGAGCCTTAAATGTCAAATAATCAATTTGTTAAGAGTTATCAGCTTGGGAAGTTTAATCCCTGACACAGAGTTGGATTTTAAATATCGAATATGCAGAAGTGGTCCATTAGCCTTAATGAATTAACCTCGATCCCGCTAAGCAGTCTGAGAAGGAAGCACTGTTGGGTGATATGGCAGTGGCTGATCAGACCAGTGTGATCTATTTACACTTACCTAGAGAGCTTCAAACTCTGTGGTCGCAATCCAGCACATCACACATGCACTGAACACAGACAACCAACTCACGTAAAGGGAATACTGTTGTCGTCTGCCTTCGGTGTTTCCTTTATTCAATTTTCTTCCTGTGGGTCTCCTTTAGCCATTGTTTCAGTGGATTTCTCCTTCCGCATTATTTCTCACTCTTTTGTAAAGTCTTAATACTTTTCAGAAGCCTTCTCCCTTTTCCCCTTGTCTTTCAGTGGCTCTCTCAAGCCAAAATGCACAATGTACCACTCCTTTTTCTTAAGATTTATGTGACAAACAGGCAAATCATTACACAACTAAAGTGAACCTGTTAGATTCCAACTTAACCAACAAAAAAACAACTCCAGCCCATTTGCAATAAACCACTCTAGGAAAAAAGCTAACACAGCCTCCACACTCCTTCAAAGAATTTTCACTAATTTAATTTGGCAAAATCTAAAATCTTCAGTGGCCTCCGGGCCATTGGCCAATGGATGACATGGAGCCACCTGAAATTGAATGCTCTATTGACTTTTGGGGGCATTAAACTTACTTGCCTGCAGTTTCCCTGGTCCCGCTGTTGGTCTCACTCCGCCGCCGCAGCTCCTCGCCACCGCAGCGCGGGCGCAGCGAGGGGGGGACCACAATTCCTGGGAGCCTTCGCTGCAGGAAGCCGCCACCGCCCATTCCGCGCCAGGAGGCGCTTAAACCTGAGGAGAACACCGGTGGAGCGGGTGCTCTATTGACTTTTGGGGGCATTAAACTTACTTGCCTGCAGTTTACCTGGTCCCGCTGTTGGTCTCCCTCCGCCGCCGCAGCTCCTCGCCACCGCAGCACGGCCGCAGCGAGGGGGGGACCACAATTCCCGGGAGCCTTCGCGGCAGGAAGCCGCCACCGCCCATTCCGCGCCAGGAGGCGCTTAACCCCTTCGACGCTCATGACGAGCTGGGCTCGTCATGAGGTAGCCTCCTCGCACGCTCATGACGAGCCCAGCTCGTCATGAATAATGGGCTTTACAGATTCTCAGCGTGCGAGCGGAATTCCGCCCGCACGCATGCGGTTAAACCTGAGGAGAACCCCGGTGGAGCGGGTGCTCTATTGACTTTTGGGGGCATTAAACTTACTTGTCTGCAGTTTCCCTGGTCCCGCTGTTGGTCTCCCTCCGCCGCCGCAGCTCCTCGCCACCGCAGCGCGACCGCAGCGAGGGAGGGACCACAATTCCCAGGAGCCTTTGCGGCTGGAAGCTGCCACCACCCATTCCGCGCCAGGAGGCGCTTAAACCTGAGGAGAACCCTGGTGGAGCGGGTGCTCTATTGACTTTTGGGGGCATTAAACTTACTTGCCTGCAGTTTCCCTGGTCCCGCTGTTGGTCTCCCTCCGTCACCGCAGTGCGGCCGCAGCGAGGGGGGGACCACAATTCCCGGGAGCCTTCGCGGCTGGAAGCCGCCACCGCCCATTCCGCGCCAGGAGGCGCTTAAACCTGAGGAGAACCCTCGAGTCACGGGTACGCATGCGGGCGACGCCGCGCTAAGCCCGGGCAAAGGGCGGGCCGTCTGTGGCCGTCCGGGGCCGGGAGAGGCCGGGCTGGGCCTTATCCCTTGGTCGATCGGTTTCCAAATGACTTAACTATATTTTGGTGGTAACCATTAACAATTTATTGCTGAAAGCAACATTTTATTGAAAAATTAACTTTATTCTCAAGTTTTATTCGATTTTATTGTTTAAATCATTTGTTCCTGCTGGGTCCAGTATATTGACCTGCTGTTAACTTAGCCCTTCGGGCTTATCCTTGTTTAAGAATATGGGGAAGAATATCCCCCCACAGCCTCCCCCGGCTATAAAGCATAAAGCAGTTTTAAATACTCCCCTCCCAAGTCTAACAGCAATTGATAGAATGTTGCAAAAAACCATAGGGGTGGTTGCATCTGCCATTGAAAACTCAGAAAGGCGCCTTTCCCTGCCAGCTGGTATGCTCCTCCCTTTACCCGCTGTGAATGTATTGATGCTTACAATAAATTCTCAGGATTCGATATTAGCGCCATCCTTTGTTGGTTTGCCGGGTGCTCAATCTATTCCCTTAATTCTTGAAATTGTACCCACACAGCACAATTCACCACTTGAACCCTTCCCTTCCTTAACTAGATTATCCTTGACACCTACAATTTTGCCATTGAACGTACCCTCTTAGCCTCCAATTCTAATTGACGATCTCCCAGAGAAGGTGGGGTGTGATTCAATTCTAAGCCCGATCTCTGTATCATTGTTAAGTGCGAATAGCGATAGCCCGCAGGTAACAACTAGAGAGCAAAAGGCAAGTCGAAAACAAAAGCACATAAATAAGGAAGGGTCATCTGCAAAAAATGTCAAAGGGAATGGTAGGCATAAACAGCGTAAAGTTGCTGTAAATCCACCTGGAGGGAAAGGGTAACGGTCAGACAGAGAATGTTTTCCCTCAACTAGTATAGGTAACCCAGTAGTTGATGAGAACTTCTGGGGAAGAATGGAGATTTTGCTAACAACACTCCTTGAGCCCATTTGTTTAAAAATTACGAACATAGAAACTAGGGTAATTAGTATGGAGGAAAAGTTTGCTAGTAACCATCAGTCCACCCAGGATAAACCATGCACTACATTGCCTCAATTAACCTCAGTTAATATAAATGAAAACCCTAAAATTACACCACGGGACTCAACCACTCAAGTCCAGCATACAAATAGAGAGGTTAATAGACGACCGGAACTTAAAAAGCTAGGGGGCAACATCGAAACTAGTGTAGCAGGTCTACTAGAATCTGCTTGAGGAATCAGTAACAACAGTAATATTGCAAGTAATAAAGGAAGAGACGAGGCCCCCCAGGAGGATAACGCAATCTTATCCCTACCAATTTTAAACTTACCTCCTGAAGCTACACCTTATACAGTTGTGTTAGCTAATAATCCGCAACTTCTTCCCAATGTCTTTGAGCATTGGTCGACGCTAAGGAATAAATCCCTTCATTTTCTATCTACAAAGCTTGGACTCAATAATTCACTGTTCTCAGAATTTAAGATGGCCAGAAGGGTTAGTTGGTTAGGCACGTCAAACAAATCATTGAGTGGGGACTGTGTAATATTAACATTCCGGTCACCGCTACAGGTTCACAATATAATCGAGAGGGGCACTATTGGGTCAGTTAATACTGAGTTCATTAACATTCTCCCCCGCTGCTTCTTTTACTGCCCCCCGCGTCCTGGTAGGTTTCCAGGTCCCCACTGTCCAACATTAAACTATGTGGGTCCCATGGGAGGAAGATACTGTGTCCCGACATCTAACCCTTTTGAGATTCTTAGCGGTTTAGAGAACAATGATTGACTGCAGACAGACATCCCTGCCAATTCTTCTGGTGTAGTAGTTGATCCCATGCCTGCTTGCAGTTTTGGCAACAATGCAAAGGAAGGGGTGGAGAAAGTTGTTAATATGATAGGGACTGAGGGTCATAGAGGGGGGACGGAGGTCCTGGAGGGTGGGCGAGAGGCAGGGAGCCCATACAGGACTGAGACTTTACTAGTGGGTGCCAGGCCTGCTGTTCCTGTTTCACCCTTATTGGTTCCCCTTATATGTAACGTTACCTCCTGGAACATTGCCGGCATTAAGTCTAAAATTGGTAACCCACTTTGGCAGGACTTTATTCAGACTCAAGATCTGATCTGTCTCCAGGAAACATGGAGTAGGGAACCGGTCCATCTTAATGGGTATAAGACTTTCCATACTTCAGCTGTTGATGTTATACATGGGAGAGCTAAGGGGGGACTGAGTGTCCATCTGTCAAATAAGTTGAATACAATAAGGGTAACATAGCCTATTAAAGATATTTACTTCCAGCTGTTGATACTTGTACTGGACTCTGATACTCCAATTGCTCTGCTTAATTTACATAATAATATTCCACTGGACGAAGTACCTAACGTCCTTAAGAAGCTTGCTAAAGCTTTGTCCTTACAGGATAAAATCTTTAGGCACGATTTGATGATTCTTTTCATGGGAGATTTTAACTGCACCTTATGTAGTATGGTTGAAGATAATAGGTGTGGAACAACATGGGAAGAGGGTTTGTGCCAGTCACATTTTAATCACTCCCTTTCGGGTTAACAGTTTAATGAAATACTTGGTAAATTTGATCTGGGATTTGCAAACTAAGTTTGTGTTCTACCATCTTCCCTACCCTCAACATTTAATGGGAGGGGTTGTACTTCTACTATTGACTATGCCCTCGTAACGAACAAGCACGCCGACAGAATTCATTCTTTTAAGGTCTCAGATATTACCTCAAGTGATCACTTTCCGTTCTGTGTGACCATCTTGATCCCAATAAAGTCCCTCTCAAGTCGCAACCTGGAAAGGGATAGATGGGTGAAAACCTGTCCATTGGTTGCCAGGGGCGGCGGGTGACATTTGAAAGTGGTGGGGCGCAAAGTGATTTGCATACAGCACCCCAGCGAGCGAGCGCAGCGAGCGACCCCGAACCCCAAAAGGGGGGTTTGGGGGGATAACCCCCCCCAATAAAATTTTGAAAAAAAAGAAGAAAAATCGTGCATTTTCAAGCAAATTTGAGAAAGCAGGAAGGTTAATAAAGCAATTGTGAAAGTGCAGTTATTACATTAATAGATGGCATAGCATAGGTAGCTGCTTATTCAGTATAACGACAGAGCTTCATACATTCCGTCCTATTATGCTCAGGTGCTGAATTCAGACTATAAGACTTTAAATAAATACCAGCTTGAAATACCATGTTTTAACAGTGTGGCTCACGCTCGCACCATGCACAGCTTGAGGCAATTAAATAAAGGCATGTCAGTCGCAATGATTTAGATTATCAGCTTTCACAAAGTGCTAAAACAAATGCCGTCCTGAACAGTGCCGTCCTGCCGTCCTTAGCAGTGCCCACCACATATAGTGCCCAGTAACCACCTAATGTGCGCTGTTTTAAATGTGATCATTTATTGCCCACTTAGGAAAAATAGGCAAGTGGATAATAACAAAGTTTAATCTGATTTACAGTTCCTGTAAGCAAAACAACTCTGCATTACACACCTATACTGAGTGCCCCTGTTGTATTCTTCGCCTTCTCTTATACACGATAATATTAGTTGTTAGGACGAGAAAGGTTAACGTTAAAAGAATTACTCTTCCTGTATTGTCAAAGGAATCCAACCTCAAACTGCATCCGGACTCCCTTTTTCATGCCTTTTCCTTGTACAATTCAAAAACGGCATAATATTGCATGTCTTTTTGCCAGAAATACACATGGACATGCCTAAAGCTGAATCGAACAGTGGAATTAACAGTGAAGGCTCCTGTATTTAATAATCAGACTTGTTTTTAAACTGTGGATCCCATCCGGTTCCTGTTCAATAGTGGCAGGTCATGTTTTACATCTAGTTAGAACGCTTCCTTTCGAAGGTGATATTACCAGATTAAAAGTGATGTTTGGAACAGCACATCAGACAGGGCAGCAGTTGGATAGTACACGTTGCCACTATTAAGATCCTTGTACCTCTAGTAGCAAAGGTTTTAACCGCATGCGCGCTAGCGAAATTCCGCTCCTGTGCTGAGTTTTTTAAAACCGCACTTTACATGACGAGCTGGGCTCGTCATGAGCGTGCGAGGAGGCTACCTCATGACGAGCCCAGCTCGTCATCAGCGTCGAAGGGGTTAATCAGTGGGTTATTGGACACACCTTTATGTGATGTGTTTTTGGTTGACTCGGTGCACCTCTGAGAAGTGTGAAATTACTGCTTGGGCATTAGTATTCCTCCTGCTTCACACCTCATACCACCAATGATTCAGTCCATATGGCACATTATTTGGTACATATCTCAATGAAAGCCCTGGTTCACTGAAATAAACACCATTCTTACACTTAAGAGACAAACCCATTTCGGGTCTCCAAAGTAGAGACTTTAAGGCAATTTGTAACCCTGGTGAAATCCAGGATAACAATTTCAACTGCATCTGTTATGTTTCTGTATACACATTTTATGTGTAATTGTATATAAATGTAGCTAATAGTTAGAAATGCTAGATAACTCCAAAAACCTCCATTGGACACTGGTAACCAGCTCCATGATGTACCTGAAATTAACAGGAATGCTGCTCAGATCCTTCCAGAACTTGTTCAAACCCATGTATGATGGCAGAGCATGATGGCAGAGCATTTGGATAAGCTAAACCTTCGTTAAACAATCAACTTCCAATGAGGAGGGGGACGCTCGTAGTTGTCTTTGGAAAAGTCGAAAAAACACTCCAATGACGCTGGAGGAGTTTCCACGATTCTGCATCACGATCTAGTGCGTCCTTATGGAACACCAAACCCTAATAATACTTTAAAGTTCATAAAATAGAAAAGGAATTTCCCATGATCACCTGCACAAGCACCCACACCAGCTAGCCAGGATATTTTAACCTGCATAATTATTTTTACAAAAATACAACCTGTTTGCACGAGGTACTAAGAAGTAGCTGTTTTAATGGAAAAAGGTGCAATTGATCACACAAAGCAGAGAAAGGGGGAAACCACGTAGGCTACCTTAATTTTGGGAAAGATCTTACTTCATTCAAACAGTAAAGGAGAACAGTTTCAATTCCTTAACGTGCACACTGCCTACTCACATTTGTTTGAAATGCCTAGACAGCAAAGGAGAAACTGTGAACACATTAACACTGTGCTATGCGGGTCCTGCCTAAGAAATTCAGCACATCAATGGAAATAGTTTGGCAACTAAATAAAAAAATTTGGGGGTATACTCTGGGATATTCAACTCGGGAAAGTTAGTCATTTAATGAACTCAAGCAAACATCTATTGGACACGGCAATATCACACTGCAAACCACCAAGTGATCTGCAACATGAAAAAATACACCCATCATCAATATGTATGGCAGTGAAATAAAACTGGCCAATAAAATAGGTACATTCGGGCAAAGTGTAATTACAACAACAATATTACGTGTAAGAGCTCATATTAAAATGCCTCACTTCTTTTTAGCTTTGGTGTTTACCCAAATAAGTAGATGTTCTCAAACCATATAGAAATTATGTTCTCACAAAACTTTGGTTGAACACCCTTTTTTAGACCTTTCAACCACAATGTGCAAGCTGCAGTTTCCATGTTCGGTATCAGCGTTTTGCAGTCAGACAAAAACAAATGTACCACATCATTTCAAAGTATATACATGTTTTACCAAGTGAAGGAATATAGGCAGATGCATGGGTATCTACATTATTGCTATGGTTACCGTATTACAGATAACAGGCATCGTCAGTGTAATGCCCTCTAATTTAATTCTTCCTCAAGAAATCAAATGTCTGTTTGCACAGTATGGATGCGCATCCGAAGAGTTGAAAGTACATACTCTAAGGCTTTGGGGTGGGTGGGGGTGTTTGTACTTCAAAAACACAAGGCTGTCACCCCAACTGCAGGGTTTCAGCAGTTACCTCCGAAAGAATATAAATCAGCATTTCTTCTAGGAACCGAGCGGTGCATCTGTGCGCGTGAGATTGTAGAAGTATTTTACATAAGGCACATCGGAATGTCACAGGAATGTCGTCCCCAAAGTGCACAGTTTCGCATCATATCCAAAGACCTCTCCCCCCAGCGAGCCCCTCATGCGTACATACCATGCGCCTTTCTCAAGCAGGGTGCCGGCAGGAGGCAGACAACGTTTCTTTTTGGTGATTACTCCATCAGTCGCTCAATCCATAATTCCAATCGAAAAAGCTGGAAGCCCCTCACAAACACGGAGCTGTCTGTGTTAACGCTGGGCAGCTCTGGAGGCAGGCACACAATAACAGGCGCCAAACATATCAATTCCTCCCCTGCCTCCGGTCCCCTATCCCAGCATCCCTGTCACTGACACTGCATGTACTTTGCATCACTCGCGCCCCCCTCCCCTCCCTACTCCCGAGTCCCAGCCCTCCATTACAATGTTTAAAGCTTCATTATCCTGACTGACTTACCTGAAGGGCATCTCCCACGGCTGCAATTAGCTGCCAAGGTTTCATTGTCGGCTGCAAAGTGCCTCCTGTTGTTCCCCCGCGGGGAGGACCGTAGAGAAGTGAGGGGAAACCGAGACCCGGGCCCACGTGCTGGCAATGTAGTAAATGACCGGAGACATCTGTCGCGCTCGCGCCGCCTCTGGCCCCAAAAGTCCTCACACTTGCACTTGGGGCTCTCGCCGGGGCTTCTCCTCCTGCTGGGGTCACGCCACTCTGCCCCAGCCCACCCACGCGCGGCATCCAATAATGGATGTTGCGTGGTGGCAGCCAATCCTGGCGCTGCATGCAGCACCAGGATTGGCTAGGGTGGCTTAATGTGTCCTCGCCCTGGGCAGCCTTTCAAACTCTGCGCGGCTGAAACCGCACCACCGGCCCCTTCTGTATGCCTGAAGTGTTTTGATGGCATCGGAGCATGCGCGGGCAAGTCTCAGCCCGGCAATCTCATGCGCACAGTTGCTGGCCTGCTGCAGACTGTCACTCAAGCAGCTGCTGCAGGCCAGCAGCCCCGCCCACCCCCTGCGCACTCCGGCCGCACCAGGCATTGTCATGACAACAATGAATCATGTCATGATCCGTGTCACTCCCTCGCTGCGTTTGCAGCTATATTTATTAAGCTTAGCTTAGCAGTGCCACGGCGCGTCCAGGGCTTGTGGGGCTACGCCCCTACGCCCCAATGGACGCACCGCGGCTACTCGTTAAGATGGGCTACGGTAGATCAAACTAAAATACTTAATATAGTAATAGGTAAATGCATGTCTGAGCTAGCAATTTGTCTGGGGGAAGATTCTACTCCAGAAATGATCCTTGCATCCTTCTTAACCATCTTTAATGAAATTAGGACTTCCCTTACGAGACAGTATAAAAATAATAAAGAAAAAGGAGGCTGGTTTAACTCTAACACTACCAGAGCCTATGCACTTCTAAAGAAAGAACAGCATAAGAAACCAAGGTGTGTTATGGAGGTTAGGAGACTCAGGAAAGAGTATAAATTCACTGTAAAAGGCAGAAAGAATACGTTGAAAGTAGAAGCTTGGGAAGCCTTGCATTTAGCCTCTGAAAAAAATGATAGTGCGGGCTTTTGGAAGATTATTAGAACACCCTTGCTTAGGGAAGAGGCTGGCCCTAGATTAGAGATAGCAATCCCGGAATCAGATTGGATTGGGCATTTTGCCAAAGTATATGAGGGTGAGGTATTGCTAACTTCTCCTTGTACTTCTACCCTCTATTCTACATCTAGAAACGTAATGTTCACCCTAGAAGAGGTTGAAAAAGCATTGCATGCACGCCAGGGCGGTAAAGCCCCTGGCCCGGACGGCATCCCCATAGACATTTTTAAAGTCATTATTCCTCTGTGGGGCCCCCTTCTGGTCCAGGTGCTTAATGCCAGTTGCATCACAGAATTTTTGCCCACCTGGGTGGAGTCCATAATCGTGCCCATCTATAAAAAGGGGGATTGACACGACCCGGGTTGTTATAGACCCATTTCCCTCTTGGATTCCTTCACAAAAATAGCTGGGGGGATAATTTTGGACCGAATCCTTATTTGGGATGATGACAACTCTATTCTATCTGATTTACAATATGGATTCCGTTCTGGCCTAGGAACAGTGGAGCAGGGCTTAAACCTCCTAATGCTGGTCAGGAAGTACACAAGGGCAAAGAAGGGGAACTTGTTCCTGGCCTTTGTCGACCCCTCAGCCGCATTTGATTGTGTGGTTCATTCCAAGTTGTGAATATTACTGGGACAACTTGGGGTTGATGAAAACATTATTTATTTTCTTAAACGTTTTTATAGCGACGCTTCAGCCCGCGTCCGTTATGTCCTGAAGGGGGAACGCACAGACAAAATCCCAATTAGGAGTGGTGTCAGGCAGGGCTGTGTCCTGGCCCCATTCCTTTTTAATTTATACATAAATGGTTTGGAGGAAGCCCTGCGTAGTAATAGTTTAGATCCCCCATACGTAGCCGGCCATCCAATCCCGGCACTTTTGTATGCTGACGATGCTGTGTTAATGTCTCGTACTCAAGTGGGACTCCAGTGCGTGGTGGATAGCTTTGCCCTTTTTATGAAAGACTTGGGCCTAAGAGTAAATACGTCAAAAACATTCATCATGCACTGCGGCAGGCATTGTAATGCCAAGAGGGCCATATTTATTGCAGGACAGAAGCTTGAGGCCACCAAGCAATTTTCCTACCTAGGTATAGTGTTTTCCCAGAACGAGTCCTGGGGGCAGGCAGTAACAGCTAAAAAACTTGCGATGGTCCGCTTGACTGCTGCCCTGAAAACTTTTGCTAAGAAATTAGGTACTAGACCACCTGTGGAGTTAATTAAGATCTATAAAGCCAAATGTGTATCTGGTGCCACCTATGGGAGTGGGGTATGGGGTTTTGTAGACCCTACGCCCATCCAGGTAGTTGAAAACTCCTTTTTGAAATTTATCCTTGCAGTTCCTAAAAGTTCTCCTAATTACAACTGTCATGCAGAATTGGGACTCTCATTTATATCTGATATGATTAAGCTTGAGCCTGAGCTCGTATGGCACTGACTGTGGATTAAAGAAGAAACCAAATTGAATAGATACATCTTGTCAGATATCTTGAAAGTGGAAGGAGCCATGAGGATACCATGGCTGAGCTATGTGTGTAAGTTTTTAAAGGACATTGGAAAACTGGATTACTTTCTAAACCCTCTCACTATCTCAGCTATCTCACGTAAGGATTTGAGGAAGGAGGGTTTGTCCTTTTTAGATTCCTTAAGAATAACATCTGAGGTCTTAAAACCCACTGTCCTGCAACATCAATTGTTATTAACAACTTTTAATATTCAACCCTATTTGGTTTATGTCCCTGGCAATTATGACAGATTTTTATTATCCCGTTTTAGATTTGGAATTTTTCACAGACTGGTTAGTTTTCCGACAGTAAATGACTGGTCACATGATTTACAGCCCTGTCCCTGTGATGATGTGTCACCCCAAAGTAGTCTTTTATTTTGTAAATGTTATAGTTCCCTTAGGCATAGTATTTTATTGCCTTTACTGAGAGAGATGGGCCACCGCCAATGTCGTTTGGCTATCTTAAGTACCCAATATTTGGATAATCAACGATCTGTTGCAATAATTACAGTGTTTCTGAAAAGGGTGATGTATAGTAGAAAACCCATGATCATATAGTGCACTTTAATCAGAGAAAGAATGCCTTCAATGGAATTTTGCCAATAATGAATTTTACACTGTGATATTGCAAAATGAATTGAAATGAATTGAAATGAAATTATTTTTGTTAATTATGTATGCTTTTATGATTGCTTTTAACAATCGAATAAAATTATACTTGACTTGACTTGAATGCGTCCAAAAGTAAAATATTCACCAGTGGCAACTGGGAAATGTATGACTCTCTCTGAGCCTGGTCTGACTATGTAAGACCGCCACCAAAAATATCTAAGGAGGTAAGAAACCTTTGAATTACCATGGATTCAAAGCTGTCAATTAATGCCCAAGAGGATAAGGTAGCCAAATCAAGCTTTCTTACAATGAAAAGCACTGCAGCACATCGTCCCGCACCTAAGATTCCCCCACAAGCTCCAAGGAGCAATCTCTTGAGTCCTGTCAAAACTTGCCTTTATCAACTATGAAAAGATTTCAGAGAAATCAGAACTCTGCTGCTAGACTGCTCCTATATGTAAAGCAGGAATCACACATCCCATCTGTCTGATGGCCCTACTCTGGCTGCTGATTGCCAGAAGATCCACCTTCAAGCTGCTTTGTTTCATCCATAAAGCAATACATGGCAAAGACCTAATTTCATCAGGATAAAAATCCCTAACTACATACAACAAAGGAACCTGTGCTCTAGACTGCCACCTTGTCTCATAATTCCAGCATACATGAAAAAAGACATGGGTGGATCCTCTTTCTCTGCTCAAGCAGCCAAACTACAGAATTTAATACCAACAAACATAAAATCCATTAACAGCCATCCAAGCTTCAGAAGATTAGGCAAGAGCTGGCTTTTCCCTACAAAAGTACTCACAAAACAAAAGTGTACAGACCAGGATTGACAAGACATTAAAGCCTCTGTTGTGTGTGGGTGTGCATATGTGTGTGTGTGTGTGTGTCTGTGTGTGTGTGTCTGGGAGTGTATGTGTCTGTGTGTGTGTGTGTGTGTGTGCTGACAGACAGACAGACAGACAGACAGACAGACAGACAGACAGACAGACAGACAGATAGATAGATAGATAGATAGATAGATAGATAGATAGATAGATAGATAGATAGATAGATAGATAGATAGATAGATAGATAGATAGATAGATAGATAGATAGATAGTACACTTAGACACGATAAAATATGCTTGACAAAATATGGGGATGAGGTTGCTGTTACACATTTGTTCATCGACTTTTAACTATGCTTTTACTTATAAGCAGATATATTGATACAGGAAGAGGAAAAACAAGTTTTGTATATATTTAGGCACAATATACATGTGTACGTCAGACCATGTAAATATTGCTGCTTCTATGTACCTATAGGTATGTATATGTAGAGGGGTTTGTACTGTCTACTAAAGCTACACTGTCACGTGTACAGATGAGTATGTATGAATGCATATCACTGCATATTTAGATGTGTGGGTATGTCTCTATACATGTATATGTTAATTTCAATTAATTGTCGAAAATGTTACGAAAAAAAGAGTTTGCCTTCAACCTTTATCCCAATCTTTTTCTTTTTGACTGCTCCAGTGCATAATTTGAGCCAGTGGGTTCCGGTGCTCAGCACTGGCCCTTGGGGGCATATTATCAAGACCAGGCAATAAAATTATTGCCGCTTTAGCCAGTGGTGTCACTAGGGGGGTGCGGAGGGTGCGGACCGCACCGGGTGTCACCCCATCTGGGGGATGACACCAATTTACACTGACGAGTTCTGCGTCCTGCTTTAGTCAGGGCCGTTTCTGCCATTAGGCAGGACTAGGCGGCCGCCTAGGGCGGCAAAAGTGGGAGGGCGGCAAAAACATGTATGCGTGAAGGTCGGGGTCCCTTAGAAGGCCCCGACACGCTTGGGAGGGTCCTGTCCTAGGACGCCACATGCACAGCACTGTGTCCCCGTGTTGAACACAAGGGAGGGCGCCTTGAGCCCCGAGGAGCAGCAGAGGAGCTAGACGAGCGGGTGGGGGGCATCATCAAGCAGGGTCCATGGCTCTTCTCGGAAGGACTTTAGAAGGTGCCGAGACAATCACACCCGTGGCCCCGGCCTTCAGCAGGACCTCCCTTCCAGTCCCCGCCTCTAAGCTATTGAACAGCCTCAGGTCGCCAGCTGTGGGCAATGCAGAAATATATCTATTAACATCAATGCCGAACTGCAGTGAAGACGTTACTCGGAACTTTGAAGTGCCTAATCCAATTTTTGTCATGTTGGTTTCTTTTTAAACATAAAATACTGACATAAAATACTTTCCCATTTTCTGAACTGGTAATGGAGGTTTGCCATGCCTGTGTTTATAACACACACTATGTGGAGCTAAGCCAGCCCTTTCATGCCAATCGTTAGCAGGGCAGATAGCGGTTATTTCACAGAGGGAGTGAGAGCGTTACTAGGAGCTCGATTCTTCCTTCAGTAACACCTGCCACTCCCACCCGGCACGTGGATGCAGATGTGAGGCAGGCAGGTAGGCCCAGAAAACCCTGGCCTGGTCCAGATGTGAGGCAGGCAGGTAGGCCCAGAAAACCCTGGACAGGTCCACAGAGCCTTTCATTAGCTCCGCATTTCATCCGTTCCACAGAGCTGGATTGGGTCAATCTCCCATTAAGAAAGAATATTTGCCTTTAATTGCAGCCAGTCGGCACTCAGGAAAGGCATCCTCACAGGCCGCTTCCCGCAGAGGCATGAGTATATTGGCTTGGCAAGAAGGGATAAGCCAGAACTAGACATCCTCCCACGGCCACCGCCAGCTCGACGCTGTTATCCCCGCAGGCTCCTTCTAGTAAGTAGTAATGGTGCAAAGATGCAGAATACGGATGTGCCCGGTCCTGAGAAATCACTAGAGACAGGCTTCATTTCTTAGCGCCGCCTAGGGCTTCTGTGGTACACAATATGAAGTTTATTTCAACCAAAAGTTTTATTTTTAATAGTGTTGTCTTGAAAATGTAGTTCTGATCAGTTGTTTCATTTTTGGATCAACGTCTCCCCCTCTTTAGCCCTGCTCCTGGTGCAAAGGGGAGGGGATGTTGGTTAAGGGTCAGAGATGCCAATATAGGAGCTGGGGAACCCGGCTCGAGCCTCCGTGTTGGCTGAACATCCTGTCATTCTGGGCAAATCACTTAACCTTCCAGTGCCTACCAAAAATAAATGTGTCCTTGTGTAACATAAGTGGCACTCATGTAAAGTGCTCCAATACCTTTGCTTCGAGTTTGCCTAAATATAACTGCAAAAAGTAAACGTGCATTTGGAACAAATTTGGCCTCGCTTTAGGCCCTTCCACTTGACTCCGAAAGTGTACAGAAAATTACACTAGGGCTCACTCCCACCCTGGCACAGGCAGCTCAAAGCTGTAATCCTCACAGGCGCTCTTTTGGAGTGGGGGGCAGCTGAAGTGGACAGATCCACAAAATGCACCTGCCCGATCCCAAGGAAGCACACATGCCTAATCTGATGGTGCTCCCCAGCTAGGACTTCTGGATGAAACAATTTGGAGTTAATGTCAGTTGCATAAAGTTTATATTTGATGGTCCTTTATTTGTGTTTAACAAGTGTTTCTGAGCATTTGGTACAGATTTAGGTCAACTTTACCCCCTGCTTTCACTGCCCCCTCCAAGCCATGTGGTGTTTCTTAGCCCTGGGGCTCCACTTGGTAAACACGTATCTTGGGTTCAAATTGCAGCTGTTTTGTACACGAATCCCTGACCCCAGCAGAGTGCAAGAACAGCGGGATGTGCCCAGGGAGGCAAATCCTGGGACTTTTCCCAGACTTGTCGCAATACTGTTCTGTGCTTTTGCTATAACTTTAAAAGCAAAAAAATCTGGACATGGGAGGGGCGACATTTTTCAATTCTCGCCTAGGGTGGCAAAACACCTAGAAACGGCCCTGGCTTTAGTGCAAGAGCGCGCCACCACCGCACCCCGGCCCGCCGTAGCTACGGGCACCATCCGTCATCTGCATTCTGCACGTGCACGGAATGGATGGGTCACAGAAGTCAAATAGTCAAGGGTTTGGGTTTGCATTGTTGTTCTGTGATGAAAGTCGAAACGAAACCGAAGCCAAACCAAACCCAGTTATGCATATACCAGGCAGGCAGGCAATGGCATTGTTAAGTTGCAGTTTGGTTTCACTGACACTTGATTTCCAAAACAATTGAGGAAGTGAAGAGGTAATGACAGAATCACCCTCCGATCAGATATGTATAAACAAAGAGATTCTATCAAAGTGTAGTGATTTTTATTATTTTTATTAATTTCTGTGGGTGATAAAAACTAATAAATGAGCTCTCTCTTAGGATGGTAAAGATGAGAGCACAGTGTGCTTTTTAAAATACCCCTCACACACTAAAAAAATCCAATAGTGTCATGCTTCATCATTGGGGTCTTCCCGTCCCTCTACGGGGCGGGGCGTGCTACGACCTGACCGACTACGTGGGAGCACTAGTATGGTGACAGGACTATGTGACTGTGCAAGTGTGGGTGATGTCAGTGAAGTGTAGGGACCTAATCATGTGTGGAAATAAAAAAGGTTAAAAATCCTCTGGCTAGTGGAAAAAAACAATGTATTCACTTCCCTAGCTGGGGACGTTAAGAAGGGGGTTTTGAGGTAGAGCGAATCGCTACAACCTGGTCTACATGTTTCGTAGGCAGTCCCCTACTGCCTACTCATCAGGACCTTCTAATGGCCCCTACTGGATCAAAGCTCAGTTGCTAAATGTAATAGGCCTGTCGTCCTAGAAACCAGTAGTAAAAATCCACTGCTAGTTTCTGCTTCAGGGCATGAGCTGGCCCTCTGTAAGCAAAAGGTATCAAAAATAATGACCTGTATGTGGTCTCTGTAAAATAAGGAGGAAAAAAAGGGGGAGAGAAACATACAGAATTATACAATGATACTGTAATCTGTCTGTGGATGCTCATTATTATTAGCGCCACAGGTCCCACATTTTTAGTTGCAATTGCCCATACCACAAATGATGCACGTAAGACTTTATGGACAGAATGATGGTACAATCCGCCATCCCCTAGATGTTTGTTTTATAATGAACATTGTCACGCCCCTTGTAATATAGGCTGTTTTTTATGGCGCGAATGATAGTGCAATCTGCCATCCCCTATATGCTCGTTGTTGTGGCCGAACATAGGGAAGCCCCTTGTAATTAGGGCTGTATTCATCTTCAACATACACACACTCTCACGACTCAATACATACAACGGAACTCTGCAGGGTAAAAATAGAGGAACCCAACTTGATCAATATCAGTGGTGATCTGAGAAACGATCTTTCTAAAAACCCAAAGGGGCACACCCTAATCATTAAGTAATGTGCAATACATACTGCTGTTGCGCAAAAGATATGCCCCATGAGCTGGTACTCGGTAGGTATTCACCGCGGCATCCTGAAAGAAAGAGACCGCGCCCTTAGCAAACTAGTCAATATACACCCATGTCATGTAGCCCTCGTCTTGATTAGCCAGGTGTTTAGCGACTTTTGGCAAAGTCAAATACTCACAGTGACCGCTATATCATTAAGGCTTACTTCTACCACGAGGTACCGCTCCGAGGATTAATCGCGTCTGCGGCTCAGTGGTCTTATGAGCTCTGCTTACGCGCCGGTGTCGCGTAGGGAATCACCCGCAAACACTAGAACGCTCACCCCAAGATGGCCGCCCTGAAATGGAGCAAGCGTGTGCTGAAAACGGAAGTCTGTCTTCCGTGTCAATTAGGTAAACAAAAGTGATCGACCATGAAGATATATTTTAAGGATTCCAAAATATCTTATCCTCACTCCTTACATTGATACTATGTTATTTAGAAAACGAACAATGTCTAATTATATTACAGGGAAAAGTTAACTGAAATGCAATATAATGAAACCGGCTCCTGAATACCTCAGGCATGAATCTCATGGCTGAACAATTATATTACCCATATTACCTCAAATAATTAAGACAACGGTCAATATGATCATATATTACAGAAAGAACATGTTGTCTGAATCACAATGTTGTAACACGCTTCCTCAATTTCTCAGGGGTTACTGGCGTTGCCGGACCATTATCTTAGATAAGCTTTAGATCCTCTTGGGATGCATACATGTCCGGATATCTTGTAGGTTGTTTGACGGAGTACCTCAAACCACAGGGTTGGGACCTGTAATCCCCAATGTATAACAAAATGTGAGCAATGGGTTGTAGAATGCTAGGGTGGGTGTTATCAGTGGATCACTAATAGGACGCAGGGGATCTGCTCTGGCCACGGATGAACTGCCTCTCAGTGGGGTGGGGTGGTACGAGGCTTATAGCTGACCCCACGGAATTTCATCGTTCAATCCCTGTTTGTTTGACTGGACACGAAAAACCCATCTCTGTTCTTTCTCTAGTAGATGTTTCTCGTTGTCAATCTGTTCGATGACCGTCCAAGTAATATCCTCAGGTTTATGCCCACTTTCCAGGAAGTGGTTTGTTAATTTTGTACTCGCCTTTTTACATTTAATGGTGCTCTTATGTTCGCCTATTCTCAACTTCACTGCCCTGCTTGTCATGCCAATGTATTCAAGATGGCAGGGGCAAGTAATGAGATAGACGACGTTCGAACTGTTGCAGTTGGTAAAGGCTCTTTGTTCCCATGAGGTCCCGTTGTTAAAGGTTAGTTTTTTGCTCTTTTTGGTCAGGCAGCATACCTTACATCCGCCGCACGGGTAGTGCCCTTGTACAAAGTTGGGATTGATTTGGGTGTTTGCTTTACTGTCCTTAGGTCTGGTGTGTACTAGTATGTCTCTGACACTCTGTGCTCTTTTGTGTGAAAACATGGGTTTAGGAATGTCGAGACCTCCACTGTTCAGAATTTTCCAGTTTTTGTTGATGATCTTGCTTACTTGGTTGGAATTGGTGTTATATGTTGTAACACATATTGGTCGCTGTACTTCCACTGTTTTCACTTTTTCTTCCAGGAGGCTGTCTCTGCAGTTATTTCTCGCTCTTTTATAAGCTTGGTCAATGGTTCTCTGTGGGTAATTTCTCAGTTGTAACTTCTTCCTTAGGTCATTTGACTGCGCTTTGAAACTAGCGACTTCCGTGCAGTTTCTACGGAGTCGCAGAAACTGACCGTAGGGTAGATTATCCCTCAGATGCCTTGGGTGGAAGCTCTGATATAGCAAGAGACAGTTCTTAGATGTGCTCTTGAAATGTGTCGTTGTCATCAGTCTTCCGTTTTTGGGAAAGATGTTTAAATCCAAAAATACCAGATTGGTTTTGGTAGTGACACTGGTGAATTTGAGGAACTCGTCTTGGTAGTTGAGCCACGTGAGGAACTGCTGGGCGGTCTTATCATCTCCATCCCAGATGATCAGGATATCATCAATGTACCTCTTCCAGGTCAAGATCTTTTGTCGGAAAGGGTTGCTGGTACTTAGTATTTTTGTTTCCTCGAGATGGTGAACATAGAGACCAGCTATGCTTGGAGCAAATGTGCTTCCCATGCTGGTCCCATGTTTTTGGAGGTACAGGGTCCCATTGTGCTCAAAAAAGTTCTCCTTAAGTGCCAAGGAGCAACACTCCATAACCACGTTCCGTGGGGTCTGGTACTCCCAGTCATCTGCAAATAGTACATCTTCGATTATTGCCAAGGTGTCGTTGTGTGGCAAACTGGTGTACAGACTTTCCACATCACAGCTGATTAAGAGCTGTGTTTCTGGGTCGAATGACACCTCCTCCAGTAGGTTTAACACATCTTTTGTGTCTCTCAGGTAAGTGGATGTCCTCTGTACCATTGGTCTTAAAAATGCGTCTGCAAACCTGGAGACTGGTTCGAGAACAGACCCAATCCCTGATACTATGGGTCTCCCTGGTGGGTTCTCGAGATCCTTGTGAATCTTGGGTAGGATGTACAGGTAAGGGGTTCTAGGGTTATTTTGGCACAGGAACTCCCCTTCCTTGTTGGTGATCCAATTGTGTGACAGTGCCTCCTCTACCATTGTTTTGATCTTAATTGTTATTTTTTCAGTTGGATTGGTCAGTAGGACTTCGTAGTTCCTTTTGTCTTGGAGCAGTCTGGAGCACTCCTTGTCATATTGTTCCTTATTCATTAGCACAGTTGCACCCCCCTTGTCTGCTGGTTTTATGACAACCTGTTTGTTACTGCTCAATTCGCGGAGTGCCTGTCGTTCATCTTTCGAAACGTTTTGAAAAACCCGTTTCTGTGCTGGGTCCAGTGCTTCAAGATCCTTCATGACCGCCTTTTCGAAGGTCAGGAGTTCAATAGGGAGAGTGTGATTCATGGGAGTGAAGGTGGACCGTGGTTTCAGTCCCGTGTCTCCCTTGTCTTGATTGTCCGTTTTATCCTTAAAGAAGACCTGCAGTTTCAGTCTCCTTATAAATTCCTGTATTTCCTTGCAGAGATGAAATTTGTCCATATTGGCAGTAGGAACATATCCTAGGCCTTTCTCTAGTACTTTTTTCTGTGATTCCGATAGTTCACTGCCCGTAAGATTTACAACTAGGCTTACTTCTGGTTCTTGGATGCCCCTGTCATGCTCCTCGTTGATACTCTCGGAGTTCCTTCTTCTTCGTTGCTCCAGTGTACCGAATTGCCTCTCCGGTTCCTTCCTTTGTTCTGTCCTCGGCGTGACCCTAAAAAAGGAGCCGAGTTGTCGAAATAGCCATAATCTTGCTGAAAACCCCATGGCGGATAAGGGGCATTCGGGTGTTGGAAGGGTGGTGGGCCAAATTGTTGTGGAGGGTACATCATTGGTTGGGGGTAGCTATTCCATCCTCGCATGCCACGGTGATTGGGTCGTCGGAAGTTCCTTCGATTGCCCTGATACCTGGGGCTTTTGTTACCGCTAGAATTGGAGCTATTAGATCCAGCGTCAGATGAACCATCATTGGAAAGATTATCACTTGATGGTTTGTAGTTGTCTTTAATATAGGGATAGATCTTTTCTTTACTCCATCTGCTCGTGTCTTTCTGGAGTTTCTCGTATTTACTATCCTTAAGATTTACTTCAAAATCGTTCAATGTTTGGTTTAGTTCATCGAGATACTTCTTCAAGTTGGCTGGGGATTCATAGCTCTTGAGGCGCACTTCTACAGCTTGTATCTCCACCTTTAGATCGCTAGCTAGTCTGCTTGCTGTTTTTATGATCAAAACGATCCAATCTCGTGTACATCTCCATGAGATTTGGGACCAATCGATTTTAAAGGTCTTGTCCTCGAGGAATATAAATGGTTCATTCCGAACCACGAGGCCCGCTGTGGCAGTGTTGACCTTCAGGTATTCAGACATTAGTAGTCCATGGATGGCTGTTTTTATTTGAGTCCTCCTCAACTCTTCCAGCTCATCCCAGTCACTGTTTTTTAAAGAGGGGCAACCAGAGTTCAGTCCTTCGAAAGTGCCTAGAGAGGCCATTAGATTGGAGATCTCGTCTTCAGTGAATGCCAGGCCAAGGTCGGCCATTTTTGGTCAGAAAAAACGGGGGAACCTCTATCCTCCCTGCCGATATGCCGTCGGATGCAGAATCAAAAAAGTCGTGTTGAGAAGATGAGTCCTTTCAGTTAACTTCCGCAGCTGCACGCTGCCAGGAATTCCAAAACAATTGAGGAAGTGAAGAGGTAATGACAGAATCACACTCCGATCAGATATGTATAAACAAAGAGATTCTATCAAAGTGTAGTGATTTTTATTATTTTTATTAATTTCTGTGGGTGATAAAAACTAATAAATGAGCTCTCTCTTAGGATGGTAAAGATGAGAGCACAGTGTGCTTTTTAAAATACCCCTCACACACTAAAAAAATCCAATAGTGTCATGCTTCATCATTGGGGTCTTCCCGTCCCTCTACGGGGCGGGGCGTGCTACGACCTGACCGACTACGCGGGAGCACTAGTATGGTGACAGGACTATGTGACTGTGCAAGTGTGGGTGATGTCAGTGAAGTGTAGGGACCTAATCATGTGTGGAAATAAAAAAGGTTAAAAATCCTCTGGCTAGTGGAAAAAAACAATTTATTCACTTCCCTAGCTGGGGACGTTAAGAAGGGGGTTTTGAGGTAGAGCGAATCGCTACAACCTGGTCTACATGTTTCGTAGGCAGTCCCCTACTGCCTACTCATCAGGACCTTCTAATGGCCCCTACTGGATCAAAGCTCAGTTGCTAAATGTAATAAGCCTGTCGTCCTAGAAACCAGTAGTAAAAATCCACTGCTAGTTTCTGCTTCAGGGCATGAGCTGGCCCTCTGTAAGCAAAAGGTATCATCGATTCTCAGATCACCACTGATATTGATCAAGTCGGGTTCCTCTATTTTTACCCTGCAGAGTTCCGTTGTATGTATTGAGTCGTGAGAGTGTGTGTATGTTGAAGATGAATACAGCCCTAATTACAAGGGGCTTCCCTATGTTCGGCCACAACAACGAGCATATAGGGGATGGCAGTTTGCACTATCATTCGCGCCATAAAAAACAGCCTATATTACAAGGGGCGTGACAATGTTCATTATAAAACAAACATCTAGGGGATGGCGGATTGTACCATCATTCTGTCCATAAAGTCTTACGTGCATCATTTGTGGTATGGGCAATTGCAACTAAAAATGTGGGACCTGTGGCGCTAATAATAATGAGCATCCACAGACAGATTACAGTATCATTGTATAATTCTGTATGTTTCTCTCCCCCTTTTTTTCCTCCTTATTTTACAGAGACCACATACAGGTCATTATTTTTGATACCTTTTGCTTACAGAGGGCCAGCTCATGCCCTGAAGCAGAAACTAGCAGTGGATTTTTACTACTGGTTTCTAGGACGACAGGCTTATTACATTTAGCAACTGAGCTTTGATCCAGTAGGGGCCATTAGAAGGTCCTGATGAGTAGGCAGTAGGGGACTGCCTACGAAACATGTAGACCAGGTTGTAGCGATTCGCTCTACCTCAAAACCCCCATCTTAACGTCCCCAGCTAGGGAAGTGAATAAATTGTTTTTTTCCACTAGCCAGAGGATTTTTAACCTTTTTTATTTCCACACATGATTAGGTCCCTACACTTCACTGACATCACCCACACTTGCACAGTCACATAGTCCTGTCACCATACTAGTGCTCCCGCGTAGTCGGTCAGGTCGTAGCACGCCCCGCCCCGTAGAGGGACGGGAAGACCCCAATGATGAAGCATGACACTATTGGATTTCTTTTGTGTGTGAGGGGTATTTTAAAAAGCACACTGAGCTCTCATCTTTACCATCCTAAGAGAGAGCTCATTTATTAGTTTTTATCACCCACAGAAATTAATAAAAATAATAAAAATCACTACACTTTGATAGAATCTCTTTGTTTATACATATCTGATTGGAGGGTGATTCTGTCATTACCTCTTCACTTCCTCAATTGTTTTGGAATTCCTGGCAGCGTGCAGCTGCGGAAGTTAACTGAAAGGACTCATCTTCTCAACACGACTTTTTTGATTCTGCATCCGACGGCATATCGGCAGGGAGGATAGAGGTTCCCCCGTTTTTTCTGACCAAAAATGGCCGACCTTGGCCTGGCATTCACTGAAGACGAGATCTCCAATCTAATGGCCTCTCTAGGCACTTTCGAAGGACTGAACTCTGGTTGCCCCTCTTTAAAAAACAGTGACTGGGATGAGCTGGAAGAGTTGAGGAGGACTCAAATAAAAACAGCCATCCATGGACTACTAATGTCTGAATACCTGAAGGTCAACACTGCCCCAGCGGGCCTCGTGGTTCGGAATGAACCATTTATATTCCTCGAGGACAAGACCTTTAAAATCGATTGGTCCCAAATCTCATGGAGATGTACACGAGATTGGATCGTTTTGATCATAAAAACAGCAAGCAGACTAGCTAGCGATCTAAAGGTGGAGATACAAGCTGTAGAAGTGCGCCTCAAGAGCTATGAATCCCCAGCCAACTTGAAGAAGTATCTCGATGAACTAAACCAAACATTGAACGATTTTGAAGTAAATCTTAAGGATAGTAAATACGAGAAACTCCAGAAAGACACGAGCAGATGGAGTAAAGAAAAGATCTATCCCTATATTAAAGACAACTACAAACCATCAAGTGATAATCTTTCCAATGATGGTTCATCTGACGCTGGATCTAATAGCTCCAATTCTAGCGGTAACAAAAGCCCCAGGTATCAGGGCAATCGAAGGAACTTCCGACGACCCAATCACCGTGGCATGCGAGGATGGAATAGCTACCCCCAACCAATGATGTACCCTCCACAACAATTTGGCCCACCACCCTTCCAACACCCGAATGCCCCTTATCCGCCATGGGGTTTTCAGCAAGATTATGGCTATTTCGACAACTCGGCTCCTTTTTTAGGGTCACGCCGAGGACAGAACAAAGGAAGGAACCGGAGAGGCAATTCGGTACACTGGAGCAACGAAGAAGAAGGAACTCCGAGAGTATCAACGAGGAGCATGACAGGGGCATCCAAGAACCAGAAGTAAGCCTAGTTGTAAATCTTACGGGCAGTGAACTATCGGAATCACAGAAAAAAGTACTAGAGAAAGGCCTAGGATATGTTCCTACTGCCAATATGGACAAATTTCATCTCTGCAAGGAAATACAGGAATTTATAAGGAGACTGAAACTGCAGGTCTTCTTTAAGGATAAAACGGACAATCAAGACAAGGGAGACACGGGACTGAAACCACGGTCCACCTTCACTCCCATGAATCACACTCTCCCTATTGAACTCCTGACCTTCGAAAAGGCGGTCATGAAGGATCTTGAAGCACTGGACCCAGCACAGAAACGGGTTTTTCAAAACGTTTCGAAAGATGAACGATAGGCACTCTGCGAATTGAGCAGTAACAAACAGGTTGTCATAAAACCAGCAGACAAGGGGGGTGCAACTGTGCTAATGAATAAGGAACAATATGACAAGGAGTGCTCCAGACTGCTCCAAGACAAAAGGAACTACGAAGTCCTACTGACCAATCCAACTGAAAAAATAACAATTAAGATCAAAACAATGGTAGAGGAGGCACTGTCACACAATTGGATCACCAACAAGGAAGGGGAGTTCCTGTGCCAAAATAACCCTAGAACCCCTTACCTGTACATCCTACCCAAGATTCACAAGGATCTCGAGAACCCACCAGGGAGACCCATAGTATCAGGGATTGGGTCTGTTCTCGAACCAGTCTCCAGGTTTGCAGACGCATTTTTAAGACCAATGGTACAGAGGACATCCACTTACCTGAGAGACACAAAAGATGTGTTAAACCTACTGGAGGAGGTGTCATTCGACCCAGAAACACAGCTCTTAATCAGCTGTGATGTGGAAAGTCTGTACACCAGTTTGCCACACAACGACACCTTGGCAATAATCGAAGATGTACTATTTGCAGATGACTGGGAGTACCAGACCCCACGGAACGTGGTTATGGAGTGTTGCTCCTTGGCACTTAAGGAGAACTTTTTTGAGCACAATGGGACCCTGTACCTCCAAAAACATGGGACCAGCATGGGAAGCACATTTGCTCCAAGCATAGCTGGTCTCTATGTTCACCATCTCGAGGAAACAAAAATACTAAGTACCAGCAACCCTTTCCGACAAAAGATCTTGACCTGGAAGAGGTACATTGATGATATCCTGATCATCTGGGATGGAGATGATAAGACCGCCCAGCAGTTCCTCACGTGGCTCAACTACCAAGACGAGTTCCTCAAATTCACCAGTGTCACTACCAAAACCAATCTGGTATTTTTGGATTTAAACATCTTTCCCAAAAACGGAAGACTGATGACAACGACACATTTCAAGAGCACATCTAAGAACTGTCTCTTGCTATATCAGAGCTTCCACCCAAGGCATCTGAGGGATAATCTACCCTACGGTCAGTTTCTGCGACTCCGTAGAAACTGCACGGAAGTCGCTAGTTTCAAAGCGCAGTCAAATGACCTAAGGAAGAAGTTACAACTGAGAAATTACCCACAGAGAACCATTGACCAAGCTTATAAAAGAGCGAGAAATAACTGCAGAGACAGCCTCCTGGAAGAAAAAGTGAAAACAGTGGAAGTACAGCGACCAATATGTGTTACAACATATAACACCAATTCCAACCAAGTAAGCAAGATCATCAACAAAAACTGGAAAATTCTGAACAGTGGAGGTCTCGACATTCCTAAACCCATGTTTTCACACAAAAGAGCACAGAGTGTCAGAGACATACTAGTACACACCAGACCTAAGGACAGTAAAGCAAACACCCAAATCAATCCCAACTTTGTACAAGGGCACTACCCGTGCGGCGGATGTAAGGTATGCTGCCTGACCAAAAAGAGCAAAAAACTAACCTTTAACAACGGGACCTCATGGGAACAAAGAGCCTTTACCAACTGCAACAGTTCGAACGTCGTCTATCTCATTACTTGCCCCTGCCATCTTGAATACATTGGCATGACAAGCAGGGCAGTGAAGTTGAGAATAGGCGAACATAAGAGCACCATTAAATGTAAAAAGGCGAGTACAAAATTAACAAACCACTTCCTGGAAAGTGGGCATAAACCTGAGGATATTACTTGGACGGTCATCGAACAGATTGACAACGAGAAACATCTACTAGAGAAAGAACAGAGATGGGTTTTTCGTGTCCAGTCAAACAAACAGGGATTGAACGATGAAATTCCGTGGGGTCAGCTATAAGCCTCGTACCACCCCACCCCACTGAGAGGCAGTTCATCCGTGGCCAGAGCAGATCCCCTGCGTCCTATTAGTGATCCACTGATAACACCCACCCTAGCATTCTACAACCCATTGCTCACATTTTGTTATACATTGGGGATTACAGGTCCCAACCCTGTGGTTTGAGGTACTCCGTCAAACAACCTACAAGATATCCGGACATGTATGCATCCCAAGAGGATCTAAAGCTTATCTAAGATAATGGTCCGGCAACGCCAGTAACCCCTGAGAAATTGAGGAAGCGTGTTACAACATTGTGATTCAGACAACATGTTCTTTCTGTAATATATGATCATATTGACCGTTGTCTTAATTATTTGAGGTAATATGGGTAATATAATTGTTCAGCCATGAGATTCATGCCTGAGGTATTCAGGAGCCGGTTTCATTATATTGCATTTCAGTTAACTTTTCCCTGTAATATAATTAGACATTGTTCGTTTTCTAAATAACATAGTATCAATGTAAGGAGTGAGGATAAGATATTTTGGAATCCTTAAAATATATCTTCATGGTCGATCACTTTTGTTTACCTAATTGACACGGAAGACAGACTTCCGTTTTCAGCACACGCTTGCTCCATTTCAGGGCGGCCATCTTGGGGTGAGCGTTCTAGTGTTTGCGGGTGATTCCCTACGCGACACCGGCGCGTAAGCAGAGCTCATAAGACCACTGAGCCGCAGACGCGATTAATCCTCGGAGCGGTACCTCGTGGTAGAAGTAAGCCTTAATGATATAGCGGTCACTGTGAGTATTTGACTTTGCCAAAAGTCGCTAAACACCTGGCTAATCAAGACGAGGGCTACATGACATGGGTGTATATTGACTAGTTTGCTAAGGGCGCGGTCTCTTTCTTTCAGGACGCCGCGGTGAATACCTACCGAGTACCAGCTCATGGGGCATATCTTTTGCGCAACAGCAGTATGTATTGCACATTACTTAATGATTGGGGTGTGCCCCTTTGGGTTTTTAGAAAGATCGTTTCTCAGATCACCACTGATATTGATCAAGTCAGGTTCCTCTATTTTTACCCTGCAGAGTTCCGTTGTATGTATTGAGTCGTGAGAGTGTGTGTATGTTGAAGATGAATACAGCCCTAATTACAAGGGGCTTCCCTATGTTCGGCCACAACAACGAGCATATAGGGGATGGCAGATTGCACTATCATTCGCGCCATAAAAAACAGCCTATATTACAAGGGGCGTGACAATGTTCATTATAAAACAAACATCTAGGGGATGGCGGATTGTACCATCATTCTGTCCATAAAGTCTTACGTGCATCATTTGTGGTATGGGCAATTGCAACTAAAAATGTGGGACCTGTGGCGCTAATAATAATGAGCATCCACAGACAGATTACAGTATCATTGTATAATTCTGTATGTTTCTCTCCCCCTTTTTTTCCTCCTTATTTTACAGAGACCACATACAGGTCGTTATTTTTGATACCTTTTGCTTACAGAGGGCCAGCTCATGCCCTGAAGCAGAAACTAGCAGTGGATTTTTACTACTGGTTTCTAGGACGACAGGCTTATTACATTTAGCAACTGAGCTTTGATCCAGTAGGGGCCATTAGAAGGTCCTGATGAGTAGGCAGTAGGGGACTGCCTACGAAACATGTAGACCAGGTTGTAGCGATTCGCTCTACCTCAAAACCCCCTTCTTAACGTCCCCAGCTAGGGAAGTGAATAAATAGTTTTTTTCCACTAGCCAGAGGATTTTTAACCTTTTTTATTTCCACACATGATTAGGTCCCTACACTTCACTGACATCACCCACACTTGCACAGTCACATAGTCCTGTCACCATACTAGTGCTCCCGCGTAGTCGGTCAGGTCGTAGCACGCCCCGCCCCGTAGAGGGACGGGAAGACCCCAATGATGAAGCATGACACTATTGGATTTTTTTAGTGTGTGAGGGGTATTTTAAAAAGCACACTGTGCTCTCATCTTTACCATCCTAAGAGAGAGCTCATTTATTAGTTTTTATCACCCACAGAAATTAATAAAAATAATAAAAATCACTACACTTTGATAGAATCTCTTTGTTTATACACTTCACTGACACTTGCCCAGCAGTTTGGGTCCCAGGGCCAGAGGGAGTAAGACAGCGAGAGAGGGAGACAGAGGGAGCTAGAGGGAGTAAGATAGCGAGAGGGAGCTAGAGAGAGTAAGAGAGAGGGAGGGAGCTAGAGGGGGTAAGACAGAGAGAGAGGGAGCTAGAGGGAGTAAGACAGCGAGAGAAGGAGTAAGACAGCGATAGAAGGAGCTAGACAGAGAGAGGGAGCTAGAGGGAGTAAGATAGAGAGAGGGAGCTAGAGCGAGCAAGACAGAGAGAGAGAGGGAGCTAGAGGGAGTAAGAGAGAGAGAGGGAGCTAGAGAGAGTAAGACAGAGAGGGAGACAGGGAACTAGAGGGAGCAAGACAGAGAGAGGGTGCTAGAGGGACAAAGACAGAGAGAGAGGGAGCTAAAGAGAGTAAGACAGAGAGAGAGGGAGCTAGACGGAGCAAGACAGAGAGAGAGAGGGAGCTAGAGGGAGTAAGACAGAGAGAGAGGGAGCTAGGGAGTAAAACAGAGAGAGGGAGCTAGGGAGTAAGACAGAGAGGGAGACAGAGGGAGCTAGAGGGAGTAAGACAGGAAGAGATGGAGCTAGACAGAGAGAGGGAGCTAGAGGGATTAAGATAGAGAGAGAGGGAGCTAGAGGGAGTAAGACAGGGAGAGGGAGCTAGAGGGAGTAAGAGAGAGGGAGCTAGAGGTAGTAAGACAGAGAGAGAGGGAGCTAGAGGGAGTAAGAGAGAGAGAGCTAGAGGGAGTAAGACAGAGAGAGAGGGGGCTAGAGGGAGTAAGACAGAGAGAGAGGGAGCAAGACAGAGAGAGGGAGCTAGAGGGAGTAAGATAGAGAGAGGGAGCTAGAGCGAGCAAGACAGAGAGAGAGGGAGCTAGAGGGAGTAAGAGAGAGGGAGCTAGAGGGAGTAAGAGAGAGGGAGCTAGAGGGAGTAAGACAGAGAAAGAGGGAGCTAGAGGGAGTAAGTCAGAGAGAGAGGGAGCTAGAGGGAGTAAGACAGAGAGGGAGACAGAGGGAGCTAGAGGGAGTAAGACAGGAAGAGTGGGAGCTAGACAGAGAGAGGGAGCTAGAGGGATTAAGATAGAGAAAGGGAGCTAGAGGGAGCAAGACAGGGAGAGGGAGCTAGAGGGAGTAAGAGAGAGAGAGAGAGAGGGAGCTAGACAGAGAGAGGGAGCTAGAGGGAGTAAGACAGAGAGAGAGGGAGCTAGAGGGAATAAGACAGAGAGAGGGAGCTAGAGGGAATAAGACAGAGAGAGGGAGCTAGAGGGAGTAAGACAGAGAGAGAGGGAGCTAGAGGGAGTAATACAGATAGAGGGAGACAGAGGGAGCTAGAGGGAGCAAGACAGAGAGAGGGAGCTAGACAGAGAGAGGGAGCTAGAGGGAGCAAGACAGAGAGAGGGAGCTAGACAGAGAAAGGGAGCTAGAGGGAGTAAGAGAAAGAGAGGGAACTAGAAGGAGCAAGACAGAGTGAGAGGGAGCTAGAGGGAGTAAGACAGAGAGAGGGGGAGCTAGAGGGAGTAAGACAGAGAGACAGGGAGCTAGAGGGAGTAAGACAGAGAGAGGGAGACATAGGGAGCTAGAGGGAGCAAGACAGAGAGAGGGAACTAGAGGGAGTAAGACGGAGAGAGAGGGAGCTAGAGGGAGTAAGACAGAGAGAGGGAGCTAGAGGGAATAAGACAGAGAGAGGGAGCTAGAGGGAGTAAGACAGAGAGAGAGGGAGCTAGAGGGAGTAAGACAGAGAGAGGGAGACAGAGGGAGCTAGAGGGAGCAACACAGAGAGAGGGAGCTAGACAGAGAGAGTGAGCTAGAGGGAGTAAGAGAAAAAGAGGGAACTAGAAGGAGCAAGACAGAGTGAGAGGGAGCTAGAGGAAGTAGGACACAGAGAGAGAGAGCTAGAGGGAGCAAGACAGAGAGAGAGGGGGCTAGAGGGAGTAAGAGAGAGAGAGGGAGCTAGAGGGAGTAATAGAGAGGGGGCTAGAGGGAGTAAGACAGAGAGAGAGGAAGCTAGAGGGAGTAAGACAGAGAGAGGGAGCTAGAGGGAGCAAGACAGAGAGAGAGAGGGAGCTAGAGGGAGTAAAACAAGAGAGAGAGGGAGCTAGAGGGAGTAAGACAGAGAGAGAGGGAACTAGAGGAAGTAAGAGAGAGAGGGAGCTAGAGGGAGTAAGAGAGAGAGAGCGGGAGCTAGAGGGAGTAAGACAGAGAGAGGGAGCTAGAGGGAGTAAGACAGAGAGGGAGCTAGAGGGAGTAAGACAGAGAGAGAGGGAGCTAGAGGGAGTAAGACAGAGACAGAGGGAGCTAGAGGGAGTAAGACAGAGAGAGAGAGGGAGCTAGAGGGAGTAAGACAGAGAGAGAGAGGGGGCTAGAAGGAGGGAGAGAGGGAGCTAGAGGGAGCAAGACAGAGAGGGAGCTAGAGGGAGTAAGACAGTGAGAGAGGGAGACAGAGGGAGCTAGATGGAGTAAGACAGAGAGAGGGAGCTAGAGAGAGCTAGACAGAGAGAGGGAGCTAGACAGAGAGAGGGAGTTAGAGGGAGTAAGACAGTACCTAGCGCCGTACATTTTGACAGAGGTGGTCCATGCGGTAAGTCATGAGGGGGTGACACCATGAGTTACCCGCACCGGGTGACACCAACCCCAGTGAGGCCACTGGCTTTAGCGGCAGGAAACTGTCGCTAAAACGGCAATAATGGGCTTGATAATATGCCCTTGTGAATTCCCATAGCAGCCCAGGTTAACACCAGAACCTGGGCTGCTATGGGAATTCACAAAGAAATATAATCAAGCCCATTATCGCCGCTTTAGCGGCAATTTCCTGCCGATAAAGCGGTGATAATTTTATCACCTGTTCTTGATAATATGGCCCCTGATTTTTAACCCCGGCACTAGTAACAGTCCACCACAGCATGGCGCCTTCTGGCTAATTTTGATATGAGCACTACAATAATGTTTACCAATTCAATCTACATTAAAATGACAATTCGCACCATCCCAAGCCAACCTTCTAGCATTGGGTGCCCTGGAATAATCTGAATTGTCACACTTATAGGAGATCGATGGTTAGTAGTTCCATTGGTACTGCTATTGGCAGCGTTGGCAGGGGCAGTGGGTAGTGCAGGCTGCAGTGGGCTCCCAAGAAGGGCCCTGACACTTTTTAACAAATTAAGCACTGGACGTTTCTGACTATAATGCACTCCCAAACACCATTTCTAAACCTCCCCTTCCTTCTTGGCCAATTCACCCAACTAACCGGCACATATAACCAATACTTCCAATAATAATTTACTACTTCGGCTTCTAATCTACCCCCAATTTTCTATCCCCACTCAAAACACTACTAAACTTATGAGTACTCGAGAGCACAAATTTAACACATTTCCCTCAAATAATCCAAGAGGAAAAAAGTAAGCACATATTAGGAACCTACTATCTATTTAACTCTAATGTTGGATTCCAAAGTAGCATGCTACTCGGTGCAAAGCGCTTGAACGCCTCTTCAGGGGTAGAGTACGCTATATAAATTCACTGTGTACAATTACAATTGCATTCTTCATGGCGGCCCATCATTGTGTCTTACTGATTCTCAGCACAATAAACAAGCCTTTTATTTCGGAGCCTGTGGTATAGCCAGGAGGTGGCGCTCTTTGAGTTTTTATCCGCCCCATAGAATGGAGGGACAGCATTAGGACGGGGGGGGGAATATGCATCCCTTCTGATCTTGGACCCACGCGAGGCTTGTCAGGAAATACTTTGCCCTGTTAGCAAAACACAGATTTGACGCTGTGCCGGGGGGAGCGTGCAGCAGATGTCAGGGCCCTTTAAACCAAACAAAGGACAGCAAAGAACAATATTAACACGCTGTGTGCGCCTTCTGGTGAAATCCGAACTTGCCTCAGACGGGGAGTCATTGCCAAGGGCTGCTGAAGCCTTGCAAACTCGCGCAGCCGGGATTCGACGGGTCCGCCTGGGAAGGAGCGCAGAACTTGTGAGAAAGTTCCAGGAAAAGTTGAATTTACGGAAAAGTTACACTTGAATTTTAGAAAGACGTTTTGGAGAAGGTTGCACTGGAATTTTAAAGGTTCTCCTTTTTCGGGGATTGTGTTGTCAATTCTCCCTTCTCTTTGTTTCGGAATTGCTGCCCATCCTGTCGCTGGTCGCCAGGTACGATGGCCGCGGGGGTTCGCGGCATTGCCGTGCGTGTTGGCACGCCATGTGTGCTCCTGGCCGCATTCCTGATGCTGGCATGTCAAGGTCAAGACTCAAAGGAGGGCAAAGGGGGGCCATCCTGCTACGGAGGCTTCGATCTGTACTTTATTTTGGACAAGTAAGTGGCTTCAGCTTTCTTATACTTACCTTTCATAGCTCCAAGAACAATGCTCCAGGTGGCTTTTAAGCGCTGTACAAAGAACTGTATCAATCAGATATCATGATAACGATTAAGAGAGCGAAGATGGTAATATTGGATTTATGTTATTGTGTGAGGGAGCAGTTGCCTGGGACAGGGCATTAGAGGTACTCTTCGTGCACTGGAACATTGCCAATCTGCACCCTGCCGGAACTCTGGCTGGCAGAGGGTGATACATGCATATGGCCTTGGCATAGCCCCTTCTGCACTGGAAGACCGTGGGTCTGAAAAGTTACACCTGACACAGGCTTACGCTGGCCCAGATTGCTGGCAGTGCCTATTCTTCACTGGAGCAGTGTGAGGCTGTGATGCTGCGACTGGCACAGGGCGACACTTGCAGAGCCTTGGTGGTGCCCTTCTTCACTGGGGCAGTGTGAAGCTGCAGGAACTCTGCTAAGCACACTCTTGTGTGGTACAGATAGGGGGCAGTGCCTATTTGTTTGAGAAGTGTAAGGTTGTGATTGCTGGGACTGGCACAGGGCTACACTGGCAGAGCCTTAGCGGTACCCTTCTTCACTGGGGCAGTGTGAGGCTGTGATCTTGCGACTGGCACAGGGCTACACTGGCAGAACCTTGGCGGTACCCTTTTTCACTGGGGCAGTGTGAGGTTGTGATTGCTGGGACTGGCACAGGGCTACACTGGCAGAGCCTGGCGGTGCCCTTCTTCACTGCAGCACTGCAAAGCAGTGGGAGCTATGATTGGCACAGAGCTACACTGGCATAAAGCCATAGCGATGTTCTTCTCCACTGGAGCAGTGACAAGCTGCGAGAGCTAGGATTGGTTCAGGGTTATGTAGGCACCGTGCACTATCTATGTCTTTTCTTTACAAAGCAGTGTGAGGCAGCAGGAGCTCTCATTGGCACAGGACCACACTGGCACAGCGCGCGGCGCTTTGACTAGAGAAGTGTGATGCTCTGAGAGCTACGTGGGTGCAGATGGTTGGCAGTGCCTCCTCTTCACTGGAGCAGTGTGAAGGTTTGGGAGCTGTAATTGATGCAGGATTTATAAAATATACAGGGCACTGGCAAAGCCTTTCCTACAGCAACCAGTGGCACGGGGTTACACAGGACAGGAACAGAGCGCCGCGGTTTCTCGTCGGCAATCGAGCAGTGTGAGGCTCTAGGCGCTGTGCCTGGCACAGGGTTAGATGAGAACGGTGAATTAGCAGTGTCTATACTGGGTGCTCGAGAGAAGCTGGATGACGTCGGACTACTGCACTGCACTGCTTTGCTGGCTAAAGAGTTCTTGGAGCGCACCCAGCCTCCAGCACCGATGAGGCTGAATGGGAGTGAGTTTACCAGACAAAAGGTTTTCTAGGTACGCGCCGGCAGTGCACTGCAGCAGTGAGAGGCAAGCTGTGGAACCCCTTCCTGAAAGTTTGAGGCACCGAGCTCTGTGGTCTGTGGCAGTGAGAGCAACCGGAACGCAGCCTGCTACAGGGTTAAGTGGGCACATGGCACCAGTGTTAGTACGCGGGCGCTGCATGCCATAGGTTGCCTGGATACAGAGTGCAGTGCAGTGCACGGCGTCAGAAGGACGCGGACAGGCACGTATCTGATTGGATGCAGAGTTCTGGCAGTGCTCCTGGCGCACTGGAGCAGTGCACGGCGTCAGAAAGACACCGACAGGCACGTGGCTGATTGGATGCAGAGCTCTGGCAGTGCCCCTGGCGCACTGGAGCAGTGCACGGCGTCAGAAGGACACCGACAGGCACGTGGCTGATTGGATGCAGAGCTCTGGCAGTGCCCCTGGCGCACTGGAGCAGTGCACGGTGTCAGAAGGATGCTGACAGGCACATAGATGATTGGATGCAGAGCTCTGGCAGCGCTCCTGGCGCACTAGAGGCAGTGCACGGTGTCAGAAGGACACTGACAGGCACAAAGCTGATTAGATGCAGAGCTCTGGCAGCGCCCCTGGCGCACTGGAGCAGCGTGCGGGCTTCGGGGGACAGTCTCTGTGTCGCATGGGTGTCCAGCTTCAGAAGTGCCACTGGACCGCTGGAGCAGTGCGAGGTCTTCTGAGGGTTGCCTCTCGCCGTGCTAGTGGTACACTCTTAGGTGGCAAGGGCTCTGGTGGCATAGGGTACACAGGACTTTAAGTGCCCCTGGTGCACTGGAGCAGTGAAAGGCTCTGCCAGGCGCCGCGTTTGTTAGGTGTTGGGCTTTAGCAGCGCCCGTCATGCACCGAGGCAGTAATAGATCGCAGGAGCTCTGTTATACTTCAGTGTTGATAGTAGCAGGGCTTAAGCAGTGACCCCCGATGCACTGCTGCAGCGAGAGGCAGAATGAGTGAATGACCTCTCCCAGACGAGAAGAGATAACGATCATACGTTTATACCGCGCTTTAGCAGTGCACTGGTGCCCGGGGGGGGGGAGGGGGGTATGGGTGGGCTGGGTATACCGTGCCCCTGGTATAATACATTAGTGAGCGACTGAATAAGAAGGGATATGATAGATGCAGTGCTTTAACAGTGCCCCAAGAGCACTGTAGCGGTGAGATGTTAAATGATCGCTACCACACAAAGGGTTTGATAGACAGAGAGCTTTAGCAGTGCCCCTGCTGCACTGGAGCAGTGAGAGGCTGAACGCTCTGCCAGGTGTATGATTTGATAGTTTAAACACTTTACCAGTGCCCCTTGGCAGAATGATCTCTGGCAGATGTAGGGTTTGAGAGACGCAGAACACAAGCAATGCCCCTGGTGCACTGCAGTAGTTAAACGCAGCACACCCCGAGTGTCCCTGGTGCAATCACCGTAGCAGTGAACGGGTTCTACCAGTGCTTATTTTGAGCTGGTGCTTTCTGGTGCTCAGCACTGGCACCCAATCCTCGGCACCAGTGCTTATAGCACCCTTTAAGGACACACTTATTTAGACCGCATGTGATTTTCCCCACGCTGAGACTCGAACCAGGTTCTCCAGCTCCGAAATCGGCAGCTCTACAAATTAGGCCAAGTCCTCCCCAGGTTAATAAGTGCAGGAGGCAGTTTGCACCAGCACCTTTCTCCTGTTAGCGCTGTCTCCTGAGGAGGGGGGGGCGGGGGCGAATGAGGTCTGCCAGACAAAGGCTGCAATGAAGCAATTATAAAGATTTAAAGAGGTCTATCTGTGTTCCCGGTGCACTGCAGCAATGAGGGCTCAGTGAGCCCTATCAGTGGGGTAGATACAGAGCTCTGGCAGTGCCCCAGTGGCCTGGAGCAGTGAAAGGCTACATGAGGTCTGTCAGATGTGGAGTTGAGAATACAGAGCTCTAGCAGTGCCCAGTGCCCTGGAGCATTGAGAGGCTCCATGAGCTCTGTCAGACAAGGAGTTTATAGGTACAGAGCTCTGGCAGTGCCCCAGTGCCCTGGGGCAGTGAGAGGCCCCATGAGCTCTGTCAGATGTGGAGTTGATAGTTATAGAGCTCTAGAAATGCCCCAGGGCCCTGGAGGAGTAAGTGATCCAAGAGTTCTGTCAGACATGGAGTTTATAGGTGCGGAGCTCTAGCAGTGCCCCCCCTAGTGCCCTAGAGCAGTCAGAGGCCCCACAAGCTCTATAAGATGTGGAGTTTATATGTATAGAGCTCCAGCAGTGCCCCAGTGCCCTGGGGCAGTGAGAGGCCCCATGAGCTCTGTCAGATGTGGAGTTTATAGGTATAGAGCTCTAGAAATGCCCCAGGGCCCTGGAAGAGTAAGTGATCCATGAGTTCTGTCAGACATGGAGTTTATAGGTGCGGAGCTCTAGCAGTGCTCAGTGCCCTGGAGCAGTGAGTGGCTCCATGTGCTCTATAAGATGTGGAGTTTATAGGTATAGAGCACTAGCAGTGCCCGCACCCCCAGTGCCCTGGAGCAGTGAGTGGCTCCAAGAGCTCTGTCAGACATGGAGTTTATAGATACAGAGCTCTAGCAGTGTCCAGTGCTTTGGAGCAGTGAGAGGCTCCATGAGCTCTGTCAGACGTGGAGTTTATGGATACAGAGGTTTAGCAGTGCCCGGTGCTCTGGAGCAGTGAGTGGCTCCATGTGCTCTGTCAGACATGGAGTTTATAGATACAGAGCTCTAGCAGTGCACAGTGCCCTGGAGCAGTGAGAGGCTCCATGAGCTCTGTCAGACGTGGAGTTTATGGATACAGAGGTTTAGCAGTGCCCAGTGCTCTGAAGCAGTGAAAGGCTCCATGAGCTCTGTCAGGCGTGGAGTTTATAGATGCAGTGCTCTAGCAGTGCCCAGTGCCCTGGAGCAGTGAGAGGCTCCATGAGCTCTGTCAAACATGGAGTTTATAGATACAGAGCTCTGGCAGTGGCCACGTGCTCCGGAGCAGTGAGAGGCTCCATGAGCTCTGTCAGACTTGGAGTTTATAGATACAGAGGTTTAGGAGTGCCCAGTGCTCAGGAGCAGTGAGAAGCTCCATGAGCTCTGTCAGACGTGGAGTTTATAGATACAGAGGTTTAGCAGTGCCCAGTGCTCTGGAGCAGTGAGAGGCTCCAAGAGCTCTGTCAGACGTGGAGTTTATAGACACAGAGCTCTAGCAGTGCCCAGTGCTCTGGAGCAGTGAGAGGCTCCATGAGCTCTGTCAGTCTTTGAGTTTATAGATACAGAGGTTTAGCGGTGCCCGGTTCTCTGGAGCAGTGAGAGGCTCCATGAGCTCTGTCACACGTGGAGTTTATAGATACAGAGGTTTAGCCGTGCCTTGGAGCATTGAGAGGCTTCATGAGCTCTGTCAGACAAGGAGTTTATAGATACAGATCTCTGGCAGTGGCCACGTGCTCCGGAGCAGTGAGAGGCTCCATGAGCTCTGTCAGACGTGGAGTTTATAGATACAGAGGTTTAGCAGTGCCCAGTGCTCTGGAGCAGTGAGAGGCTCCATGAGCTCTGTCAGGCGTGGAGTTTATAGATGCAGTGCTCTAGCAGTGCCCAGTGCCCTGGAGCAGTGAGAGGCTCCATGAGCTCTGTCAAACATGGAGTTTATAGATACAGAGTTCTGGCAGTGGCCACGTGCTCCGGAGCAGTGAGAGGCTCCATGAGCTCTGTCAGACGTGGAGTTTATAGATACAGAGGTTTAGCAGTGCCCAGTGCTCTGGAGCAGTGAGAGGCTCCATGAGCTCTGTCAGGCGTGGAGTTTATAGATGCAGTGCTCTAGCAGTGCCCAGTGCCCTGGAGCAGTGAGAGGCTCCATGAGCTCTGTCAAACATGGAGTTTATAGATACAGAGTTCTGGCAGTGGCCACGTGCTCCGGAGCAGTGAGAGGCTCCATGAGCTCTGTCAGACGTGGAGTTTATAGATACAGAGGTTTAGGAGTGCCCAGTGCTCTGGAGCAGTGAGAAGCTCCATGAGCTCTGTCAGACGCGGAGTTTATAGATACAGAGGTTTAGCAGTGCTCAGTGCCCTGGAGCAGTGAGAGGCTCCATGTGCTCTGTCAGACATGGAGTTTATAGATACAGAACTCTAGCAGTGCCTTGGAGCAGTGAGAGGCCCCATGAGCTCTGTCAGAGGTGGAGTTTATAGATACAGAGCTCTGGCAGTGCCTTGGAGCAGCGAGAGGCTCCATGAGCTCTATAAGATGTGGAGTTTATAGGTATAGAGCTCTAGCAGTGCCCCCCCCCCCCAGTGCCCTGGAGCAGTGAGTGGCCCCATGAGCTCTGTCAGACATGGAATTTATAGGTGCAGATCTCTAGCAGTGCCCCCCCTAGTGCCCTAGAGCAGTCAGAGGCCCCACAAGCTCTATAAGATGTGGAGTTTATATGTATAGAGCTCCAGCAGTGCCCCAGTGCCCTGGGGCAGTGAGAAACCCCATGAGCTCTGTCAGATGTGGAGTTTATAGGTATAGAGCTCTAGAAATGCCCCAGGGCCCTGGAAGAGTAAGTGATCCATGAGTTCTGTCAGACATGGAGTTTATAGGTGCGGAGCTCTAGCAGTGCTCAGTGCCCTGGAGCAGTGAGTGGCTCCATGTGCTCTGTCAGACATGGAGTTTATAGATACAGAGCTCTAGCAGTGCACAGTGCCCTGGAGCAGTGAGAGGCTCCATGAGCTCTGTCAGACGTGGAGTTTATAGATACAGATCTCTGGCAGTGGCCACGTGCTCCGGAGCAGTGAGAGGCTCCATGAGCTCTGTCAGACGTGGAGTTTATAGATACAGAGGTTTAGCAGTGCCCAGTGCTCTGGAGCAGTGAGAGGCTCCATGAGCTCTGTCAGACGTGGAGTTTATGGATACAGAGGTTTAGCAGTGCCCAGTGCTCTGAAGCAGTGAGAGGCTCCATGAGCTCTGTCAGGCGTGGAGTTTATAGATGCAGTGCTCTAGCAGTGCCCAGTGCCCTGGAGCAGTGAGAGGCTCCATGAGCTCTGTCAAACATGGAGTTTATAGATACAGAGCTCTGGCAGTGGCCACGTGCTCCGGAGCAGTGAGAGGCTCCATGAGCTCTGTCAGACGTGGAGTTTATAGATACAGAGGTTTAGGAGTGCCCAGTGCTCTGGAGCAGTGAGAAGCTCCATGAGCTCTGTCAGACGTGGAGTTTATAGATACAGAGGTTTAGCAGTGCCCAGTGCTCTGGAGCAGTGAGAGGCTCCATGAGCTCTGTCAGACGTGGAGTTTATAGATACAGAGCTCTAGCAGTGCCCAGTGCTCTGGAGCAGTGAGAGGCTCCATGAGCTCTGTCAGATGTTGAGTTTATAGATACAGAGCTCTGGCAGTGGCCATGTGCTCTGGAGCAGTGAGAGGCTCCATGAGCTCTGTCAGTCTTTGAGTTTATAGATACAGAGGTTTAGCAGTGCCCGGTTCTCTGGAGCAGTGAGAGGCTCCATGAGCTCTGTCACACGTGGAGTTTATAGATACAGAGGTTTAGCAGTGCCCAGTGCTCTGGAGCAGTGAGAGGCTCCATGAGCTCTGTCAGACGTGGAGTTTATAGATACAGAGGTTTAGCAGTGCCCAGTGCACTGGAGCAGTGAGAGGCTCCATGAGCTCTGTCAGACATGGAGTTTATAGATACAGAGCTCTGGCCGTGCCTTGGAGCATTGAGAGGCTTCATGAGCTCTGTCAGACAAGGAGTTTATAGGTACAGAGCTCTGGCAGTGCCCCAGTGCCCTGGAGCAGTGAGAGGCTCCATGAGCTCTATAAGATGTGGAGTTTATAGGTATAGAGCCCTAGCAGTGCCCAGTGACCTGGAGCAGTGAGAGGCTCCATGAGCTCTGTCAGATGTGGAGTTGATAGTTATAGAGCTCTAGAAATGCCCCAGGGCCCTGGAGGAGTAAGTGATCCATGAGTTCTGTCAGACATGGAGTTTATAGGTGCAGAGCTCTAGCAGTGCTCAGTGCCCTGGAGCAGTGAGAGGCTCCATGTGCTCTGTCCGACATGGAGTTTATAGATACAGAACTCTGGCAGTGCCTTGGAGCAGTGAGAGGCCCCATGAGCTCTGTCAGACGTGGAGTTTATAGATACAGAGCTCTGGCAGTGCCTTGGAGCAGCGAGAGGCTCCATGAGCTCTATAAGATGTGGAGTTTATAGGTATAGAGCTCTAACAGTGCCCCCCCCCAGTGCCCTGGAGTAGTGAGTGGCCTCATGAGCTCTGTCAGACATGGAGTTTATAGGTGCGGAGCTCTAGCAGTGCACAGTGCCCTGGAGCAGTGAGAGGCTCCTTGAGCTCTATAAGATGTGGAGTTTATATGTATAGAGCTCCAGCAGTGCCCCAGTGCCCTGGGGCAGTGAGAGGCCCCATGAGCTCTGTCAGATGTGGAGTTTATAGGTATAGAGCTCTAGAAATGCCCCAGGGCCCTGGAAGAGTAAGTGATCCATGAGTTCTGTCAGACATGGAGTTTATAGGTGCGGAGCTCTAGCAGTGCTCAGTGCCCTGGAGCAGTGAGTGGCTCCATGTGCTCTGTCAGACATGGAGTTTATAGATACAGAGCTCTAGCAGTGCACAGTGCCCTGGAGCAGTGAGAGGCTCCATGAGCTCTGTCAGACGTGGAGTTTAAGGATACAGAGGTTTAGCAGTGCCCAGTGCGCTGAAGCAGTGAAAGACTCCATGAGCTCTGTCAGGCGTGGAGTTTATAGATGCAGTGCTCTAGCAGTGCCCAGTGCCCTGGAGCAGTGAGAGGCTCCATGAGCTCTGTCAAACATGGAGTTTATAGATACAGAGCTCTGGCAGTGGCCACGTGCTCCGGAGCAGTGAGAGGCTCCATGAGCTCTGGCAGACTTGGAGTTTATAGGTGCAGTGCTCTAGCAGTGCCCAGTGCTCTGAAGCAGTGAGAGGCTCCATGAGCTCTGTCAGGCGTGGAGTTTATAGATGCAGTGCTCTAGCAGTGCCCAGTGCCCTGGAGCAGTGAGAGGCTCCATGAGCTCTGTCAAACATGGAGTTTATAGATACAGAGCTCTGGCAGTGGCCACGTGCTCCGGAGCAGTGAGAGGCTCCATGAGCTCTGGCAGACTTGGAGTTTATAGATACAGAGGTTTAGGAGTGCCCAGTGCTCAGGAGCAGTGAGAAGCTCCATGAGCTCTGTCAGACGTGGAGTTTATAGATACAGAGGTTTAGCAGTGCCCAGTGCTCTGGAGCAGTGAGAGGCTCCAAGAGCTCTGTTTGACGTGGAGTTTATAGACACAGAGCTCTAGCAGTGCCCAGTGCTCTGGAGCAGTGAGAGGCTCCATGAGCTCTGTCAGATGTTGAGTTTATAGATACAGAGCTCTGGCAGTGGCCATGTGCTCTGGAGCAGTGAGAGGCTCCATGAGCTCTGTCAGACATGGAGTTTATAGATACAGAGCTCTGGCCGTGCCTTGGAGCATTGAGAGGCTTCATGAGCTCTGTCAGACAAGGAGTTTATAGGTACAGAGCTCTGGCAGTGCCCCAGTGCCCTGGAGCAGTGAGAGGCTCCATGAGCTCTATAAGATGTGGAGTTTATAGGTATAGAGCCCTAGCAGTGCCCAGTGACCTGGAGCAGTGAGAGGCTCCATGAGCTCTGGCAGACTTGGAGTTTATAGATACAGAGGTTTAGGAGTGCCCAGTGCTCAGGAGCAGTGAGAAGCTCCATGAGCTCTGTCAGACGTGGAGTTTATAGATACAGAGGTTTAGCAGTGCCCAGTGCACTGGAGCAGTGAGAGGCTCCATGAGCTCTGTCAGACATGGAGTTTATAGATACAGAGCTCTGGCCGTGCCTTGGAGCATTGAGAGGCTTCATGAGCTCTGTCAGACAAGGAGTTTATAGGTACAGAGCTCTGGCAGTGCCCCAGTGCCCTGGAGCAGTGAGAGGCTCCATGAGCTCTATAAGACGTGGAGTTTATAGGTATAGAGCCCTAGCAGTGCCCAGTGCCCTGGAGCAGTGAGAGGCTCCATGAGCTCTGTCAGATGTGGAGTTGATAGTTATAGAGCTCTAGAAATGCCCCAGGGCCCTGGAGGAGTAAGTGATCCATGAGTTCTGTCAGACATGGAGTTTATAGATACAGAGCTCTGGCAGTGCCTTGGAGCAGCGAGAGGCTCCATGAGCTCTATAAGATGTGGAGTTTATAGGTATAGAGCTCTAACAGTGCCCCCCCCCCAGTGCCCTGGAGCAGTGAGTGGCCCCATGAGCTCTGTCAGACATGGAGTTTATAGGTGCGGAGCTCTAGCAGTGCCCCCCCCTAGTGCCCTAGAGCAGTCAGAGGCCCCACAAGCTCTATAAGATGTGGAGTTTATAGGTATAGAGCCCTAGCAGTGCCCAGTGACCTGGAGCAGTGAGAGGCTCCATGAGCTCTGTCAGATGTGGAGTTGATAGTTATAGAGCTCTAGAAATGCCCCAGGGCCCTGGAAGAGTAAGTGATCCATGAGTTCTGTCAGACATGGAGTTTATAGGTGCAGAGCTCTAGCAGTGCTCAGTGCCCTGGAGAAGTGAGTGGCTCCATGTGCTCTGTCAGACATGGAGTTTATAGATACAGAACTCTGGCAGTGCCTTGGAGCAGTGAGAGGCCCCATGAGCTCTGTCAGATGTGGAGTTTATAGGTACAGAGCTCTAGCAGTGTCCAGTGCCTTGGAGCAGTGAGTGGCTCCATGAGCTCTATCGGACATGGAGTTTATAGATACAGAGCTCTAGCAGTGCACAGTGCCCTGGAGCAGTGGGAGGCTCCATGAGCTCTGTCAAACATGGAGTTTATAGATACAGAGCTCTGGCAGTGCCCCAGTGCTCTGGAGCAGCGAGAGGCTCCGTGAGCTTTGTCAGACGTGGAGTTTTATAGATGCAGTGCTCTAGCAGTGCCCAGGGCCCTGGAGCAGCGAGAGGCTCCATGAGCTTTGTCAGGCGTGGAGTTTTATAGATGCAGTGCTCTAGCAGTGCCCAGGGCCCTGGAGCAGCGAGAGGCTCCATGAGCTTTGTCAGACGTGGAGTTTTATAGATGCAGTGCTCTAGCAGTGCCCAGGGCCCTGGAGCAGCGAGAGGCTCCATGAGCTTTGTCAGACGTGGAGTTTTATAGATGCAGTGCTCTAGCAGTGCCCAGGGCCCTGGAGCAGCGAGAGGCTCCATGAGCTTTGTCAGGCGTGGAGTTTTATAGATGCAGTGCTCTAGCAGTGCCCAGGGCCCTGGAGCAGCGAGAGGCTCCATGAGCTTTGTCAGACGTGGAGTTTTATAGATGCAGTGCTCTAGCAGTGCCCAGGGCCCTGGAGCAGCGAGAGGCTCCATGAGCTTTGTCAGACGTGGAGTTTTATAGTTGCAGAGCTCTAGCAGTGCCCTGGAGCAGTGATAGTCTCCATGAGCTATGCAACAAATATGATTGGAAAGTCCTGAGCTCTAGGAGGACCCCTGGTACAGTGCAGTAGTGAGAGGTTCCTTGCGCTCTGCAGGTGCATGTTTTGATGGATTCAGAGCCTTAGCAATTCCTCTGGTGTACTGGTGCAGTTAGAGGCTGTGGAGCTCTTCCATACACAGGGACTGACATAAAGTGATCCTCAGCAATACACCTGTTGCCTTGCTGCCCTGAGAGACCAGTGGGTAGTAGAAGATACAGTGTTTGATAGACCTATAGCACTGCCCTGAGAAAGTGAGAGACTGCTGGACCTCCGCCAGACAGAGGGTTTGTTATACATAGAGTTTTAGCAGTGTTCCTTGCATACTGCAGCAATGGGAGCCTGGATGTGCAGTGGCAGATTCAGGGTTTCATAGATACAGAGCTCTAGCAGTGCCCAACCCGCCCTGCTGGCTCCGCCCACCCTCGTCATCAGCCTATTTAGGCTCCGCCCCTTTTTTGCCGAGTGTACTCGAGCAGCCCTGTGGCAGAGGGCTTGCTCGTGGGGGGCACTTGACATTTATTTTAAAACTTACCTGCTTCCTCTGCTGACTGCAAGCAGCCCTGCTCCTTCTCAGTCCCGCTGACTACGAGCGGTGGACGCCTATCTCTTTTTAAAAAACCCTTCCCAACCCGCCCTGCTGGCTCCGCCCACCCTCGTCATCAGCCTATTTAAACGTCCCCCATGCGTCAGCGCAGCGGACGAGCGCAGCGGGCGCGCCAGAGGCGCGCCGGAGTTAAGCCCGTCTGCGCCCGTCCGCGGCCGGACGGGCCCAGGGGCCAGGGACGCTGCCTCTGCCATCTCTTATTCCCGCTCCACTCTAATGAGTCTACAAACCATTGCTTGCCCTCTACCTCCCTCTACCTGGACCAGGATCTCCTTATTGGGGATCCCAGGTCACTCTTCCCCTTTGCTGGGGCCGTCGTCATCTTTCATCCTTCCTGTCCCTGCCGAGTCGCAGCTCCGGGTATTATACCTCAACACTCGCTCCATGGTCAGGCATCAAGCCGATATTTTCCATCTTCTTATGACAGAGAAGCCAGATGTCCTTTTACTATCTGAGACCTGGCTCACTGACGACTCCCTCCCCGACATCCTTGCTGCACTACCTCCTGACTACTTTCTGCTGAATACCAACCGACCTGGAGGCCGCTCCGGTGGAGGGGTGGCAGCGGTAATACGGAAGAATCTTAAGATCATTGCCTCTGCCAATATGACCCTCCCCGATGTGGATAACCTGGTCCTCCGTCTTGGGACCGAGGTAGGCGCTGTCACCCTTATGGTACTTTACCGTCCCCCCCACCCCATGCCTTCCTTCCCCTCCTCCTTTATTGAACAGTTAACCAATCTTGCCACCTCTTCCCCCCGTACTATCATTGTCGGGGATTTCAATTACTGGTTCCAGAATGAGGATGCCGGCCCCCATGCCACCGAACTGTTCGAGGCCCTCTCGAGCTTGGATTTTACACAACTAGTCAGGTCTGCCACTCATAGCGGTGGCCATATCCTTGACCACATCTGGGCTCACGGGGTCAAGTCCTCCTGCCCATTCTTAACACCTTGTGTGTGGTCCGATCACTTCTTAATTTACACCACCTTTTCGGCCGTTGGCCAGATCAGGACCCCACTGCAGGAGGGCGGTACCGCACGCAAGTGGAGAGCCGCCGACTTCTCCAAACTCTTATCTCATCTCTCTCTCACCCGTCCCTTGTTCCCCACAGACTCAAGCACTGACGAGCTTCAGGGGCAAGTTTCTGACTGGCTCACTATAGCCAGCGATACTTTCGCACCTTTAACCAAGTGTCCCCGATCCCGACACTGTCATTCCCATAAATGGTTTACCCCTCACCTTAAGACTTTGCAGTTAGAACTCCGCCGACTCGAGCGCAGGTGGAGGAGAGACTACTGCTTACCTAGCAGAAGTGCATATGTGGCTGCGCGGAACGAGTATAAAACAGCCATTTCCGCCGCCAAAAAAGCTTATGCCTCAGACAAAATTTTATCTGCCCCCTGCAAGTCTAAGGAGATTTTTAAAATCCTCAACGAATTTACCTCCGATCCTAGGACACTTCCGACTCAGGCCCCCACACAAGAATCATGTAACGCGCTGAGCACTTTCTTTGTCCAAAAAATTTGCCTCGATCAAAGATACCATTCCGACTACCCCCCCTGGCGCCGGCCCCGCTTCTCCCCCCCATAATGCTCTTTCTTTTACACTTTTCCCTCCCTTAGATCCTACCGCTTTGGCCACACTGGCCACCCGCGTTAAATCTGGATCCCCAGACGACTGTTGTCCCCCCACCATATTACGAAATATCTGCCACTCTTTACCTGATTGTATCCTTCCCCTACTGAATTCTTCTCTGTCGTCCGGTACGGTACCCCGCTCCTTCAAGGAGGCCGTGTTGGTGCCTCTACTGAAGAAGCCTGGGGCTGATACCGCCGTCCCGGCGAATTACCGCCCCATCTCTCTCCTGCCTTTTTTCTCCAAAATTTTGGAAGCCCATGTCACCACCTGCCTCTCACAGTTTATTGAGAACTCCACCTTTCTTGAGACTAACCAGGCCGGCTTCAGACCCGGCCACTCTACGGAGACTGTCATCTTGGCTGTGCCGGATGCCCTGAGAGACGGTGCTGACAAGGGTACCCCCCAGGCCCTGGTTTTATTAGATCTGTCGGCTGCCTTCGACACGGTGGACCACAACATCCTTCTCCACCGTGTCGAGCAAGCTGGCATCCAGGGCCTGGCGTTGGCATGGGTCAAATCCTTCCTGACCGGGAGGTCTCAGACCCTTAGCCTGGGCACTTTTAGAGCTCCTCGGGAGCACTTGCCCTGCGGGGTCCCTCAGGGCTCCTCTCTGTCCCCCCTTCTTTTCAATCTTTATCTTCGACCCCTTCTCTTTTCCTTGAGGCAGTGGGACGTCACCGTTTTCAATTACGCGGACGACCTGCAACTCATCTTCCCTCTTGATTCCCCCTCTGCTATTCCCAACTTTCAGGCAGTTATGTCCCACATCCTATCGTGGATGTGCCAAAATCAGCTTAAGCTGAATCCCGGAAAGACGGAGCTTCTTCTCCCTGGCAAGAGCTCTACCCACTGGGGTCCGCATTTTTGGCCGGCAGAACTTGGCCTTCCCCCCACCCCTGTGGCCTCGGTAAAAAGCCTAGGGATCACTATTGACTCCGGTCTCTCCCTCGGGCCCCAGGTGGGGACAGTTGTCTCCTCCTGCATGTTCCAGCTGCGCAGGATCAGGAAGGTGGCTTATTTCCTCACTCCTGAAGCTCTCCTGCAAGTAATCATGGCCCTTGTCCTCTCCCGCTTAGATTTTTCGAATGCTATCTATCATGGTCTGCCCAAAACATCTCTCTGCAGACTACAATTCGTTCAGAATCAAGCGGCGAGAGTGGCCTTTGGGATTCCGAAATGGCAATCCGCCAAACCCCTCCTTCTAAAACTGCACTGGCTCCCCGTCATCTCGAGGGCAGCCTTTAAGATCGGCTGCCTCACCTTTAAATCCTTATCTGGTTCCTGTCCTGTTTTTTTGAAATCTCTCATCAGGACCTACAGCCCCTCTCGGAACCTGAGATCCTCTCATCTGCACCTCTTACTCACTCCCCCTGTCAAACTCTGCAGATCCGGAGGCCGGAGATTTGCATTTCTGGCCCCCAAACTCTGGAATTCCTTCCCCCTCTCTCTTAAAACCTCCAATTCCCTTACCCTCTTCCGTAAATCCCTAAAAACTTGGCTCTTCCCTCAATCTGGCTAAACCCTCCCAGTCCCCCAGTTGTCTGCCAGCGCCAGGAAACCCATGGTGTCAGCGCGCTTTATAAATTCCCCTTACAATACAATACAATACAATACATTAGAGAGAGGCCACATGACATCTGCCAGGGTACACCAGATGTGCTTAAAAAGTAGCGGCCTCATTTACAAGCCCATAGCGCCACCAGTGCATCACTTTTTTTCACACAGCGCAATGGGCTTGCTCATATTTACAAGGCCACGTTAAGTCACCCAGCATGACTTTTCATGGCCTTGTAAATATGGGCCCCTTTCAGGCATTACTCTGTGTGAAAAGGGTGTTGTTGTAGGTTTTCCCACGCAACATCCATGGAACCTGACACATTCCCAGATTTACAATGTATGGTAAAGCTGGTAATGCATCAGAATCCAATGCATCCCCAGGGGAGGAGTAAGAGGAGCGCAAAAAGATGTGTCCTCTTTCTATGCCTGGTTCATTCTGAATTAGAAAAAAAAACACTTACCTTCGAAATGCCAGCCACCGCCTCTCCTGCATCCTCTTCCTTCTTCCTTTCTCCAGTCACCCGGCAGCAGGAAGCGTTCAGGCACACAGGCTCCCCTGAGCCAATCACAATGCTTCAATGCAGCGTTGTGATTGGTCTGAGCGCCATGGTTTGGTGCTCAGACAGGAACAGGGAGTCTGTACATGTTCCCCACCAGGCTGTGCATTACAGCCTGGTGGGGGGACATGCAAAGTGCGCATGAACAGTTTGGCCGGCCCAAAGCCGGCCGGCCAAATAGTTCATGCACACTTAGGGAGTGGAAACCACTCCTCACCTCCTCTGGCCAGCCCAGCCCCGCCCCAAATGTAAGTGCATATATACCTTCTTAATTATGAGCAATCTCTGCACCTTTCCATGCTTCCCGCTGGTGTTGTAAGTCCACTTAGCATAGGATTGGTCTCTTTAATAAATATTTCTATTAGTGTAGGCAGAGATTAATTTATTAGGACAACTCCTAATGAGAGCAACAATGGGAGAACAGTACGGGCCTTATTTAGCCTTTGGAGGTTGGAATACTGTGTCACAAATGTGACCAATATCCCTTTTGCCTTATTACAAGTGCATAATATCCTATGTCATCTGTGATACAGATGGTATATCCAGGGCCCGCTTTAGTGCAGCTGGTGCTTGGTGCCCCCCATAATGACCTCCTTCTACACAAATTCCCTCACTACCACTCTCCAAGAGTGCCTCTCACCTATCCATAGCCCATCTCTGGCACACATTTTATTTTTTTTAAGTGCTACTCATAGTTCACTCACACTCAGTTTCGTGATCTGCATGGTGCACATTCTTTGCAGCAGGCACACTATCCCTTTGCACTACTTTATGATGAGTAAAAACCGCCAGTAGGCAAAATTCCAATCTTTCACCAGCAGTAACATTAATCATCAGCGTTACCGTGACATTTTTATTTTTGTTTGATAACTGCTGGGCAAACAAGGTAGTTCACATGTTTTTTAAACCCATACTTTTTTTTTTAAACACACCGCCCCACCAAAGTTAGCAGCAGGTGCGGCTGTACCGGTGGCACTGCACTAAAACCGACCCTGGATATATACGTCAAGTTTGTGTGAAACTGAATATCCATCACAACTGTGATGGAATACCCTGTCTGGCAAACTCTAAATCGAGCCCTAAGAGATTAACTGCATCCAGGGCTTCTCATCATCAGTATGCTTTTATGATTGATAGGGACATTTTCTTGCAGTTTTATGTAGCGCAAGCTCGCGCCAACGGCATTTGAACGCCTTACATAAGCACCAGTTGCCTCACACATGGACACATTCATTTTTTTTAGACACAGGGGGCCCGATTCACAGAATGAATTTAAGACTCAATCCTAAACTTACTACTTTTATTGTGTTATAATTTTTTATTGACATTTTTAGAAAATTACATCATAAGTACAATAAAGTTAATAATAACTTACAATTTGAATATGAATAAATATACAAAATATATGGAAAAGAAAAAAATGCATATATGACAATTACTAAGCACCAATAAATAACACTTACAACTATAAAGATAAATAGGAAGGTATACAGTTGAATTAATATGGTGTGAGAGACGTTAAATATTTAAATAATGCAAGCAACATATATAAGAATTATAAAAGTCTTAAAGAATGAATCATATGTTAACTCAATAGATATATAAATTGAGTATATAAATTAAGCATTATGTATAACTACAAATATAGAAAATAGTAACATAACAAATCTCCTCAGTCCTTGGAGTAATTCATCTGTAAAGTCAAAAATTGTAAAATATATCAAGAAAAATGTATTGAATGGAATATAGAAAAACAGTTGATATAAGAACTAACAAAGCGTATCAACAGAAGTTATATGAAGAGAAATGAGAAATGAGATGTCAATAAAATATATTATGAATAAAAGAGAATTAGAAAAGATAGAATAATAAAATAATAATACAACAAAACTACAAGTTAATATAAGAATAGGAAAGCATGAAAATCAGGGGTGAAAGGAGGGAAGGAAAAGAGAAAGAGGGGTATATTATCAAATATCAGATCAAGGGGTATTGGTATCCACTCCTGGAATGTTATCATCAATATCCATGCCACTATTCAGGTTCAGGAAAGGTGACCAAACACAAAGAAATACGTCAGTTTGATTTTGAAGATTATAAATTATTCTCTCATGAGAAGCTGTTTGGAACATAGTTGTCAACCATTCTTCTTGCGAAGGAGGAGATGGAGATTTCCAATGGCGTAAAATACATATTTTTGCTGTGGCCACTGCTGTGTGAAAAAGACGACATTGAGGTTTGTTGAGTTTTGGAGATAACTGAAGGTGATGAAGAATAATAACAGCAGGAGTGAAAGGAAGGTGTAAAGGCATTGTAGAAGATAAGATTTTTCCCACATATGCCCAGAAAGGTTGAATCAACGGACAATCACATATAATGTGTGCTGAGTCACAGTTCAATCAATCAATCAGGGGTTTGTTAAAGCGCGACTACTCACCCGTAAGGGTCTCAAGGCGCTAGGGGTGGGGGGGGGTGCAGGTTCCATTCCATCAAGGAGGGGGTCTGTCGAAGAGCCAGGTTTTGAGGTTTCTTGCGAAGATGGGGAGCGATGTTGTCTGTCTGAGGTGGAGCGGAAGGGCGTTCCACACTTTGGCAGCGAGGAAGGAGAAGGAGCGACCTCCCGATCTGGTCTTTCTGGTGCGGGGGACCACGGCGTAGGAGAGCTGGGCTGATCGTAGGGTCCTTTGGGGTGCGTGGAATTTGAGTCGGCTGTTCAGGTATTCTGGTCCGGTGCCGTGGAGGGCCTTGTGTGCGTGGGTGAGCATCTTAAAGGTGATTCTTGCCTCGACGGGGAGCCAGTGGAGTGTGCGCAGGTGCTGGGAGATGTGGCAGTGTTTTGGCAGGTTGAGGACCAGTCTTGCGGCGGCGTTCTGGATGTTCTGTAGCTTGCGGATGAGGTTTTTGTTTATTCCGGCGTGGAGTGCGTTGCCGTAGTCGAGTCTGCTGGTGACCAGGGCGTGAGTGACTGTCTTTCGGTGTTCAAGGGGGATCCATTTGAAGGTCTTACGAAGGAGGCGGAGGGTGTGGAAGCAGGAAGATGAGACAGAGTTGATCTGGCGGTCCATTTTGAGCTCGGAGTCCAGGATGATTCCCAGGTTGCGTGCGTGGTCTGTGGGGGTTGGCGGGTTTCCGAGGGCGGTGGGCCACCAGGTGTCGCTCCAGGCGTCGGGGTTTTGGCCCATGATGAGTACTTCTGTTTTGTTGTGTTTAGTTGTAGACAGCTGTTTTTCATCCATTTGGCGACGGCTTCCATGCCTTCTCGAAAGTTGCGTCTGGCGGTGTTGGGCTCGTTGGATAGGGAGAGGATGAGCTGGGTGTCGTCTGCGTATGACACGATGTTGAGTCCGTAGGTTCTGACGATGGGGGCAAGTGGAGCCATGTAGACGTTGAAGAGCGTCGGGCTGAGGGAGGAGCCCTGGGGGACTCCGCAGGTGGTAGGTGTGGGGTTCGAGAGGAAAGGGGGGAGTCTGACCCGCTGCGTCCTGCCGGAGAGGAAGGAGCAGATCCAGTCGAGGGCCTTATCCTGGATTCCTGCGTCATAGAGTCTGCGTATTAGGGTGCGGTGGGAGACTGTGTCGAACGCCGCTGATAGGTCGAGGAGGATGAGGGCTACTGTTTCTCCTTTGTCCAGTAGGGTGCGGATGTCGTCTGTTGCGGCGAGGAGGGCGGTTTCCGTACTGTGGTTTTTTCTGAGGGCGGATTGGGAGGAGTCGAGGATGTTGTGTTCTTCAATGAATGTGGCGAGTTGGCTGTTGATGGCTTTTTCGATGACTTTCGCTGGGAATGGGAGCAGGGAGATGGGTCTGTAGTTTTTGAGTTCGGTGTGGTCCGCTGAGGGTTTCTTTAGGAGGGGGTTCACTTCGGCGTGTTTCCAGTCGTCGGGGAACGAGGCAGTCACCAGGGAGCGGTTGATGGTGTGGCGGAGCATGGATGCGATGGTGTCGGCGGCTCTGTTGAAGATGTGGTGGGGGCAGGGGTCCGTGGGGGCCCCTGAGTGGATTGACTTCATTGTCTTCAGTGTGTCTTTGGTGGTGAGGGCTGTCCAGTCATCAATCGCTGGTTTCCGGGTGTCGGGGGTTGTTGGTGAGGGTTCAGTGTGTTGGTTGTCTTCGCCGAAGTTGTCGTAGATGCTCTTGATTTTGTGGTGGAAAAAGGTGCTGAGTTTGTCGCAGAGGTCTTGTGAGGGAGGGATGTCGGTAGACTCGCTGGTGGGTTGGGCAAACTCCTTGATGATGCTGAAGAGTTCCTTACTGTTGTGTGCATGGGTGGAGATTCTGTCTTCAATCGCTGTTTTCCTCGTTTCTCTGATTAGTTGATAGTGGGCGTTGGTGGCGGCTCTGAAGTTGTTGTGGGCTTCTGTGGATTTGGTGGTTCTCCAGGCCTTTTCGAGGCAACGGCATGTGCGCCTGGATTCTCGAAGTTAGGTGGTAAACCATCTGGCTTTCTTGGCATGGGTATTGTTGTTTTTCTTGAGGGGGGCTATGGTGTTGGTGCTGTCCGCGATCCATCCATGCAGGGTTCGAGCTGCGGTGTTGGGGTCGTCGTTTTCCGCGATGGTTGGGGTGGAGTTGTTGAGTGAGGAGGTGAGCTGGTCGTCTGTGATTTTGGTCCAGTTTCTTTGTGGAAGCAGGTGCTGGTGTCTGTAGATGGTGGGTGTTCTGAAGGTGAAGTGGACGCAACGATGGTCAGTCCATGGAAGTTCGGTGGTGTGGCTGAAGGTGATGGAGTTTCCTGTAGTGAAGAGGGGGTCGAGGGTGTGTCCTGCTGAGTGCGTGGGCTCGGTCACGATCTGGCGGAGTCCAATGTTGTGGAGGTTGTCCAGGAGGCATGTGGTGTTGGGGTCCAGTTGATTGTCGAGGTGGAAGTTGAGGTCTCCCAGCAGGGTGTAGTTGGTGGATGCGATGGCCTGCGGGGAGATAATGTCCGTGATGGAGTTGTTGAAGGGTCCGTGGGGCCCAGGGGGTCGGTAGATGAGGGTTCCTCGGAGGGCGGCGGTGGGGCTGGCCAGTATCTTGAAGTGAAGGTGTTCCATCAGTTCTGTGGACTCGTCAGGGAGTGTGCTCAGGCGGAGGCTGGATTTGTGGATGATGGCGATTCCTCCTCCTGGGTGGGTGGGGCAGTCCTTCCTGGAGATCTTGTATCCTTGGGGGATGGCGATGGCGATGTCCGGTCCCGAGGTGGTGTTGGTCCAGGTTTCGGTGAAGAATGCTACGTCCGGGGTGGTGCTGTCAAGTAGGTCCCAGATTTCTGTGGCGTGTTTGTGGAGGGATCGGACGTTGAGGAGGATGCATTGCAGGGTCTTCGGTTCGGTTGTGTTCTTGTGGGCGGGTTGTGCTCGATCCATGTTCTTGGCGGTGCTGCAGGTGTGCCGGCAGCGGTGACAGCTGAAGGGTCCATGGGTGTCGGCTGGTGATGCTAGCTTGCAGTTGTTGTTGCAGCCTGGGTTGAGTGCGTGGAGTGCTGCTGGGTCGTAGCGTTGGCGGGGCAGAGGTCCAGGGTTCCTGGTGCTGGTCGCGGACGGGTCACAGACGGGCGCAGACGTGCTTGCCTTTGACGCGCCTTCGGTGCACCAGTGGCCGCCATTAAGTAGGGGTCGGGGAGGGCTGGACAGCTGGGAGGCGGGAGCGGGGAGGGGAGCTGGATTGGGCCGGTCGCGCTGGGGGGGATGGGGCCGCGGGGGCAGCAGCGGCGGGGAAAGGTAAAGGGAGGAAAGAAGGGATAGAGAAAAAGGGAAAATAAGCAGAAATAAGGCACAAAAGAGCAGAGATGCAGAAAAGAGCAGAAAGGTGAAAGATAGAAAGAGTAGAAAAACGAGTGAAGGAGCAGAGGGAGAGAAAGGGAAAATGGGCAGAAATAAGGCGCAAAAGAGCAGAGATGCAGAAAGGTGCAGAAAGGTGAAAGATAGAAAGAGTAAAAAAAACGAGTGAAGGAGCAGAGTGAGAGAAAGGAGACAGAGGTCCACTGGACCACCAGGGATGAGGCGCAGGGAAACCTGCGAGCGGAGAAGGGCCTCGATCACCAACACTCAAGAGTGCAGGGGCAGGGGCACCTCACTTAATGGTGGCGCTGCGAGGGTGGGAGAGCAATTTCACTGACAATGAGACAGTTAGTGTTATCACATCTCCAGCAATTGGCATGGGAAATTAAACCAGCTTTCTTTAATCTTGCAGGAGACCAATGCCAATCATGAAGAATCTTAAATAGGCAAAATTTAAGTCGAGCTTCACGGGTTCCTTTATCTAGATTCTCCATTATTATCTCCCATGCATCAGTTGTGTAAGAAATTGAAAGTCGTGACTGCCATTTAAATTGTAGTGTCTGTGTTAGAGGTTGAGAAAAAAGATGTGATGTAAAAACTCTGTATAAACCAGATATCACTCCTTTATGCTTACCCCAAGTATTTAGGTAGGATACTATCTGTGAATTTAACAGCACCGGTGAATGTGAACCTAATTGTTTTTCCAAACATTGCTTGAGCTGATTATATTGTAGGGATTGATGCGATGGAAGACCGAATTCTTCTTGTATTTGTGTGAATGTTTTAAAGTCACTATTATAAAAATTTGTATCTAATGTTTGAATACCTGCTGCTTCCCATACTGGCCATGATAATACTTTCTTATTAATACGAATACCGGAATTATTCCATATGGGCGCCTTTTCATGAATATGGGAGTTTAAAGCTAATAAACGGTGTGCTCTTTGCCACGATTTGGACATAGCCGATAAGATTGGGTTTGTGGGTTTTTGACGTGCAATTTTAGTGCCATAAAGTGCAGAAATATCAGAACCCGAAGAAAGAAGATGGCGTTCTAAATGGACCCATTGCAGAACATCAGAGACTCCCGGTAACATATATGATAATTGAGAAAGCTGCAATGCTAGGTTATAATGTTCAATGGATGGAAGACTCATACCTCCAGAAGAATGGTGAGCCTTTAATTTCGTCACAGCCAAACGAGGTTTCATTGAGCCCCAAATAAAAGTTTTTATTTTGGAATCTATGAGTCTCAAAGTAGACAAGGGAATATGAAGAGGGAGCATACCTAAGGTATATAGAAAACGAGGAAGTGTAACCATTTTAACACCTTGAACTCTACCCCACATGGAAAGATTCAAAATTTTCCACTTGTCAAAGTCACGTTGCATTTGAACAATTAGTGGGTTTAGGTTATCTGTAATCATACCTTCCATATCCTTATCACTAAAATACCCAAATATTTAAGACGTGAGGGTTGCCAATAAAAGGGGAAGTTGTGTATAGCCGCTTTAGTGGTTCCATCAGAAATAGGTAAAGCTTCACTCTTATCCCAATTTATTTTATAACCCGAGAATGAAGAAAAAGTGTCTATAATTTGAAGCAAAGATGGCAATGAGTTAGGGAGGTCTGTTAAGGTGAGTAAAATGTCAACTGCGTATAGATAAAGTTTTGATTCACTTATAGGGAGGGATATGCCTGTAACGACTTCTGATTTACGAATCGTGGCTGCTAAAGGCTCCATTGCTAAAAGAAAAAGAAGTGGGGATAGAGGACATCCCTGACATGTTCCTCTTCGGATCGGAAATGATTCTGATATGAAACCTCCACAATTAACTTGTGCGGAAGGATTATCATATAATAGTCGTACTTTCTGAATAAACTGGTTTCCAAGTCCGAAACGCTCGAGCACTTCAAAAAGATAGTCCCATTCTATGCGGTCGAATGCCTTTTCAGCATCTAGTGATAAAGCTAATGCGTCTTGAGGGAGATTTTTTGCATAACATAGGGTATGTGCCAATGTACGTAAGTGATTCCTGGAGGAACGTCCTGGAACGAATCCTACTTGAGTTGAGTGAATTAAGGAAGGTAATACCTTTTTAAGACGAGAAGCCAAAATGCTAGCAAATATTTTAATATCGCAATTCAGGAGTGAAATGGGACGGTAACTGGTACAAAGCAAAGGCTCCTTTCCAGGTTAAGGGAGTACTGCAATTATTGCCTTGTTAGAAAGAGGATTTAAGGAGGTATCTCGCTCTGCTTCTTGAAAAGCAGCATAAAGGGAATCAATTATATTATGTCCAGCCCAACGATAACATTTAGCCGGAAACCCATCTTCCCCAGGAGCTTTATGGTATGGCAATTTTGATATCGCTTGTGCAATTTCTTCCCTGCTAATTTCTCCCTCAAGAAAAGCCCTTCCATCATCGGAAAGGTATGGAAGATCTACTTTTGAAAGAAAGTCGTTTAGTCTATCTGTGTTTACTTGTGTGTCTGGTGTGTAGAGGGACGAATAAAAGGAAGCAAACTCATTCACTATGTCCTGTGGTCTTGTAAGAATTGGACCGTGAGATGATTTAATAGCTGGGATAGCCATGGCTGCTTCTCTTTGCCTCAGTTGTGCCGCTAATAATCTACCTGCCTTTTCACCTTGTTCATAATGTCTAGTTTTCATTTTTTGAAGGGCAAATTCCGCCTTAGATGTGTAAAGCTCATTTAGCGCCATTCGAGCTTGCTCTAGAGATTTACGATTTTGCAGTGTTGGTGCTATGGTATAGTGACGAGTATAAGACTGAATGTTCAGTTCTAATTCTTGTTGATGTACAGCATATCGTTTGTTGGCTAATGCGGCCTCGCGCATCAATTGACCTCTGATAGTAGCTTTAGCCGCAGCCCATATCACTTTACTTGAGGTTACCGAGCCCTGATTCATAGAAATATAGTCTTGAAAAAATGTTTGTAATTGATGTTTACCCTCTGGAGACTTGTGCCGTTGTATGTTCATGCGCCAGGGTTTACGCCCTGGTCTGGGCATGCCTACTTCAATGGCTAAGAGGACCGGGGAATGGTCAGATAATGCTGCTTCCAAAATACGAGATTCTTGAATGGATTGAACTAATCTTTGCGATACTAAAAAATAATCCAAACGAGAGAGGGTACCATGTGTTGGAGATGAAAATGTGTACTCAGTATCTGACGGATGTGAAAGACGCCAGTGATCAATTAATCCAGTATCAGATAAGATGTCGTCCATTAGTGCCCTGTCAGCATTATTATTTTTATCTAAGGGTCCTGTTCTATCTAATATTGGTTCCCTTACAATGTTCCAGTCGCCGCCTATGAGATATTGTGATGCACCTATCTCAACTAACAAACGATTTAAATGAAGAAAAAATGTTTTTTTTGATCCAGTTGGAGCATAAACAGAGCCAACACAAATGTATGTATCTCCAAGACGTAACTTGGCAAATACATAACGTCCTTCAGGATCTGTCCATGTTTTTGATATTGTGACTTGGAGAGATTTACGGATTAGAATTGCTACTCCACATTTGCGTGTGGGGCCTGCAGTTGTATGTTCATCCCTTTGTATACTACTGTGAATTACTTTGCCTACCCAATCTCTACAAAGTTTCTCTGATTTCAATGTATCCAAATGTGTCTCTTGAAGTAATGCCTGATCTGTCCTTTTGGATTGAAGATATGACAGTAGTTTCTTTCTTTTGATGCAGTGAGTAGGTCCATGCACATTCCATGTAATTACAGAAAGAGGGCGTGTGGTGCGCGTGGTGGACATATTTACGAGGTGCCAATGAGTTTAAATAAAAGTGAAAAAAATAAAAATAGAAAAAAAGGGATTAGAAAGGAGGGGAGAGGGTAGACAATAGGAAGAGAACCCACTTTAGCAGAGATAGACACAAAGGGAGTAGAAGTTGTGAGAGTAGGAAATTTATAGAGACAGTAAAATTAGGAAAAATAAGGTAAATATAACTTAGATATTGGTAGAAAATAATGTAAGTACCAGAAATACTAAACTGTGAACCGCGGGTCTATCACCCAAAGCTCCACCGTGGAGAGGAGCCCCGAAGGGACAGCAAATACTGCCAATCCATATCTTATACACATCATTGCAGAACATGGATTATCATAATATTCTGAATCTATAGGAAAGCGCATAATGCAAATACATATATAAAATCATATAAGTGGGTCAATTGAGCATGGTGTATGTTTCATCTAAAAAATTCAATAGATATAATATATATTAGATATGAAAACACTCATTGCTATATATAAATGCACACAAATTAAACATTACTTGATCTAATATAAAAAATATACAAAATAGAACAGATAAGAAAGTAAAAAGCTGATGTAACTATTATTAAATATGATAGTACGAGAAAATGGATCATGCTAATGAAACAGTATAAGTCAATACATATTATAAAACATGGTGAATAGATAGCATTCTAGTATGCAAAACTTGAATTATTTCCATCTATATCGATCTATATCGCATAGATTTACACTCTCTAATCAATTCAACTCTTACAATAAGAAAATATGTACTGCAGTACTTATCTTATTTTAAATAAAATTTCAACAATATGAATACTTATTTAATAACTAAATTTGTCATATTACAGTTGTCAGCCGTCTTCTGAGGCAGGTTTCAAAGGGGAACAAGACTTATCTCTTCTCTATCATACGTACAAACTAGTAGAAAAGGAAGGGGAAGAGGTTTGAGAGAGAGGAATATAATATAATATAGTGTAATATAAGACACTATCATATAATCCGATACAACATATTAAACTATACTACGTAATGAACATAATATTATGAGTAATACAAAACAGAAGAAATAAATATTCAGATACTCATCAGGACGAAGTTTAGTAGATAGCGACGGAAGTGACTTCTAACTGCTCTACAGTGATAATCAAAATAGAGAATAAGCCAAAGTTCAGGAAACACCGTCTTCCGATGATGGAAGAGATTTTAGAGTAGATCGCGATTTGTCTCTATCTCTTTCCTGTGTCAGAGAAGCTACTTCTTGTAGGACTTGAGCTCGGTCTCCAAAAGAGAGTATGTGTCGATCTAGGTCTCTTCCTCTGCTTTGAGAGCGATTTGTATTGTGCTGACGTTCGTCAGGAGTTTTCTTAGATATCAGGGAAGAAAGTGGAGATTGAGGTTCAGGTATGAGCAAATTACATTCCATATTTTGAGGAATAAGAGTGTCTAAAAAGTGACAGAGATCTTCTGGGTTAAAGAAGTCTTTGGAGATGCCATCCTTAGTGATCCTTAGACGCGCTGGTTCAAAGAGGCCATATTTAATGTCTAGTTGACGTAAACGGGGTCTGAGAGAAAGAAAGGCTTTACGGCGCTCATTTGTTTCTTTTGAGAAATCTGCTGTTATTTGGATCTGCTGACCCTCGAATTGATATGGACCATGCGTACGAGCTGCAGTAATTAGTTGACGAGCCTGTTCATGTCTTAGGAAGCAGACAATAAGTGTACGTGGGTGTACGTTTTTCCCATTTTTGAAAGGTCCAATGCGATGTGCTCTCTGCATTTCTAACGGTGGATCGAAAGCAAGTCCTGTAATTTTTGGGAGGGCTGTTGTAAGAAAGGATTTGGCGTCTGATCCTTCCATTCCTTCTGGAAAACCAGAGAAACGTACATTGTCACGACGATTTCTGTCTTCCAAATCTATCATACTTACTACTATTTTGGTATACACAGAATGCACTTACTACTTTTGGCATTCACAGAATGAATTTACTACTTTTGGTATTCACAGAAGTTAGGATTTTGTCTTAAGTTTGTCTTAAGACAAACTTAAGACAGACTTAAGACAGACTTAAGTTAGGATTTTGTCTTAAGTCTGTCTTAAGTCTGTCTTAAGTTTGTCTTAAGTTTGTCTGAAGACAAACTTAAGACAAAATCCTAACTTCTGTGAATACCAAAAGTTGTAAATTCATTCTGTGAATGCCAAAAGGAGTAAGCGCATTCTGTGAATACCAAAAAAGTAGTAAGTTTAGGATTGAGTTCTTAAATACATTCTGTGAATCGGGCCCAGAGAGATTAAGTGATTTGCCCCGAATCAGAGGATGCTGAGCCAACGCAGAGACTCAAACCTGGTTCCCCAGTTTTAAAGTCAACAGTTTTGTCCCTAAGGCCACCTCCTCTCATGTGCAACTGATACTATGACAGTTAGAGAGTGGACAGTTAAATTAACACTCCTGCAAACTGTGTAATGCTTTTGATAGCTTCAAGTTTTAGATAGCATAATTTATATGTCCTATAATTCTCTCCCTCATCTATTGTGGTGAAGAACGACCACTGTAGGTGTGTGCCCTCAGCATGTAAAAAACAGAATGGTGGGGGAGTACAAATATGTAAACTGTACACCATCGCCTTCATCGAGATGTGAGTATGCACATGCAAAAACGTGGGGCATATCACGTTGTCACTGCCTATTGATATGGTTGACGTGTTTCAGTCATTACAGTATCTTGAGGCAGCTTCATCAGAACCACAGAAGAAGGGTATTGTGTGGGATACTTGTAAAGCGCACTGTTACTCTACCCGAGTGTCCTGGCGCTGTAGACCGCTGGGGAACCCGTCCTGGTTTTCCCTGTGAGATGGTCCCTTTCTGGGTATCTCCAGGGTGAAACCAGGCATCCCCGGCATCTGTGGGGGGCCGTTGTAGAGATGAGGCAAGCTTAATGCCCAGAGTTACCGAGTGTGTTCCCTGGTTAGAGTAGGCACTGAGGCGAGAATTATCGAGTCCGTTGACCCTGGCCCAAGACCCTGTCGCGTCGGGAATTGAACCCTGGTCCCGGGCCGTTCTCTGCTTACAGGTCTGCCGCCTCTAACCAGTGAGCCACACCTCTCCACAAACTGTATGCCTGCTGCAGTGCTGCAGCGTTCCATATATATTTGCCTGCCACAACATCCACAAGGTGGAGCCTCCTCTTTGCAGAAACCCAAAGTTAATATAAACAAGTTATTTCCAGGCATGAATTCTTTTCTTTTCTGTCTGGATCACAAGAAAAACCCATCTGGTTTTTACATGGGTGTTTGAGAGCAGTCTAATGCATTTGAGTCAAAAGGTGAATAACTTTAAATGGGGCATAGACACCCAGAAACCTTCAACAATAAAAGGAGCGTATCAGCTAGTTTGGGATCAGTGAGAGGCATCTGACGTGCTTTACCATTAATAAAGCTCAATGGATAATAATAAAATCAATGTGTATGGGCTTTATTTAGAGTTTGGTGGGCGGGATATTCTGTCAAAACGCGATAGATATCCTGTCTGACATATTATAAGTGCCATAGGCTATAATGCACTTGTAATGCGGCGGAATGAACAACCTCCACATTGGACGGAGAATCCTGTCTGTCAAACTCTATATAAGGCCCCATGCTGGGGTGAATAAAAGCATCACCTTTAAAGTGCACAATAACATGGACCGTCCCCCACTATCCTTTACAGAAAGAAAAGGCTCCTGCTGCTTTAAGATTCAAGGCACACAAAAACATGTGGACTTTGGGTGCTTGTACAAACGAACATCCACATTTTGGTTTGAAAGTTTGTGCAAAAAGCTCAGAAGGTTTCACAACTTCAAACTTGACTTTATTGGGTAAACACATACATCTCTCAAGGACGTTCTGTGATTACAGACGGACTCGGTTTGTTGTTTAGTGATGAAATCATGATCCTTTTTTTGTGTTTGAGTCACATATGGAAGTAGTCATCATAGCTCTTGTGAGTTTTGGTCAGGACACCTGGGGAAGAGTAACATAAGCTGAGAGTAAATGTTAAAATTAGAAGATTTCTTGGAAGCTCCCCACCAGAAGAGTGAAAAACACCAATTTTTTCTCGAAACATCATATACTTGTACCAAAATGCCATAGAAAAATTCAGACTTTGTCAATAACCAGTGATAGATGACATTGCAGTGTGCTACCAGACCAAGCAAGAGGCCTGCCCATGATCTGCAGGGGGCAAATTGTAGCAATGCCCTGACAAAGCAGTACACCCGTCAGGCACATAAGGCTTTTGCCCCATAGAAGACAATCACTCAAGTGTTGAGAAAGCAACTAAGAAGAGGGCTTTGTTAGCCTTATGCACGGTATGTCCATGTTGAAGGTGGGAAAATGGGAGGGCAAAAAAAGTGCATAGAATACCTTTTGTCTTAAGCCTTGTGGTGGTGTAGCTGGGGCAGGGTGCCATAGAAGAAATAAGAGTACAAGGCAAACCAAGGGGAGCATTCAAGAAATACCATCAAGACATATTAGAAAACCCTATGATAAACCTTCAGGCAGCTGGATCTTGAGTGTTGGTCTTGTAAGAGCTAGTAAGGCAACTCAATGCCTCCTTGAATCAACAGTGGAAACCTAGACGACCCATTAAAAGAGGTCAATCAACCCTAGAACAGCAGTGCGTGCCTAGTGGGGTTCATGAAGACAACTCCTAGCGCGTCATTACAAGTAAAGGAGGTCGAGCCACTAAAAGCCGAAGCCAGGCTCAAGCCAGATGCCTGGCTCTGACTCAATTCGAGGTTCTCTTGGAACATAAAGTAAAAAAAACGAGCCAATCCGTTATGTGGTCTTCGGTGTCCCAACCACCTGTTACTTAACTCACCATTTTCTCAAACCCTTTATGTTTCAACATAATGTATTATTTTGCACAGTGTACTGATGTAGCTCCTCAAAGATTAAAGACAAAGCATTAACCTCTGATGTAAACTGGAAGCAAGAGATCCGTTTCTAGTGGTTGAATTGCACAACCAGGAAACCTCGGATCAATCCCGGCTTCTCTCCTTAACCATGTTGTGTGATCCTTAATTCGGGAGTTCTCTTTTTCCTTTATTGTAACATTTGAAAACACCTCGAAATACATCAGTTCAGGATATGTGCCATATAAAATGGCATGCATCTTTGTGAAACTGTCACTTTTACTGAAAATGCCACTCAATGCAGTGATACAGTTTAATGCTCTAAAGTGAAATGTTTCGACAAGCTAAAGAAACACACTTTTTTTATTTATTTTGAAGAGTCCTCGTCATATTTTCACTTGACAGTTTTTATGCAATTTATATGCTAAACATGTCGACAGATCGGCTCGGGTTATAGCTGTTAGAGCCAAGACAATGCTTTGGCTTGGCTCGGCTCTCCCTAAATTGCTGGCTGACCCCCTTTAATTATGAGTCTGGCAGAGGGAATTCCCCTATGGAAATGCGCTTTACCCAGGCAAGAATGGCTCAGTGTTTTCATAACTGCTTTTCCCTGATTCGAGAACATCAGACTCAATTTTACTAGCTGGAAAAGCCAGTTGATACAGTTGCTTCAGGCTTTAAGTACAGATGTGGAGTTAGGACCCTGCCAGTACCACGTGACTCATAGTGAAGACCCTAGTGGAGGAAACTGAAGAGGCCTGAAGGAGCCTGACATGTGACTGACTCTGCTCCAACCACTGGCCTTTCATATCCGAGCCCAATATGTCACTGACTTACCCGACTGTCGGTGGCACCCTGATGTTATGATTGACTTTGATGAATTGGCCTTTCAGTGGCTCTGGCCTAATAGATAAGTGACTAATAGTGCTCCAGGCCATTTGTTCATTCACAGCCACAGATCTGACAGGACAAATCCACTACTGGTCAAAGGGGGGTGTATCCTAGTCTCTACAGTGACTTCTTTGCCACCAGAACCTTGAATATAGTGCACTGCAGACTAGCATATTTGTATTAACAAGGTGCAGATTCACTTGTGACTGCCGCTGCAGATGTAAAGGGAGAGGATGTGGCCTGACAGCTAGGACGGTCGACCTCAAATCTGGGGAACAAGGTTCGAGCCGCGGCAACAACGCTCAACATCCTGTGATTTTGGGCAAATCACTTGATCTCCTCGTGCCTCACAAAAGAATGGATGTGTCCTTATGTAACACTACTGGTGCCATTGTAAAGTGCTCTGATACCTTCGGGCCAAGTTCGTGCTATATAAAACTATGGGAAAAAAGGACAAAAAACATGGGGTAGGCACTTGTGCTGTCACTGCCTCTCCATATTCAAGGAACAAGGCATTTTGTCAGCATATTGTGGGAAAGCTTGTGCTGCCACCGCTCATCCTGATCTAAAGCTTCGCAGTGCTTGTACGTGTGTAATGTCACTACTTTTCCACAACGCATAATTCGCTATCATTCAAGGCTGCAAGCCCTTGTACTATTGTTGTCTTTCCCTATTTGAGGCATAAGTCACTTTTCCATCTCTGTATATAGACCCTTGTGCTCCCACTGCTCACTCAGATCTGCGAACTAAGGAACGTAGGCAGCCACGGACCATGCAGGTAAGAGCAGTGGGGCAAGGTTGGGGGGATTCAACAGACGATCATGAGGGAAAATTAAATAAATAATAAATTTTCCTTCGTTGTCTTCTGTCGAAATTCCCCCTACCTGGCCACATCGCTCTTACCTGCACGGGCCGCGGCTGAACAAAGGGAACATAGCATGCTGGTGAACAACTGACAGTCACTCCCTATCTAAGGTGTAAAGCACATACAGCCTTGTTTGGAGGTTTGCGACCAGTCAACTGGACCTCCAGGGCAGCTGCGGGATTTACTTCATTGCATTTCCTTGTGGAAGGCCAACTGCCATGTTTAAAGATCTTCACCAGGCAGGGGGAGATCTTTATGGCCTTAGAGGAGCCGCTGTTGAGGCAACTCTATTGAAGGCACTAGAAACTTGTTGAGCAGCTGACACTTTTAATGGGCCACTCAGCACATTTTTTGTTCTTCAAAAGCAAAGTCCCAAAGTGGTAGCTTGTTTTTGAAAATCAAAAAAGAAATGTCCCTGAATTGCTGAAAGTTTTATTCCTGCCTGTGGATGTCAGTTTTTTGCTTTCTTGTTTGGGACCACTAAGCTTTTTCTGGCGGTCTTAAATATAAAAAAAATCATAGGGGCAGATGGTCTGAGGTACTTTTATAGTCTGCCCAATATCAGTCAGGCTGTCATTCTGAAGTTTCCACCGGTGGAGCCAGAAGATGGTCTGCAGGGGGAAACTTGGTAGTTCATCCAACTTTAGAGTGGAAAAATTGCAAGTTTGGTGGACAAGGTATTCTGTCAAGTTCATGGAAGACTACATTGTTCACCAAAGTCTAATTAAGGCCTTTTTTAGGTCTCATCTAGGCAGCGCATGCGCTGTCTCTTCGAAACATACTGTATCTACTCAGTGAGCTTACAGCCCGCCCATAGCTTTCTATTTGTTAGTTTGTGTGCCCTTCTAAAATGCTTGCTTTCATCTGGTTGATATGTGTTCTTTGTCCTCTTTTTGGTATCTTGCTCTCTCCCACAAAGTATGGCCCTATTTTTAGTAGGCTTTCACTTTCAGCCATTTCTGTTTGTTTAGACGCACATTTTTTTAGTTGGTTCCTGCCTTTAACACAAGCGCAAATATTTTCAGTCACTCCATTCCTGTATATCGTCAGATTTGCTGAGACAGATGTTGCTCCGTTCCTATTTATCGTCACATTGACCACATTTGACACAAGTGCTTGAGTTCTGAGTTGCTCCATTCCTGTTTATTGTAACATTCGCTGCGACAAATGTCGCTCCGAGCTTCATTCATGTTTATCGTCACATTTGCAATTTTTTTACCAGTATGTGTTGTCATTTTAATTTTTAACTTTCTTTTAAGCTTAAAGTTTTATTTGTAAAATGTTGGCATGTGATGTAAAAATTCTTAGCTTATTTTGATCCTCATAAGCCCGATCCATTAGCAGAACCTGAGAACCTGACAGTATCATTCACAGGAGGGGTGGGGCTAACACCTGGCACACTGTACGTACACATAATCTCTGTGCTTAGCTCGTTACTTCAGCAGGCACCAGCGCAGCAGCCAGTTCTTGTAAGGGACAGTGGAACACTTTACACTTTCAGGCTGCCTCAGCCACCAGTACTTTAAAGCAGAGGGGCTGCATGTGAGTCTGTTTATTCTGCCTAAAAATAAAGTGGTGAGGCATTATGAATGTGGTGCTTTACTTATTCCCACCCATTACCTGTTTTTTCATCCCTGTGTTTTCGTCCGATCTCTGTTTCTTCACTACCCCCGTTAGCCACCCTCACTCGATTGACAAAGTCAATAGGTCTCCCATCAGTGAGACCTATTGGCTTTGCCAATGCTTGTTCTTTACAGTGAGCAGATGCTTGTGCTGCCACTATTTCTCCAGATCTGTGGGCGAAGGCACATCACACAAAAGAAATGTAGTCCTCAAGGATTGCACTACCTGTACCACTCTTGAACTAGTGAGTAAAACTCATGGCTGAGTACTGGTGCATCAGCTCTGCCTCACTGTTTGCCTTGCACATTTTCGGTTATTAGCATAGGTATGGCATCATGTATTTTTGTAGTAGGGGGCTGATTTTCCAAATGGTTTTGATTCATCTTGTGAGGGTGTGTTTTCAGTGGTGTGAATGGGTATTTGCCAATTTTAAGTTAATTTGACAAGCTCTGCATATCCTCAAACTTCTACACCTCATCCTACACAATGAGTTGTTGGTGGATATTGTTGGTGGATGATGAGTGAGACAGGAGGATTGTACGAAATCGCTCATGCAGTTTCTCGGAGAATATGAATACCTGTTCCCCCTCACATTGAAGTGTAGTACCCTCATGATTTTGCTCTCACCCCTACTGTTACTGACATAAATTATGGCACATGTATAAAGACATTGTTGAGGTTTCTTCTAGAGTTTGTGTCCAGTCCTGGCAAACATCCATAGAGAATTGTGTATGGTTCTAGATGACTCATCTGCAGGACTGTGTTGAGTTCTGAATGCCTTCTGCAGCTTAGTTACCGACTGCAGAAGGTTTATCTGGCATATTTCTTCCAAGTCCTGATGCCACATCTGAAGTATTGTGCCCAGTTCAGATGCTCAGATCTAACAATGCAAATCTGTACTGTCCCCATAAATGCAAAACAAAACAACATGGTGAAAAAGCCAAAAGAGCACACGGAGACAATGCTGAAACCGATTGGACCCTCAAGAGCATAATTACCAATATGTCACACAGTCACTTTGCTGCACTGCGTGACAGGGAAAGGGCAGGAATACGCTGTATTTATCACAATACAGCACATTCCTTCCTTTTTGCAGTGCTGACGGACAATGGGTATGGCGCAAGGGTGCCTGCGTTGTAAGAAGGGTTGTTTTTGTGCAGGAAGGGGCATCTTCCTGCCCAAAAACAATCCCCTGAGGCACTTTCTTCTTACTATGTGTGCTGCAAAATTCAGCACACATAGCAAGTGGAAAAAGCGAGGAGAAATAAACATATTTCTCCTCATTACATCTCCTTTGTGGATGCGTAGCACTTTCAATACATTCTCAGGTCTACCACTCAACTGTATCAACTGTTTTTTACAGACAGTAAAATTGCCTCTGATGTTCTGGAATCAGGGAAAAGCAAGTGTGAAAGCACTGGGCCATTCTTGACTTTACAAAGCGCATTTCCAGGCGGGAATTTTCTCTGCCCGACTCATAATTAAAGGGGATCAGCACAAACACACCACCCATGGAACGCCTCCCTGGGGTAAAGTAACGCCGTTCAGTGATTTGCACTGCGTTGCATTGCTATGGATTTATCAAACCACTTGGGGCCATGCAAGGTGGTCATGCGTGGTTTGATAAAGAGCACTTAAAGGTTGCATCATGCATGCAACCCATTGCGTTGTGCAAATACAATGCTACCATTTCATCAATATGGCCCTAAGAAGCCACTATAGAATCATTCTAAAAAGCTCTTAAAACTAACCCTGTCAGAGAGAAATTTAGCTCATAACAAGACTCATTAGAGGCTTTCACTTTTTTCTACAGACAAACCCATTTTTGAAAGTGGGGACTTTCTTAGTTCTTTGAGATTTCTCCTCCATCAATGTGAATGCAAACTTTCCCCATCAAACTTGCTGAATCGCTCTTTCCATCTACAAAGTATTACACATTTTGGCAATACAAAACAGCCACATAATTTGAATCAAGATCTCATCTAGGGTAGTGTTCATTTCCTGAGGCATCATCTGGAGAATTTGCTCAAGCTGCTGGTTTTGTTGGACCTGATACTCATCAGGTAGCATTTTCTCCGCCTAGGTTGTCCTGATTTGCTTGCGTGTCCTCCAGGCTCTGGGCACTTCCTCACTGTAAATGCAGTGCGAAAGTGCATGTGCCTCCCTGCCTGGCATGGTGTTTTAAACCTGTGTCCAACCTGCAATTGCAGGCTTGTGTGTGGGCAGCAGCATCTCTGGTGCTCGGGGCTACGTGTCCCTCCTGACCATGCCGGGCTTGGGTGTGTGCACTCACACCAATGGCGCTAGGGACTGTGTCCCGCCTACACTTGCAGTCTTGTGTGTGCGCACTTGCACCTATGGTGAACTATGTGTCCAGTCTGCTCTTGCAGCCCTTGGTATGCACAGCTGCACCTATAGTGCTCGTGACTATGTGTCCAGCCTGCTAAACGCATAGCCAGTCTGCCATTGCAGGCTTCTGTGAGTGAAATGGCACCAAGGTGCCAGGGTCTATGTGTCCAACCTGCTATCTCAGGCCTTTGTGAGCATTAGTGCACATGTGCTCAGGTAGTGTGGAATGCCCAAGTGTGTTTTCACTATCTATGAGACTTGCTCTTCCCATAGGCTAACATGGGATAGTATTTCACATTACTTCGGGCTGCAACAGTGGATTGCAGTGGAGCAGCCTCATGATGTTTCTTATCAATGTCAAACCCTTTCCAATAGTAAAGGTGGTTTAGGCATAACTCGTTTAGAAACGCCACTTATAGAATATGGGCATTTCTATGTTCTAAAACTCTTTGTGTGCCTTTGTGCCTTGCTCCAGCCGATACTGGCGTTGAAGGTAGCACATCTGTACATTCCCCAAAGGCAGCTAAAACCATGGGCATGCCCTGGAACAACCGACCTCTGCTATTTGAGGGATGGATTGAACAGATTGGTAGGGGAGGATGACACTTAGCCTCTCGGGCCGGATCATGGTTCCACTAAAGATTAAGATCTGCATTCCACAGCACCATGGCAGACAGGCCTGAAATTTCGGGGGGACATCTGTGGTTCAAAGAGAAACCCCCTAAACCATCCCCAACTTCAAAGGCACACTTCAGTATAACAACTGGTGCTATACTTCAGTAAAGTAGAGATCTGTTTGCATGGACATGGGACAAGAGAACCCAGACTGCATGGTGCACACTGTACGAGCAATCTGCTGTGCACATGGAGGATCACTGTCCAAATAGTGGCTGCCCTGGGCTGAAGACCTGCTGAAGTGTGGCGCCCTGATGTGTGCTCTCCAAAGGCCTGTCGGCAAACCTCCTGTTCTACTGGAAATCTCAGGGATATCAAAGATCTCTATGAGGGGCCAACACCATCTACCTGTGACATCTGGAGAGTGGTGTCCTCGCCAGTGCCTACTTTGTTGCCTGAAACCCAGCGAGCAGCAAGGCATGGGCTCTGGACAAAGAACTGGGACTAGAGACCGGATTGCATAGGATGGAGCCCCAGAACATTTGCACGCATCTAAGGTGTGTGGTTCCTGTACTGCAGGTACCCTAACATTCATAAATATCTTGTTGGAGGTGAGTGGATTCACCCCACATGGCCAAATTTTGTCAATTATGCCACATTTCTCTCGTGTATCATGACGACTGCAGGCTCATTGCATGTAGTGTCAGATTCACAGGGTGCATCCCTCAGGGGTGCACCCATTGTAGTGCCTTATTCTACCTCATGTGGCTCATTTGAACTAGCGCATGTGTGTATGACCGGACTGGTCTGATGTAACCCTAACAACATGCAGCAGACGTTGTGCCTAATTTCTAGGGTGGTATGGAATTTGCAACTCTTCATTTTGTGTGACTGGAAAAGCCTTGTTCAACCCATATCAACGTGCACCGGTCATTGATCCTCATTTCCAGGGAGGTACGAATTTACAACTCTTCATCTGTGTGACATGAAGTGTCTAGTGTCACTCATACCAACACGCACCAGACCCAGTGCCCAGACTGCTTGGATATGACCCTGTTCAACATGTACCTGATGGGGTGTCTTCTGAATCCGAAAGGCTCCCCATTATTCCCCATATATCATTGCTCCCTTCCTGACCCTCATCTTGATGGACCAACTGGCCTCTCCTAACCTGAACCTTCCCAAAGGCATTGTGGAGCCAGGTACTAGTGGCCAGCGATTGACTGGGTTGGAGGAACGCTTCTGAGAGTGTTCAGAAGCAGATCAAGAGACCGCGTGACTCCTTTGTGTTTTGAGACCTGTGGGTGACTTCCTGAGTGGCGACCAAAACCCTGTTGTTTATTTCTAACTCCTAATTAAACTGATTACTTTCTTTACCTGTTCCTGAGAACTCAGAGTAAGTGGAACTTGGGGATCTTCCATCCGGGGTCATAGAACACTTAGGTTTGGACCTTGGGGTCTACAGTGTTATCAAATAACGCTCTGTGTATCAGCGCACCACATTATGGTGCACAGTGCGCATGAGTGCAAGAACGTTCCATACGGATTAGTTGGTATCTTTTTTTTTTTTTTTTTTTTTTTTAATGGTGTAGAAAAAGCTTATTGTTTAGTTAATTAAAACCATAACAATTTAAGGCTAATAACAAATGCGAGAAAGACCAATATTATTGCAAAATATATTAAAAAAGAATTTAACATACAATCTCTTCATCTCTTCATGATGTTTCTAAAAATCATTGTTATTAAAATACTGGTTGGTATCAGTGACACTTCATAGCGGTGCGGAGTGAGTTGGAAGTGACTGTGTATGTACAGCCGGTATTTCAAAACATTGGCCAGTGAAATGGTTTTCTACGTTGATTTCATATCTAAAACACTTTACAATTGACACTGGTTTTACCTGCATGAACCCGGCCCTCTGTGATGCTAAAAAGTTGTCAAATCCCTTCAATGCACATGTTTCTGATTTCTTTGTGACCTAGCGTGCCCCTATAACTATGTGTGATTGAATCATAAGGATTGTTGGGATGGGCATGGGGTGTGTTGCATATTGCGTAGCATAAGGGTGCTGTGTACTGTGTGGGGAGGGTAGATTAGGAATTGTCCCCAGCGTGCCTATTCTTGATATCATCACAACACTTGTGGGCCTAGTACTACTAATAAGGGTGATTTATACCCAAAAGTACATGGTGTTTATGTTCCATTGATCATACATGTGTATTGAATGTAAACGATTTTTACATACGTCTTGTGTGAAGTCTCTCTGTACCGCGCAGGATATATATCGTGAGTGAGTGCTGTGCCAATGCTTTACACATTGCCTCTGTGATAAGCATGACTGCTCAGTGCTAAGCTACCCAAGGGTGAGCATGGGTTATACAGCGAGTGTAATCACCTTCCCTTGACAGAAATGGTAGATTTTGCCTGACTAGGGCATCGCCTCAGCCAACCTGAAACCGCTGCTTCCAATAGGTTTATCTAAACTATTGTGTCCAATTCTGGAGGCAACATCTGAAAACCTGTATTTCTGTTTCGGGGTCACATCTCCAGAAGGATCGCACCCGATTCAGTGCAGCCAATAGGAAAGTACCAGGATGGTCCACATTAGTCATCAGTCAAGTTTATAACCAGAGACATAAATATGTAGAGCATCCATGAAAGGAGAATGATGGAGGTACAATTCCAGCAGGGGTAATTACAGTAAAGGAGGGAGATGGGGACATATGGGAGGGTCATTTAGCTGCCTCTGGGGAATACATACAGTGCAGCAGAGAGAGGGGATATTTGACAGAGGCATGCATCTGCTGAAAAGCAGATTCCAGCAGAGTTCTGCCTCTAGGCCAAAGATTAGTGTTTATCGATAACACATGTGGAGGAAGGAGGGCCTAAGAAGTAAAGTAAGTACATTCTAAAGCTAGCTGTTGCTGAGTGTATGAAATGACTATCCAGCAGGAGAGATGAAGGCAAGAAACAGGAACAAAACAAACAAGTATTGACAAACCCAATAGGTCTATATTTGTGCATCCACTCAGAAAATGTTCATAAATAAAGTGACAGTCAGTCAACAAGCATGCATACCAGAGACTGGCTGAGGAGTGTGGCCAAATTCCTCCCAGAAGCAGGGCTTTCACTTTACTTTCATTCCCAAAACATACAATACCTACCTCCTACAAAACTACCCCTGCACTCAAGCTCTATACATCCTCAAAATTCTACACCTCATCCTACACAATGACCTACACTACAAACACCATCTTTCAAACACAAACTGCACCTTGTATCATGTTCCCCTTATATCATATATACAACATACACAGCCACCAAAACTCAATACCACATTATCTTTTCATACCTACACCATCTACATTCCATAGCGTCATACCTACACTCCTTACACGTGTAACTATATCCTACAGCATAAAAAATCAAGACAACCAACTTCACCCTTACCTAAACATTATTCCAACACAAGTACTCCATACCTCTTTCTACATTTTATACACTACATATAAACTACATCACAACCTACACTACACTACACCACTAACATCCTATACTACAGTTCAGAAAAGACACTCGACACAATCATCTACACTCTGCTCTTGCTTCAACCATTTTCACATGTACTCCCTTTATCCCCATCTACATATTACAAACTACGCCCCTACCTATGCCGTACACAACTCTACAGCAAACACACTGTACAATACCATTGTCCCCATATCCCACAAGCCACCTATATTCTTCATCTACAACCCCTACTCCTGACATCTACATCATCTACACTCTATACCTTACATCACAATCTATATTCTCCACCTTATCTTAAGCACAACCACCTACACTTTAGACTACCACCTGCTCTGCACACTCACATCCATTCTTTACAGCTATCAGCACCCTCTTCCAATTTCTACAGCAACCCATTCACCCTATGCTACACCATTCAACACCACCTACAGAATACATAACTGCTTCAATTTGTCATTATCAACTACTACCCATAAAACGTACACTTCAAGCGCCACCTGCATCACTGTAAGTACGTTTTACAATGATTTATAACCTACAACCATTTCTCCCCAAACCACCACCTACAGGTGACATCAACTATACTCCTACACAACACACTATCATTTATAACCCACTCCATGGCTAACACTATACTTCACCTCGAATCTATATATCTAACACCTACACTCTACATCTAATGCACCATGTACCACAACCAACTCCACACACCACCAACAACTAGCAACACAATTTACACCCTGGGTGCCTACCTGTACTCTATAAACCACTTGGTCTCTTCTTCTATAGTCTATTCCACCATCCCCACCCTATGTTACACCATATACAATCTACATCACAGAGCATCGCTACTTTGTACACCACCTACACTGTCACCTGTAGTGCTTATTGCCCCCTGTTCTCGACAGTGCTACACCTTTCTCCACCCACATACCAAAAATCAAATACAAGTGAATATATGCACCATCACAAACAGCTGACACCTCCATATACAGCTTCACATACATCCCTACCCACACTACTAAGTAATGGACTATGCATTAAGACAAACAGATATCATCCTGAAAACTTGCAAATAAACCATCAGAGACAATTAAACATATATCACCACATAGACAAACATATACTTGATTATATACAAAATCCAACATCAACAAATCCACAAACACATGTTATGTACACATGCACCACCACATTGACATGCTCGTTTATTATACGTCAATAGTATTTTAAAAGAAATCTGGATGGTCCATTGGACACAATGAATCACTATAATATGGTTTCAATCCAGCTACCAGATCATTAAAGCGTTAATTAATAGCAGCTGTATTTATGACTAAAGAATGCGCCTAGGGCAAAGTTTGACACAGGATAATCTACCTGCCAGAGCTTACCTGGATGCTTACACTGACGTGCAGGTTAGAACAAGACACGGTATGCCTTTCCAAGCTGGCATCAGTGTAGAGAAAATCAAGATCCACTAAGCTTCCAGCTGTTGATTCTTCACAGAACAGAGAAAAATGGCACACTTCAAAAACTATGGGCCATATTATTAAGAAAGGGCGATACATTATCACCTCTTTTATCGGCAGGAAACTTCCACTAAAGCGGCGATAGTTGGCTTGATAATATGCCCTTGTGAATTCCCATAGAAGCCCAGGTTAACACAAGAACCTGGGCTTTTATGGGGATTCACAAGGGCATATTATCAAGCCCATTATCGACGCTTTAGCAGCAGTTTACTGCCAATAAAAGCGGCGATAATGTATCGCCCTTTCTTGATAATATGTTCATGTGTAAGTTTAGCTTAACAGTGCAAATGCCGTTTTTTACAACTCTAAAATCACTTTTAACATTCACAAAATTTGATTTTACACTTGTAAAAAATGTAAACACGGGGGGGGGGGGGGTTTATTCACAAAGTTTTCATTAAGGTAAGTTTTTGGCTGAAAATACCTCTTTTATTTTCCCGCCCAAGAGCTTACAAAGGGATTTGTGTGTGTGTAATGCGTTTACTACTGTGAACTCTGCCACAAGAATGTAGTCATCCACGGTAATAAATTCCATTTAAGGGAAGAAAATAAGGAGTTTCAAGGACTGATTTGCCTTGGAAGTGTGGGAATGTCTCCAAACAAGTATGTTCGTGGGTGTTCCAAACTCTTCTGCGACCCATTTCTACCCCGGAAACGGAGCTTTATTCAAGCTAACTTTCCTTCCAATAAGGGAAGGGAAACAGGTAACCCCTGGATCTGCATGAGGAGTCAGAAAAGTGACCTTGCTTGAGAAGATCAATCATCCCTCTGCGGAGATGTATGCTATATCGAATTCCAAACCGGGGGAACCAGGAGCCCCTATATTCCGAAGGAACCCTGCGGAATATAGCACCTGGTGCTGCTTTTAATTATTTATTTCATTTTCCCTCATGATTGTCTGTCGAATCCCCCCCAACCCGCCCCCGTGCACCGCTCTTACCTGCAGGGGCCGCTCCTGCTTTTGCGGTGCACTACTGGGAATGTTTATTAATTTAACAAAATGGTAATCTCAGACCCCTCTTTTACTTTTTTTCATATATAAGGTTTGTGGTGATTTTCATATCAGTAAATCTACTACCAAGGATAGGGAATATGCAGTCCATGGAAGGCATGCACTGAACTTTTGTGCGCAATCCACATCGTTCCTTGTTTGTGCGCATTCATACATGTTTTTTAAACCAATTCTCCTCCTGAAAATGGTCACGAATGAGCTTCTCTCCAGGAAAGAGTAAATCTCTTTGCAGGGTAGGAATAAGCAGGGAATAGAGACCAAAAATACCAATTGAAAGTTTGGCGGACAGGATACTCCATCGTAAGTACGAAACAAGCATTAGAAATGCAATCGGGCTCGGATTTATTTGAGTTTGAGCTAATGGCATTGTAAATGCCAATGTCTTTTTGCCATGTGTTATGGAGTGTGTGCATGTGGTGTGTAGTGGAAGTATGTTGGTTGAATTGTAATTTTACCAATGGTGGCATGCTGTGCTTTATATGAATATGTTTAAAAGTAAAGTGTACCATACTGCGATTGCTTGGTGGAAAAGTGCACTGACGGCTGGTGGGTGTGTGCTTGGTAAAAGCGTGCACAGATGGATGATGGTTGTTGGTGTTTGTGCATGGTGAAAGCATTCATTGACGGCTGGGGGTGTGTTGTTGTGTGTGTTGTTTTCTGTGTGCTGGTGAGTGTGTAGTGGTGAGTCTGTGGGGGTGAGCCTGGGGAGTGAGTGTGGTGGTGAGTGTGTTGTGTTGAGTGGTGACAAGTGTGTGGTGTTGAGAGACTGAGGTGTGTGGTTTGTGTGTGCGTTATGTGTGTGTGGTGTATGTGTGTGTGGTGTTTTCTGCACACTCACACACTGCCCCTACACATTCACACACTGCTCACCCGCACACTCCCAATGTCACCTTGCATAGTCACACACTGTTTACCCTGCACACTCATTCTGCACACTCACACAATGTGCACCCTGCACCCTTACACACTGTCTCTGCAGTCACTCTGCACTCACTGTCACTGCACTCACTGTCACTCTGCACTCACTGTCACTCTGCACTCACTGTCACTCTGCACTCACTGTCACTCTGCTGTCACTCTGCACTCACTGTCACTCTGCACTCACTGTCACTCTGCATTCACTGTCACTCTGCACTCACTGTCACTCTGCACTCACTGTCACTCACTGTCACTCTGCACTCACTCTGCACTCACTCTACAGTCACTCTGCACTCACTGTCACTCTGCACTCACTGTCACTCTGCACTCACTGTCACTCTGCACTCACTGTCACTCTGCACTCACTGTCACTCTGCACTCACTGTCACTCTGCACTCACTGCCACTCTGCACTGCCACTCTACACCGCCACTCTGCACCGCCACTCTGCGCTGCCACTCTGCACTGCCACTCTGCACCACCACTCTGCACCGCCACTCTGCACTCTGCACCGCCACTCTGCACCGCCACTCTGCACCGCCACTCTGCACCGCCACTCTGCACCGCCACTCTGCACTCTGCACTGCCACTCTGCACTGCCACTCTGCACCGCCACTCTGCACCGCCACTCTGCACCGCCACTCTGCACCGCCACTCTGCACCACCACTCTGCACCACCACTCTGCACTCTGCACTGCCACTCTGCACCACCACTCTGCACCGCCACTCTGCACCGCCACTCTGCACCGCCACTCTGCACCGCCACTCTGCACCACCGCACTGCCACTCTGCACTGCCACTCTGCACCACCGCACTGCCACTCTGCACCGCCACTCTGCACCGCCACTCTGCACCGCCACTCTGCACCGCCACTCTGCACCACCACTCTGCACCACTGCACCGCCACTCTGCTGCACTGCACCGCCACTCTGCACCGCCACTCTGCACCGCCACTCTGCACCGCCACTCTGCACCGCCACTCTGCACCGCCACTCTGCACCACCGCACTGCCACTCTGCACCGCCACTCTGCACCGCCACTCTGCACCGCCACTCTGCACTCCCACTCTGCACCGCCGCACTGCCACTCTGTACTGCCACTCTGCACCGCCGCACTGCCACTCTGCACTGCCACTCTGCACCACCACTCTGCACTCTGCACTGCCACTCTGCACCACCACTCTGCACTCTGCACCGCCACTCTGCACCGCCACTCTGCACTGCCACTCTGCACCACCACTCTGCACCACTGCACCGCCACTCTGCTGCACTGCACCGCCACTCTGCACCGCCACTCTGCACCACCACTCTGCACCGCCACTCTGCACTCTGCACTGCCACTCTGCACCGCCACTCTGCACCGCCACTCTGCACCGCCAGCCTGCACCGCCACTCTGCACCGCCACTCTGCACCGCCACTCTGCACTCTGCACTGCCACTCTGCACCGCCACTCTGCACCGCCACTCTGTACCGCCACTCTGCACCGCCACTCTGCACCGCCACTCTGCACCACCGCACTGCCACTCTGCACCGCCACTCTGCACCGCCGCACTGCCACTCTGCACCGCCACTCTGCATTGCCACTCTGCATTGCCACTCTGCACCGCCACTCTGCACCGCCACTCTGCACCGCCACTCTGCACCGCCACTCTGCACCGCCACTCTGCACCGCCGCACTGCCACTCTGCACTGCCACTCTGCACCGCCGCACTGCCACTCTGCACTGCCACTCTGCACCACCACTCTGCACTCTGCACCGCCACTCTGCACCGCCACTCTGCACTCTGCACCGCCACTCTGCACCGCCACTCTGCACCGCCGCACTGCCACTCTGCACTGCCACTCTGCACCGCCGCACTGCCACTCTGCACTGCCACTCTGCACCACCACTCTGCACTCTGCACCGCCACTCTGCACCGCCACTCTGCACTCTGCACCGCCACTCTGCACCGCCACTCTGCACCGCCACTCTGCACCGCCACTCTGCACCACTGCACCGCCACTCTGCACCACTGCACCGCCACTCTGCTGCACTGCACCGCCACTCTGCACCGCCACTCTGCACCGCCACTCTGCACCGCCACTCTGCACCGCCACTCTGCACTGCCACTCGCCACTCTGCACCGCCACTCTGCACCGCCACTCTGCACCGCCACTCTGCACTGCCACTCTGCACCGCCACTCTGCACCGCCACTCTGCACCGCCACTCTGCACCGCCACTCTGCGCCCCCACTCTGCGTCGCCACTCTGCGTCGCCACTCTGCGCCGCCACTCTGCGCCGCCACTCTGCGCCGCCACTCTGCACCGCCACTCTGCACCGCCACTCTGCACCACCACTCTGCACTGCCACTCTGCACCGCCACTCTGCACCGCCACTCTGCACCGCCACTCTGCACCGCCGCACTGCCACTCTGCACTGCCACTCTGCACCGCCGCACTGCCACTCTGCACTGCCACTCTGCACCACCACTCTGCACTCTGCACCGCCACTCTGCACCGCCACTCTGCACCGCCACTCTGCACCACTGCACCGCCACTCTGCACTGCACCGCCACTCTGCACCGCCACTCTGCACCGCCACTTTGCACCGCCACTCTGCACCGCCACTCTGCACCGCCACTCTGCACTCTGCACCGCCACTCTGCACTGCCACTCTGCACTCTGCACCGCCACTCTGCACCGCCACTCTGCACCGCCACTCTGCACTGCCACTCTGCACCGCCACTCTGCACTGCCACTCTGCAGCGCCACTCTGCACCGCCACTCTGCACCACCACTCTGCACCGCCACTCTGCACCGCCACTCTGCACTCTGCACCGCCACTCTGCACCGCCACTCTGCACTCTGCACCGCCACTCTGCACCGCCACTCTGCACCGCCACTCTGCACCGCCACTCCCAACCACCACTCTGCACTCTGCACCGCCACTATGCACCGCCACTCTGCACTCTGCACCGCCACTCTGCACCGCCACTCTGCACCGCCACTCTGCACCGCCACTCCGCACTCTGCACTGCCACTCTGCACCGCCACTCTGCACCACCAATCTGCACCGCCACTCTGCACCGCCACTCTGCACCGCCACTCTGCACCGCCACTCTGCACTCTGCACACCGCCACTCTGCACCGCCACTCTGCACCACCACTCTGCACCGCCACTCTGCACCGCCACTCTGCACCACCGCACTGCCACTCTGCACCGCCACTCTGCACCGCCACTCTGCACCGCCACTCTGCACCGCCACTCTGCACCGCCATGAAAATCACACTCTTTACCTCTTACTGAACTCGCCACCCGTTGAAATGAGTTGAATGTTCAATATCATCCGAAATTACACTTTCCCACTTATTTTTATCGCAGCTAAGAGTGACAGTCAAATATACAGCTGGTACCGTGTTCTTCCCTCGTTATTCCACTTACCATGTCAGCCACTTAAATAAACAAACTGGCAAGCCAGCCCGAAGCACCGACCACGTCGACCCTGAAGTATCACCTCACATCAGTGCTCTAAAACAAACTCGCTTTACATTCCGTGTTCAAACAAGGAGGTGCAAGCTAGCTGAAAACTGTAAACCTTTTATTCCAAACAAACATTTTAAATTTCGGTAAAAGCATTTCAGCTATTCAAACATTGAAATTAGCCGAGTAAACTTGAATGGACTGCCGTGCGCGAAAGGTAAATGTTAAACGCGCGCATGATACATGCAATGCAATGGTGAACGCGCTCGCACCATCTGGATTGCATTACACGGTCACTCTGACAGCTCCTAATTAAGATTAATCACTCTGCCGTGCTCGTTCTCGCACAGAATATGCCACATCGGGCACGCGTAAATTACTTACAGCCTATCACGTCAACGCTACAAAATACACAGCACAGCGAAGACGAATCACTAGGCAGATGCCAGAAAACACTAAGGAATGTGTCTGGCCAGAGCACTAGAGATACCTTTTTTTTCCTTTAACATTAGGAGCTCGAAGCTCCGCCCACTTCGTGATGCGTAGGCCGAGCCCTAAAAAAGGAAACTTACTAGAGTAGATTGATGATTTTTGTGAATTGGCTGGCCAGCTATGTCACCAGCCTTAAGCACACCTGCCAGAGACACCAACAAAATGGTGTTTTTTTCTATTTATTTTAATAATACTTGCCTATCACCCTGGATTGTTTTCACAATTTTCCTTTTAAATCTGTTGGTGTTGGCTTCTCTTCTCTTTTTTTCAGCTTTTCTTCCAGCACTGTGGGATAACCCTGCATGACCACTACTTATGGTGACTCGTTTTGTGTGGCAAGGAAGCTTGCACTGCTGCTGCCCATGCCGTTCCTGTTTTGTGTATTTTAGTGATGCTTGATAAGACATACTACTTTAGAAAGGCCAATTCTATTGGCTTTGGTAATGCCTGTCGTTGGGTCACCCCCAGATTTTTGCATTCTGTTACTGAACCCTTTTTTGTTGACATTAGGACTCTGTGCACTTTGTCCTTGCTAATCAGTGATAAAGTGCCTGTGCTCTCTCCCTAATTCAAGGTACAATTGGCCTCCACCTGACTGGTGCATTAAATTCACATGTAAATCTCTCTTATATGGTACTCCATGTACCCAGGGCCTGTAAAGTAAATGCTACTAGTGGGTTGCAGCACTCATTGTGCCACCCACTAAAGTTTGGGCTGGACTGTTCCCATCAGGCACAGGGTCAAGTCTGACTTGCATATAGCTGGGTTCAAACTGGAATGTCATAGTATGCAAAAAAACGATGGATTTAGGCCCAGCTCTCTGTACTATGGTGAATGTATGACATTGTTCTGCATCTGTCCATCAACTGTTCTTGCTACAACATGTCTTAGGCATGCCACTGCAGCATGTAGTGCTGTTTAAAACTGTCATTTTAACCTGGCAAAATAAACCTTTTGACATGGCTAAACCTTTCTTTTTAGTATTTATAAGTCACCCCTAAGGCTCATATGTGTTCAGATAGTAAACAACTCCTAAAGTCGTTTTTAACTGTTGTAAGGCCTGTCTCTTCAATTGGCTAACACTGATTGGAATCAGCTAGAGATGTGCTGTTCACACTTACATGAATTGTAATTTAAAACTCTGGTAGTGGTAAAGTCAGATTTTAGGTTAGAATTCTCAAAAATATGCCACATTTTGAAAGTTGGCCTTTTCTTGTCCCAACCATCTGTGCCATCTGCCAGTTGCCTGCATCACATAACTGTGAGTAACCCTGCTGTTAGAGTTGTGTATTGCTTCCAGACAGTAACAAAAAGGAGGCCTAGGTATGGGCAGGGTGGGCCATCCTGTCAAGATGACTGGGAGTGGCTGTACCCAGCCCCACTTACACTTCAAAGGACGTTGCCTCTTGCACATATAAAGGGACCTGACACCAGGCTTATCCTGCCTTTCTCACTCTCCAGGCAGTTTGGAGCTTTGCCAGGGTAAGAGGAAGGATTGTTCCGAAACAGATGTGAGGGTTGAAAAGGCAATCGCCCTACACAAAGACAGGGACAATATATAACTATCCAGAGCCAGTCATCAGATCTCTCCTAGACCTGTGGAAGTTACAGAAGGATTGTCCTGCTCCCAGAGAGGTGCATTGCTGCATTAAAAGGAATACTGAACCTGCTTGCATGTATCCAATGCTATTCAGAGTTGACCTACTCTATGGGCTGCAGCGACACAGCAAGCTTTAGATGCCTCTCTGGAACTGCCCAGCTGACCTGCTACAAATGGACTTGCCAGTCCTGTGACTGGACCTGCCTAAGCACTCCTGCTGGCCTATGCTGGAGTGAGCCCTGATCCCTAAGAGCCACCACCCCAGGTCCTGGACAATTGGCTGGCATCAGAGTGTACTCCTCCTGAAACAAAGGTGAAAATCCTGAAGCTTGAGCTCCTCATGACCGTGAATGGGCCCGCTCATGCCAAGGCTCTGCCTCTCGTGACGACCACCAATGTGAAGCTACAGTGAAACTTGCTTTTTATGCCAACAATGACTGTCCACGGTGACCGACAATGCTAGGCCTACACTATAGTGACAACCGTCCACAACGTCTGACCTGCTTTTCACCCTACAGCGGAGACCATCCATGACACTCAGCCTACTCCTCGTGACCTCCTCCATCCTACTCCTCGTGACCTCCTCCATCACAAATAGAACTCTTCACACCGAACTTAGAAGGTAACTTTCTAGCATGACTAACCTAGCCCCTGTATCCAACCCACTCTCCATCGCAGTCAGCCTAAACTTGTGACTTTCTCCTGGTCTAGCACGACTAGATGAGCGTGATTGGGACTTTGTGCTTTTAGGCACTATTTTTACTAAAACGTTAAAATTGAGTTTCTCTGGTTCTATTTATAGGATTTTTGTTGTTCTGGTATCCTTTTATTTATTAAAATGTGCTCTATATTTCTTAATTTGCCTGGGATTTCTCTTGTGTTGTGTTTTCACTTTATTACTGTTTGTTTGCTGCATAAAGAATGTACACATTGTCTCTAGGTTAAGCCTGACTGCCATTGTTACAAGCTATCAGGGGGTTAAGCACAGATTTACATAGTGACTTTTGTGGTTCACCCTGACAAGGATTGTGGTTATTACCTCTGTGTGACTTCCATCCCCTACAACCAATACCCCAATTTCTAGCACCTGTCACAAAAAAGGTTTACATGAACCATGTATGCCCATGGATCATATTCTACTTTTATATCTCAACATAAGGTCTGATGAAGAGGCAGGTCTTTTAATTAGGGGTTGGCGGTCAACTCTGCTTTGTCAGTAGAGTTCACAGAGTTTTTGCTTGCCCGCGCTGTGCTTGGAGCGCGGAGTTTGGCATTAAATCCGCCTACGCCGCATGGCAGAGTTTGCAGGCGGCACCCACCCGAAATGGCTCCTTAAGGGTCAGCACTCTAGTTCCCCTCAGTGTAGTAGACAGTCACAACTGTGCATGCCTGAGACTTGTGCTTACTCCCAGGCACTCTGCGAAGTTAGTGTGGCGGGTGGCACGCGTACGTGTGGGCAAAGACTCTGGGGATGGGCTCAAGCTCACAGGAGCAGTGGGAGGTGCGTACCCACACAGGGTGAATAATTATGAAGTGAAAGAAAAAACACTGTGGCCAAAGGTATGCAGGAGGCAGCTTAAAGGTGGGAAAATGGGTCTGGTGTGTGTTATGTGCTATCAATGTCCATTTGCCTGTAATATTTAACATCTGCCTTAAGTAGTGCACTGAAGCACTTCTTTGGGCCATTCAGCACTTTACAATTATTTTGCTCATAAGCCATTTCACACAACAAAATTGCAATACTCTGACGCGGCACCCCTCACAGGAGCTAACAATGCACACTTAAAAAATGATAAAAAAATGTGTAAATGCATCTGAACGCAACTTGAGCTGAGGCGGCCAGTTTTTAGGCTCGCTAGTTACGAAAGTGTACTCTTCACAAGAACAGAAACGCAGTCTTCTCCCAGAGTTGTTGAGCAAAAGATAGTGGGGAAAACAGGAAATGAAGAGTTCCAAAACACAGCTTCTCGTGGGCAGGAAAATATTTAGCAGTTGTATAGTATAGTACATTATAACAAGCCCCAAAATAATTGTGAAATCCAGCCCAAGACAACTGCCTTGCAGATGTGTTTTTCAGTTGTCACATCTGGTTTTGCTGCCCAATCAATAGGCTGCTGATGCAATGATCAGAGATGGTACTGAAGAGCGAGCAAAGTGTGGAAATCTTCAGGCACAGGAAAATCATGGTGGAAGGACTGAACGCTAGAGCTGGTAAAGTAGCTCAGTAGGCTAAGGCATCTGCTGAAGAGACCTACATACACCCTAAGGATCGCATGTTAGCATTTTCCTATATCTACTCAGCTTTACATCCTTCCATTAAATTCTTACTATTGAATTTGGTAATAAAAAGACATTTTGTTACCTTGAGAATAATATAAATTCTGCAGAAATTTTCTGTGCCAACACACCGATGTGGATGGAAGGTTTAAGAGCTGTTCAGGGATGGACCTCCATGAGGCACATTAAGGCTGTTGCCTCACAGCAGTACAAGTAGATGGCACCAAAATACAAGAAATGGCCTGATTCTTAAATTACTAAAAACAGTCCCTGCAGGAAAAAATCGCCTCACAAAAAAAAATCTGGAGAATTTTCCCACACATTTTTTTGAAGATAAAAGCACCACTGAGATTTTTGTTTCTGGATTTCTTCTCTGCAGAACTCATCTTCACAATATATGCCCCAGAAATTAAAATGTTCATGAATGTTCAAAAGTTTCAGCAAAAAAGTTGACTAAGTTTGCAGAGGGAAACTTGTACAATATAACATACACCATTCATTTTTAGGTCTGGTTATTGGCAGCTTACTTATGTGAAGTAGCATAGAGAGAAAGAATGTTTTGGTCTGCCTTCTTTTTCCTTTGGCTCTCATGTGTTTTTCATGGTTTACCATTGCTTGGATCGTCAATGAATCAAGGACATGGCATTTTGTGAATATTTTCATTTACACTTGGATTTTCATTATTTAATTCCTGGGCAGTAATTTTTCTAGGAATAGTAGGTCTTTCCCAAGTCACATCTCTGAAGCTCTACTTTCTTTAGTGCCTTGACGCCTTTGGTATTTGTGCACTTTATAAAACTACATAATTTAATTTCATAATTTCACAATAAGTTTGGGTAATGGTAACATCAAGCATTCCTTTTATTAGGTAGCAGATGAAACGTGCAGTTTGTAATCACGACCCAATGTGTGTTTTCTGAAGTACTTATATTGCTGGCATAACAATTTAATTTCTGCTTTGTTTAGGAAAGAAGTGCAGTGTATAGCCATTACTTTATCATAAAGATACAGTGATAATCATTAATCACCCTTGTGTATTATTTTATTTCACTTTGCAGAAATGATAACAATGTTGGATTTTCAGCTTTTTTGCTCACAACATAAATATGTGTGTGCACTTAGGCTTCCTTGAAAATGCAACAAAAGGAATGGTCGTTTGTCAAAAGTAAATATTGTACAACATTTTGTTGCCTACACCACTGCGGTGCACCAGTAACAACACAAGTGTCATCTTTTGATTCCCTTTGATGCCGTTATTCTTTGAGGATACAACTTAACCCTTCTTTATTTAGAAGAGGATCTCTACTCCCCAGTTTCCTAGCCCAAGATATTGCCTTAGTGTGTGATTTTCTTTCTAAGACAGCTGAAGGCAGTATACAACAAAGTAGTTTAACCCCTCCCCTGCCGATGACGGAACCGCTCCGTCATCATCCGCGGTCTCGCTGTGCTGATGACGGAGCGGTTCCGTCATGGCCCGCTCGGCACGCCTGCGCGGCGCGGATACCGCGCCTGCGCTGAGCATTCTATTGAGCGGGGCGGGCCATGACGGAACCGCTCCGTCATAAGCACAGCGCAACCGACGCTGGTGACGGAGCGGTTCTGTTACCAGCATGCACCCGCCGCTCTTCCGCCCCGCCCCCTTAGCACTGCGGCGGAATAGCCGCCGCAGTGAAGGGGTTAAGTATTACCAAATACTTCCCCTAACAAATGTTCAGGTGTGCTCGATTTTCCAACACAACCCCGAGCAGAACCGACCCCTCACCTCTGTTTTGCAGTGTAAGGACTCTGCATCGCATCCCGCAGTCTCATCGGAACCGCTGGTGTGTGATGCATCCTCGACACAGGCCCTCACATCGCAAGCCATCCTCATTGATGGCATCCTTGACATCAATGCAGGACCTCGCACCGCAACCTCACCACTCCTCCGAACCAATGCTGCACAATGCATTTCGGACCCAGCCCTCTCATTGCCTCAACTGCATAACACATCCTCAATGCAGGCCTCACCAACTCTCCGCAGCCAGGATTGAAGGTACTCTTGTTCAGCGAGCCTAACTGGGTCCCTGTAGCCAGCCTGCACTCCATCGCAGTTGGCCTGAACTTGTCTCTTTGTCCCTGTAGGAAAGTGTACTTTATGACATGGTCACCCCCACTTTATGCCTGGTATGCAATATGATTTTGACTGGAAGTGCACTGGGATCTTTCTAACCAGGTCCCCGGTGCCAGATCTCTTTCCCAAAACTGTGCAATTGTTTTCTCAATTGGCAATACCTTTAGTGCCCTTTGTAAGTTCCTCTTAAATAGTACCCCTGGTGTCTAGGTCCTGAGGTACTAAACAGGGTCCCCAAGGGCTGCAGCATGAACTGTGCTCCTCTAAGAGACACCTCATGAAGTTCAGTCAAGCTGCCACTGAATGGTGCATGTCTTGGTGCAGACAAAAGTGAAAACCCAGCATGGCGCACAGCCTGTGTGCCCCACCTGCCGACACTGCAAGCAGCTTAAGTAATGCACCCCTACAGCTGGCCTACCGCCCTAAGGCAGGGTGCATTATACGACATGTGAGGGCATAACTGAATGAGCAGATAAGCAACCCTCACTTGCATCCCTTAGAGCGCAATGGGAGGATGACTTCCGCAGGCCTTTGCATGATAGGGAATGGGCCAAAGCGCTAGCATACATCAAGAAGGTCTCCCGCAACTACCGCTTCAAAAACATACAATTACACATTCTACATCGAGCGTATCTCACTCTTGCAAAGCTACAGAAGTCTTTCCCTGATAGTACCTTCGCCTGCCCTAGATGTCAAGAGCCCGCTGCCTCCTTCTTTCACATGCTGTGTGACTGTCCATCCCTCCACAGCTATTGGCGCACTGTTCATACTATCCTTGGAGCGGTCACTGGTCTCCGGGATCTTTACTCGTGGGAAGCCAGCGCCCTTGGCATTGGTAAGCGTCGCAATAACATGAAGGTTGAAATGCGCTTTGCCTCCCTAGTGCTCCTCCTGGTCAAGCGGTGCATTACAATGCACTGGAAGGTGCCTGACGGGCCCCCTGGCGGCGTGGGTGGGTGCGGTCAAGAAGTGGGGTTCGGCGGAAGAAGGAATCCTACGGGGGGAGGAAGCTTAAGGATTTCGCAAACATCCAATTTCCATGTCATGGGCCATGCTGCTTCACTCCTTTACACAGGAACCGGCGGCTCTCAGGCGTTCCCCAACGCACAATCTTCAACATACGGCACAGTGCATCCCAGTTCTTCTACCCCAAGTTTATTCACGGTTTAAACACAAGGCAAACATTTTGAATCCCCTGCGAGCTCACGTGCGGGGAGATAAGGCACCTCACATTATTTATTTATTTATTTATTGGGCTTTTAAAGGGCGACAGCTACCCAAAAAGGGTTTCCCGGCGCTGGTGAGATAATAAACAATTGAGCAGATCACATTACTCTGATGAGAGGCAGGCACAAATTATTGATTAAAAAGCCAGGTCTTTATGGCTCTGCAAAAATGAACATAGCTTGTTTCCATGCGTAAATTCAGAGGGAGGGAATTCCATAGCTTAGGGCCCAGCAGGGAAAAGGACCTTGCCCCGATCCTGGCGCAACGAACTTTGGGCACACTGAAAAGGCCTTGAGATGAGGTTCTCAGGCAGCGGGCAGGTGTGTAGGTATGCACGAGGGATTGTAAGTATCTTGGGGCAGTGCCCCATTTGATTCTGTGCATAGGACTAAGTGTCTTAAATTTGACTCTGTTTTCGACTCTTAGCCAATGGAGTGCCTTAAGATGACCAGACATGCGTTCCATTCTATGACATTTACAAAGCAATCTTGCAGCGGCGTTTTACACAAGTTGAAGGCGTCTCATGACAGCCTGTGATGACCCCAAGTAGAGGACATTTCCGTAGTCTAAACGGGAGGTGATTAGGGCGTTGACTACAGACTTCTGTGTATCACCAGGCAACATCCAAATGATGTGGCTCAGGATGGTGAAACAGGTTGATGTTAAATTAATAACTTGGGGCTCCATAGTTAGGCCTTATCAATGATCATGCCCAGGTTACGTACTTGGTGCGACGAAACAGGTAGAGATCCCATTTCTGGGGGCCAATGTCTTGGGCTCCAAAGACCCTGATTTGGGCCAAGTATTAAAACCTCAGTTTTGCCACCGTTCAGTTTAAGCAGGTTGTCCCTCATCCATGTTGCAATTTTACTAAGGCCTGACTGCAGAAGAGAGGAGGAGTCCTGGTCTCCATTTGAGAGTGAGAAAACAATCTGCGAGTCATCTGCATAGGTAAACATAGTTAGACCTGCCGCTTCAGCAATCTGAGCAGGAGGGGTTACATATAGATTAAAAAGCAAGGGACTCAACACCGAGCCCTGGGGAACTCCATAAGGGGATCGATGGACATTTGAGGACGAGGTGTTGGAAGTAATCTGAAATGTCCTTTGTGTCAAAAATGATGCTATCCAATCCAATGCTTTACCCCTAATGCCCATGGAAGCGAGTGACTTTAACAAAATGGTATGGGAGATGGTATCAAACGCTGCGCTGAGATCAAGTAGAATCAGCGCAGTGGAGTCTCCTCTATCTACCAAAAGGCGAAGGTTTTCTATCAACCCAAGCAGTGTTGTCTCTGTCAAAAAACCAGGACGGAAGCCTGACTGAGAGGAGACCTGGCGAGTAACATCTGCATAGGTTACCTGTATATCGACGCAGTCCAGTGAGGATCCTTGCTAGTTATTGGACTGAGTGACAGGACATATTTGCCTTAAACCCCTGGGTTGGTGTGTCATACTTAGTAGTTCCCATGCGGGATCATTTGAATACTAAAAGTCATCTGCAATGAAAGATGTGATGTATGTAATGTTAACAAATGCCATTAAAAAAGTTTAAAAACAAATGGAAAAAATAAATAAATAAATAACTGAATGAGCAGATATGCCCCCATACAGGTCACTTTCATTATTGCCAGTACAATTTATTAGCAAAGCCGTTTTAAAGACATGTGCTGGGCATAGGTGAAAAGGAGTTCCGAATACCTGATGGCTTCACTCAAAATAGGGATGCTTGGTATCAGACATCACATATTAATAAACCCACTCTGATGCTGTGTCGAATTTAGCAATGCATGCACCCAGAAGGCACCTTAGAGGTGTCCCTGAAAACCTACCAATTACTGGTGTTCTGACTGACTAGTTCTTGCCTGCCTGCTCAAGGGGTTAGGCCCTTCCTCACCGGGGGCTAGAAACAAAGCCTGCTCATGCAGAGGGTGCGTGGCACCCCTGCCCACAGAATGACCTGCGGATTAGCATTCCAAGGCCAGGTAGCTTCAAAGAAGCCCACCCCATTTGGCATGTGAACTTGGCTTGTCTCACAGGAAAGGAAACCAACTCTTATTTGTGCAGAGCACTTGGGCCCCTAAACCGACAGGAAATTAGCCAGGCTAGACAGGCATGTCCACCTTCAGACGAGCACCACTCCTAAACTGGGCTACCGGAGAAGTGACAATCTTGGTGATGACATATTTAGGATCTCTGGGACAGGGTTATGATCACTTACCCCAGTAAGTGGTTTTATAGGGGGTGTAGTGACTACAGGGGTAATTAGCACATTGGCTACTACCCTATAATCCTCTAAGGCCCCTATATTCAGTATTTAGGAGAGCCTTGGCACCAGTTAATCAGATTCTGATGACCTATGATGAAGGACACTGAAGAGCTGTGAAAGCAGAAGACTGAAGTAGTGCAACTGATTTGGCACTAACCTTGCCGGCCTGTTTGCTATTCGTTTGTTTCAATAAGATTCAAGAACTGACAAGAAGCAGCTCTGCTGCTTCTCTGCATCTTGCAGGAACCCCAAAGAAGATCATGAGTGCTCTGGACCACAAAAACCTGATGCAGTAAAACACCATTGCACCTGTGCTTCTTAGCTCTAGCTGAAGTGGACCAATGCTGCAGCGTGGTCCCAAGGCCCTCCAGAGACAAAACTCACCTTGTTCTTGCCCACTGTGGACTTCCCGAAGCGGCCAGAAGCCTCTGCTTGCAGGCACCCTCTACCCAGAGTGCTAGCGGTGACAAACATCTGACGCCTAAATACACCTCTGCTCCTGTCACCCCTGTCCCCTGGAGAAGAGGACCAAAGACGTCCACACATCCCTGAGCATTTCAAGAGCTGAGTCTTCATGTTGGTTCAGTGCAACTGGTCCCGAAATGCAAGCCTGCAGCCTCTTTTCTGACATACCGATCTCCATAGACTTGAATGGGGCACCCGTATGTTGTAAGGCACTGCTACACCCAGCCACCCCAGTGCTGCCTGAAGTGAACTGTTGGTGCTGCCTTGGACCTTGCCCTGTACTTACCTTAAGTCCAGAAGACTGGTCCTATAAGTCGCTGTTGAGTGCCCAAGTGCAATACATGTTTTTTCTCCATAGGTTAACATTACCGTGAGGTGCTTCAATTACGATTTAAAGTATCAAAAACCTGTCTTCTTCAAACCTTTTAAAAAGTACTTACCTGATTTTAATGATCTTGGTTTCTACATTTATAAAAAGACAAGTGCTGTTTTATAAATTGGTGTGGATCTCTTTATTGAGTCATGAGTAAAATGTATTGATGGTGTCTGTACAACACACACGGGGCCCGGTTCACCGAACTAACTTAAGACAAAATCCTAAACTTACTACCATTTTAGTATTGTATTGTATTGTGTTGTAATTGCATTTATATAGCGCTTACTACCCCTGACGAGGCATCAAAGCGCTTTTTCGGTGAGTGGACCCATAGAGGATTAGTGTTCAATTAGTTTAGTGAAACATGCAAGTACATTTTAAGTGATGGATAGGTTAGTCAGTTATTTGGATTTGGAATGATAGCAGAAGGATAGAGGAGGACAAAGGTTTGTATTTATATAGTGCTTGTTGACGCACGCTATTCAGGAAGCCTACAAAGGATAAGTGGTGAATTAATATGGTGAAATATGAAGTAATTTCAGTGGTGGATATTAGTCCGTTACTTTGAGTGAGAAGGATAGCGGAGGGATAAAATGGGAAGAAAGATTTGCATTCATATAGCACTTGTTACCCCTGATGGGTGTTGAATCGCTTTTCTGGCGAGTAGCACGCCACTCCGGAACCCATAAAGGATTACTGTTGAAAATTAGTATAGTAAAAAAATGAAGTAATTTGAGTAGTGGATATGTTATTCAGTTATTTGGGTAGTATATTAGTGTAGTTTAATATGGAATTTGAAAAGTCAGCATGTTAGTCTCTTAATTTTGATTGAAAAGGATAGTGGAGGGATAAAAGAGTGAAAGATTTGTTTTAATTTTTTTTAAGTCTTAGCAATAGGAGGAGGCTTTTGGATAAGTAAAAAGGAGTTTTGGAGTGGAGGACTCAGAGGAAAGAGTTTAGAAAGGGTTGTTTTAGGGGATCGGTATAGTAAAAGAGGTGTCAGATGATATAAGGAGGGGTAGAGTAAGAGAGAGTCTAGAAAGGGTTATTTTGGCAATCATAGTAGTGGTATGGGGTTTGGGATAAATGAGAGAGTGGATGTAGAGGATATATTTATAGATATATAGGATGAGAGATAGGGTAGTGCATTGGAAGGAGTAGTAGAAGAAGTTTGAGATGAGTCAGAAGGTTGGGCTAGAAGATATATTGCGCGAATTTTAGGCTGAGAAATAGGGTAGTGCATTGGAAATGCTAAATTAGAAGAAAGTGATAAGTATGTAGATCCATAATTACATTGAAAGTATATAGATACATAAAAGAGGTAAGTATATGTAGATTAAAGATATTGATAGAGGCACAGGATGAGAAATAGGGTAGTGCATAAGATATGCTTTTTCAGGAGAAAAGTAACAAACACAGATCCAAGTACATGGAAGGTACATAGATGCACAATGGAAGTATGTACATGTAGACCAAAGATGATTTTTTTTTTTCTTTTTTCTTTCAACAACATAATTATTTTACATAATTATACAAAGTAATACACAAAGATAGGTACATATCTATAGTGAAAAAAAATGCTTGTATACAGAGGGATATGCTGTAAATTCCTGTTTGCGTATGGTGCTTATGTGGGGAAGAGCCAAATCTTGAGTAGTTTTCTGAAGATAAGGTGGTTGTCGGTGGACCTTATGTTGGGGGTAAAGAGTTCCATAGTTTGGAACGCTTGAACAGAGAAGGATGTGCCACCCATGGTTTTTTTCTTGTGTGGTGGGATTTTGAGGTGAGATGCTCCTTTAGAGCAGAGGTTCCTTTGTTGAATGTGTTTGGTGATTTTATTCCTGATGAAGAGCGGTCCGATTCCATGTATTGCTTTGTGGGTGATACAAAGCAGCTTGAAAGTGGATCTTCTGGCAACCAGTAACCAATGCAGGGCTTTCAAGGCAGGGGAGATGTGGTCTCGCGGTTTGATATGCAAGAGTAGTCTGGCAGCCGAGTTCTGAATCCGTTGTAGTCTTTTCATGGTCGTTAAAGGTGATCCGTGGTAGTGATCCGTTGACGTAATCGAATTTGGACAGAACAAGGTGAGATGGTAGCTTGTACCTTGTGTGGAAATTCCAAATGAGGGAAAAATTGTTGCAGCATTTTTATAGTAGCAAAGCTTGATCTTGCTAGTTTATCCACTTGGGCATTCATCGACATCTTGGAGTCCATGGTCATTCTGAGGTTTCTTACTTGCTTCGATACTTTAGGCAGTGATCCCAGTTCATCAGGCCATGCGGCAAGCGGATTGTAATGTTTCCAATCGCCACATGTGAGTATTTCAGTTTTTGCAGCATTCAATTTGAGATGGCTCCAGGTCATCCACTGATCCACGGCTCTGAGACAGCTGAAAATTGGTGATTTTCCAATGTCTTTGGGGCATTCCACTTGAAGGAGTATGTGCGTGTCATCTGCATAGTTATAGCACGTGAGGTGAAATTTATTGATCAGCACTGGTAATGACTTTGTGTAGATGTTGAAAAGCATGGGCGAGATGATAGAACCTTGAGGGAATCCTGCTTTTGTGGAGAACAGTTTGGACGAGAAAGGTGGGGTATGGATGACATTAGTTCTGTTTCGAAGGTAGGACGCTATCCAGTCTAAAGCAGTTCCCTCTATGCCGGCTTCATAGAGTCTTTGTTTCAGAGTGTTATGGTCAACCGTATCAAAGGCAGCTGAGAGGTCCAAGAGGAGTAGCGCAGCAACCCCGTTTTGGTCAACTGTATTCTTTAGGTCATCCCAGATGGCAAGGAGGGCAGATTCAGTGCCTCTTCCCGGACGGAATCCTGTTTGGAAGTCTAAAAGTATGTCACTTACTTCAATGAATTGTGACATCTGGGGGAACGCTGCTCTTTCTATCAGTTTGCCCAGGAACGGTCCATTTGTAATGGGTCTGCAGTTGTCAGGGTTCAGCGGGTTCAAGTTTGTTTTCTTCAGTAAAGGGTGTATGTATGACTTTTTTGAGTTCTTCTGGAAATATTCCAGTAGTTAAGGAATCGTTGATGATTCTTCTTACTGGAGTGGCAGCAAAAGTTGTTAAAAGAATTGTCTTGAAAGTTTGTGGCGGACAGGGGTCAGAGGGACTGCCGGCAGGCCTGCTTGCTTTGACCAGGTCCATAAATTCATCGTGTGAGATGTGTTGGAAGGAACAGAAAGGCTTGATTAGAGCATTCCTGGATTGTTGTTTTGTACAAGGGTTAGTGCTGGTGCTTTGTTTCTGTTTTAAGTACGATTCCAATTTGTCTGCTTTGTCCGTGTAATGATTTGCCAGTTTGTCTGTGAAATCTTGAGTAACAGGAAGAGTTCCTTCTAGGCAATTTGGTTTGCGAAATTCAGTATTTTATAGAATTCTTTATTTGCACATTTAGCGTTTTGAATTCTGTCTGAATAGTACCTTTTCTTAGCTTTTTTATTGCAGACTTGTATAATCTGTTAATTTTCTGTAGGTGAAGTTTGTCTTGTTTGGCGTTTGTTTTGAGCCAAGTACGTTGCAGCTTTCTAATTTGTTGTTTTATGTCTTTTACTTCTATGTTTCTCCAAGGCGCTTTTTTTCTTTTGTTCTGTTGTGTGGGTTTGAGTGGTATCAGGATGTCAAAAGCTTCCTGTAGCCACTCATAAAGATTTTGAACAGAATTTATGCTTTCCAGATTTGTACTGGATGTTAGTTGTCTTTCCAAGTGTTCCAAATTGAGTTTGTTCCACAGCCGATAGGTGAATGGATGTACGGTAGTTTTAGGTGAGTGGCTTAGCATTGTTTTATGTTGGAAGGCAAGCAAGTGGTGGTCTGAGCATGTGACTGGAGCTATAGTTTGAAAGGTAACTAGTTCAGTATTAGCAAAAATGACATCTAGGATATGTCCAGCAGTGTGTGTCGGATTGTGGACAATCTGATGCAGGTTCAATGCGTCTAGGTCGTTGATTATAGTTTTTGGATGGGTCATATTGGGTTTATTACACCAGATGTTAAGGTCACCCAGCACGCATAGGTTGGAGTGTATTGTTATCAGGTTTGAAACTGTGTCTAGAAGTGCGACTGGGAAAGTTGCCTTGCCAGGTGGAGGTCTGTAAAGGAGCAGGAAGTTAAAGGAAGTTACTCATTTTGGTATTCACAGAAGGCGCTTACTTACTCATTTTGAGTGACTTGCACATTTTGAGCAACTTACTCATTTTGAGCAACTTACTCATTTTGAGTAACTTACTCATTTTGGTATTCACAGAAGGAACTTACTCATTGATTAGTAAGTGTCTTCTGTGAATACCAAAATGAGTAACTTACTAATTTTGGTATTCGCAGAAGGCACTTATACGCTTTGCCCCGCCGCAACCCAACTCCCGCCTACAGCCAACCAGCCACAACAGGAAACTCCAACCACACCATCACATGCCCCCACCACACCCCCCCCCCCGGGTCACCACTCATCCCATTACCCCTACCAAGCATATCCCACAGCTCCTTATGGAAAGCACTACCTCGTCTCCTTACTGGATCCACCCATCGCAACCTCACGGACCCCTTTCCTTACTAGTTCCATCACAGCCCTCAGACACTCAAAGCCTGCTCCTGTCCTTACCCACCCTCCTCCTTTGACCTCTCCCTTGATTTAAAAAAAGGACAACCCACCCTTCACAACTAATAAGAGACTACACTCCCTCAACCCGATCCTCACCACGCAAGATGAAGCCCTAGATGCCCTCAACTCCTCCCATGACTCCTTGGCGCAGCGCCTCCCGTCACCTGAAAACCAGATAGATGTAATCTCCCGGGGCTTAACTGAAATCCTCTCCAACCTAGGTAAAGCTCGAAAACCCCTTAAATCCCCTCTCTGGACTCCCTCCACCGTCAACGTAAAAAGCCCCCCCAGGCCCACAGAAACCCATGGAACCCAGCCTCAAAGTCCCCCTATCAGGGTCATGGAACCCTGGCCACAAAAAACCTCAAGAACTACAGTCCCTCTCCCTAGGGCTCTAAACCGTGTAATGTCCTATATAAAACACCTGACCTCAAGGCCCACTAGGACAGAAGCAGCCATGTCAGACATCGAAGCAGCCATTCTAGCCTCTTCATACGACACCCACCCTCTGACTCTCCTAAATCCAAAATCCAAGTGATCACAGGCCTCCGGAAAGGTCTTCCCTGCACAAAACCCCTGAGACGGCCCGTCCTCACCGCCATACCTAGGGCACCCAAAGAAAGGACTGCCAGTAACAAAGAGCTTTTCGTCAACTGCTTACTGATCAACTGCAGGTCGGCCTCACTATACGCAACTGAACTAGCTGAGGCTATCCTCTCGCATGACATTGACATTGCGTTCCTCACGGAAACCTGGCTCAATAAGATATCCCCTCCATGCCTAGACATGCTGGTACCCCTAGGCTTCTCCCTCATCAACAAAGAGAGGATAGACCAGCGAGGAGGAGGGGTTGCCTTTATCCACAAGGGCAATTTGGTCATCACGGAAACTAATTCGTTCTATTATGATTCATTTGAATGTCTCTCCTCCAACATCAAGACCAAGGATAGTGGTTCTTTACTGTGTCACCTGCTCTATCACCCCCAGGTAAAAATGCCGCATTTGGAGAACAACTATACAACCCGATAGCTCATGGTGCACCCAGTGATACCAATAATCTAATTCTCGGTGACCTGAACCTACAGTGGAACAAAACAAACAACCCTCTAATCCAATCGTTGTCCAGATTCCTCTGTGATAATAATCTAATCCAATACTGCACAGAGGAGACACACTACAAAGGAGCCACACTAGATGCCATCATTGCGCAAAAAAACACAATCACTGTCAACCACATACTCCCCGTTGACTGGTCAGACCACCACATGATCCTATTTCATATCAATCACCCCACTCCTTCCCAATCACCCCTACAAGATCCCCTCAAATGGCTGAGAAATTTCTCCCAAGTTCCCTTGGGAATCCTGGAAGATCAGATAAGCTCACTTCTCCCCGACAACAAAGACCACCTCTCCACCAACGACCTCACCGACCGGTACAATACTGAGCTAGCGTCATTACTTGACAAAATAGCTCCTTTAAGCTCAAAAAAAGCAGAGCCATACCATCCAGATCATGGTTCAACTCTGACCTTAACTTTAAAAGGAGGAACTTAAGAGCCAAAGAAAGAAAGTGGAGAAACAACCTGACCTCCATCCTCCGTGATCAACTTAAATCAGCCCGTAGGAAGTACAAGAACCACACCAAAAACAAGAAATCCAGCTTCTTCCGCGAGGCACTGGACAGTGCCAAAAACAGACCTAAGGAGCTCTATAGCATCATTAGACAACAAACCTCCGAGCCAGTGTCCGCATCTGTACAGGCGTCCAAAGAACTCTGTGACAACTTCGCCCATTTCTTCAACGACAAGATCTCAAAAATCGAACTATCATTAGACATCAACAACTCACACCTCACGAAGAGCATCACGGTTGTGCCACATGTTCTCTCTCCTGGCTCCTCTCCTACCTCCTGGCTCAGCTTCCGTCCCGTTCAAGAAATGGAGATAATCATGTTGATCTCCACCTCCAAACCCTCAGCACATGTCCTAGACCCCATTCCTCCTCCACTGATCAAAAAAATTGAAGCACGCCTTTGCACCGCTCTGGAGCAAAATCATAAATAGTTCCCTAAAAAACTGAGTGGTTCCTGATTGCCTTAAAATAGACAAGTCACCCCCCTGCTGAAAAAACCCGGCCTAGATCCAACAGATCTGAACAATTTCAGACCTGTGTCAAACCTCCCCTTGCTCTCAGAAACACTCGAAAGATGCGTACTACATCAACTAACACAGCACCTGGACAACATCAACCTATTGGACCCCACCAGTCTGGCTTCAGAAAAGGCTGCAGCACAGAAACCGCGATTCTCAACATCATGGACGATATCCATGGATCACTAGACTCCCTCCCATTCTCCTTGACCTCTCGGCAGCATTTGATACTGTTGACCACAAACTCCTCATAAGGGCTCTCCAAGAAAGAGCTGGTCTTGATGAGGTAGTTCTCAAATGGTTCTCCTCCTTTAACCACAATCGCACGCAAAAAATCAAAATCAAAAACTTCACCTCCGAAATCCAGCAAGTCAACAAGGGCGTCCCCCAAGGATCGGTGCTCTCTCCACAACTCTTTAACATCTACATGGAACCTCTTTCCAAACTACTCAGAAAAGCCAACATCCGCTTCCACCTCTATGCGGATGATACGCAGATCTATCTGGAAACTACCTCTCTCAAAGATGTTCTGAAAGATGTGCAAGACTGGCTGACAAGCAACCACCTGAAACTAAATCCTGACAATACCGAGACGCTCCTCATCTCCAACAAGGATGATAACCCCCAAATCACCGAATGGTTAAAGGCTATCGATGCGCTCATGGAGAATCTCACTCTAGCAGAGTACTGTCAAATCTCTAGGCATCACCTTAGACCCAAAACTGAACATGATGAGACACATTAAGAACTCAGCCAAAAGTGCGTTCCTTAACCTCAGACTATTGAACAAAATCAAACCCTACATTCCAACCAAGGATCTCAAACTGGCCACCCAATTAAATGGATTTGCCCCTATTCTAGTAAATCCATTTCTCTCCATCTGGAATACCTCTCTGTCCCGCGGTCAGTTCCCTTCAGTGTGGAAGCAGGCCAGGCTAATTCCTATACTGAAAAAACCTGGTGCTGACCCCCTGCAATTTAGCAACTATCGGCCCATATCGCTTTTGCCTAAACCTGCCAAGATTTTGGAGAAGGTGGTACAGAAACAGTTGGCGCAGTATCTAGAATCAAACCAGCTTCTACATGACTCCCAGTCCGGCTTCAGAACCGGCTACAGCACTGAAACGGCGCTGGTAGAAGTCTCTGAGATCATCAGGGAATCAGTGGATAGGGGCGAGGAGGCCATGTTGGTCCTCCTCGACCTATCCGCTGCATTCGATACTGTATCCCATAATATACTTGCCACCCGTTTACAACAGTTAGGGGTAGGAGGGACAGTGCTGGCCTGGACTAAATCTTTTCTGTCCAGTCGATCTCAGAGAGTTACGTTGCACCCTTTTGAATCCGAGGATAAGCCCCTCCTGTGCGGAGTGCCCCAGGGTTCTGCCTTGAGCCCTTTATTGTTTAATGCCTATGTGGCCCCTCTTGCCAAGGTAGTTGAGTCTTGGGGTGTCAGGGTGGTCTCTTATGCTGACGATACTCAGCTTGTTTTCTCCTTTAGCGACCGCTCTGACTCCCTCTTTTCCAACTTTAGAAACTGCCTTGGCAATATTTGCACTTGGATGGCAGCCAATCACCTTGCCCTCAACACCGACAAAACGGAGGTTCTCTTTTTCAGCAAGAAATCCCCCCCCCCCCTGCAAGTCTTTGGTGGCCTACTGTTTTGAATCCTCCCCCCTCTCCTGTACAAGCGGCTCGCAACCTTGGCTTCACCTTTGACAACGCTTTGTCTGGAAGTGTCCAAGTCAATAAAGTGGTAGGTGCTTGTTTCTCCAAATTGCGGATGATCAGGAAAATTTTCCCCTACCTCCCTCAATCATCTCGCAAAACAGTTATTCAGGCACTCATTACCACCCATCTAGACTATGCGAATAGTCTATATGCAGGTGCCCCCCTATACTTAATTGACCGCCTGCAAATTGTCCAGAACGCGGCAGCTCGGCTCATTGGTAATATCCCTGCTCGTACCTCGGTCAGAGCCTACCGGGATGAGCTTCACTGGCTTCCTATAGCCCGACGCATTGATTTTAAAATACTGACCCTGACATTCCGAGCAATTCATGGAATCGGTCCTCTCTATCTGAGAAAACGTCTTAAGATCTCTTCTTCAGTTAGACATCTGAGATCTAACAGTTTGCGTCTACTGACGGTGCCAAGATTCAGGCTCTCTCGTAGTGGCGGCAGATCTTTCACCGTCACTGCTGCCAAGCTTTGGAATAGCCTTCCTCTTGATCTCAGGTTCTCTGATTCCGAGCCAGCCTTTCGACGCAAACTCAAGACCTGGTTGTTCACTAATCATTAGGTCTGCAACATTTTCAGGTTCTGTATTTCCTTTCCCTTAATGGGATGTACTCCTGGTTACTCTCTATGGGGACTCTCATGTAATCTTAGCGCCGGGACACTTCCGCCGGAGGTAGCCGCGCGCTTTACAAGATTCTAAATAAATAAATAAATAAATCTCTGGTACTGTCAAGACTGGACTATGGGAACGCAGTCTTAACAGGAATCCCTAAATCTCACTTGGCCCCCATCAAAACAACATTACATGCGGCAGCCAGAATGATCACCGGCATCACAAATCTGATCATATCTCCCCTGCACTCAAGGAACTCAAATGGCTTCAAGTAGAAATGTGAAGTAGCTTGAGAACAGCCTGCCTAACCCATAAAGCCCTTCATACCGGCAAACCCGAGTACCTGGCAAAAAAACTCAGAAAAACAGGCCAATCCAGGAATCTGAGAAGCTCTAACTCCCTCCTACTCCTCCCACCTAAAACCAGAAGGAAAAGAACAGCGGAATGTTCTTTCACTGGAAGCGCCCCCAAAATTTGGAATTCCATCGCCCCTGCACATCAGAACCTTGCCTTCCTTTGTGGAATTCAAAAGACAACTCAAATTCCTGTTCCCTAGGAAGTGGATAACTTGGGACAGTGAGTAATCATCGAGCTCTGCTCCAATACTAAGACTCAGAAGAATCTTGAAGCCAATAAGGCTCTGCGCTACAATACGCTGCTCTTTACTGTGACACTTGTTGGTTGTTACATCGCTCCTATATCATGTATTCGATGATTATATGCTATGCTCCTACTGTAAAGCGCTCCGATACCCTAGTGTCTGGACAGCGCTATAGAACACTTCTTAAATAAAAAATATCACTTACTCATCAATGAATGAGTGCCTTCTGTGAATACCAAAATAAATAAATTACTCAAAATGAGTAAGGTACTCAAAATGTGTAAATTACTCAAAATGTGTAAATTACTCAAAATGAGTAAGTAAGTGCCTTCTGTGAATACCAAAATGAGTAAGTGCCTTCTGTGAATACCAAAATGGTAGTAACTTTAGGATTTTGTCTAAAGTTAGTTCTTTGAATCGGGCCCTCCATCTAAGGCTGCTCGACCACATTACCCCTAAAAGAGCACTTTGGGATGGCTAGAGCAAGCCCCTGTCCACTAGTAAGGTAATATTTCGACTTTTTTGCACAATCTACCTCTTTTTTGGTATATTATAGAAAAAACCAGCTTAGTACAGTCCCAGACTAGCACAGCCAGCTATCCCCAGTTGACACTTTGTGCTTTTTGGTGCTAGTTTCACTGAAATCTTTAAACTTGCAATTCCTTGAATCTACTGGTTGATTCTTTTTGTCGGTTTGGTATTCATTTATTTATTATACTTTATCCTATTTTGGTGTAGGATTTTTGTTGTGTTGTGTTTTCACTTTATTATTGTTTGAAGCGTTGCATAAATATTGTACACAGTGCCCCAAAGTTAATACTGACTGCTCTGTACCAAACCACCAGAGTTGAGCACATGTGAATCTGGGGTTTGCTTGTGACTGACCCTGACAAGTATAGTGGTTCCTGCATGAGTAGGGTTTCACCCCCCCCTCCACCCCCCGAAGCAGTAAACCAATTTCTTACACTACTAACTTCAGAACTTTCTGTCACAGAAACGTGAGGAAAATATAACTCCAGCCAGAGTTTGATGTTTTCACAGCATTCTGGTTAAGAAAACGTAGTATGATTTATGCAAGTGACACCACCCTGGAATCCTCTTGGTGTCTAGTTTTTAGAAATGCATGGGTTTGATAGGTTTCCCTGGGAGGCAGCCAGTGCTTACTTTGAGCAGTTGGTTGCATGTGGGACCCTTTGCCACTAATTTTTGGGGATCAACGCTAATTTTGCCTCATCAAACTTTAACCCAGAGCAAGAGTTAGAAAAACATAAAAAAGCGAAAGAAGGAGAAAGAGAAATATGGAAAAACAGGGCAGGAAAGGCCAGGGAAAAAACCTGTGATGAAAAAGAACCTGAAATAGTGTAAGAAAGAGGCTGGGAGTGGGTGATGGATGAAAAAAGCATGAGGTTAAATTAAAACAACACAGCTGTGGGTATTAACAATCTCAACATTTGAAAACGACTGCTGCGGGTTTCCAAGCAAAACATTGGGCCCAAGCATTTATTCACTTCCAAATTAATCATTGTTGATGGATAAGCCCAGGTACAAACATTTCAACTACCCATATCCTCAAATGGGTCAATTTTCAAAGCAAAATCTTGATGTTTCCATGTTGTTTTTTGGGTATATCCTGGAGTGGGCAGTTGGCCCAGCCACACAAGTGGGACACCACTTTATCAGAAGTACATGAACATAGAATAGCAGGACATTGGTTATTATCAATTACAATTCTCCTCATTTAAACTTCCAAATTCCACTATGCAAGAAAAAAAAATATTTTGCAAAATGCCCTTTGGATCACAGGATATTATGGGTCACCTAAAATTGAGAATTGTGGAACGAACAACTATTCATAAACTCTGTATCTTTCTTGGGCACATTTCAAAAATATACAGGTCTCATGTGTGCCTATTTTTTTGTTTATTAGATGTTACTATATGAACTGATGCATGGTTGTTACAAAATAGAAAATGATTCTATGCTACAGCTCAGTTGTTGACTATGAGCATTACATGTTTTGACAAGCAACAAACACTATTTATCCCTGCGACAGATGTGTGCACTGGAAGTAACTTCATAAGCTAAGAACAGGGTGATCTTAGCACAGCAAGTCTCTTGTTGATGATACTTTTAGAAAAAAAGAATACCCTTTCGAGCATAGCATTTAAAAAAAATATTTTTTCCATAAAGAAAATACATTTATATTATATTTTGCCTATTTTTCTCAGTTTCCTCTTGGGGAATCCACAAACCATGGGTACCTTTAGAAGCCATGTCTTATGGAGACAAATGGACACAAATTGGGCCTGTATACTATTTGTGGCAAACATTTATGAAAGCTTAAGTGTGAAATACTTCAAACATAAAAATAATGGCTTAGCATGAGCTGGGTGGAGGGCGGCGGTCAAGCCTCAGCCATTAGGGGGTTAAAAAATCTGCACTTTTGAGGTGCCGTTTTGTGCATTTGTTACTTGTTTTGGTTACTAACAACAATAATGAAATGTGTGCTGTTTTCAGAAGGCAACCTCTCATTAGAAAAGTATTCATTTAATGTTATGTTTAATTTAAGTTTAGTTTCCTTTATTTATAATAAGTACAAATGTCAGGGGCGCAGCTGCAAGGGCCAATAAAATTAAAACAAGTAAAACAGATAAACAAAACTAAAAATATAAAATGACTAGGACTACATAGAGTGCTTGAAGCAAACCAAACGAGGTAATTAAGTAGCTTCAGAGTATAAGACTCCTAACCGCATACTAATTAGAGGAGCAGCTTGTTAGACAAAGATAGACCAAGAATAGTGTGGGAGATAGGCTAGAAAATAACAGAAGAATGTAAGATTAATAGCGACTTCATTCAATGAAACTAGGCCTTTGGGGTTGCGCTCTGCTCACATCCAGCTTCTTGTTCTCACCAATTAACAGAGCATGGGAAAAAGGGAACAACTTGGCGATTTCTGGGACACATGCTGCTATCTCCATATGTGCTGGTTCATTATGAAGAAGCCGTTGCCCTCTGAATGACAAGCGCTGTCTGAAAAGCAAGTCACTCCATTTGCTGCAGCTCCTGCTGATTCCTATTTAGGAGGCCAGGTTTATTTCCACTGGTACAGTGAGGTGACAGCTGCATAATACTGCCCGCCTACAACAAATGTAGGACCAGTGATCAGTTTCAAATAAGCTATTCAGCTTCCTGGAAGGTAATGCAATTGATACACTGTTTGATTTTAAAACGTATCTCAAGAAAACTCAAAAGTACATTGATTGTTAGTGTCTGGTTGTCGGCATTTATTTTTATATAATAATTTGTATGAAGACTGTGACATTGAATCCAACAAAATACCTGTCACCAAAACGAGAGGAACTGGTTATGAAAATATGAGAACAATGGAGCCTGACAGCCAAATTCCAGAGTATGTCCTTGGAATGGTTTTAATGGCAGAGACTGTTTTTGGTTTGTGTCTTAGTCTGCTAAACAATTAGAAAGTTGCGGATCCAATGTCACTGGATGTGGTTATTGTTGAGAACAAATGAGCGTACACACCACTCATGAGAACCAAGGAGCCCACACACCACTCATTAGAACCAAGGTACCCACACACCAACCATGAGAACGAAGGAGCCTATACACACACCATGAGAACCAAGGATCATACATATCAACTATCAGAACAAAAGAATCTGCCCACTAACCATGAGAACCAAGGAGCCCACATAACAACCATGAGAACCAAGAAGCCTATACACCAACCATGAGAACCAAGAAGCCTATACACCAACCATGAGAACCAAATAGCATACATACCAACAATGAGAACCAAAGAGCCTGCACATCAATCATGAGAAAGAAGGACATCAACTATGAGAAAAGGTGCCTACACATCAACTATGATAACCATGGAGCCTGCCCATCAACTATGAGGAGCATTAAGCCTTCACACCAGCCATGAGAACCAAGGAGCCTTCAAATCAAGGCCAATGCTTCCGCTGGTCTGGCAGCCTGAAGGACAACCTTTTATAAGTTAATTGAGCCCCAAACTCTCACCTTTCACCACCAAACACCAAACATAGCAAGAGAATGATGACCCAATCTTGAACATTTACCTTAATGTTCTAACTTCTTGACACCAACCCTATTTTCTACTACGTTCATAGTATTATACGTCTCTTTTTTCTATTTCACACCCCAACCAACCTGGTTAGAAAGATTACAGCTAAAAAGGATGTGCTCTGCGGGGTAATGCATAATGCATTGATATGCCCACAGCTCCACTGGCAACTCTTGTTGAATTCCTTCACAAACAGGTTCATTGGCCTTTTCCACAAATCCCTTAGCTTGCCAATTATACAAAGCTGCTTTCTTCTGCATAATACAACTGTCACCAAAACGATGGTATGCAGCATAAAGACAAGTGAACACACTTTACAGTATTTAAGTACAGTGCCAATGTCACCTTAACAAAAGCACCCTAAAAAAACACAAACAGACTCATTAGTGACACTCTAAAAGAACACTAAATCTGTTTTGAAAAATAGTTGATTTAAAAGATATTTTCTTTCATGATAGCCAGCTAAATATCAAAAGGACCCTAAAACATTCATACTTACAACTCTCCATAGATCTCTGTAATTTCACTGGCCTATGTGCTGTAGCATTATTACCGAGCACACTCTGCAAAATTATGCTACAAACAATAATGGTGGCTCCGGATTTATCGGGAATTTGGTATAACAAGTGCAAGAGCATGGTCCCACATAAACATTTATCTCCATTCCAATGATCTTGATAGCAGCTTGTGAGGTATGCAGAAGAAAACAATCACAATTTAATCGCGATACAGTGTAACCAATTTGGTCACACAATAATCCACTAGAGAACTAAATCTGAGTTTAGTAACATTTAATTAGAAACTTAGAAACAAATTGATTTTGACCAGCCTCAACATTACCATATAGAATTACAGAGAGAACAAAATGAATCCAAATCTCCTGAAGAAATTCACATTATATAACACAAAGCAGACAACTAGCTCTATAATGGCAATGCACATAATCAGGAAAATGAATTGAGTATTGAACTGCATCAAAAGATTCTCCAAGGTAAGCATTGGCAAGCTATCTCTCCCTATATACCTTAAAGTGGCAACCCTAAAGTAAGACACATTTAGTAAGAGTGAAATTAGAAAGGTGTCAGTTGTCAGAGTCTTCAGTAGAAGGCACTCCAACCATGGGTTACGTAGTATAAAGCCACACAAACAGACACAAAGATCTGCCACCAGGGAAGTCCTAAAATGTCTCTCTTGTCCCTCACTAAGTTACAGCATAAAAGTTTCATTCTATTCATGGTAGACAATCCCATGTGACTTTCCCTAGAACTTTTCCATGATTCCGGCACAACTGAATACTTGACCCACCTTTCCCACATTAATAAGTTGCATGCTCATTCATCATTAGTCATTCTTCTCCTCCTCCATGAGAACTCGCCTCCTTGCTCGTTACCGCGTTTCTCCTTGCCAAACTTCGTCTTCTCATGCTTTGCTATCTAATGAAAACTAATAAGGCTTTGTCCACACCTGCAGAGGAAACAAAAATACAAGCAAATACATTCCAGGATGAAGGTTAACTATGAATTACATGTTAGACTTTAAATGTGAGCTTGAACTGAACGGTTTCTCTAGGCCCACTGTTATATCAACTTAGCAGTGCACAGGGTTACATAATACATGTCCATATCTATGCACGTAGTAAATTGTAAAGAACTACGAAGATGTAATTCTAAATACACCTGCATGGAAGTAATTCCTGTTGAACGTATAAATGTTTAAACATTGGCCTACAAACATACACATTTTATTCCATTAAACTCACAATGAGAAATATTTTAGTCCTTAACTTCTCTTGTCACAATAATATCTAAATGTTACATAGACCTTTATTAGTCACATTCTATTGCACAAAAATCTTTACAAGGAGTACTTTAAATGTGCTATACTCCATTTTCCTTAGTAACATATTTCACACAGAATATATTGCCGACTCCGCATGATTATAATGCACTCCGGCCTTCTCCAATAAAATAATGCAAAATTCCTGAAATTACACAAATTACGCTGGCCAAATGTACATTTCACCAGGGCCTCATTAAGATTATCATCTCCAGATAATGCACTGGTATTAGAAATGGGGGTCTCTCGTTGGCACTAGTTTGCACCTTTGTCAAAGTAGGGACCCTTGCTTCTAGTCAGGCTAAGGGAGTAATACCCTGCTCACACCCTTGGTAGTCTGGCACGAGCAGAGAGGCTTATCTCAGAGGCAGTGTGTAAAGCATTTGTGCACACAGGCAGTAATACAGTGAAAACACTACACATGGACACCACACCAGTTTAGAAAAATAAATAAACTTTATCTAAACCAAACAAGACCAAAACGGCAAAAGTCCAACTTACAATAATCAAGATATGATTTTTAAAAGGTAAAATCAGTTCTGTCCATAGCAAACTATAGATGCGACACGTTCAATACAAAGTACCTTGGATTCGTCAAAATCATAACCATAAACAGCGTTAGGGAAGGTGATGCATCGGTTCCGTGCTCCGGGGGAGGTGATGTATCAGTTCCTTATTGAAGAGGCGGTGATGCGTCGGTTTCTTACTGTGCTGGGAGGTGATGCATTGGTTTCTTACTGCGATTCAGAAAAGGGGGTGGTGATGAACAGAGTGTCTGAATTAAGCAGACCACTCTTACCCAGTCCAAAGATCAGGGCTTGATCCATCACCATTATTTAGCTCACTGCCCCATCCCAGCTCAGAACCTGGCTATATGCAAATTAGTCTGTCCCTGGCCCAGTGCATCATGGGAACAGGGCAGACCAAACTACCTAGCCAATTCTTCACCAGAAAGGAGACAAGCTTCCGGGGACCGGTTTCTGGCATTACAGCCGTCGTCGGCCCGGCTTGCTTGAATCCTGATGGAGCAGTGAGCAAGGGACTCATGTCTGAGTATACCCTGCCACACCTATAGTGGCCAAAAACGATTCAGAAAAGGGGGTGGTGATGAAAAGAGTGTCTGAATTAAGCTGACCACTCTTACCCAGTCCAAAAATCAGGGCTTGATCCATCACCGTTATTTAGCTCACTGCCCCATCCCAGCTCAGAACCTGGCTATATGCAAATTAGTCTGTCCCTGGCCCAGTGCATCATGGGAACAGGGCAGACCAAACTACCTAGCCAATTCTTCACCAGAAAGGAGACAAGCTTCCGGGGACCGGTTTCTGGCATTACAGCCGTCGTCGGCCCGGCTTGCTTGAATCCTGATGGAGCAGTGAGCAAGGGACTCATGTCTGAGTATACCCTGCCACACCTATAGTGGCCAAAAACGATTCAGAAAAGGGGGTGGTGATGAACAGAGTGTCTGAATTAAGCAGACCACTCTTACCCAGTCCAAAGATCAGGGCTTGATCCATCACCGTTATTTAGCTCACTGCCCCATCCCAGCTCAGAACCTGGCTATATGCAAATTAGTCTGTCCCTGGCCCAGTGCATCATGGGAACAGGGCAGACCAAACTACCTAGCCAATTCTTCACCAGAAAGGAGACAAGCTTCCGGGGACCGGTTTCTGGCATTACAGCCGTCGTCGGCCCGGCTTGCTTGAATCCTGATGGAGCAGTGAGCAAGGGACTCATGTCTGAGTATACCCTGCCACACCTATAGTGGCCAAAAACGATTCAGAAAAGGGGGTGGTGATGAACAGAGTGTCTGAATTAAGCAGACCACTCTTACCCAGTCCAAAGATCAGGGCTTGATCCATCACCGTTATTTAGCTCACTGCCCCATCCCAGCTCAGAACCTGGCTATATGCAAATTAGTCTGTCCCTGGCCCAGTGCATCATGGGAACAGGGCAGACCAAACTACCTAGCCAAATCTTCACCAGAAAGGAGACAAGCTTCCGGGGACCGGTTTCTGGCATTACAGCCGTCGTCGGCCCGGCTTGCTTGAATACTGATGGAGCAGTGAGCAAGGGACTCATGTCTGAGTATACCCTGCCACACCTATAGTGGCCAAAAACGATTCAGAAAAGGGGGTGGTGATGAACAGAGTGTCTGAATTAAGCAGACCACTCTTACCCAGTCCAAAGATCAGGGCTTGATCCATCACCGTTATTTAGCTCACTGCCCCATCCCAGCTCAGAACCTGGCTATATGCAAATTAGTCTGTCCCTGGCCCAGTGCATCATGGGAACAGGGCAGACCAAACTACCTAGCCAATTCTTCACCAGAAAGGAGACAAGCTTCCGGGGACCGGTTTCTGGCATTACAGCCGTCGTCGGCCCGGCTTGCTTGAATCCTGATGGAGCAGTGAGCAAGGGACTCATGTCTGAGTATACCCTGCCACACCTATAGTGGCCAAAAACGATTCAGAAAAGGGGGTGGTGATGAACAGAGTGTCTGAATTAAGCAGACCACTCTTACCCAGTCCAAAGATCAGGTCTTGATCCATCACCGTTATTTAGCTCACTGCCCCATCCCAGCTCAGAACCTGGCTATATGCAAATTAGTCTGTCCCTGGCCCAGTGCATCATGGGAACAGGGCAGACCAAACTACCTAGCCAATTCTTCGCCAGAAAGGAGACAAGCTTCCGGGGACCGGTTTCTGGCATTACAGCCGTCGTCGGCCCGGCTTGCTTGAATCCTGATGGAGCAGAGAGCAAGGGACTCATGTCTGAGTATACCCTGCCACACCTATAGTGGCCAAAAACGATTCAGAAAAGGGGGTGGTGATGAACAGAGTGTCTGCATTAAGCAGACCACTCTTACCCAGTCCAAAGATCAGGGCTTGATCCATCACCATTATTTAGCTCACTGCCCCATCCCAGCTCAGAACCTGGCTATATGCAAATTAGTCTGTCCCTGGCCCAGTGCATCATGGGAACAGGGCAGACCAAACTACCTAGCCAATTCTTCACCAGAAAGGAGACAAGCTTCCGGGGACCGGTTTCTGGCATTACAGCCGTCGTCGGCCCGGCTTGCTTGAATCCTGATGGAGAAGTGAGCAAGGGACTCATGTCTGAGTATACCCTGCCACACCTATAGTGGCCAAAAACGATTCAGAAAAGGGGGTGGTGATGAACAGAGTGTCTGAATTAAGCAGACCACTCTTACCCAGTCCAAAAATCAGGGCTTGATCCATCACCGTTATTTAGCTCACTGCCCCATCCCAGCTCAGAACCTGGCTATATGCAAATTAGTCTGTCCCTGGCCCAGTGCATCATGGGAACAGGGCAGACCAAACTACCTAGCCAATTCTTCACCAGAAAGGAGACAAGCTTCCGGGGACAGGTTTCTGGCATTACAGCCGTCGTCGGCCCGGCTTGCTTGAATCCTGATGGAGCAGTGAGCAAGGGACTCATGTCTGAGTATACCCTGCCACACCTATAGTGGCCAAAAACGATTCAGAAAAGGGGGTGGTGATGAACAGAGTGTCTGAATTAAGCAGACCACTCTTACCCAGTCCAAAGATCAGGGCTTGATCCATCACCGTTATTTAGCTCACTGCCCCATCCCAGCTCAGAACCTGGCTATATGCAAATTAGTCTGTCCCTGGCCCAGTGCATCATGGGAACAGGGCAGATAAAACTACCTAGCCAATTCTTCACCAGAAAGGAGACAAGCTTCCGGGGACCGGTTTCTGGCATTACAGCCATCGTCGGCCCGGCTTGCTTGAATCCTGATGGAGCAGTGAGCAAGGGACTCATGTCTGAGTATACCCTGCCACACCTATAGTGGCCAAAAACGATTCAGAAAAGGGGGTGGTGATGAACAGAGTGTCTGAATTAAGCAGACCACTCTTACCCAGTCCAAAGATCAGGGCTTGATCCATCACCGTTATTTAGCTCACTGCCCCATCCCAGCTCAGAACCTGGCTATATGCAAATTAGTCTGTCCCTGGCCCAGTGCATCATGGGAACAGGGCAGACCAAACTACCTAGCCAATTCTTCACCAGAAAGGAGACAAGCTTCCGGGGACCGGTTTCTGGCATTACAGCCGTCGTCGGCCCGGCTTGCTTGAATCCTGATGGAGCAGTGAGCAAGGGACTCATGTCTGAGTATACCCTGCCACACCTATAGTGGCCAAAAACGATTCAGAAAAGGGGGTGGTGATGAACAGAGTGTCTGAATTAAGCAGACCACTCTTACCCAGTCCAAAAATCAGGGCTTGATCCATCACCATTATTTAGCTCACTGCCCCATCCCAGCTCAGAACCTGGCTATATGCAAATTAGTCTGTCCCTGGCCCAGTGCATCATGGGAACAGGGCAGACCAAACTACCTAGCCAATTCTTCACCAGAAAGGAGACAAGCTTCCGGGGACGGGTTTCTGGCATTACAGCCGTCGTCGGCCCGGCTTGCTTGAATCCTGATGGAGCAGTGAGCAAGGGACTCATGTCTGAGTATACCCTGCCACACCTATAGTGGCCAAAAACGATTCAGAAAAGGGGGTGGTGATGAACAGAGTGTCTGAATTAAGCAGACCACTCTTACCCAGTCCAAAGATCAGGGCTTGATCCATCACTGTTATTTAGCTCACTGCCCCATCCCAGCTCAGAACCTGGCTATATGCAAATTAGTCTGTCCCTGGCCCAGTGCATCATGGGAACAGGGCAGACCAAACTACCTAGCCAATTCTTCACCAGAAAGGAGACAAGCTTCCGGGGACCGGTTTCTGGCATTACAGCCATCGTCGGCCCGGCTTGCTTGAATCCTGATGGAGCAGTGAGCAAGGGACTCATGTCTGAGTATACCCTGCCACACCTATAGTGGCCAAAAACGATTCAGAAAAGGGGGTGGTGATGAACAGAGTGTCTGAATTAAGCAGACCACTCTTACCCAGTCCAAAGATCAGGGCTTGATCCATCACCGTTATTTAGCTCACTGCCCCATCCCAGCTCAGAACCTGGCTATATGCAAATTAGTCTGTCCCTGGCCCAGTGCATCATGGGAACAGGGCAGACCAAACTACCTAGCCAATTCTTCACCAGAAAGGAGACAAGCTTCCGGGAACCGGTTTCTGGCATTACAGCCATCGTCGGCCCGGCTTGCTTGAATCCTGATGGAGCAGTGAGCAAGGGACTCATGTCTGAGTATACCCTGCCACACCTATAGTGGCCAAAAACGATTCAGAAAAGGGGGTGGTGATGAACAGAGTGTCTGAATTAAGCAGACCACTCTTACCCAGTCCAAAGATCAGGGCTTGATCCATCACTGTTATTTAGCTCACTGCCCCATCCCAGCTCAGAACCTGGCTATATGCAAATTAGTCTGTCCCTGGCCCAGTGCATCATGGGAACAGGGCAGACCAAACTACCTAGCCAATTCTTCACCAGAAAGGAGACAAGCTTCCGGGGACCGGTTTCTGGCATTACAGCCATCGTCGGCCCGGCTTGCTTGAATCCTGATGGAGCAGTGAGCAAGGGACTCATGTCTGAGTATACCCTGCCACACCTATAGTGGCCAAAAACGATTCAGAAAAGGGGGTGGTGATGAACAGAGTGTCTGAATTAAGCAGACCACTCTTACCCAGTCCAAAGATCAGGGCTTGATCCATCACCGTTATTTAGCTCACTGCCCCATCCCAGCTCAGAACCTGGCTATATGCAAATTAGTCTGTCCCTGGCCCAGTGCATCATGGGAACAGGGCAGACCAAACTACCTAGCCAATTCTTCACCAGAAAGGAGACAAGCTTCCGGGGACCGGTTTCTGGCATTACAGCCATCGTCGGCCCGGCTTGCTTGAATCCTGATGGAGCAGTGAGCAAGGGACTCATGTCTGAGTATACCCTGCCACACCTATAGTGGCCAAAAACGATTCAGAAAAGGGGGTGGTGATGAACAGAGTGTCTGAATTAAGCAGACCACTCTTACCCAGTCCAAAGATCAGGGCTTGATCCATCACCGTTATTTAGCTCACTGCCCTATCCCAGCTCAGAACCTGGCTATATGCAAATTAGTCTGTCCCTGGCCCAGTGCATCATGGGAACAGGGCAGACCAAACTACCTAGCCAATTCTTCACCAGAAAGGAGACAAGCTTCCGGGGACCGGTTTCTGGCATTACAGCCGTCGTCGGCCCGGCTTGCTTGAATCCTGATGGAGCAGTGAGCAAGGGACTCATGTCTGAGTATACCCTGCCACACCTATAGTGGCCAAAAACGATTCAGAAAAGGGGGTGGTGATGAACAGAGTGTCTGAATTAAGCAGACCACTCTTACCCAGTCCAAAGATCAGGGCTTGATCCATCACCGTTATTTAGCTCACTGCCCCATCCCAGCTCAGAACCTGGCTATATGCAAATTAGTCTGTCCCTGGCCCAGTGCATCATGGGAACAGGGCAGACCAAACTACCTAGCCAATTCTTCACCAGAAAGGAGACAAGCTTCCGGGGACCGGTTTCTGGCATTACAGCCGTCGTCGGCCCGGCTTGCTTGAATCCTGATGGAGCAGTGAGCAAGGGACTCATGTCTGAGTATACCCTGCCACACCTATAGTGGCCAAAAACGATTCAGAAAAGGGGGTGGTGATGAACAGAGTGTCTGAATTAAGCAGACCACTCTTACCCAGTCCAAAGATCAGGGCTTGATCCATCACCGTTATTTAGCTCACTGCCCCATCCCAGCTCAGAACCTGGCTATATGCAAATTAGTCTGTCCCTGGCCCAGTGCATCATGGGAACAGGGCAGACCAAACTACCTAGCCAATTCTTCACCAGAAAGGAGACAAGCTTCCGGGGACCGGTTTCTGGCATTACAGCCATCGTCGGCCCGGCTTGCTTGAATCCTGATGGAGCAGTGAGCAAGGGACTCATGTCTGAGTATACCCTGCCACACCTATAGTGGCCAAAAACGATTCAGAAAAGGGGGTGGTGATGAACAGAGTGTCTGAATTAAGCAGACCACTCTTACCCAGTCCAAAAATCAGGGCTTGATCCATCACCGTTATTTAGCTCACTGCCCCATCCCAGCTCAGAACCTGGCTATATGCAAATTAGTCTGTCCCTGGCCCAGTGCATCATGGGAACAGGGCAGACCAAACTACCTAGCCAATTCTTCACCAGAAAGGAGACAAGCTTCCGGGGACCGGTTTCTGGCATTACAGCCGTCGTCGGCCCGGCTTGCTTGAATCCTGATGGAGCAGTGAGCAAGGGACTCATGTCTGAGTATACCCTGCCACACCTATAGTGGCCAAAAACGATTCAGAAAAGGGGGTGGTGATGAACAGAGTGTCTGAATTAAGCAGACCACTCTTACCCAGTCCAAAGATCAGGGCTTGATCCATCACCGTTATTTAGCTCACTGCCCCATCCCAGCTCAGAACCTGGCTATATGCAAATTAGTCTGTCCCTGGCCCAGTGCATCATGGGAACAGGGCAGACCAAACTACCTAGCCAATTCTTCACCAGAAAGGAGACAAGCTTCCGGGGACCGGTTTCTGGCATTACAGCCGTCGTCGGCCCGGCTTGCTTGAATCCTGATGGAGCAGTGAGCAAGGGACTCATGTCTGAGTATACCCTGCCACACCTATAGTGGCCAAAAACGATTCAGAAAAGGGGGTGGTGATGAACAGAGTATCTGAATTAAGCAGACCACTCTTACCCAGTCCAAAGATCAGGGCTTGATCCATCACCGTTATTTAGCTCACTGCCCCATCCCAGCTCAGAATCTGGCTATATGCAAATTAGTCTGTCCCTGGCCCAGTGCATCATGGGAACAGGGCAGACCAAACTACCTAGCCAATTCTTCACCAGAAAGGAGACAAGCTTCCGGGGACCGGTTTCTGGCATTACAGCCGTCGTCGGCCCGGCTTGCTTGAATCCTGATGGAGCAGTGAGCAAGGGACTCATGTCTGAGTATACCCTGCCACACCTATAGTGGCCAAAAACGATTCAGAAAAAAGGGGGTGGTGATGAACAGAGTGTCTGAATTAAGCAGACCACTCTTACCCAGTCCAAAGATCAGGGCTTGATCCATCACCGTTATTTAGCTCACTGCCCCATCCCAGCTCAGAACCTGGCTATATGCAAATTAGTCTGTCCCTGGCCCAGTGCATCATGGGAACAGGGCAGACCAAACTACCTAGCCAATTCTTCACCAGAAAGGAGACAAGCTTCCGGGGACCGGTTTCTGGCATTACAGCCGTCGTCGGCCCGGCTTGCTTGAATCCTGATGGAGCAGTGAGCAAGGGACTCATGTCTGAGTATACCCTGCCACACCTATAGTGGCCAAAAACGATTCAGAAAAGGGGGTGGTGATGAACAGAGTGTCTGAATTAAGCAGACCACTCTTACCCAGTCCAAAAATCAGGGCTTGATCCATCACCGTTATTTAGCTCACTGCCCCATCCCAGCTCAGAACCTGGCTATATGCAAATTAGTCTGTCCCTGGCCCAGTGCATCATGGGAACAGGGCAGACCAAACTACCTAGCCAATTCTTCACCAGAAAGGAGACAAGCTTCCGGGGACCGGTTTCTGGCATTACAGCCGTCGGCGGCCCGGCTTGCTTGAATCCTGATGGAGCAGTGAGCAAGGGACTCATGTCTGAGTATACCCTGCCACACCTATAGTGGCCAAAAACGATTCAGAAAAGGGGGTGGTGATGAACAGAGTGTCTGAATTAAGCAGACCACTCTTACCCAGTCCAAAGATCAGGGCTTGATCCATCACCGTTATTTAGCTCACTGCCCCATCCCAGCTCAGAACCTGGCTATATGCAAATTAGTCTGTCCCTGGCCCAGTGCATCATGGGAACAGGGCAGACCAAACTACCTAGCCAATTCTTCACCAGAAAGGAGACAAGCTTCCGGGGACCGGTTTCTGGCATTAGAGCCGTCGTCGGCCCGGCTTGCTTGAATCCTGATGGAGCAGTGAGCAAGGGACTCATGTCTGAGTATACCCTGCCACACCTATAGTGGCCAAAAACGATTCAGAAAAGGGGGTGGTGATGAACAGAGTGTCTGAATTAAGCAGACCACTCTTACCCAGTCCAAAGATCAGGGCTTGATCCATCACCGTTATTTAGCTCACTGCCCCATCCCAGCTCAGAACCTGGCTATATGCAAATTAGTCTGTCCCTGGCCCAGTGCATCATGGGAACAGGGCAGACCAAACTACCTAGCCAATTCTTCACCAGAAAGGAGACAAGCTTCCGGGGACCGGTTTCTGGCATTACAGCCGTCGTCGGCCCGGCTTGCTTGAATCCTGATGGAGCAGTGAGCAAGGGACTCATGTCTGAGTATACCCTGCCACACCTATAGTGGCCAAAAACGATTCAGAAAAGGGGGTGGTGATGAACAGAGTGTCTGAATTAAGCAGACCACTCTTACCCAGTCCAAAGATCAGGGCTTGATCCATCACCGTTATTTAGCTCACTGCCCCATCAAAGCTCAGAACCTGGCTATATGCAAATTAGTCTGTCCCTGGCCCAGTGCATCATGGGAACAGGGCAGACCAAACTATCTAGCCAATTCTTCACCAGAAAGGAGAAGCTTCCGGCCTCAATGTTGCTGTAGACTGGGTGCCCTGGTGCGATGCGTGGGGATTCGGGGATGTGTTGTTCCCAATTCAGAAGCGGCGGCAATTGCGCTGAGTTGATCTCTCCAGCCGCGGTCCTACGATGCATCGGTTTCTACAGTGGCACAATGGCGATACATGGAAATTCTTCCTGCACAGCAGTGTTGCATCAGAAACAGGTGCGGATGCGTCACGCTTCTGTAGTTGCTACGCTTTTCCCAGCTACCATTAGCAGGAACAACCTCCAGAGGCCCATCACAGGAACAGGCACCTCTTGGCAGGTCAGAACTCCCAGCAAGGAAGTTCAGGGGAGCTGGTGGTGAAGTCTTTGTGTCACCGAGAGTTCAGAACAGGAGGCAAGCTCTACTTCAAGCCCTTGGAGATCTTCCTCAAGCAGGGGGCACAGCACACAGCAGTGTATTTGTCCTCTCTTTGGCAGAAACAGCCACTGCAGGGCAACCTCAGACAGCACACAGCAAAGGGGCACTACTTCTCCTTCAGCGTTCCCAGCACTTCTCCTTGGCAGAGGTTCCTCTTGAGTCCAGAAGTAATCTAAAGTTTTGGGGTCTGGGCCCCAATATTTATACAATATTTTCCTTTGTTCTCTTGTGGCAGAGAGGCTCTCTGCTCAGTCCAAACCAGTTGTGTCCTCCCTGGCCCAGCTTCCCGGCAGGAGGTGGAGACAGCATTGTGTAAGGCAGACCAGACCCATTCAGTGCAAGCAAATCTCCTCCCACTACTCTATATCCAGCCCAAGTGTGTTCAGGCCTGCCCTTACTCATCCAGGAACAGCAGGGCACGCCTCACCTCCCCCAAGTGGCTGTCTACAGTGATTACATATACTGAGAGGAGAAGCAACGGTGGGGGCAGACCTCCGCATGCAACAGGGAGGAGTGTACAAAATTAATTATAAATGTAATGTTCTCCTTTTTGTAAGGCAGACGCTCTTCTTTCCTAGGTCCACCGTTGAAGGCCCCTTGCAAACCAAAAAAAATCTATGAAAGGAGCACCAAAGTGGATAAATTCACCATTAACAGTCCATGTTAATGTCCATATTCATTTTATTCAATAAAAAATGTGTTGTTCATATTCCAACAGAAGCTTTCATTTTGTACGTTGTATCAATATTTCTTGTTACAGAACGTTCAACAGCCTACGCGTTTCGTCGACATCATCAGGGCTGTAAAGATAACAAAACAAAATATCAAAATCCAGACTTTGTTACAAACGTAATCGTCTTAATAGGCCTCTAACATTATAATCCATTCAACAATATATAGGTTCAAATTTGGTCCAGTTAACGAGGTATCACCTCGAAACCCTCAAACATATCATCCGTAGACCCCACCGTTATGTTTATTACATTATGAAACATCGTCAAGAACTGAGAATTACAAAGCTTAACATAAGTCTTAGAATTATGCAAAATCGCAATATTATTGACGCCCCAAAATTGTCCTAGATCAAACTTATCTGTACATGAAATTCATATTTCATATTTGCTTACATTGTTCAAGAATATATCACCTTTCCAAATTCATTCATCAACAAAAAAAGCCCATATTACCCAAATACATGATCTCACCTAAAAAGTGGAAATCCTTTCTCATGGGGTATTGAGAAGACTAGCCACAAACGATCAAGAATTTAAGATATCGATCTGTAAATTTGAAAAACGACCAGCCATTAATATCATCTTACAAGTCGAGAAAAAGGAAGATGATTCTAGCTCAGCATAGCAAGAATAATCTTAAACCTCACCTAGGCATGTATATCGCTAACTTCCTCTTATATTTCTAGATACGTGTAAGATCCGCATAAAAGTACAGAGGTGAGTTCGGAGCAATGCACCCAATCACTATGAACTACTATGAACTTGAAGTGGGTTCCATTTTGATTCACAATTTAAGGTGAGATAAGTGTAGGAATTTCAGATGCCATTACAATATATTTTCAATTAATGGCAGACTGCTTCTTTAATCTACAGATATCTGATGTAATCTAGTACTTGAATACAGACTCTCATGCACCTAGGAATACAAGAAGAATTTAACTGCCTTATAAGTTAAGGTGAGATCTGAGATTTATTTCGCTATGCGGAGTTAGAATTCCATTTATATTTTTTGAGCATTACGATGACATCAATGAGACTTTAAGGGATAGGAACTAACAGTTTAAAAAGTTATTTAGTTTGTTTAGGGAAGGACTTAAAGAGCTGATGTGACTGTTTTTTCTTTTAGATTCTGTGTAAGTTACTGGTTAAATAAGAAGGAATCAAATTCAGGTTAACTTCCTTCATTGCGCTATGGAATTGAAGTCGCTTTTAATTCGACAAATACACTAAGGTGAAATGTATGAAGGAATTTGATATGTAGAGATATGATGCCACTAAAATATATTTTTAACTAATGGCAGATTTTCCCTTACATCTACAGATTGATATTGTAGTTTCTTGTGATTGGTGCATTTCTCCGAACTCACCTCTGTACTTTTATGTGGATCTTACACGTATCTAGAAATATAAGAGGAACTTAACGATATACATGCCTAGGTGAGGCTTAAGATTATTCTTGCTATGCTGAGCTAGAACCATCTTCCTTTTTCTCGACTTGTAAGATGATATTAATGGCTGGTCGTTTTTTGAATTTACAGATCGATATCTTAAATTCATGATCGTTTGTGGCTAGTCTTCTCAATACCCCATGAGAAAGGATCGCCACTTTTTAGGTGAGATCATGTATTTGGGTAATATGGCCTTTTTTGTTGATTAATGAATTTGGAAAGGTGATATATTTTTGAACAATGTAAGCAAATATGAAATATGAATTTCATGTACAGATAAGTTTGATCTAGGACAATTTTGGGGCGTCAATAATATTGCGATTTTGCATAATTCTAAGACTTATGTTAAGCTTTGTAATTCTCAGTTCTTGACAATGTTTCATAATGTAATAAACATAACGGTGGGGTCTACAGATGATATGTTTGAGGGTTTCGAGGTGATACCTCATGTTAACTGGACCAAATTTGAACCTATACATTGTTGAATGGATTATAATGTTAGAGGCCTATTGAGACGATTACGTTTGTAACAAAGTCTGGTTTTTGATATTTTGTTTTGTTATCTTTACAGCCCTGATGATGTCCCATATGGGACGAAACGTGTAGGTTGTTGAATGTTCTGTAACAAAAATATTGATACAACGTACAAAATGAACGCTTCTGTTGGAATATGAACAAAACATTTTTATTGAATAAAATGAATATGGACATTAACATGCACTGTTAATCGTGAATTTATCCACTTTGGTGCTCCTTTCATAGATTATTTTTGAGTGATTACATATCCCTAGCCCCTGTCACTCCAAAGCCAGACAGTCAATCCACAAACCAGTATAGACACACAGGATGTCTAAGCAAGAAAATACCCACTTTCTAAAAGTGGTATTTTCAAACACACAATATAAAAATCATCTTTACTATTCTGAGTTCAGGCATACTAAACTCTATTTCTCTATCTTGTCCCAATGGGAAGTTATACTTGTAAGATGTTACAAAGTATTCCCCATTCTATCCTATGTATGGGACAGATAGCCTTTCAATAGTGAAAAACGAAAAAAAGTGGTTCACTATCAGGACATGTCACACACACCAGTACATGTCCTACCTTTTAAATGCACTGCACTCTGCCCACAAGGGTACCTTGGGGCTTACTTAGGGGTGTCTCGCATGTAATAAAAGGAAAGGTCAGGGCCTGGCAAGTGAGTGCACTTGCCAGGCTGACATGGCAGTAAAAACTGTACAGACACTGCAGTGGCAGGTCTGAGAACCCTTTGAAAGGTTGCTTGTCTGGGTGGCACAATCAGTTCTGCAGGCCCACTAGCAGCATTTGATTCACCTGCCCTGGGCACACACAGTGCACTGTACTTGAGACTTAGGGCCCAATTACGATGACAGATGGACCAGAAGTCTTAAAAAAGATTGTGCCACTTTTCACCGAGAAATAACCCCAAATCCAGGAAGTGACTGAGTGTGAGTCTAAAAAGGTTAGCAGTCTAGTGTTCCAGCTCTTCTAAGTTTCCAATGTGCCATTTTACAGTACCTCCAGCCCCTGTGTATCTTATGCCTTGCCTCAATTCTGATATTCAGCCTGTTGTTAAATTCCTTTGCTAATGACCTGCAGTAGCTCATGTTTGGCTTGAGAGCCCAGTTCTGGAATGTGGGCACAGTTGCGGCTGCCAGGCTCGCGGGTGGCGGAGCAGGTGAGGGGGTAGGTTAATGGGAGCATTGGAAGATCTCAATGTTTGTAAAAAGAAGATTGTGATTCCAGGCCCGTTTGTTCTGATATGTTGTGCTTTTTTCAGGGAATGTTTCAAAAGCTCTCCCTTAATGTGAAATAACATTAAGTTGACAGCATGCCTCTTAACCAAAGTTACAATAAAGATCAGGCCGAAAGGATTGCACTGAGTGTATATCTGTGCTGAAAATGCAAGATCTCTGCAACTAACATTGTCTTCATTTCGTAATTTGTTTTAAGTGTGTTTGCACACATTCCCTCTCAATGTGTGCCTCCTATTGGAAATGTTGTTTGTTTACTTGAGTACGCTGGGCTGTAGAGCCCGTGCTCAGGTATCAGTTGCTAAATATACTTTACATTTAAAATATATAAACATCTTATCTGAAAAGGCTATAATCCAGACAATTAGAAATAGAAACAGTAGTCCTAATCGTAATTGATGGGGTAGGTAGAACTGAGGAATGTGATGATCTGAAAAAATACAAGCTGTGAGAGAATTTTCATGTTAGGGAACAGCATCTGTGATATTATGAATATTGATAAGGCACCATGAAATAATAACATTTCTTCCAGACAATACTCAGGATTGGGAATGGAGTCTGCGCTTGTGTTCAAGGTGAGTAGTGATACAATTTTGGTAAATCTTCTTTGAGATCTGTAGAAGACTTGTTAGACTAAAATTCTGAAAATCATTTTCATTGAGAAAAATATAAAATTATGAACTAAACTTTTAGGCTTTCCTGTACGCATCACTCAAATGATCTTTCAACAAAGATTTACCATCTGAGCCTACTGAGTCAATTTTTAACTGGCTTAATCAGTTTATTCAATAATATCCATTTTCTTGTAACTTGAAATCGTTAATACATTTGCTCTCTCTAGTTTACCTCTAGGGCCAAGAGTCATTGCTTACATCAACTAAATAAAATTAATTTCTTATTCATAATCTCTTTCTTTTGGCTGGGCCTACAATGGGAGACGGAGCACTTCAGGTAACTGGGCATACAGGTGGTGGTTGAGGACTTGCAGATATTACAGCTTAACTCTTATAAGATGATAGATGCGCCAAAGGGGTTGGTGGGTATTTGGAACACCATTCCGCTCTCCTTAATAGGCAGGTTGGCAATAGCTAAAATGGTGGTACATGATACAGAACGCCCAATGTCCCATACCCCGGAAAATATTTCGGAAACTGCATTCTATACTGATAGACTTGTATTGGGTAGGTCGTTGCAGCAGAGTGGCACTCGCCACACTGAATTGCATGTATGAGGGGGTGGACTCGAAGCACCCAGACTGAAGCTCTACTACTATGCCGCTCAACTACAGCACGTAGCGAGATGGTTTGCAGAGGGGGACAATTGGGAGAAAAGGCTACTCCAGGGCAGAGTACCGGTTACTGACCTGCCGTCCCTATTCTTGGAAGGTGCAGGCACTTCTGACACGGTGCCATATGTGGTCAGATAGACTGCACGCATTTGGCAAACATTTGTGGAGTGAATCTTGAGGCATGCTCGTTCCATCGTGAGTTGTTGGTGTGGGATATTGCACCGATCAGGAGGGTGATGTCCAATATGTCATATCTAGCGTGGCAGGAGAGGGGCTGCGACGTACTAGTGGATCTGTACCCGGGCGGGAGCTTTATCACGTTTGAACAGGCCTGTGTTGACTTTCGACTGGGGCAGGGACAATACCTACAATACGCTGCTCTAGCCAATATATTAAAAAAAATATGGCCAACGCATCCAGCGATCCCACAGTTCACAAAGACATTAGACATCCTGGGCGCACCATATCGCTACTGTATAGGGCCATGAGGGCAGACGCCAGTGCTCCCCCCGGCCTTTGCTGCTTGAAATGCAGACCTGGAGGTGCCACTTGAGGATAAGGAGTGTAGGGTGGTGGGTGCTCTTATGCACACGATCTCCTGTAACTTTCGTTTCCGGTTAATCCACTACAATGATATGCTTCACACATACATAACCCCGGAGAGAATGCATCGCATGGCCCCAATAGGTCCAACTCGTGCCCTAGGTGCCATAAGGAAGGAGCTAATTTCCTGCATTTGATTTGGGAATGCCACAAGGTCAGTAACTTCTTGTCGGAGGTAGTGGAGCGGATAAGAGGCAGTGTGAATAGACCAGTGCAATAAATACCCACCCACTGCCTGCTGGGGTTGATATAAAAACTTAAAATGCGAAGCAAGATGGCGTATAGACTCCAGCAACTACTATTGGTGCTAGCACGGTGCAAGATTGCAATTGTTTGAATGGGGTGAGAGCACCAGACTTCCCGGCATGGATACGGGATGTGTGTGAATGGATGCTAGCAGAGGAGCTGCACATGAAAATGTGTTGCAGAGTTGAGAAACTAGAGGATGATTTAAGGCTTTGGAGGTAGCTCTGTCATGACCTACTGGCCAACAGCCTCCAGACATAGTACTTTAGCAGGAGGTAACCATGCATGTTCTGAAGGGGAGGGGGGATTAAATGTCCTTAATACCCGGCTATAGATTTTGGAGTGGAGGGAATTGTGGATGGACCGATCTCTAGAACTGTAACCACTATGATGTATGACTACATGATTCTCATTGCTGGCATCAGCATGCACACCTGTATTATGTTATTATGCTAAACTTTGAATAAAGTTTACAAAATAAAAAAATATTCTTATTCTTTCTTAGTTATCTTTTCTGAAGAAAAACTGACATATTACTTATCTAGTGTTGCATGTGGCTCTTTGATAATTTTTAATATCATTAAAAGATTCCTTTATCATTCTTTCATATTTCCTAATGTGTACTAATTTCTTGGCACAAGTATCACAGAACAAGCTCATACACCATTCCCTGTGCACTGTACCTGCCAGCTAGATTTGCTTTTCTTTTTAGGAGTTCTTTACAGGTTTTGCTTTATATAAGCTCTGTTTGCAGTTATACGAATTCCTTTGATATTCATTACATAGAGGTATTGAATTCTTCTTTGAAATGTTTGCATTGTCTCAGAAAGCTTTCGGGACAAGTATAGGCTCAGATATTTGAGGGGCCTGCAGACCAAAGTTAAACCTTGATCTGTCAAAGGAACCTCACATTCATCTAATGGGTCACACATTCTCAGTCTCTGGGACCTAGTGGTGTTTATTTATAGCCCCTCTACTTCTGAGAAGAGTGTTAATACATTGAGAAGAGCTAGTATTAATTATTTGGGTTTAGTTGAAAATAGCCAAGTATCTTCTTGCCACACAGTGCCAATTTAAATTCATACTGAGCTAGTGTCGTCCCATTAAAGTTGGTGTTAGCAGTAATCTTCTCGATGGCGTGCTTCATCCATGAGGCAAAAAGTGGTAGGGAGAGGGAACATCCCTGCCTCGTACCTCTAGGCAGTGGTGTCATTGGGAAACATTTTCCTTTCATCTTGTTCTTTGCTACATTCATTTGGGACCATCCCTGTTTTGGTCAGGACTTTGTGAGATCACATCTTTGTTTTGCACATTTGTCAGACAGGAGTATTAGTTAGTGTTTCCTGACCTAGATAATACATAGAGAACACCTGCACACATCTCTAGGGAACAAAGGAGCTAGAAGGGGACAGAGACTGCCTTTTTTATTAGAAAGGGATGCCATCTTCCACCTTCCTTTCACAGGGCTCTGGTCTATTTCAAAAGGATCTCAGATACAATTCACATTCCTGTTTGACAGGCTTTACTGTTCCTTCATTTGAGAACCTCTCTTACACAGGAGGTCAAAAATGATTCCTGTGTCCTTGCAGCTACACACAGTGAATATATGGCGTGACAATGCATGCAATTCTAACGCATGCTTTTACAACGCAGTCTTTACATCGCAACTACCATTACATTCATGATTTTACAACGCATACCATTTCAACACATTTTTAAAAACTACCATTACAATGCATTCCATTGCATTCCATTACAATGCATACCATTACAACGCATCTAACACACTGACCCACGGTGGCAGGGTATATAATGTTGCACCACTACCAGTGTTATACAAAAGTACGTTGGAAACTTAGTTACTGTTTCCTAAAGAGATTCATGCAAAATTCCCACCTTGAAAGACCAGCCACTGTTGGTGGTCCTGAATATAGCATATGAACACAGAAATAAGAGAAGCACATATACAGAGACATCTTAAAATATAGTCCAAGAATTAGTCCATGTAACAAAAGAGGAAATACGATGAGAGACGCACATTTTTCAAATGCTGCAATCAATCCTTTTATTCAAAGTGTGCATTCATGCAGGCAAATAATGGAACACAGCCAATGCGTTTCACCCTTGCGGGCTTCTTTAGGGCTGTTGGATATTGTAGGGGTAAAAATTACTATCCCCCCTCCAGTGAGTGCAACAGCAGGGTAAGTGTTGGATAGTGTAGGGGTAAAAGTTACTAAGTGTTAGATAGTGTAGGGGTAAAAATGTATATTCCCACTCCAGTGAGTGCAACAGTAAGGAAAGTGTTGGATAGTGTAGGGGTAAAAATTACTATTCCCATGTACCCCAAAACCCATACCTACCCTAATGCTAAACAAATCTCCATGACTTACCTTATAATGCGTTTTAATGGCATGCGTTGTAATTGCATGCGTTGTAGTGACATGCATTGTAATGGCTTGCATTGTAATGGTCTGCGATGTAAAGGCCGTTGCGCTGTAACAGTTGCGTTTTAAAGGTAGGTTGTTGCAATGACTTTGTTGTATTGGATGTTTCCCCACACAGTCTACACACCCCATACTCACTCTGCCATACAGTCACAGACCAACCATACATATGCCATCCATACCTCACAGGGCACTAGTGAAAGACCCAGATAAAAGGGACTAGCAGAATCCATTTAGCAGGAGGGGCCCAAATGCTCCTTTCCACAATTTAGGTAACAGTAAAAAGGACTATTCATACATCTGTACTCTATTGCTGCCACCACTGCCAGCATTTCTCAAACCCAGTGAGAGGGCAGAAGCCACTCTCTACAAGGGTGGAGTGCATTTGGTTTGATGCTTCGGACAACAACCCCACTCTGGGTCTTGATCCACACCAAAGGTCTTAATGTACATTCAGGATTTTGTGTGCAATGCAGTGACAAATCAACAAAAAGGTACATAAACTTGCCGTGGGGAATTTAGAACAGGTGTACATGGTCCACTCAGCAGTGCAGCAATCCGATCAGACTGTCTGTGAGATGGACAATTTGCTGTGACATAAATTAGTCTGTAAGTGATGTAAGACTGGCTGTGTCAGACAAGGTTTAGAGCTTACTTCAGTAAGTTACCTTCAGTTACTCAACAAAATAGTTGATAACTGAGACAAATGTGAGACACCTAGACTGGAATCACTACTAAGATTGAACTTCCATTCTTTGACCCTCCGATAAACATGTTAACAAAATAACATGATTGTAGGCATGACTATCTTTTAAGTGGTGTACCTCCTGATTTTTGCCTGGACTGCTTTTGCTAGGTGTAAAATTCTGAGCATTTTACCCCGGCTAACCAGCTGCAAAGTGCCTGTCCTTCTCCTTTCAACACGATGAAATTGGTATACTCCTAATTGGCATAAATAACCTACATAAAAGTCCCTAGTTATGGTACAACATATATATTGAGGATATGAAGTTAAATGTCCGTAGAGGGCTACAGCACCTATTGTTCTATCAACTACACTGATTGTGTAAAACTTGAATTCAGGCCTACAATTGTAGCCTGATTGTGGCCATTTAAACACTGCAATCTGCAATTGGGCCTGTCAAAACAAACCCTTTGAACAGGTCAAACCTCCCCTTTGAACATTAATGTTACCTCTATGTCTACAAGGCACGGTGCATGATATTTAAAAGTAGAACATGTAGACGTTTATTATTAACATCTATTTGCAGTGACTAGCATTATTTGCTGGAAACCCCAACTTTTGTTCTACCAGGCTTCTGTCTCTGGGTTTATTCTTGTTACAGTGGCTGCCCCAAACTGAATTTATTGCTAGAAGTAGTGGAACACTAGGTTTAATATAGTACACTCCTGATACACACTCCAAGCCTGAGACATTTGGGGGAGATTTACAAGCTCCTTTGCACCACTTTTGCGAACTTTTAACATGGGAAATCTGCCACTTGGTCTGGTAACATTTACTGTATTGGTTGGGGAGTGCCCAGGAGTCATTCCCACCTCATAGCTCATAACAGGCATAAATGTGCCACCTTCAGGCACCAACTTCAAAACACTCCTAGAACTAAGGAGGATCAGAAGAGGACTGAACCTGCTATCTATATCCTGAGAAGAGGCCTGAAGGACAGCTGGACTTACACTCTCTTGTACCCACAACAAAGAAGTGGGATACAAGGGTCATAAGGCTGATCTTTTGTTCAAGCTGCAGGGATACAAGCTACAAGAGGCCTTTCCTGCAACCGCCCAACTGGTCAGAGACAACTGGACCTGGACCCTGCTATTGGCCTCTGCCTGACACCCTGTGAGTCTCTAGTGTAGTCCTGTGGAGGATTGAGACTAAATGGACTAAAGTCAGTACGTAAAATCTTTGACCGAGATGAAACCGGTTGGTCTTTCCGTCCAATGCTACATTGGAGTCAGTATTAAATTGTCCCTAGGTTCTTGTGTATGGCAACAATTGACTATCATTGGTGCTTTAAGCTTATTGGCACTACTCCTGCTCAAACCTCATAAAAATGTATATATCCACTTCCCCTTATTGAATTTTTGTCATTTTGGTGCCTAGTGTTAACTAAATGTCACGCTATTTTACTCATTTTGCTTGGGATTTTTTTGTTTGTTTTGAATTTCGACTTTATTTCTGTTTTGGTACTGCCTAAATATTTTACTCAATGCCCTTAGTTAAGTTTGTCTGCGCTGTGCCATAGCAACCTGACGGTTGAGTGCAGGTTAATTTTGGGGGTTTGAGGATTCACCTTGATGAGGGTTGTCATTATTGTTTGAGTTGGATAGTTGACCACCTCAAATAATTCAGTTTCTCACAATGATCTACAACATCGAGGGCCATTAATGAGTCTAAAATAACAAAGAGGCAGAGATTAAATTTGTCAGGGATAGACTAAAGTTTGTTCCAAACGTGTAGTAATAACATTTTTGTTCTATGTGAGGGCATGAATCCTGATTACACTGGTTGTAGGAGAATGCTGGATGTTAGAATTAAAGTTTCTGGGCAATAGTTTTCTTGAGGATTCTAAATGGGGTGGCAAGATGGTAATGGGCTTCAAAATAGCAAGAGTGGCAAGGCCTTGAGTAGATACTTTTAGCAGTTTTCACGAGACCTTCTTAGAGGGATCTGTGAGCTGATGTATTGATCAGTTGTGGGCCGCCGATTGGACCACTTTGTTGGTCCCGTCTTTGGACCAATGCTCCGTAGCTACACCTCTCAATACACAGTCAAGTGGGTACCCTCAATGCAGACCACCTCTCCCTGGAGTATATATAAGGACACTATTTTCAAATCTTTTAAAGTGTGCACATTGAGGTAGCTCAAAGCGTGTTGAGAGCTTATCATAGATTTTTTTATATTCTGCAGCTTACAGATTCTAAGTCCAGTAACCGCGACCTAACATTCATCCTTAAGTAGTATTTCTGCTTGTACAGTGCTAAGATGCAGAAATATGAAGTTCTACATCAGAATAAAATATAGAAAAAAAAAGAGCCTGTGTGAACTTGAGAAAGAGAGATTAAGGTTTATGACAGCCAAGTAGATGTTAAAATAAGCATGTTTGGAAATGTAAAACTTCTCATCCTTTCTGAAAACTGGGCCAGTACGGACAAGAGAGTGGTCTGCCATGAGCCCAGCTGTGGGAGCCAAGGTGCCACAGGAGACCAAAAACACAACACAGCTGTGTGCTGAGTAAAAAGACGCAAGAACTCCTCTGATGTGGTTTGGTGCTCCAGACCAGGAAGTGATGTCACATGCTTCCTGCAAGAGCCGCAGCCCGAGTGCAGTGCCACTAGTCTGCAGAATAAATGGAAGCAAAGGCAGATAAGTAACAGAAAAAACACATGCAAAGCTGCTCGCTTGTTGAGAAAATCAACACTTGCAGGCCTGAAATGTCACTGTACACGTGAAAAGTTGGTCACCTAAGTTAGTCTGGTATGCAAAGTTTGTGACTGATCGGCTTCCAAGTGCTTCTTTCCTCCTGTGGTTTAATTCATAAGGAAATGCCATTGGGCTGCCGTAGTGCTTAGGCGGCAAATTCCGTTTTATAAGTGGATATCAACCTTACAAAACAACTTTTTATGTGTGCAACGCTTGCTTTTTTCTCTTCTTCTTTGCCCTAAATGATTTCCCAAGTAACCAACGTTTCTTCTAAACCCCTGATTTTCTGACGCAGCCCAGCATCTCTTCAGGAAAGGGAAACCGATGCAACAAAGAGGGTTAGCTTACCAAAGCTCATGTATAATCTATGCACCTCCTGCAGACATCTTCAGCTCTCTGTTGGCCTGATCTAATTGCCTGACATAGATCAGCCACTTGCTCATGATTGGGTCACCCACTTGCTCATGAGTGGATTGTTTTGTTGTTTCTTCTTAATTGTGAGCTCCTGATTTGATCACTTTTCTCCCTATTCTTCGGTTTGTCCAATCCAGGATGATTTTGGTCTCACAGTGTTCTGACTGAAAGAATGAATTAACAAATGTATAAAGTCTGGCTGGGACCCTAAAATGGAATTTTGGTGTGTAGCAGCACTTTCAAAATGAATAGCCATGTATTGACTTTATTTCTGAAATATATGTGAGAAGATTCTTTTCGAATATTAATCAGGGGGAAATTCCAGGCATTAGTGACGTGGTAAAAGAAAGTCCTTCCTCTTCCTGTGCATTCTTTTTTTAAATATAGGTATCTCAAGCAGAGAGCAAGGAGTGCAGAGTGTGAGGGGGAATATGGAGTATAACCTGTAGATTGATGACACAAGGACCTTTGTAACAAATGCACAGAGCCTGGAAGTGGAATCTACATTTAATTGGGAGTGTCTGTTTTCGCCCAAGCAGAGAGCTATTGATGTTGCCAATGCTCGTTTTATTTACTTGTGAACAAAGTCTTTCCACGTGAATCACCGTGCATAGGACATTTTTTTCCACATATTGATTCACATAATAGTATGGGAAATCAAACTATTTGCACGCAATCACATGTTTGGTCAAACACACGAGCCAGGATCAGAACCGAGATCACACAGTTCCACTAGACTGCATCACCTTCTGCAGATAACTGGGATGGATGTTAGAATGAATGTGTGTGAGGGTTTTAAGTGGGTTTACTACATGTTTTATGTTCACTTATACTGCATCAGTGACAACTCTCATGCAAATAGACATCAGATATTATCTATTTATGTGTGGCGTCTTGTCTGTGCTGATCACATATAGGTGAGCATCTGGCATAAATTATGTAAGAAGCGTCTTATCTTAATGATGGTGGTTGGGTGTTGAGGCCAAGCTATCATCTGTGTTTATCCTTAAGAGGATGGAGCTGATTGGTCAAAATATTGAGGCCGTGGGAGTGTTTATGTCGATCAATTCCACTCAGACAACTGGAAGGTAGGATCAGAACTGGAGAAAGGGGAGACAGGTTTAGCGCTGTCAGAGAAGTCGGCGTCTTTGATCCAAGACTAAGGCCTCTAAGGGAAAGGGTTTCTAGTCTGAGGCAACCCAGTTCTAGACAGAAGGGCAGTGAGCATCCTGTCTTCAGTTAAGGCTGGTGATATCTGACTTTTATCTAAAGCACATCCAGATGCCTGAACCTCAAAGCCTAGGTCCTGGTAGTTCACCTGGGTTTGAGGTATAGAGTGCTTTTCAGATATCAGAGTGAGGAAAGACGTCTCCATATATTGATTGCATGCTTTTTTTTATAGAAAGGGTATGTAATGTTTCATCAAAGGACTTATTCAGGCATCATATTATATGGTATTATAATACATGGGATTCAGTAATCCTGTATAAACACCATTCTTTAATTTCTTAATATTCTAGATTTGGGACGCACCCAGTAGCTGATTACAAAGAAAAGATGTCAGAACTCGACTATTATATCTTATTACAGTCGAGTTCGGATGTCACATGCAAGCTGCCAGAGCCAGCAGCTGAAGTGAAAGGTAGTCAGGTCACCCAGCATAACTGAAGCAGCTCTTTCAAGCAACATAGAGGAAACATTGCTTTTCTTTCTTCTCTATTTTTCTAGCTTAAAATGCCAAGCAGAGAGAACATGTTTATTTTTTGCACTCCTTAAAAAATGGTTATAGAAAAGCTAGAATCTTTCTGCATATTTCTACACATTCTGAGCTACTGCAGCTTCTAAAAAAATAATGTTTTTGCATTGAACAGTGGCATAACAAAACTTGAGCCCCCCCTGCAAAGTACATGATGAAGGGGTTCCCACGTCTAACGTTTTGTGTTCCAATAGCGTAAAGTGGCAGTTTATTTTTCTACAGGGGATACATGTGGCATAACTGTTTTGTTTTTCTACAGGGAGAACATAACCTTTCCCTAATCTATGACTGCCGCTTAGTCAGGGATGAGTTTTCCCCAATCTAACATTTGTCTTGCTTTGGTATCAAGGTTAAGACACAAGGCAATGGGCAGATGACAGAGCTCAGGGTATTTCGCTGGGCATGTTCACACAGTTAGAACCCCGTTAACCCTACATTTTTCATCCCAACCCCTTCCCTTCCCCTTTCTCCCCACCCGCTCAGTCCCACCTGCCCCACATGCACCGTACACGGCTGGTAAAACTGCAACTACAAGCAATTATACTCAGCCAATACGCGCATTGTGATCCTACGCAATGGCTGTACGGCTACCACTTCACCAGCCTGGAGCACATCACAATTATAGATACGCATTAATCGCTGTCCGTGGTGCTATTAAAGACACAATGTAACCCAGGTTGCTTGTAACAATTGTAACTGCATAGGTTATGTCCTTGTTCAATTGCAAGAAAATAAATAAAGACATTTAAACAAAAAATCAAGTTTAACACAAAGTAGGTAAAACAGGACATCCATTTCAGCTTCCAATGCCTCCTTGGCACTCACCCAACCTACAATCTTAATGCCAAGTAGAGCAGGAAGGTGAAAACAAAGCATAACCAGTCTTCTTTCTAGCCACATGGACACATTTCAGTTTGATCTGATTTGATGTGATTTGGAGAAGTGTGGCTCAATGGTTAGAGCGGCAGACCCTGATGCAGAGGTCTAGCCCAGGACCAGGGTTCAATTCCCCGCCTCGGCAGGTCTTGGGCTCAAAAATTCCACGGACCTGATAATTCTCGCCTCGGTGCCTATTCCAATCATGGAGTCCCACTCTGCAACTCTGGGCAATAGCTTGCTTAATCTCCACAACGGCCCCCACAACGCTAAGGATGCCTGGCCTCCCCCTTGGGGGTGCCCAGGAGTGGACACCTCACAGGGAAAGCCAGGATGGGTTCCACAGCGGTATTCGTACAAGCGCCTTGAGACCCTTGCGGGTGAGTAGTGCGCTATACAAGTATCAATTTACATTTTTTACATTTTGGTACAACACCCTGCCATTTAGTAAAGGTTTCTTGCCTCTAAAGGATACAGAAACCTGACAGCGAAGAGAAGATCAGAAAGAAGGCATGTGTTCTACAACAAAAGCCTTCCTAAAAGTAAGGAAATTATCAATGTGTCTATGGTTCTTGGAGAGTTGGTTCCAAAGATTAGCTCCAAGGAACCTAAAAGAGCCTCCACATGAAAAAATTCTCATGGTTGCTTGAATGCATCACATGAGTCCGGTTTCTGATCGAGAGATCTCGGTAGTTGGTACTTATGAAAAAGCTTGGGTGGACTGTTTGCCTCTGGCTGATAGGAAATTGGAAATTAGGCTTATGCACTGAAAGAATATTCCCTGCTCAGTTGTAGCCAGTTTATCTGATGTCTAAGCAGGGAGACATGGTCACACTTCTGAAGACGGAAAATAACCTTCAATGATTTATTCTACGCTAGCCACAGCTTTCCAAAGGGGTCACCGGACAGTTTCTGGAAAAGCTGTTGCAATAATCCAACTGTGCGGTGATGCACAATGATGATATAGGGGCGTGTACATCTGTTGGTAAGTAAGGTAGTACAGGAATAAGAAGAAAGGGATAACAAGAGCAGCTGACTCCACTGGTTTATTGATTAATCGATAGATCAGTATCGTATAGATCAGTATAGACTGATCAGTGTAGGAGATGTAGTAAGTAGGCCATAAGGAGTAAACCAGGCATTCCTTATTATTCTCAACTAATAGAAGTTCTGTTTTGTTGTCGTTAAGTTTTAGAAAGTAGAAAGCCATCTGTGTTACATATAGTCAATCATGGAGACTAGATATTGAGGCCATCACCATATGGTTAATGTGAATATTGAGCTAATTATCCCCATAAAAGAAAGCTGTACAGGAGGAAAGCTCAGCAGGAGGATAGCTTCACTGCTTGAGTTCTTCCTTGAGTGTTTGACACAGGGGAACCGGTACCAAGTACTTCCCAAATACAGGCGATCAAGGCAGAATGAGCAATAGTATCAAAGGCTGAGAAATGTTGTGGTTAATACGGTGGAATTTGTCCTCATCAAGAATGAGTTGATGTTCTTCCATAGCTATTAAGACACTTTCTTTCCCTGTCTCTGCTTGAGAAAAACCCAAATTACCACTCATCCAAGGCATGAATATCTTCCAGAAATGTGGAGAGCTGGCTAGTAACAACTTTTTCTAGGGACACTCCTCCGCCTTAACAGAGGAGCCGCCACTGCACAATATTGTCCCAGTATAAATTAAATTTCTCCTGAATCTAGTGCCAAACCATCTCATAGATGACAGAGTGAGCCAGTCCCTATCCTTCCTCCTAGCCGTTACAGTCCATGATGATGCCACCAAACTGCCACGCTATGAGTTCATTTATTATAACCAGAAGAAAAGAATATATTGAATAACACTTTAGGCTACCTTAGACTTCCCATTCCAATGGGCAATAAAAACTCAAACGATGGATCATCTGATGGCAGAGAGTCTCAGAGCATAGGGATTCTACAGTTTCCACAACTAGCCTCAAAGTGACCTCCAGTGATGACTAATTGATGTTCTTGGAGCTCTCGTTGCCATTGGATGATCTCCACCGCCATGTCACTGGTTGGGCTTGGAACCAAAATGGATTCCCCGCACAGTCATTCAGAATGTCTCCATTTTATTTATCAACTGGCAGACCAAGCAGTTGCTCAGAATCAGATGTAAGACTCAGCAACAGATGTATTCCTTTAGCATAGCAAAATTAATGAGACTTGCTTTTTGTTACTTCTAAACTGAAAGCACTTAATTTCATCATATAAACATTATATCATTCATTGGCGGGAATACAAGCTCTACATATTCCAAAAATGACAATTTGCTAGCTGGTCCGCTTAAGGACGACATTGTCTCAATCTTCTTGCTGGACTTCTCTTTTTGGACTGGGGATGAAAAAATATACCAGCATTTGTAAAGCGACCAGCTACCTCCGGAGAAGTGTCCCGGCGCTGGGGGCCGTCAGGAAGATTAAGCGAGCTACTGACCAGAGTTGCATGGCGCTTAGCTAACCTGCTGCCAGGGATCGAAGCGTGAACCCTGTGGTCCGGAGTCAGGCACCCTGGCCGCTGCGCCACACCTCAGACTGATATTTAAATGGCTGGTTCTCTCGTAACAGCAAGGTGATGCTTATAGAAAGTGGTGCACTGCAGCATTAACTCTAACTTGAATAGCAGACCACCACGTTTGACTTTACATCGATTACATTGGTTGTCTCTTCATTTTGCTTTTCTGATTTAGGATAACCCTCTACAGAGAAAGTTGATACATCTAAGCTATCTGTGTATAATGCGGACGCTGGTGATGCCATCACCAGAAATAAAATTTTGACATTTCTCTGCAGGAAAATTCAAATATACACCTATATCTTGTTTTTTTGCAATTTCAAAACAGCTGTAAATGGGAGAGCCTGTACAGTGTCCGATTAGAAAAAGCAAATCAGTCTAAATGTGTCCTTCGCGAAATTAATTTTTTCATCTAGTGCATAACAAACCATTTCAGGGCTCAAATTCTCAAGTTAGGAACCCTCCAGTTTGTCGGTTATTAAAGTTTGCATTTCATGGTCCAACACTTAAAATGCTTCAGATAATTTCTTCAGAATCATTTTCTCCAAGTTCTTGAGATTGTCAGTATTAGAACACCAATAATGTCCCCCTTATTGTCAGTCATCCAACTGGCAGTGGTGACTCTACACACCGCCGCAAATGTTAGTGTCTCATGCCACACATAGTCAGGTGAAGTGCGGTGATCATCAGATCAATGTTTGCCAGTCAGCCACCCCATAAGCCATCAGAGTTTCTTCCATCGTTCAACCTACTTTTAATTGTTCCATTTGTGCGCTAAGGACTCTAGTTAGTCTGAATGTGATCTTCTTCCAGACTCTTGCTCTAAAATTGGAATGTGTCCCTATGTTATAGAGTCACCTTGGTGGCATCTGTTCAGCCCTGTGAACGAGTTTGGGACAAGGCTGTCAAAGTTGTGACACAGCCAATCAAAGAGTGCGAAAGAATCACATATGTAAACATCTATAAAACTGGTGTAAAGAGAGGACCGAATTATCTGACATGTTCAATTAAATGTATTAAAACATTAAACAAGGCCAATCGATTTTTTAGCTAATAAACCAGCAGAACCTTAAAGATATTAGGAGAAATTAGTCAATTTCCTGTCATGGATCAGAAGCACATGCTATACTCAAAAAGTAATCGCAATCAATCAACTAAAGTAAATTCATTTTCAGTCTCACCCAAGGCAAGACAGAAAGCTTAATTGCTCTTTGCAAAGGATTGGGAAGCCTGTTGACCTCACTGAATCACTTGCACCTTTGCAGGGACTTAGACAGTTACAGGAATCCATATATATTATTTTATTTTTAGTTTTTAGTTTTAGCTTTTTTATCAGTCATGTAACAAACAAATTAGAAGCACATGATTCACATTATTCTCACTTTAATCTAGTCATTTTATTCAGAATTATTATGACATCTTTCAGTTTGAAATTAAGGTAAACAATTGGCGCTGCAGTTTTCACAACATTTCCACCTGTAACACTGCCTCCTCAGTATGTGCAAAACATAATGTAAGTGTTCATACAGCAAAAAGATAGTGTTGCACATGCATTAGTCAATCCAACTTGTAAATGCTGCGCACTTTCCCATTTTTTGAAAACACATTGTCAAATTCCCACTTTATACCACCAAATGCCTTTTCCACGTCTACAGTTAGAAAATGTCAGGGTACATTTGATGACTGGCCCACTTGGGCAATGTCCAGAAAACTGATTACGTTTACAGATACCAGACCTCACTGCCCAAGAGTTACTGGCTTTCAAAGGCAAGTGGCTGCAATTCCCCAGCAAAGGAATTTCATTCATGTGTTTCAATCATTACAGGAAAGCTGGAATAGCCTGTAAATACCACATCATTTTCCACTCTAATGATTATTTTGGGATTAACCTATCTATATCAAAATAAAGACTCAATGCCTCCTTGACTGGAGAGGTCTATTCAGGGGCTGCTGCTCCCCTAAGACAGAGGAGCGTCGAACCACTGCAGAGCAGAGCAGCAAAAACAAAATGATAATAGCTTAGTTATTATTATTTAATTTTTTTTAGCTGCGGTGCTGGGTATGGGCTGTGCGGGGCTGACGGCACGCGAGAGGAGTGGTGTGAACTTCCAAAGTGCGCATGAGCTGTTTGGCACTGGTCGACCAAACAGCTCATGCAACACTTTGCATGTTCCCCACCAGGCTGCATTACACAGCCTGGTGAGGAACATGTAAAGCCTCCCTGTCCCCGTCTGAGCGCCAAACCAAGGCGCTCAAACCAATCACCATGCTTCATTGCAGCGTGTTGATTGGCTAAGGGGAGGCCGGGAGCCTGGTGCTTCCTGCTGCCAGGACTGCAGGAAGAGGAAGAGGACAAGGACGGAGGAGAGGCGGTGGCCGGCGTAAAGGTAAGTGGTATTTTAAATTTTTTTATTTTGTCTCCCACCCCACCACCCTCCGCAACCCCCTTCCCTCCAGTGACATTCACTGCCAGCCGCTACTGAGTCTAATTCAACTCTGTAGTAGACATGCGCTCACTTTATTCAAATGCATATTCCTGTAACGTTGCTATAGTGTGATAAAATCTTCACTAATTGCATAGAACTTACATTTACAAATGAAAAGTTAATGAGGGTTTTAGGGAGTTGAAACTGTTCATGTTTCCTATGTTAAACAGTACCAGTTAGCAGCATCTAGGAATGATGATTTCATTACCACCAATCTTTTAGGCTTTTTGTGATAGTTTATCTGAAGGCTAATAAGGGGGAGCCAAGAAGGAACTGCAAAAAACTGCTGAAATAGCAGAAAGGTACTCTTCCACCCCGGCATAAAATAAAGGCAACCCTGGGAAAAACTGTCAGGCTGAGGAGTTCAAACCTTCCAAAAATGAACATACCACTGGAGAAAATACACATATTGCAGCAACACCATTGAGGTCAAAACTGAAAATCACTTCTCCTGGCCTTTTCTCGTTATCTGGCGCGGGCTCTTAATTTGTGCCCATGGTTGCAGGTGATGGACAATCACACTTATTTTAGGACATCAGGACTTATTTGTCAACCTTAAAGTTTGACAAAGAGCAAGCGAAAGAAGGGCAAAAATGAGAAAAACTGATACGTATGCAGTCTAAATCAAATTCAATAAAATTCTGAAATGCAGTGACAAAAAGAGAAAGTAGGAATTAAAATTGCCTGTAAGGGTAAGATAAATAGAAAGTGTAGGGTGGTGGAAGAAAGAGGCATGATGTGGACTCAAAACTAGGCAGCCATGGTATTCTGCAGCTCTAGGATGCGGTAGGGCAGGCTATGTATGGTATCCAAGGAAAATCTTTGGGACACTGCACTTATTTTTTTAACAAATAAAAGACTGCCTTGCACAGCCTAGTCTTGGTGTCCTTATATTGCTAACTTACCTTTCCTTGTGGTTATGCTGAGATGAATGTATGAGCGCAGTGGAAAACTTTAATCTAGGAGAATGTGTTAACAAATTTGACATCACTAGAGTAGTGCAATTGCTAACATGGCACAGACCCTTCTAAATCAGTTGTGTTGAAAATATTGAATTTTTTATTTTTTTCGATTTTGGGTTTCCGAACAAGCAATAATAAAATCACAACAAATTATATCGCTAACATAGTGGATGAAATGCCAAATTACACAGGTTTATGTACAGAAAAGTTGCGCGAACGGCTGACCACGGCTGAATGTTGACGCCACGCCAGCAGCTGATCTACCCTGTACTCATGCTTGATGATGCAACAATAAAAACAAGTTAAAAAAAAATATATATATATATATATATCGCTAACATTACAGTTGCAAAATACTGAAAACTAAAAAAATAGAATTATTGTTAAAAGGCACATATTTTTTACAAATGTATAATGTTAGGCCCTTATCTTGATCCGGGTAAAATATCCCAAATCACCATTATAATTGTGAAAAAGCAGGTCCTAAAATATGATCCGGAATCGCAATTCAGGGCTCCCGCTCTTGTATACTGCTCCATTGCTTCCTGGCTAGATTTTCTCTCCTTAAATACCTGTACATCAGAGTTTTGATGCAGATATCTGCTGTTGATATATTCTTTCTAGTCCTGGAGGTATCGTCTACTTCATGTGTAGATTTTTCCACTACAAACTTTACTAAATGTAGGAAATGTTCTGACCATATTGTATTGTGGCCTATTAGATTTTACTATGGTGGGATTTTGATGTATCTGTACGGATTTCCTAAACGCTCAATAAATAAAATAAAAGTTTTTTAAAAAACTGAACATACAAACAACATTTTAAAAGCTTTCTTTAGAACACAACCTATTACCTTTCACTGTTGTCTGCAGTTTGCTGAACATTCTGAGTGGCCCAATTCAGCATATACATCCTTTGTATCTTTGATCCCTGCAGGAAGGGGGTGCAAACCCTTTGCCCCATAAGGAAGGTACCTGGTAAAGTCCCACTACACCCCCATTCCATTCCAATCCACCACTCCCCTTTTCATGATGATAGAGCTGAGGTATGCCTCTTGATATGCAGGCACACAGGCACCTGTATTTCCATTATATATTGTTATCTGCCTCTTTTTGTCTTTTCCCTCTTTTTCTCTCTTTTCTACAGGAAAAGTCCTCTTATGAGTGAACTACTTGAAAAACATATTCATGGGAAGCTCATGGAGTACCTAGAATCCCAAGGCTGTCTTGACTCCTCGTATTCCGGTTTTAGACCAAATTATTCCACTGCATCTATCCCTATAGGTGACACAGATTTTATTAGAGTAGCTGTGGACAATAATATGGCCATATTGCTAGTGCTGCTAGACAGCTAGTGCAGCCTTCAATACTGTATCCCACCATAAGCTTCTTCAAAGACTCAATAAAACTGGAATTCAAGGGTTAGCTCTTCAATGGCTCTCACGCTTTCTGGAGCAGTTGACATAGACAGTAAATTTAGGTCCCTTTTGCTCTGGTGTTAGACCTCTCATGAGGGCGGTGCCACAGGGCTCGAGCCTTAGCCCCACACTATTCAATGTGTACGTGGCCCTTCTTGCAAAAATTATTAGAGACCATGGGTTTCATCCCTTCTCATATGCTGACGACACCCAGAGTCTCATTTCATCTGACAAGGTAGTGGCTGCAACCACAAAATTTTTGCCGAAGGCATGAGAGCAATTTCTAGCTGATTGATGATAAATTGTCTCAAGCTTAATGCTGATAAAACCGAAATCTTAATGTTTAGCAATTTGCAAATACTGTGGTCCCCTGATTGCAGCCGTCAGAGTCTGCCCTGTCCCTCCCCCTACAATGACTACGAAGAACTTAGGAGTCTATCTAGATCATTCTTTATCCATGAGAGATAAAGCCGCTTCTACTAGAGGCACCAGTTTCTATACTCTAAGGCTTCTAAGAAGTGTGGTCCATGTCCTTCCTTTATCAGTACGCAAGTCCCTGATCTGAGCCCTGGTAATCAGTCGTCTGGACTACTGCAATGCCCTCCTGGCAGCAGCAAACAAAGCCGTTTTGAACAGATTGCAAGTGGTTCGGAACACGGTGGCGCGGCTGGCCTTCAACATGCCACCTAGAACAGCTTCTCTCCCCTTATAAAGACGTCTCCACTGGATTCCGATTCATAAAAGAATTACATGCCATGCTCTGTAAATTTGTTATACATAATTGTCCGACCTTATTCGCTTTTTAAAATGTAATCTTGAGTGATTTGCAACTTGTATATATGTAATCCTAACCACTTGTATCTGTAGTAGACGCATTTACTTACTACCCTTCTTATGTAAATTTAGAGTTTTTCTGTTTGTTTCTTCTCCTTGAGTGAATCTTCATTTTGTATATATGCTACTCTAACCTCTAGTATCTGTAGTAGACATATGTACTTACTACTGTTCTTTTGCGAATTTAGAGTTGTTCTGTCTGTATCTTTTATGTAACTCATGTACTCCGAAGTCCTTATGTATTGTAACTGGTCTTTTTGTAAAGCGCTCTGACACTTTTGGGTAAAGTTTGCGCTATATAAAATCGCATTAAATAAAATAAATTTAAAATCTGAGGTTTGGTCCATAAAGCGCATAACAACAGGGGCCCTAGTTACTTGGTGGAGAAACTTACATGCTATCTACCAAGCAGATCTCTGCGCTCTGCTCTCTGCGCTCTGGGGAGAAGGCCCTTCTTATAGTCCCTCGGTTCAACAAACCCGCTCTGGTGGCAGAACGTTATCATACCTTGCCCCACGATACTGGAACTCGCTCTCTATCCACTTACACAAATGTGCTGCTTTCCTAAAGTTCAGGAAACTCCTGAAGAGGGAACTTTTTAACAACTGATCCAGTTTCCTAGATTTTCTACCTCCGCATGCAGCTCGGAGATACCCCTATGGGGGTGAGCCCTGCGCTTTATAAGCTCCGTTATTCATTCATTCATAATAATGACTTTAATCCCCTGCCCCCTGAATGTAAAATACTCTTTGCCGCATATACTTATGGACTCTGTTTTTTTATTTTCTAACCGGATTGAGTTCCAAAGGCCCTTGTTTATTGAATATAGAACAGTACAAAGGATGAAGGTTGTAGAGTTGCTGCCAGAAATGCGTCATTCAGATGTGGCAGTAGGAATTCCTCGATTTTTACGTTCTGTTAAACACAGTTTTAATGATGGATTACAGTGGGGGGGATGGGTGAGGCTTATGGGTTTTAAGTTATTTTTGTACTGTAACTGTCTTTATTTATTGTTTCCAATGATTTGTCCAAATAAACTTGTTTTCTACCTACTTCTCTTTTCTCTTCCCACTTTCCCCATCTCCTTTTTCTCACTCTTTTAAAGCCGTCTCACTATAGTATCTTCTCCCTCTAATCTTTACCCTTCCCTTAGGTCCCCTGACCCTTTATCTTTAACCATCTCTCCCCCTTTAGTTTTTAATCTCTCTCTTTCTCTCTAACACACAAACACACCTGACTTTCTGTCCTGTGGGAGAGACTTATTAGCTTGCAGAAACTTTTTACTTTCAGCTGGGGAAACAACCTAGACTTACCAGAGCTGTTATTTCTTTTTCTCAAGACATGAAACCTTGTGTATATTAATGATCAGAGGGGGTGAGGAGACCACATAAAAATGGGTACGCCTGCCTCCCTACAGCCCGCCGTGCTCGGGAGGGCAGTACCACTTTTACATCCCTAGATTCATGGAACCCTACGACTCCTCTCAAGAACAGTCTTTAATTTATTTATTTATGAAGCTTATAAAGCGCACGGCTACCCCCGGCGGGGGTGTCCCGGTGCTGCAGACTGCACACTTGAAAAGGAAAGGACAAATTAGGAGAAGGAAAATAGCCAGGTCTTCAAACGGCTACGAAAAAGGGGTTCAGAGGGAATAAACCTAAGATCTAGTGGAAGGCTGTTCCAGAGTTTAGCAGTCATTACAGTGAAAGCTCTACCGCCCATTCTGGAGCGGTGGAAGCGGGGGACTGTGAGAAGACGTAGGTTGTTGGACCGCAGAGCTCTGACCGATTGGGAGAGTACAAGTCTCTTTCGCAAGTATCCCGGGCCTGACCCATTTAAGGCGCGAAAAGCAAGAGTCAGCATCTTAAACTGAATACGCCTGGAGATAGGGAGCCAATGTAGTTTCTTACGATAGGATTTCAATGTCATAGAAGTGGCCATACTGAGACTCACAGCAAGAGTGGTGATATTTTTTATTTCATGCTCTACAGCCATCATTCATTATAAGTTGAGAATAAAGGAGTGGAATGGGGTCGGCTAAGTAGTCCTTTCAAAAATCTATTTTCTCCTCCTTGAAGTCTGTTCACATCTGTCTGCCCATAAACTAGCGATGAGAAACATGTTGCGTTACAGACAGTCAGCATTTGTGCTAAAAGTTTACGAGCGACTCTTTAGGGCGAAACTGAAAACTGCTCCAACATTTGCACAAACCACTGGTTCTTACAATTTTGTCCACTTCAGCAACGAATCACATGTCATTCCAAGATAGGAAAATACCTTTACATTCTAATCAGTAATGTTTTTGATAGATGTTGGCAATTGTCTTGATTTGGTGTTTCTTGGGCCCCTAACAATTACACAGGATTTGGAAAAATATAATATCCAGATCCAGATCATTCACAAATGTCAGATAGGTTTTGATCAAAACCTGGAAGCAATTTGACGTCTCAAACTAGAAGGTATCATCATCAGCATACATTAAAATAGTGACGCCCTTCCTGTTCAGTTGGGGAAGTGCGGGACACTCCCTCAAAACTCACTTGAATTGATTTTTATACACATTAAGGAGAAAGCGGGCCAGGAGGAACCCCGTCCACATATCCCTCTGTGACCAAAAACTGTTGGCGCACTCTACTCCTGGCCCTGTTACAATCAAACTAACATTCCACTAAAAGCCTTTGTTTGTGAGCCCAGAACTTCGTCTTACTCAATAGGATCCTGTCTACAATTTTGACTTCAGAGTCTGTTAAAGAGATGGTAGAAATAACAATTTGAACCTTCTCTGTCACCATTTTGAATGATTGAGAGCTACCATAAATTGGAAACTCTGATTGACGGATTCACATTTTTTATTACAAGGGTTGCCCAAAGCCACATGTTATATTTAAAGGGTTCCATGGGAAAAACCATCAGGACCTGAAGCTTTGCTGGCAGGACTGCTTCTGAGTGCCTCCTCCGCATCATTAATTGAAAAGTCCCTGGTTCTTTAATAAACACTAGATGATTCAATGGTGTGGTTTTTAAACCTCAAAGACTAGAAACACTGGTAAAAAGCCCCACTCCTTGAGCCGCCTCCATCGTAATTCCCAAGAATCTTTCTTTTCATCCAAGCTTCATTGGTTATTAGCTGTTTAAAGAATTTTTACTCATTATGTTTTGTGGTATTATTTTTGGGATTTTGAGAAGTAGAACTGGCCTTGTCTCTCCTTGCTTGAATCTCAGTTAATTGGCAGGGTGAAGTGTGTAGATCATCAGGGACAAGAGTTCTTGTCTTTTGTACAACAGACATGATTAGCCAGCGGGAATGTTGTTGTCCTCCTCCAGCAAAGAAGAAGCCGCCTCACTTGAATAATGTGGTCAAATTAGCATACCAAGGCAGCAGAGCTGATGAAATCGTATGCACTTAGTCAGCAGCCTGGAGAAGGGATATTATTTCCGGTAGCTTTTTTTGGGTTTAGTTTTGTTTCCATGAAACACTGCAGCCGGAGTCTTGGCCAGAGTCCTTCTGGCAGACGAACAGAATCCGAGTGAGAGGCTCAAACCACGAGGACACGGATTATCAACACTGGTGTTCAGCCAGCACTTTGTTTAGATGAGGCTGAAACTAACAAAGGCTACCTCCAAGGTTCCTAAACCTCTCTCTCTTATTGGCAAATAGTCTAGAACTCTTGAAATATTTTCAGAAGTACACTTTTGAGTATTTTTCTACTATGGCCAGAAGTTCTGAAGACAGAAAAAATACTTAGCATGATAAAAATCAGATTTGTCTCATTGCCTCGTGGAAAGTTGGCACAATAATGCAGCCATGTTCTCTAATGTTTATCCCCTTTCAAGTGAGGATTTTAACAGTTTAAAGACCAACTCATTTAGGAAAGCTTGATAGACAGATGTATTCTTTCCCCTTTACAGTGCTCGTTCACATTGGACCAATGATTTATAACAAGCCAATGCGGTTTTGTCAATGTTTTTTAATTAATTTAAAAGCAGCATAAACATTTCAATCAGAAACGTTGTACAAACTATCGATGCCAGTACACAGGTAGTGTATATTGGGTTGTGTACTTAGCAGGTGATGGTAACAGTTAGTACATAGTAGATAGTTCCAATGAGCAAATCTGATTGTGAAGACTCTGTTCAATGCCTGTCTTCTGTGAATGCATTTAAAAGTCCCCATCCAGTCCTGAAGTGGGAAGGTGTCCACAGACCGCTTCACGACATGCATTTACAATGCAATAGGTCTCGCAATAGCGTTGGAAGAGTTTTACCCTCAACCCATATACATCAGGTTCTCCCATATCAGATATTTGGCAAGCTGGAGGGACAATGGGACATGAACTGCTTGTGTAAGATCTGACCTATGAATACACAGTATGCTTCAGTGACCTCTGATATATTCCTGGAAACGTTTGTGAGCATTACAAGGGCACAGAGGCAGGGTGCATTATATGAAAGATGTGAACATATAAGTGCAAGCCTATATGTCCCTATAGTAGCCAATTTCCATTAAGGGCCACTATAAGTCTTCAGCAGTCCCTAAGATAACATGGGCTGGCAACCGGGCACCCGAGGTTGCCAGTTCCATTATGGTACCATTGAAATATATAATGTTTGGTATCAAACAACGTGCCTGATCACTCCTGACATGATCTTAATATAGAGTGGATTTGGCATGCACCCATGTTGCTACCTTAGAGGTTACCCATCTGGTTGCCCCAGCCTTTTCTGTGCCCTGGCTGACAGTCCGCTGCTGCTGTCGCCAAGACAGGAATAAGACCCCCTGCCAGGAGGTATGACCTCTCGCCGGAGTCAGAAACAAAGTTCCTACCCCTCCATAACACGCATAATCAGAGCTAGTGTATGCTCCATGTATTACAAACTATTGGCACTGAGCTAAGCTCTTGCATCACTATTTATTCAGGTGCATTTCATAGGTCCATGATTCATGTACATTGCGGGTAGAGAAAGTCCCCTTGCCATCTATACATGAACGCAATTTCTCCAGAAAAGTTTAGCTGACATGAGATTTGCTTGTCTTTTATATTAGCTATTCCCAGAGTGGTTTCTTCCGGCAAAGTTTGCTCTGTGCCTCAAGGGCTTCATTTAATTCTAACTTAAGCTCCTACCACATTTCAAAAACAAACATGGCAAAGCCAAAATGTCTGTCCTTAACCCCTTCCCCACGCATGACGGAACCACGCCGTCATGAGCCACGGGCGGCATTTGCTCATGACGGCGTGGTTCCGTCATGCTACGGCACGGATGCCCCGCCTGTGCGGGCGAATTAGTGAGTGGACGGAGTCGTGACGAAACCACAACGTCATGAGCACAGTTCACCCGGGAATCATGACGGCGTGGTTCCGTCACGAGCATGGTGGCACCGCATTCATCCCCCACCCCCTCAGCGCTGCGGCGGAATTAGCGCCGCAGCCAAGGGGTTAACAAATTTATGCTTTTTACTTTAAATTTACAAATAAAAAAATTAAGATGTAGCACAATAGCACATGCTCACTAGTCCTGGAACTGAAGTGCATGCCATTTCAGCTGGATGTGCAAATGTGATCAGGCTAAATGCCCGTACTCACAGTGCATAACAACCAATGGATGAATTGTATTAACCCATTTTCCCATGATGTATGCTGTGGTGGACAGAAGCAAAAATGTAATGACATTCCAACAAATAAATTGATGAAGAAAGTTCTCCGAACTGACCCGATAGAACTGTGTCTAAAACACATCTAAAAATAATAGTAAAAGTGAGCATGAAAAGAAGAATGTTCCAGGGGTATAAAACGTGGCCTCGCAGGTCAGGGCAGTGCTCCTCAAAGGAAGCACAATTTCTCCTCTAATGGACCTTTCACTAAAGCAAATTTTAAACACTTGTCATTTCCAAGATGGTGAATGCTTTCCATAGCTGTCACAAAGTGTAATTGGCAATCAACCCATATAGTTTTGGTATGAAAACATACACTGAGGGTCCAGCCAGTGGTTCAACACCTCACATTTGTATATTGACAGATGTGACAGTTTGCATTGTTTGCAAAGAGGTTGTATTGTTTCAGAACTCAAGTGTAAAGTCTCTTTTTTATTTTCTAGGTTATTGCTATGGCGCTAGCTTAGTACAATTGTAAGGAGAAAGCGTTTCATGCATAATTTTGGTTTCACTGGGCTTGTAACATAACTCACCATATAATATATGATTGCAGAATTTTAAAATGCTTCTAGCACAAACAAATCAAAAGTTGCTATAACATACACCACAGTTGCCGCACAGTAGCAGACCCTTTGCAACAGTGAACTGGTCACCATTGAGTCACATTTGTGTTCAGCTGTTAAATTGGTACTAATTAAAACTATTGCCCAGAGTTATATTGATGTTGTTTAAAAGTACAAAATAGCAAAATGATACTGCCATAGAATGTGTCGGAGCATGCTGCATAATTTGTCTTTGCTTGCCACATAATGTAGCCAAACCTGCGGCCTAATTGCGTCTTCCATTGCTGCATAATTCCAGCAGCCCTAGCCACAGATACATTTGCAGACTATTCAACCCACTGCCGACCAGAAAACTACGGATATGCTGTACTTTGTCATCTAAGGGTGTGAGGTCAAGGTGTATGCTACACAGTGTCTTCCAGGAATGTGATGGGAGTGCATAAGCTACATAGTGTTTTCTAAGGATGTGAGGGGAATGCATATGATTAATAGTATCTTTCATGATTGGAAGGTAATGTTTGCGCTACATAGTAACTCCTACAGATGCGATGACGATGTATTTCCTCCACAGTGCCTTCTAAGGATGTGAAGGGTCTAAGATGTGAAGGTAATGTATATGCTACAGAGTAACTTCTAAGGATGTGAGGACAATGTATGTGCAACACAGTGTCTTCTAAGTATGAGAAGCCAATAGATAAGATACCCAGTGCCTTTTAAGGGCAATGTATATGCTACGCAGTGTCTTCTAAGGATGTGAAGGTAATGCATATGCTACACAGGGTCTTCTAAGGATGTGAGGGCAATGCATATCCTATACTGTGCATTCTAAGGTTGTAAAGACAATGTTTGTGTACACAGTGTCTTCTAAGAATGTGAAAGCAAAGTATATGCTTCACAGTGAATTCCAATGAGGTTATGGTAATGTATAAACAACAGAGTGTCTTCCAAGGATATAAAGGCAGTGTATGTGATGCACAGTGTCTTCTGATGATGCGCTGGGCCAGTTTTTCTTCTATGTAACAGTCACAGCTTTTGTAAAATCGCCCGTTTCTTCCCCTTCTGTAAATATTAAACCGAGAGCTCTGCGTAGGTGGTAGTATTAGTTGCTGTCAAATATTGCACTATTTTTTACAAAAGCAGCTGATATCTTACAGGCATACTGCAGAACATCACGCAGGCAGCTTAACTAGAAGCTTCAGTATGGAATGAAAAAAAACTACTCAACTCTGCCAAGTTGCTTGCATGACTGATTGCTAGCATGACCTCTTGCCTACCTTCCCATTTGCCTGCATGGCCACCGGCAGGATGTACGTTGTTACAACGCATACTTTTACCACGCAGGCTGTTACAACGAAGTTTTACAACGCAAGCCTTTACAACGCATTGCTTTGGGGGGTGCTGGATAGTGAATAGTTTAATTTACTATTCCAACTCCAGTCCCCGTGGATAGTAGGGAAGGTGTTGGATAGTAAATTAAAACTATTCCCTATCCTAGAGCGCTCCCCAGTGCAATGCGTTGTAATGGTTTTCGTTGTAAAACCTGCGTTGTAAAGGCACTGCGTAGTAAAAGTTGCGTGGTAAAGGATGTTTCCCCCACCGGCATGACCACCAGCATGACCACGACTGTGTTTTGTCCCGCACTCATTTTTGCTTCACGCTCTTGGAGAGGCGCAGGGACATATGGAAGATAAGAGTACTGCTCTACTCCTCACTCAGGGCATGCCCTAACCATATAAGCCAGTGATACTCAAAGTACGGCCCGGGGCTGCAAGCGGCCATCTTGAACTTTAAATGCGCATCTTGTGCAAAAGCAGCACTGAGTTGCTGTTTACGCAACTCAGCACTAACAGTAAAAAAAAAAATTCAATAAACAGCAAACATTTATTTAATGGTAATTTCCAGTTAAAACAAGCATTTACAATGCAACGGTTTCGCCTTTGGAAAAGTTTGAGTTATTGGCATTGTAAATGACAACATTTGTATTTATGTGTTGGTTTTGAAAACAGATAAATAATTGCCATTGTCATTTACATTGCAAATAGCTTTAACATTTCCAAAGGCGAAACCGTTGCATTGTAAATGCTTGTTCAAATGTTGGTATGTATGTTTGTGATTCGGCAAACACGGCGAGGTTAAACAGATGATACAAAAGAATCTGTGACCTCACATCAGTGCAATGCTCGGAGGATGGCGGGGTTCCTGGAAGTCATACACAATGTGCATTGGTTCTAGGGGGTGTGTGCTTTTGGGGGGATTCTGGACAAACAAAAAATCGGAGCACGTGAAGGGGCGAACGTGCTTCATACCATCGAGCTCTAACCCACTATAATGGAGAACATGAACTCCAGCAGGGTGATGTCGAGGGCAGCCACGGAGGCGAAACTTGTTTGAGTAGTGAATAAAATGCGCAGTACTATATGGCCAGCAAGGCATGCTCTTCAAACATAAAGCCAATGTACGGGAGGGGACGTTGACACTGAATGAGGCATGGTCCTGGCAACTTTGAAATGAATGTATACAGGGGCGGGCAGCTTTTAGAAGCAAGTGCCAGAGAATGGGTGCGCGTGAGAACCGAAGCGAGCAAGGGTGCGGCACAAGGAAGGATCCCGTAAATATCAAGATTATCACACGTGGGGTGGGCAGTCGATTGCAGTTTACGTTGAGCTGTATATAGAGGTTCTCGCGTGCAGATCTCGCACGTCCGGCAATTACGAATTTGTAGGTAAAAGCTCGCGACCCCCCGCCCCCAAATCTACGCCGGTTACAAGTAATTACTATTGTAGCATCCTCAGTTTCCATCAGAGAAATCCAATTGCAAAATCACTATATAAAATAAGTTAAAATACAATGATGGGACCAGAACATGGGTGGTCCCGTTTTATTCGATAAGGAACGGGCAGCCCGAATACGGCCCTTTTAATGCACCGCGGTAAAAAAAACTCCCATCTCAAAGGTTATACCAGGTTGCATGAGAACTGAACTGTCCCGCGAATCATTAAAGTGCATTAAGGACAGCGAATATATATCTGATCACAAAATTCTATAAGCCGTAGGCAGAGAAACACCTATTGCGCGGCCCCGAGCCCCTCAAAACAAAGCGACCTCCCCGTGCGTCAAGGTACAGAGGTCTGTGTGAGCTTTTCATACCTGCGATGGCGCCCTGCCTCGCCCCGCCATGCTTCTTCTTTCTTCCCCCCGGGCTGCGGGGGCGGGCACTTCCGGCCGGCCGCGCTGGGATTGGCCGGCCGGCCAACCACTTCCGGGTCGCTGCGGGCAGCGCAGCGGCCCTTCTCCTTAGGTAGGCAGGCGGGGGCTGATTTTTACGGACACGGACGGCGGGAGGGGGCGGGAGTGGACACGGACGGCGGGAGGGGGCGGGAGTGGACACGGACGGCGGGAGGGGGCGGGACAGGACACGGACGGCGGGAGGGGGGGGGAGAGGACAGGGACGGTGGGAAACGTGCACAGGACAGCGAGGGGGGGCGGAAATGGACAGCGCATCAGTGAAAGGGGAGGGAACGGGAGAAAACGTAACTCCGCCCTGGGAAAAAATCTCGGGAACGCCCCCGAATCTGGTCCGGCCTTGACGGACAGATCTCTGTTCCAATGGCTAGCCTCCATTTATGGAGCTAGCCAATGGGACAGGGGGGCGTATTCCATTCTCCTTACTGGAAATCAAGAGATTTCTCTGGAGGCGGAGCTAAGAGCTCCGCCCTCCAGCGAAACCTAAAAAGGAAGTAACTAGGGTGTTCTGCACCCCTTAACTTTAGGAACACCTTTATTTTTAAAGACAGCAAACCTAAAAATATGATTGTCTCTTCAAAATTCAAAAAGTGTATTTCATTAACCTGCAGAACCATTTAACCTTAATAAATCAGGTTATAACAGTGCATTCAGAAGTATTTTTTTTAAGTAATAGTTTTCAAACATGAATTTAGAACTGTTTGAGCTCCCCGCCTCCACTTTGACAACAATGCCAATAGTGATTAAATCCAAACACAGGAGACGGTTTTGTACAGCACGCATCCTGAAGTAATGTATTTTGAGGTCCTCTTGCATGTGAAATAAAGGAGGGAAATTGAAATAAAACAATTGCCCAGGATCACACAATCTGGTCAAGCGGGGAAGCCGGGATTCATCCCAGGTTTTCTGGTTTCGCATTGTAAAATTCAGTTCAGCCTCTAGATGTACCTGCTTCGCTTCCCCAACACCTACTTTATGCCCCTCCCTCCCACTCGACAACCACCCTACAGGCATCAGTCTCGGTCACACCAAGGACCGAACTTTTTGGCTCCTGGGAAAATGTTTGCGAGTACCCACGTTATAACATCATTCGAAGATGGGATGCACTCCTGTTTTTTTCACGTTTTTCATTTTAACTTGATCGTCCTTAAAAATGCGAAGCGTGCTGACTGGTCACGTGCCCAGCCCCTGCGGCACGTAAAACAATGATTCGCAACATTGGGACACTGTGTAGTGCCCCCCAACCATCGCACAATTGCTACTGCATGTGCAATTTATAAACCAAAATTCGTCATTTTTAAACCTTTTCAATCCGTGCTTTTACTTTTTCCATTCATTATGTTCATTAACCGTTCACAATCCACATGTAGGATAATGCCAATTTTCTAGATTTCAAGTATTCCTGATGGGCCATCCGAACCTCTTCTTTCAAGAATATGCACTGAAGCAGATTTCATTAAAAAAGCAGTTTATTTTCAAACCCAATGCATTTCGGGCCTCCATAGGCCTTTCGTCAGGGGTAACTAGAAAATTAATAAAAAATAGGTGTTACTATCCATTTTTCCACCAGATATATGCTGTTTACATTATTATCCATTGTTAACTGGTCTACAAACATCATTATTAAACTCTGCTCTGACGCATTGAATTTAACTGTGTCCTCTTACTGTGCCACTGCTTTATAACATCACATTTGTCGCTGAATTCATGTCGACTGAATGTCATTCAACAAGACATTTACAACATCACCATACATGCCTAATCTGTTCTTACGGTTATCAACGCTCCTCGAGGTGCGACTAAGATCCATATGCTGAGTACCTTCACTCCTCTAAATGAAACGCTTTACCGTGGCCTGCTTTATTTAACATGCTAACTAACCGTCTACCCTCCCCAAGCAGTTCCTAATACTATCGTGCTTCGTTGGTGTTTACTTAACCTAACATCCGCTTTGCAAATTACAAAAATTGCTCTTCACGACATTCTACTACTCATTTCACAAACTTTGCTCAATTCCGACCTTTCTAGTTGTAAACCCGTGCCTTTTCCACGTACCTGCTAATTCATTGCTGGAATTCACTATTAAAAAGCCAAACGAGTCTCCCTCAGTTTTACCCGGACCTTTAAAACGACCTTACGCCCCTCCTCCCAATTAAACCCACCTGTTGCGCTCTAGCTATGTTATTCTTATTTACACACTACATTACCCAGGATGCATGGTAATGATAAAAACCATTATGTGTTATATATTTAAACACAGTAACCCTGTTACAGCGTAACTAAGACCATTAATCGTGCAGTAAATATTTCGATTCATAAATGAAAAAGTCTGTAAACATAATCCCGTGCTGTGCTCGTAGAATTCAAGTTGCTTCTGACTCATTATTCAAATAAATAAACTGTTTGTTTGAAATCAGATGTTCCGCCTGGCATGTGGAACGAAGCTGTGTCTCCGTTTTTTGGTGCTTATTTTCCATTCTTGAATTGGGTGCAAACCCGATGGGGCCAGTAACTTTAAGACATCATTCGAAGATGGGATGCACTCCTGTTTTTTTCACGTTTTTCATTTTAACTTGATCGTCCTTAAATATACGAAGCGTGCTGACTGGTCACGTGCCCAGCCCCTGCGGCACGTAAAACAATGATTAAATAAAGCAGGCCACGGTAAAGCGTTTCATTTAGAGGAGTGAAGGTACTCAGCATATGGATCTTAGTCGCACCTCGAGGAGGGTTGATAACCGTAAGAACAGATTAGGCATGTATGGTGATGTTGTAAATGTCTTGTTGAATGACATTCAGTCGACATGAATTCAGCGACAAATGTGATGTTATAAAGCAGTGGCACAGTAAGAGGACACAGTTAAATTCAATGCGTCAGAGCAGAGTTTAATAATGATGTTTGTAGACCAGTTAACAATGGATAATAATGTAAACAGCATATATCTGGTGGAAAAATGGATAGTAAAACCTATTTTTAATTAATTTTCTAGTTACCCCTGACGAAGGGCCTATGGAGGCCCGAAATGCATTGGGTTTGCAAATAAACTGCTTTTTCAATGAAATCTGCTTCAGTGCATATTCTTGAAAGAAGAGGTTCGGATGGCCCATCAGGAATACTTGAAATCTAGAAAATTGGCATTATCCTACATGTGGATTGTGAACGGTTAATGAACATAATGAATGGAAAAAGTAAAAGCATGGATTGAAAAGGTGTAAAAATGACGAATTTTGGTTTATAAATTGCACATGCAGTAGCAATTGTGCGATGGTTGGGGGGCACTACACTGTGTCCCAATGTTGCAGACCCACATTATAAGCCATACCACATACACACTCTGTCACCTTGGGCACTTCCACAGGCTTGCATGCTAGACATCAGTAAAGTGCTATAAAAACGTATTTACAGGCATTACTATTATGATCTATATTTCTGTACAAGCATTTGTAGCCCTGTTATTCATGTTTCTCAGTTTGTGTCAATGACATCTTTTGTGTGGCAAAGCGCTTTGAGGTGCCGGCGACATTAATAATATATGTTTTACAATGAATATAAATAAGCAGTAACCTAAATCACTGCAAAGTGCTACCTCAACAAGGAGGGTGGATTGAAACCGCGGTTACAATTTTAGACAGGGAAATACAAAAATATAGTTCAAGATGGATAGAAATGTTTTATAATTTGAGGCAAACATGTTGAGGCAGCTGGCCCTAACAGTAAGGGTCAAGGACATTATGGCTACTTTTGTTAGAAAACATTTTCTTCATCAGGTGGGTGAAATCTTTAGAGGCCATCTTCGTGATCTACAAGATTCATAATATATAGTTACATTTAAGTAACTTGATGTTCCAAGAAGAACTTTCAAATCGCCCAAGCAGACAACGAAAGTCACTGAACCACATGTTATATAATGTATCTATGAAAAAATTATCGTTATGCTCATAACTAACCAGTCATATACTAAAATATAGTACAAAGAAATAACAAATGTATAGCAGAGAGTGCCCTATACAGATGCCAATGATATAGTATAACATAATGATTAAGGTATGCGCATCTGATATGCTGCCACACAAGCCTAATTTCTGTTTAAGTATCCTGTAGAATGGCATTTAATCTGCTGTAATGTTAAGCGTTTTCTTAAATTGCGATATTTCCACTGACTTCATCATTAAAAGTGTGCACATGTTTCCAGTAACATGATACAGGCAAAGCTTTGCGAGTTCTTAAAGAAACCCCTTTTTAGGTCGAGCCTAGCGCAGCGTGCATGCGCTGCTCTGCGAGGCTTCTTGTAACTACTCTAAACTACTCTGTGTGGGTCTGACTCCCCCCACGCATTGGGTTGGCTTTTGCGTGTGTCATTTTGTAATCGTAGCATGCAAATGGCTAAGGGTGGGTGCATGTCCCACCTCTTTTGAAAAGGTTCACTACAATGGCGTTTTGCTGGCTTTGAGCGAACAGCGGCGCGCAGGGTGGCAGCGGCAGTGCTTCCTTGTCTCCTCTGCACCACTCCTCCTTGTCTCCCTATGCCTGCCCCACCACTCCTCTTGAGCTGCTTGTCCTTTACTTATGTGTGCCATATATGTCCTTTCATAAAGCACAGGATTTCTAATGAGTCAAACAAGCTAGAATCACGTCGCTTGAGGCAACGTGAAGGACACAGATGTCCGTAACATGGTCGTCTGCGCCTCATGATGTGAAATGTTATGCACATAGTAGCGCAGATGTATCTGAAAATAAAGCCACTGGCAAGAGACATGGCATGCACACTTTAACTCGCAGGCAGGGATCATTTTCACAAACAAGATCTCAGAGTGACTGGGTCTTTAAATAGACTTAAACAAGTGCTGGTAAACTACGCGGGATTGTGCGTGCTGGAGAAATACTCATTATTCTGGCGGCCCGTATGTTATACGTCACTTTGTCAGCCCCTTCCGTTGTCCATGTTGTTTTTCTTCCTGCCCCCTCACTCCATACATGTGGTTGTACATTTTCTGTTGGTCTCCCCGCTGTGTTGTCAATCACAGGCCCCAGATGGCCGGTGACAAGCGGGTGGTCCACAGGTGCCGCACACTGCTCAGAGGAGGTGCCGCGCACTGCTCAGAGGATGCAGAGTGTCTGCTTCTCTCACCCTCTCCCCTTCACTTGCAGCAGCCCATGAGGTACCCCTGCGTGCGGCATCCACTGTTTAAATGCTGAACAGAGTCAGCAAAAAGCATTGCAAAGCCGAAAAGCGAGACCTATTGGCTTTGTCAATGCTTGTTCCTTAAGCAATTAGATTTGAACAGTATTGTTACCCCCCGCTCCTCTGTCTCCATGTTCACCCTCAGCTGGTATGATTTGTAACCTATTGATGGGCAGGGACAGCCGCCACGAATCGGGGGCAGAGGGAAGATGGGGGATATGGGGATATAGAAAGGAAAAGATTCGTACCTGATCGCTGCATATCTCCTCCGTTTCTCCTCCACCATCTCTCCCCTCGGGCCTGAACAGGAAGCACCTAGGCTCCCCAGAGCCAATCACAACACTGCCATGCAGCATTGTGATTGGTCTGAGCGCCAATGTTCGGCTCTCACCCAGGGAATGGGAGCCTGGACATGTTCTTCACGGAGGATGCAATGCAGCCTGCATGGGGAGGGAGGCCAAGGGGGCGGCAAACAATGGAGTGGGCAAACCACTCCTCCCCCTGTTCCACTATCATCGGAGCAGGCCCGTCCAACCCACAAACCTGCTGCAGCATGAAAATGTAAAATGGTAACAATCTCAAGTCATCATTTTATGTTTCGTTCATTTCACTGTATCAGTAGATGACCCCATCAGTCTTCTGTCGCACCATTCTGGGGCCCTGACCCCAATGGATGCATATTTCACAATATTTCATAACAAAATCAACAGTGAACTGTAGGAGACATTAAGAGCCCTCTTTTACTCATAAAGAAAAATGGTTTGCTATGTAGCTCTGTAACAAAAGCATTTATAGCGGCCTTAGAGAAAACCTAACTTATTCAATATATTGTAACTCTACTTTGCTTAATGTTGTCTGTTACATGTTAAATATACAGGTGGAGTGATCATCAATGTGCCTGGCGTTTCAACAGGAACATAGGACCTGTCAATGGGTTAAGGTTACTCTCTGGGAACACAAAGTATGAGTCCAGAGCTCTCACCTTCTATGGCCCTCATTACAAGTTATGCAGAATAGGTGAGGTACTTACCACAAGTGGGATATACAATTACCACAGAGTGAGGTATTTACCATGTGTGGTAATTACCTCCTATTCAGGCTTTTTAACTTGAAAATGAGGCATAACATGCAGAATTGGTATGTAACACATCAAATTCCATAAGATTTGTCTTTTTTAAGATCCTTATCCCCAATTCCTTTCTAAAGGATTAACCTGCCGTAATTTAGCATGGGAAAACTGAAAGGAATCTGGCAATTATCACACTACTCATAATTTTTATCCCTGTGTAAACATGTATTTGCATAGGAATCACAATCTTTTCCGCACATTTAATCAGGGCCCATGTGTCCTCAGTTCTTTTAATGCACTCTTTGTCAGCCTTAGACTCCAATGTTCAATTAGCCTTGCCTCTACTGAAGCCTAATACTAGGCTGACAATAGATGGACAACAAGCATTGACAATGCCAATAGGTCTGGATTTACAGGAATAGTGTATGGTAACGTGAAGCATTGCAAGTAGATATTATTTTAATGTATATTCATGTGTGTGGAAGCAAACAACTGTAGAATAATATTGATGTAGGTTAAAAGGTCAAATGACAGTTGCACTGTCAAGCCAGACCTAAAACTCCATGCAGGTTAACGACTGCGCTCCTTCTATCTGTGCAATTGCCAGAGAAAAACACCATAAATTATCTAGTTACAGTTTAATAGCATTACATTGTTATGTGTCTGCCCCTGAAAGTTCAAGCTCATGCAGCTGGATAAATAAATAAAACAATCACATTTGTATGGAGGACAAACCCTTTTTTGTGGCGGCACAAATCTTCTGTCCAATAAAACAAGTACTCCTATCTTCAAACATGTGGGTGTAACAAAAGTCACTCTGCTGGTGATTCTCACATAATTGTCTGGCTACGGCTGCACTAAAAGTCCAAACGGCCAGTACTTCATTTGTTTAATCAAATGAGTGCCAGTGGCCAAAGATTTAGTCAGAATCCCATAGTTGGTGCTATTAAATGTCGCTTCAACAAATGCATAGTCTTGAATCCACCTCATGCCTCTATAATCCACTATCAGTCACTCCCTGACAATTTATCTCTCTCTTGCAGATTCTTGCTTTCTCCCCCTGTGACAGTTATTCAATATTCTCCTCCTCCTTCTTTCCAGTGTGTTTGTTTTTCCTTCTCTTGCTCTCGGTCAATGTCTGAACAGAAATAATAAATGTGACCCATAAAAATGTGTTTCAGTGGGTACAATCCGCACCACCAAGGCGCAAATTTTGCACTGGCCAGGCCATAACAACGCCCAGCGAATAGGAACTTAACAACTATCCAAAACGACTAAACATAGTGCAGTTCCAAATAAACAATCCATTGTAAATGTTTTTCCAAGGCTGAAATATATCACTTTAAATTCTGAAATATAGCAAATATTCCAAAAACCAACAAACACCGAGGGCAATTGCAATAAGCCCACAAACTGTCCCTGAGTGTTTACATATCTTAGGGCCAGATGTAGGAGCCCTAATACCGGTCGGTAACGGCTGAATTCGGCCGTTACCGACCGGTATTTGGGTTTTCCAAGGCTGAAATATATCACTTTAAATTCTGAAATATAGCAAATATTCCAAAAACCAACAAACACCGAGGACAATTGCAATAAGCCCACAAACTGTCCCTGAGTGTTTACATATCTTAGGGCCAGATGTAGGAGCCCTAATACCGGTCGGTAACGGCCGAATTCGGCCGTTACCGACCGGTATTTGGGTTTTCAGATGTAGGGGCCATTATTTTACAGAATCGGTAAATTTACCGATTCTGTAAATTTACCGATTCTGTAAATTTACCGATTCTGTAAAATACTGAATCAGTAATTTTACCGATTTGGTAAATCCAAATGTAGGTGACACTCCTGAGAGTGCCACAGGCCCTTAAGAGTCGGTATTTTACCACACAATCCTATTGTGTTGTAAAATACCGAATCCAGGTGTGCATGCACATCTGTGCATGCACACTGTGCAATGTGACACACAGACATGCCCTTAGGGCATGTATGTGTGCCACATGTCACACATGCCTTTACTTGGGGTGCTAGAGGGTGTCAAAGTGACACCCCCTGCACCCTTGCAACATTCGGTATAATACCGATTCGGTATTTCCCATTGATTCCTATGGGCTTCACAGCCCATAGGAATCAATGGGAAATACCGATTCGGTATTTACCGAATCGGTAAATACCGAATGTTACCGATTCGGTAATTCAAATTTAAAAATTACCTACAACTCCCTCCTTCATATTTACCGATTCATAAATACCGATTCGGTAAAATTCGGTATTTATGAGTCGGTAAATTGAAGTTACCTACATCAGGCCCTATGTGCGTTGAAGTACCCACACACCTAGTGACTCAGGTATTTTCCTACATCAGAAGAATCCCCTATTCATGGTTTCTGGCTGATCAGTCTACCTTCTTCCTTCTCCAACCCATGCATAGCTCACCTCCATTGAACTCAGGATATCACCCTAGTTTGTTAGCTCAAAGCACTGCTTAATTTGTGCTAGTATTAAGACCCCGTATTTGTTTTGAGGATCTGGGCTGTATAATTGAAATCGCCCGGGGAACAACAGGCATGTGTGCCCACTCTATGCATCCCTAGCCCAGTTTGATGTTCCTGCAGGGATTGAAGACATTTGCACAAGCCCTTCTGTAAAACAGATCTAAGCAGTGCTAGATGTGAACCAGCATGATCTCAAGGTTCATGCCTGCACTAGGAACAGCACATTTACTGTGCTATGGTGCAGTGTAGAAGTCTGCACTAAGGGGCACATTACGATGGAGGATTTTCCGCATCCTCCGGGCCGGCGGAAGCCACCGCCGGCCCGGAGGATGCGGAAAACCTCTGCAGTCCCACCAAAGACCCACCGCCACATTAGGATGGCTGGTGGGTCCTGGTTTCTGTCCACCGCTTTTCCGCCGCGGTTGGCTTACAACCGCGGCGGAAAAGGCCTAATATGGTGGCGGTGTCTCTCAGACACCGCCAGACATATTAGGATGGCTGTGCAAACATGCTTTTCTGTGGCGGATTCTCCGCCGAGGAAAAGCATGTGGATCTTCACCTCGGGGCCCGTAGCGGGCCCCCTGGGTGAAGGGGGTGGTGGGGGGAGCACATGGGGGGTGCCTATGGTACCCCCCTGACTTTGCGTGCACGAAGCGGCAGGCACCGCGTGGTGCCTGCCGCTTTGTGCATGCAAATGCACTGCTTTAATTTTTTACATTGCGGTGGGTGCTGCTTCAAGCAGCACCCACCGCAATGTAAAAAATACAGGATGTGACCGCCAGGGTGGCGGTCACATCCTAATTGCCGTGGAGGGACCGCCGCTGCCCATGCGGACGGTCCCTCTTACGCAGGGGTGGCGGACGGACGCAAGTCCGTCCGCCATCATAATAGGGCCCATAGTGTGGCATTTTGTGGAGCTTGGAACTGTTCTTTATAATCATCAGACTTTTGATACAGTGCTAGAGAAAGAAAAGCAGAAGAGGCAGCAATAAGGAGGAAGAGAAAGGAAAACAGTAACAAAAGAAGTAAGTACAGATGAAAAAGAACCCACCAACATCCGATTAAAATACAGGAACTATAGGGTTGTGGAACAAAGAGGGCATGAAGTCTTATCAGGGCTAGGAAGTCATGGTATTTGGCACTCCCAGCATTCTGGCTCATGGCGCTTTACTTTTAAGAATGACTTTGGACTGCTTTACTTTGTTTTGCTTTTCTATTTCAGATCATGCCTTGAGTAAAGGTTTCACTAATACACTGACATTCAGATGAAGAGTTGTGGGAGAGTAACCCTCTTAGCATTAGTGCCTCTAGTCACATATCTATGTATTTTTCTCTATTGATCTGTGTTTTTGTTGGAACTGACAACCTTGGGGTGGTTTCCCTCAAACGTTTTGCCTTCCCTCCTCCTGTTTTACTGAATTTGTTTATGTTGGCCTTAGGACCCTGCACACTTTAGCACTGCAAACCAGTGCTGAAGTGCTTCCACTTACTCCTTTAAATTTGGGAAAATTGGCTTGCACCCAATTGGCTCATTTAACTTACTTGTAAGTACTTAGTAAAGTGGTACTACATGTACCAAGGGCCGTACATGAAATGCTGCTAGTGGACCCACAGCATCCATTGTGACACCCACTAAAGTGGCATTTTACAACATGTCTGAGGCCTGCCACTGCAGCATATGTGCAGTTACAGGCTGCCATTTCAACATGGCAAAAGAAACCTTCTGCCAAGCCTAAACCTCCCTTTTTAATACATTTAAGTCACCCTAGGATAGGCCCTCAACAGCCCACAGGGCAGGGTGCATTGAATTTAAAATGTTGGGCATGTACTCTTTAGAGAAATGTAATTTAAGATCCTTTGTAATGGTAAAGTTGAATGTTAAGTCACAATTCTGATAATGCCACTTTCAGAAAGTACTGTATAACGTGCAAGATGTCCAGATAGCACCTTTATGACAAATTAAGTTGTTTATGTATCATTTTTTGTAAGCATGAAAATGTTATTTCACAAAAAAGTGTTGATAGACAAGATGACATGAAAATAATGGTTTCATCTTGTTCTCAAAATTACAAACGAAAAGTGAAATGAATTACTCAGGCTTTGGAATTCAAGTCTAAGGTCATGTTTAATTATTAATTTGTCATAAAGGTGCTATCTGAACATCTTGCATGTTATACAGTATTATCGTGATCTAGCCCAGGTGGTGTGAGGACCCAAGCCTTCTTTGTTCAATAAACTTTTAGAAAGTAGGCATTTTCTTGTCCAAACCATTTGGTTACTATAAGCAGTTGGCTTGACGGTGTTACCTAGGGGGCTGAGGGAAAGCAGGATGACAAGTTGGGTGGGGGTGCAGCTGTCATCTACCACACGTGCACTTCAATAGAGGCTGCCTCCTGCACTCACAAAGACCTTTAAACTACACTAGACTCAGCATCCCAGCCCTCTTGGGACCTGGGCAGAAAAAGAAAGGAAATTCCAGAACCAAATGTGGGGTGAAGCATAGAAGTTTCTCCAACTTCAAAGCTGGAACAACTCTTCAGATTACTTTTGGACCTGTGGAAAAATCAGAAGAAGGACTGCTCTGCTGCCATGCTGCTGAAAGGACTGTTCTGCTGTCCTGCTACAAGAAGGACTGCTCTGCAGCCATGCTGCCTGAGGAAGGAAGACTGGACCTGCTCCTTGAACCTAGAACCTCCAGAGCTACTACAAGGGCTAGCTGACTGGCCTTCTGTGCTAAGTTAAATGGACATACCATTCTCCAGAGACCTGCCCTACATTTGCCCAGCTGCCCAGATTCAACTGAACTTGTCTGTGTCCTTCTGCTGGCTTCTACTGAAGTGAGCATGATGCAGGACCTCTCAACGCAGCACCTCACAGCTCCTGATCAGAGGCATCAGCATAACCAAAGCAACTCGACTCAGCTCAACACAGGACCCCGCATCTCAGTCCTGGTTCAACCAGGTACACTGTCCAGTAGGCCAAAATCAATCCTGTACCAAGCCTGCGATCCATCGAAATCGACTTGAACTTGTGACTTTGTCCCAGTACACCGTGACCAGATAACCTCAGTTAGCGCTTTGTGCTCTTAAGGCACTATACTTCCCTAAATCTTTGAAATTGCATGTCTCTGGTTCTACTGATTGTTTTATTGTTGTCAAATAGTTGATTACATTTTACACAATTTTCCTAAATTAGTGTGGGATTCTTCTTCTGTTGTGTTCTCCCTTTGATGCTGTTTGAGCACTGCATAAATATATTACACATATCCTCTAAGCTAAGCCTGACTGTTTTTGTACCAAGCTGTTAAGCACAGGTTAATTTAGCGACTTGTTGTTATTCCCCCTGATGAGGATTTTAGTTGTTGCTTGAGAAGGGTTTAAGGCTCCTCAACCAATAACCTAATTTCTCACTTTTCAGTCTTGTTGCCCTTTAGTGGTGTATCCAGTTCTTCACCATGAGAACCGATGTTGATTATCAATTGCCTGGTCAGTGCTACAGAGCGAGTCAGGAGTCAAAGTCAAGGGAGTAAGGATGCGCCACAGCATTATCTCTTGTATTCACTCTTCATTGATTTGACTTAATTCACACTCTCAGATTTTATTTTTGAGAGATCCTGTCTGTAATCCGCCAAACACAACAATGAGAGAATGCAACTAGCATATAGATGTGTTTTTCGTAACTAGTGTTTTCATAAAGAGAAAAAGTTTGCATATTGAAGAGGTGGTGAACGGAGTAAAGTTGGAGTTTGTGTTTCCTGGGATAAATCAATCAATCATAACATTTGTAAAGCGCACTACTCACCCGTGAGGGTCTCATGGCGCTGGGGTGGGGAATGCTGCTACTGCTCGAAAAGCCAGGTCTTGAGGAGTTGTCTGAAGGTCAGCAGGTCTTGGGTCTGCCGTAGGTGGATGGGGAGGATGTTCCAGGTCTTGGCGGCGAGGTGGGATAATGATCTACCGCTGGAGTTCGCTCTTCAGAAGCGGGGGCCTGTGGCAAGGGCTAGGTCAGCGGAGCGGAGCTGGCGGGTGGGGTTGTAGAAGCTGAGGCGTCTGTTGAGGTACGTTGGTCCGGTGTTGGTGAGTGCCTTGTGTGCGTGGATGAGGAGCTTGAAGGTTATCCTCTTGTTGACTGGGAGCCAGTGCAGGTCTCTCAGGTGGGGTGTGATGTGGCTGCGGCGAGCGATGTTGAGGATCAGGTGTGCAGAGGCGTTCTGGATGCGTTGGAGCCGTCTCATGAGTTTGGCCAAGGCTCCTGCGTAGAGGGCGTTTCCATAGTCCAACCTGCTGCTGATAAGGGCCTGGGTGACCGTTCTTCTCGTTTCAGGGGGGATCCTCTTGTAAATCCTGCAGAGCATGCGGAGGGTGTTGAAGCAGGAGGAGGAGACGGCGTTGACCTGTTTAGTCATGGAGAAGGTGGAGTTGAGGATGACCCCTAGGTTGAATGCGTGGTCGGTGGGTGTTGGGGCAGTTCCCAGTGAGGTCGGCCACCAGGAGTCGTCCCTGGCCGAAGGGGTGGGTCAGAGAATGAGGACCTTCGTCTTGTCCGAGTTTAGCTTCAGTCTGCTGTTCCTCATCCATTCAGCGACGGCCTTCATTTCTTCGTGAAGGTTGGTTGTGGCGGTGTGGGGGTCCTTGGTGAGGGAGAGGATCAGCTGGGTGTCAACGGCGTAGGAGATGATGTTGAGGTCGTGCCGACGGGCGACGTGTGTGAGCGGTGCCATGCACGTGTTAAACAGAGTTGGACTGAGGGATGAGCCCTGGGGTATGCTGCAGACGATCTCGGTGGCTTCGGAGCGGAAGGGGGAAGGTGTTCTGCCGGAGAGGAAGGAGAGGAAGGAGGTGGTCCATTCCAGGGCCTTCTCTTGGATCCCGGCGTTGTGGAGGCGTGTTCGTAGTGTGTGGTGGCCGACCATGTCGAAGGCGGCTGACAGGTCCAGGAGGATGAGGGCTGCCGTTTCTCCCTTGTCCAGCAGGGACTTGATGTCATCGGTGGCGGCAATGAGGGCAATCTCGGTGCTGTGGTTGCTGCGAAACCCGGACTGGGAAGGGTCCAGGATGTTGTGCTCCTCAAGGTAGCAGGTCAGTTGTTTGTTGACGGTCTTCTCAATGACCTTTGCCGGGAACGGGAGCTGAGAGATGGGCCGGAAGTTCTTGAGGTCCTTGGGGTCTGACTTGGGTTTCTTGAGTAAGGCGTTGATCTCGGCGTACTTCCAGCTCTCCAGAAAGATTGCTGTCTCGAAGGAGGTGTCGATGACTTTCCGCAGATGGGGTACGATGGCTGTGCTGGCTTTGTTGAAGATGTGGTGTGGGCTTGGGTCTGAAGGAGATCTGGAGTGGATGGTGTTCATGATCTTGATGGTTTTGTCGTCGTTGATGTTGGTCCAGAAGAGCAGGTGGTTGGTGTAGATGGTGGTCATGGGAGCGGAGGTCTCAGTGGTTGTCGGGCGGTCGTGGCATTGAAGCTGTCGTGGATGTCTGCGATCTTGCGGTGGAAGAAGGTGGCCAGCGAGTCGACCAGGTCTTGCGAGGGTGGGACGTCATTGGTGTTGGAGCTTGGGTTGGAGAGTTGCTTCACGATGTTGAAGAGCTCTTTGCTGTTGTGCGCGTTGTTGTCTAGTCGGTCTTTGAAGGAGGCCCTTTTGGCAGATTTGATGAGGTGATGGTGTCTGCGGGTGGCATTCTTGTGGGCTGCGTGGCTGTCCGGTGTTCATTCACGGTGCCAGATCTTCTCCAGCTTTCGGCAGGTTTGCTTGGAGGCCCGGAGGTGTTCAATGAACCAGCTGGATTTCTTGTTGGTGTGAATGTTGGAGGGTTTCTTGATCGGGCGAGAGTGATGGCGCAGTCGTTGATCCACTGTCTGAGGTTGCGGGTGGTGGTGTCGGGGTCAGTGGAGTCGGCGGGTGGGCTCTGGGCGAGGGTGGTGGTTAGCTGGTCTTCAATAACTTTCTTACAGCAGCGGCGAGGCATCTGTTGGGTGCGGTGGTGCGTGGTGGGTTTCTCGAAGGTGAAGTGGATGCAGCGATGGTCGGTCCAGTTGAGTTCAGTGGTGTGGTTGAATGAGACATGGGGGCTTGCGGAGAAGATGGGGTAAAATGTGTGACCGTTGAAGTGGGGGGGTGTTGTGACGAGTTGTCTGAGTCCGAGGTTGGCTAGGTTGTTGATCAGGACGGTGGATTTGGTGTTGTTGTTGTTCTCGAGGTGGAAGTTCAGGTCCTCGAGGAGGATGTAGTCCATGGATGCGAGGGCTTGTATGCTGACGAAGTCAGCGATGGAGTCGCTAAACTTTGGTCGGGGTCCGGGGGGGTCTGTAGATGAGGGTTTCTCTGAGGGTGGTGTTGGTGTGGATCTGGAAGTGCAGGTGTTCGGCGGTGCTGAGGGTGTCGTCGGTGTTGGTCGAGACTCTGAGAGCGTTCCTGTGGACGATGGCGATCGCGATACTTGCTTAGCAGGATGTTGTTCATTTGCCCTCAAGCACTTTATTTGAGTTTTAGGTACCCACTAAATATATGGCGAAACATCAAAATAATGTATTTTTCTGCTTGAATGAAATTGTTTCTGTAGTAAATCAAGAAAGCTTTTTTATTGGCCAAAAACCTCCTATTTTAACTCAAAACCAGAGCCACTGCATTTTACACATAATTATGGATTGACCACATTTACCTCATAATCCACCATTTGCTTCATAATTTTCAGATTTTAACAAAAACATTTATGCAGCTCAAACGAGACATTAGTTGCTAAGAACATGGCGACACATGTTGCCTTGTAGTGGCAGGCCCTTCGTAAAGGGTAACTGGTCGCCTATCGCTTGCTTATTGCTGTATTTCTGTGTTAAACTGGTACTAATACAGTGAAACCTTATACAGTACTAGCATGTATAGAAATGACAATCTAATGAAGTAATGCTATCACCTTATGCTGCATGTTTTTTCTATTCTTACCACATAATTTAGTCAATCCTGCCACATACTTTGGTCCTCCCCTGCAGCACTGTTCCAAACTGGCTAACTAAACCTCGTATGTCTTTTCCCGTTCAAGAGCATACTGTACTGTGTGTGAAATATGCAATCTTCAAACATTATACGTGACAGTAATGAAGCAGATCCTATACAAAATCTGCTTGTTTCAACTGATATTAAGACCAGTTCACTAAATGCTCTTTATCCCTCCACCTAATTTTCACAGATCTGGAAGCGTTCAGCATCACTGGAGTGAAATATACAATTTCGTCGAACACCTGGCCCACAAGTTTATAAGGTACTTATTTATTTCACTTGTTTGTAAATGTACCATGAGTGTGGTTAAGCATATGTGAAGTGGCTGATTGGGTTAACAGAGGCACATATTTGTGGTAGAAAGCACAGACGCCCACCACGAATGACAATGAAAGAGGTAGTTATTGAGAGAGGAAATGCCGTGTAAAACCATGGGCCAGGAGAAACTGAATGTGGCCAAGAGAAGCAGAGGGTCCTCCTATCCACTGGCAGTTAGTTTTCTAGAGCTGGTGATGTCGATATCTATGTTAGTAATATATATATATATATATATATATATATATATTACTACCTACTGGCGGTCGCCAGTAGGTAGTTATAGTTAAAACCAAGTTTCCATAGGAAATCCGCAACATTCTATTTGGAATAACTTTGGCGCCGGTGGACGAATCTTCACGAATTTCTCCAAGATAATGGCCTGCTCCGCTCCGCTCTTTCCCTGAAAGTCTGGGGGTGATTCGTGAAGCGGGGGCTGAGGAAAAAGGGGGGTCCCAAAACGTGTTTTCCCCCTGCAATTTCCCATAGGACCTTTAGCAGGGCTACAGCCCGAACGGCTGAACCGAATTACACCAAACTTGGCAAAAAGGTAGAGTTCTGGTCCCAAATCACGCTTTTTGTTGAATGGTGTAAATCTGTTCAGTAGTTCCTGAGAAAATCAAAAGTAAAATCATAAGTATATATTGGAGGTGTTATGGTAAGCTTACTGTAAGCTTACTCTATACCTTCCCGAGCACGAGCTGCATGCTAATTGGCTGTCAACACTCCAAACGAGGAAGTGTTGGCAGCCATCTTGTGCCTCGGTAGAACCGAGGCACAAGAAAGGAGAGAAACAAATGCGCAAAACACGCAAAGGAAGCAGGGTAGACACACCCTGACCTCCTAGGACTGCTCAGGGGGTCCCAAAACGACCCCCAAGACCCACAAAATGTTTTATTTTATTTTTTAAATCGTGGGGTCCGCGTACGGCGCGCTAACTCCGTGAAAAAAAAAACCCTGTCTGCTTTTTTTTAAAATGAGCCCCCGGGGGACCAAATCCCGGGAGCATATTTCAATAAAAGTGTGGGGGGCCCAATCCCCCCCACATTGCCCCGGGGACTGCCACCCCCCGGGGCAAAGTTATTGTTCTAGCGGGGGGCACACGGCACCCCCGCAGCCCCGGGGACCGCCACCCCCCGGGGCAAAGACCGTAATGATGGGGGGGCCTCTAAGGCCCCCCAAGCCCTGGGGACCGCCACCCCCCGGGGCTTCGTTTGAAAGTATGTGGGGGGGGCTCACAGCCCCCCACAACCCCGGGGACCACCACCCCCCGGGGCTGGGTACATGTTGGGAGGAGGGCCGCGCGGTCCCCCTCCTGGAGCCCTTGATGGCCCTGGGGACCGCCACCCCCCAGGGCCGGCTCCTGCAGTGTCCCAGGGTGCCCACCCCCGGGACACTGCTGTTTGCTGTGGTAGGGCAGGAGCAACGCGGCTCCCACCCTACCACAGCAAACTGCTTTTATTTTTGAAAGAGAGAGCAGGAAACCTGCTCTCTCTTTCAAAAATCAAAGCCGATTGCTTTTCTGTACAGAAAAGCAATGCCGGCTCCCGCAGGATGCTGGGAGCTGGCAGGGACAGTGGGGGGCTTGGGGACCCCCCACGGCCCCCAACGAACTAAATTTTTCAAAACAATGGAGATACCAATACTAGTTAGAACAACCTCATCAGTAATTTAAACATCTACATACACATCCACTCATTCACAAACAGTTCTATATAGGCACTCATACATGTACTCACTCATCATGTGTACTCATACACCTATACATTTTATTACACACCAACACTTATCTATAGAGTTACTCACACACATACTCACACATACAAATAAACTATCAAACATCCATTTACTTGCATATACAGCTATACACCCACCACTACACTAACTTCTACAGAAACATACACATACTTACTCTCTTAAACAATCACTTATAAAAACACATACTTATTTATACAGGAACTCTTCCAATCTGTCACTCTCATATATACTCACTTATATACATCAATACTCATATATACTAGACTAGCTGCTCGCCCCGATGTTGTGCGGGGATGGAAATGAAAGTCTCGAAATTTCTTTTTTACCTGTGTAGATGAGCAGTGCATACACAGTAACGATAACTAGGTGTCCATTGCTGCCGAACATATGCCTCCGCTTGTCCAGCCTGTGTGAGGAAGCGCCACAGTGACTGCGTTTTAGCCCTGCTGCTACGCTGAATCGCCTCAGCACCCGCCTCAGCACCCGAGCACCCGATCAATTTTGGGAAAGTCTTTGTCGGCTCCAGCCACGAACGTGTTTGTCCGCTGTATCTGACGCCACTGCAACATGCAAACTGTGTCAGCCGTGAACGTGTTTGTCCACTGTAGCCCCACATGGCGTCAACGGCCAACGCCCACAACAATGCCAAATGCACCGCCCACTCGTATTGGAATGCTAGTCCCACCCAGAACGCTTCTCGCAAGCGGTGGAATCTAGCTTGGTTTTGACGAATGCCGCGCCCATCGCTCTATGCACACGCCCCCAGCACAATGCACACTCCCACCCCGGACTACTCAGAACGCTTCTCGCAAGTCGTATAATTCAGCAGGGTTGGATTTTGACGAATGCCGCGCCCATCGCTCTATGCACACGCCCCCAGCACAACGCACACGCCCACAACAAACTACTTTGCCCCTAATGTTGTTTTCCTCTTATAATGTATATGGTGGGCTGCTTTATAGCCTATGTCCTTCTGCTGATACTGTGTTTTGCAATGCTATAATGGGTGTTCTGATTGGTGCTGTAGTTCCTGAGCTTACCCGCCTCAAAGGTTTGGGCTCTCTCTTTATAATATTAGTATGGATTAAAACATATGTAATAACTCATAAAGATACTATTGAGACAGTCATTCACTCACTAACACACCCATATACACACTCATCCACCCATACAGTCCTGCACACATGCTGTCTTCAAAACACATACAAACAGTGAGTCACCCATTCATGCATCTATGCGCTAAGTAATACCCCCACCAAACCATACAGACACTCATTCTGGTACTCAAAAAAACAACTAATAACCCATATACACACTCATGTAGCTACTCACCAACCCTTGCAGCCACTTATACACAAAGTGAGACACTGATACAGCTATTTACATATTTAAACATTGCTCGCTAATACATGTATTCAGTAAGATACACTTAATAAGTTAGTTATGCAATCATTTTTATTAAAAAACATCAATTTCGACACTTATTTACCCATTTATTCTACCGACGACCTTTAGATATACATATATAAAAAATATTTATTTTTCAGAAAGACACACATTCACTGGATGATGTCATCAGTGATGTCATCAGTAATGTCATTTGAGATGTCATCAGTGATGTCATCAGTGATGTCACTGACCATGTCATGAGTGATGTAATATGTGATGTCATCAGCAGTGCATTGCGGGCGCGCGCGTTGTAGTTAACTATAACAGGGGAATTTCAATGGTTTTGTATGAGTGAAATGTCCAGCTAACTATAACGTGTGTGAAACCTATGGTTTTTTCAGTGAATTTCTAAGGTTTTTTAAATGCTAATTTTTAACTATAACGTGGGTGAAACCTATGTTTTTTTCAGTGAATATATATATATCTATATACATATTCTGGTTCGCTTTAAATTTGAATTCACCCTATATATTCAAGACCTTAAAAAACAGGTGGATACTTTTTCTGAAAGAGTTTTAGTCTAAGCAAACAACCTGCCAATGATTGAACCAAGAAACTTGATTTTTGCCACCTCCATCCCCACTTACTCAAATTTGTGTGATCTTGACCAAATGAGGAAGAATTTTAGGGCCAGGTGGGAGGACCGCCATTGTGCTCGTGGGGATACACCCTGCCCACCCTAAATTTAGGGGAGGGTGTTGCCCTATATGTCAGTTCCTACCTGTTCTCTAGGGTTGTTTTCTACCAAATGCTACAAGTCTACATGCGCGGACTTCTTGTAATAAAAGATGTGCCACTTTTATTCTAGGTATCCAGTTATGTTTTCAAACTGGTCTTCAATTTTTTGTTTACACTGTGTCTACACTTAGGCTTCTAGAAGCATCTTTTTTCATGAAGAGCCTCGCACTACAGTACTACATGGGACTCGCGTGTGAAGGTTTGTTGTTTCTTTCAACAATTTCATGCTATCTCAGAAAGGCTCCTCCCCCTGTAGTCTTAAAACCCTGCATGAAAAATTCACCTTGACATAAAACTTTTGATTGTCTTCCTCTCCTTTATTTCCTTTGAACGACCCCTTCGTTACCTGGCATCTTCTGCATGCGTCCTCTCTAAGTATATAGTCTACTATAAGTCACATGCCTGTGTACCTTAATCTCATTAATTTTATTTCTACAAATTGCCCACAAATAATTTCATAGATCACAACCTCTCCGTCTTTGAAACCATATACCCGCCCTGAACAAGCCTATCTCTTTATCCGGCCAACCATTTGCCTAAACCCACATAGCTTCCACTTTTCCTCACACCTAACTCCTATTAATTGAACGTTCCACAAAGAAACATGAGTAAATGTATTGAATGGCTTCTGTGAGAGCACACAACTAAACCCAATAGCAACAATAACCCCAATACTAACCACTACACTTGGGTCCCTGAGTATCATGCAACATGCCGTAAAGTGCTTCAATTCTCTGTCAGGGATAGTAAGTGCTATATAAATGCAATCACAACACAATACACTACAGTAGTGTAAGGAGTGGATCCCAAAAACATTTTTGACAGATGCTGTTACATGTCCTTGATGTTAAGAAATGTATTGTTTGTTGTAAAAAAAAAACATTTACTATCAGATTATGAAGCAGATTTTTGGAGCTGCTAATGTATGTCAGTAATGTTTATGCATGTTTCCTGAGTTGTATTTAGTTGGGGTGGTGATGTGTTGTTTTTTTGTGCTTCTGTGTTTTCGTACTGCATTACTAGATTGCGTTTTTGTTGTTTGGTACTGGGGTTGTTGGAATTCTCTTTTGGCAATTTAGTTATATTGTGCCCTGTTTGTTTAAGTTGTATTGTCATTTTGCTTTACGTTATGCGGTTATGTTATTTACTTTGGGAATGTTATCAAATGTTGCAACAATTCCAACTAAAAGCAACACATTCCTTTAACGCTCCATATAGAAACAACAACCACTAAGGTCGTAAAATATCCCTCCTCAAGCACTTGAACTGTTTAACCCCTTGAATGCTGGTGACGGAACCACTCCCAGCCACGGACGCGCTGTGCTGGTGACGGAGTGGTTCCGTCACGGCCCGGACGCCGCGCCTGCGCGGCATTATTTCCACGCCTACGCTGAGCGTTCCATTGAGCGGGCGGGGCCATGACGGAACCACTCCGTCACAAGCACAGCGCGCCCATGGCGGGTGACGGAGTGGTTCCGTCACCAGCATGGCGGCGCCGCACACCCCCCCCCCGCGCCGAAGCAGAACTAACGCCACGGCCAAGGGGTTAAGACACATGAAATCTTTTGTTGTATTTGATTTATTAAATCTTCCAAAGAAGCAATGATCATAAAATATCATAAAACAAACTGATGTAATATAGGGGATCGGTAGGGTAGGTCTATTACTTACAATATGTTACCAGGGTGATACTGTTACCCTTTTAACCCACTCATTCAGACTGACTAAGGGCAATGGTAAATTAAGATACAAGCATGTAGCTACAATTCATATTTGTGAGAGCTATCCCGCGATGACCATGCTTGTGAGTTCACTAAGGGCCCTCCTGGGGACCAGATAAAGTGCAAGTGGCAGAAAGGTATATAAAACCGCTCATTCAAAGTAACTATAGGAGCAGCAATAAATCAAAGTATATGCGTGCGCCAGTTATTAAATGTCATGGGAGCAAACCACTGAATGCCAAGAATGTTAGTTCACTAAAGGCCCCTTTGGAGGTAATTATGGGAGAAGCAATAAATTAAAGTGCATGCATGCAGCAGCTATTACTAGTTGTTCAGTCCAGTAATTGCAAAAAGTTTGCTCACTGGCTTCCCCTCTAAGGAAGGTATGAGAGGATCACTCACTCACAGTAACTATGGGGGTACCAATAAATGAAAGTGCACGCGTGCAGCAGCTGTTAGTAGCCAGGGGCTGTCCAGTGATAGCCAAACATATTAGTTCACTAGTGACCTCTCTGAGATCCAGGTAAAGTGCAAGTGAATGGGCATTTTGAGAGCACTCTGGGGCATATTTTCAAGAAACAACGTTAAAATTATCGCCGCTTTAGTGGCAGGATAATGGGCTTGATAATATGACCTTGTGAATTCCCATAGAAGCCCATGTTCTGGTGTGAACCTGGGCTTCTATTTGGATTCTCACGAGCATATTATCAAGCCCATTATCACCGCTTTAGCGGCAGTTTCCTGCCGCTAAAGCGCGATAATTTTAACGCTGTTCTTGATAATATGCCCCCAAGTTACTCCACGGAGTGTCCTGGCGCCGAGTGACAAGAATATAAAGGTAAAGATGTACGACAATAGATAGCACAGCACATTTGCTAGGTTAACTTCAGAGGCCGGCAGATAAGTCTGGCAATAGGAGTGGCCCTTCAGAATATCCTGGCGTATTGTCGGTCCGCCCGCCTCCCCACCCACTTGGGGTAGCTACATCGTATATGGTTTATCCTGGGCACAGAGTGAATCTCCCTTTCCCTAACACAACAAGAATCCTCATTGCCTGATCTCTGGAAACCATTCCTGTCAATGCTCTCTTCTGAATATCGAGAACTCACATGTCCCAAATAGCTACCACTCCTGAGACTTACCGCCCCCCCAAACAACAGCACCCTGAGAGACAGAATTAGCTAGTGCTGTGTTAGCAAGCTTTTGGGGAGAGGGGAGAGATAAGAGGTACGACCATTGGGGGGAGGAGGGAGTTTTTGGGGTTTAATTTTGAACGTCATATCCACCCCTACAGTAGTAGGGTACATTTGATTTGTATTTCGTCTAATGGTACTTTCATGTCATAAAATCAAAAAAGAAACGTAAACATAACTTCAAGCCACTTTTGATAGAGTCCAGCAAGCAACTTTGTCATTGGTGCCAGAAGTCCGTGGCCAGGATAGCATTAAGGTTGGAGAGAGGCGTATGGAAGGTCAGTGGTTCAGGTGTGAATGAGCATGTGACCAGCACCCAATTGTTCAATAAGATCACAGGGCCGAGATGCAGGGATGCAGTGATTTACTTGCTTGGGTAGTTTTCGTTCAAATTCGTTTAAGGATTTCATGAAGCGACAGGATGATATGGGGTTGTCTGGACCTAGACAGAATATCACGGTGTGCCTACATGTATGGATTCCTTTACTTTGAAATAGGGGCTTGAGGAGGCGCCTCCTCTCCGAATAAGCTTGGGGCAAATGCAGGCTAGTGTAGGAGATTCTCAACTGTTGCCCATGTAAATTACACCCTCTACTGCCCGTGCAATTCCATGCTGTTTTTTCTGCTAGAGATGGAGGGCAGCCCAGCTGGCACTGCAATAGTTTAAGTTTCAGATGAAGTCGGTAAGTGCCGGCTAGATACAAGCTTGTGATAATTTGGCGTAACTGTTGATGACCGACCAAGAGTTGCCTCTTTTGGCAAACTCCTGAGACATGACTTAAATGATCCCTTTCATAGCACATTGACTCCATCTGTCTTGCTAGGAGGCACTGTAAAATTCAAGATATCAGACCTAAAAAAAGAGAAGCAAAATGATCAGGATTTTTTGCACGTGATGTGCCTTCTTGAAATAACTGCTCCACCTTCAGTCTGCTTTTTCATCTGCTATCTCTGACTGAATACAATTATCATGCCTTAAACATTCTACAGGGGCAAACGGCTGGACGGAAGGACATACAGCAAATGTCCAGGGACATACCGTGAAAGAGACCATAAAACATGTGGGAAAAAATAGTGAAAGATAACCCATCCTCTTCCCATACATAAAGAAGAAAGAAAAGTCGTAACTAACACAAAAGTTGACCATCTGATCACGTCCCCATTTCAAAGGCCTTATGCCAACACAGAACTTTCCGGATCCTCAGGTTATCATAACTCTGGATTTCTGAGGATTTTCATAATAGTTGCTTTGAGGTGAGCATCGTTTCCTCCACCTTTATCTCGGCAAGTCTGTACATTCATCAAACCTGCCCATGATTCCAGGTTACCATATTTCGTCCCACCTTCACTATTTCCGTTGTAATAATCTTTCCTTCTAGTTAGGTGTTTTATCCTCCCCAGTTTCTTACCTGGTGGTAGCGCACTTCATTCATGGTAGTATCTCTATATACCAGCACAGAACTTCCCCCACTCAACCATACCGGGGTCAAATTAGTTCCAAGAGTTCTGTATTTCCACGTGCAAAAGGAGACACTTTAATCATACTGTTGTGGGATGTATGGTAAAACCAAATCATCTCAAACTAAGATGACCGGAGTTCAGCACTTGTCCATCCATTGAGTCTGATCGATTCCTTTATCATCCTATTCACCCGTTCTATCATACAACTGGCCCTGGACCAGTATAATTTAAAAAATTTATATATCATCGCCATCCTACTGAGTTATTCCTTCATGAGGTTCAATATAAAAAAATAATTATCTTTCCCTTAATGCTCTGCAGGGTAAATAGACCTGAAGGATGAGCATACAGTAAATACAGGAAGGTGGGTGGAACAAAGGGATCAGGAACATACATTGGCAGTGACTTTAAACCATGTAGGAAATACATTTAGAAATATACCACTTTCCTACGAGTGGTCGTGTAAAGATGTTTAATCGTAATATCAAAGGAAGGGAGTTCATAGGGAAATTATAATGACTCAGAGTCATAATATTATAGACTACCCAGGCCCATGGCTATTGCTATCTGGATGGACTCGACTGATCCAAAGTGTCTAAGGCCACTGACAAATGAAGCAGGGAAAGAAGAGGCAGCTCGACTTTATTAGCCAGGAGGAATGCCCCAGTCTGCATCCATTGGATCCCAGTCCCATGATCAGGCCAAACCTAAAGTAGCAATGATCAAGCATATCTTGAAGTTCTATAAAGTGTTTCAGTGATTGTGAAAATATTATTAGTAATTGATCAAGAGTTTGCATTAACAAAACTATGGCAACGCTTGCAGGATTTTTATGACCGCTTGTAAAGAGAGAAGCAAATGTGTGAACTGAACAGAACTTTAGTTAAATGTATATTGGAAAAGCCCTAAATCAGATAGATTTCTTTTTTTATTAATTGAAGAGCACAATTTAGGAAGGGACATTTGAGACTTGCCACAGTGGCCCTCTCCATCACCCTTGCTAGTGAACGTTTCCATATACCTGCTAGCATTAACTCCTGCAGCACATCCCTTAACTTCCAGTTATATGCAGATGATATCCAGATCCATAACAGAGTGAGGGAAGGATTGGAGAGTCAGAACCTGTTTGAATGTCTGGTAATTATTAGTCCTGAAAGATCTAGAGTTGTTTTTATCCTAAGGGATCAAAAATGGAGGTGTGGCTCCCGTGGTAACAGAAAACAGGTTCTGGAACTCTGTTACACACTGACATGCCTTCAAAGTTCATGTCGAAACAGTTGTCGATAGTTGAATGCTCATCTATCTTCTCTCAAGATGGCAGCCGCAAACTCTCCCTTTAAATTGAAGTTTGTGAGACTACTTATGCTGTCAATGCTGCATTAATGTAAGGTCATCTACACATGTCTCTTCGGATTCCCAATCCAGGAGTGAAGAAGAGTACAGAGCAAGATGACTAGAGCACAGCTACACCTCTGAAAAACTAATACACAACACCAACCTTGAAAACACTCCACTGGCATCAACTGGAACTAGGAAGTGCTTAATGTGTGCCTGTGGCTGAAGCAGGCGAGCACAGGCATGCATTTTGAGGAAATCGGCTTGCTTTTCATCATCATTCTTTGACCAAAATAAAGAGAGCGAGAGAGGGGCAACAAAGGAGGTAGCACAAAAAAATATGGAAATATCTATATTTTAATGGGAAAGTTGGATTTTTTTTAATGTAGTTTTATTTCTAAAAGACAACGTGAAATGCTAGACCTTAAACATTTTTGTCTTAATTTGCTTCCAATGCCTGTTCACTTTTTGTCAGCGCTTATTTGTGCTTTAACTGTGGCCACCAGTCATCCAGCCCAGATTTTGTTTGCTGCATTTGTGATACTCCCACAAATCAAGTCAAGAATGCCAACTTAAATGTTAGCCTCCAATTTCAAATTCCTTGACATTTACAGGGCGTTTTACAATTTCACATTTTGTTTTTTTATGTGATATACTTAAATAATCTGCTAACATCATTTAATTTACAAAACAGTCGCTGACCACTTGAGCAGATGTCCCAGGCCCCAGTTTAAGAACCGCTGCCCTAAAAGACTTGCTCACTCACAAAACTGAAAAAACAAAGGGACAGGATGCGATGTAAATAACTTCTAAGAAAATCAATAAAACAACGAAATAAACCTGTAAGGCACATTTCCTGAGCACCTGAGCTGGAAAGGGGGAATATTTGAGCCTTAAATGTTTCAAGATGTGTCTAAGGAATACCATGTGTTACATATATGGTTGTTAACAGTAAATAGTGAATAGGGCATTCTAGGGATGTACAAGAGTCGCTGGATCAGAGCTTATGGAAGAGGCTCTTAAGCCAAGGTAGCAAATGACTGGGAAGGATCTCTGTCGTCCCTTGCTCGAGGCCTTCTATAGCATAGCGCCTGCACCAGATAGCAAAGCCTCAGCTAACCTCTGGAGACCTCACACGCACTGATTGGTGCCACATGTTTTTAAAACATGTTGTTCTTTTGGCCGATGCATACTTTACATTGTTCTGATTGCAAAACACCCTTTGTCTTGGAGAAGCAGTATTTTGTAGCTGTGCCTTTCAACTATCAGCACGAATTCAAAGTTTCAAACAAGCAATGGTGGAGCAAGAAGGGAGGGACAGCGGAGTAAGCAGCAGCAAGTGAGGGGCAAAGTAGGTAATAGTTGGGGGTGGGCAGCTAGGCAGGTTACAGCAGGGGAGAAGGATAGCAAGAGACAGGAGCAGCATACAATTAAAACTATCATCACTCATGCGCCCCATGCCACCTCCAAACGTCCACCACAAACTCCTCTGTGTGAAAATATGTCTTTTATTGGAGATAATAGGCATTGTAATCGTTCCAATAGGCACTTTTATGACATATGTACACCCTAATTTATCCTCCCCTTCTGTTTCTCAAAAGTCAATTATACCCTGTTGGCTAGTATGTTGGCTACCTTGCCACTTTTAAGCCTCTCTGGTGCTTGGGGTCAAACCTCTTCATGGTCCCCAGTCAGTGCTTAATTTGAGCCGGTGTCTTCTGGTGCTCGGCACCAGCACTTAATTGTCAACACCCGGGCTTGTGAGAGTCTGCCACAAGGTGGCACAATCAGGCTACTTTAGAGATGGCCACAACAACAGTTAATAATTATTGCCGCCCAAGCCCTTCTTATAGCATTGGGGCCTGAAATAGTCAGAACTATCACACTTGCAGGAGTGTGATGATTAGTAGTTGTGTTGTTACTATCATTGGCAGCATAGCAGGGGCAATGTGTGGTGCAAGCTGCAGCGGCCTCCTGGCTAGAGCCCTGGCACTTATTTTTCTACAAATTAAGCACTGTCCCCAGTGAAGCCTGAGCACCTCTGACACCGAAAGAGACCAGGGCACAATTCTCATTAAAACCATTAAAACAATCTGAGGGCCCAAGAAACTGGCAGCAAGCCAGGATACCGCTGGCAAAAGGCCAGACACACACTTTCACTGACAATGGGTTCAACGGACACTAGTGGCTGGCCACCAACCATAGAGATCCAGACATTGGAAGCAAGTAAAGCCCCATCTGATATGAAACATGGAGGCCCCTGGAGCAGACACCAGGCCAGATTCAGACCACCATCAAACATAGGGTCCAGGAACAGGCAATGGGGCAGATACTGCTAGCATGACTGATGGCAGTAAGTGACAACAGCAGGTGGCACCAGAATGTCACTGTCATTAAAAATGTGCACTACAGAGACTGGCTGCAGCTACAGCCTGGGTGTCTTTAACACAGGGTGAGGAAGGAGGTGGAATAGGACAGACACTGCGGCGCACCTGAACCCCACTCTCTTTTTTTTTTTTTTAGAGTTTTATATGGAGTGAACTAAACCTGATCTTTCAAAAAAAGAGAGTTTCCCATAAAAACCAGAAAGGACTGCGTAATACAAGCAATAAACAAAAAAAAATTCCTTTCTGTGTTGCTCAATCCACCTATGTTCAAGACCTTCTCAGACAGTTTGAGTAGAAAGCTATACATATAACATTCCACAATACCACATAGAAATGCATTTGTCTTAATTTTATTTAAAAACAGGCTGAATGCCTAAAATCACAATTTTTTTATATGCAAGGTATCAGAAAAAAACATTCAATTTTCACAGTGTTTCCATTGTAACAAATCACTATCTCCTTACATATTAATCAGTGCAAAATACAAAATTTAAAACAAATAAAACAACAATAATTAAAAAGAAATCCTTATGTCGACGCGTTTCGGTGTCTTGTTTACATTCTATCAACACCTTCTTCAGGACAGGTCACTATACAACAATCTGCAAACAAATGCATACAATTAATATTTTGTCATTCTATATGAGTTCTCTACAACTGTTTAAACTGTGTGGATTTACTGTCTAGGTCAAGAAAATCTTACATTACATTTTTGTTCTCTCACTTATTGTTTTTAAATAAAGTTAAGACGAATGCATTTCTATGTGGTATTGTGAAATTTTATATGTATAGCTTTCTACTCAAACTGTCTGAGAAGGTCTTGAACATAGGTGGATTGAGCAACACAGAAAGGATTTTTTTTTGTTTATTGCGTGAACTAAACCTGGAACATCGGGTATCAGAGCGCTTTACAAGAGCACCAGTTTCGTTACAGAAGGACACATTCAGTTTTGTTGGGCACGGGGTGATTAAGTGATTTTTGGCCAGAATCACTGGATGTTGAGCGTTGTTGCTGAGGCTCGTACCCGGTTCCCCAGCTTCGAGGTCGACCGCTCTAGCTGTAAGGCTACATCCTCTCTTTATCTTTGAGAGCCCCAGGCAGTGGCAACAAACGAACCCCCGGTTACCAGGTACTAGGCACAGGCTAGAACAATGTCATGGCTTAAATCTAATGCTCTAGTCACTGGTAGAAAGCCTACGTTTCACGGGTAATAAAATGAGGGTCATCATGGCCAAAGGCAACAGGGCAAAGCCCAGTGTTCATAAAAACACAAGGCTCCATTCACTGCTACGGTCTTCATCTTGGCTGTCACTAAAACCCACAGTCCCATACAACAGGCTGGAATGCTATTTTGATTAAGTAGCGCCCCAGACACTGGCGGTGAGCAAGAACTACAGAGTCACTAACCTCAAGAGGTCCCACACCCACCAGCAAGTTAAAATCCCAATTTCAGTAAAACCATAAAAGGCCCCAGGAACTGGCCGAACCGGGAACCCCATTTATATTAAACAGAGGAGTCCCTGACACTGGCAGCATTCCAAAACCCCACTTCATTAAAAGCAAAGTCACTTGGTGTTGACAGGATGCCAAGTCTCACTGCATCGACAACCAGACTATTGCAAAGCTAAATCTATATTGGTAAGCATCAGTTTATCATTCTTTATTTCACATCTATGTACATTCAATACATATACAACCCATCAAAATACATAAATATGGAGTTAAGCACAGTAAACTCAAACTTACTTTTCTAGACTTACTTTCACAATATTATAGAAGTCGATATTCTCGACATTATATTTTGAAGTGTCAACATCTAAACCACAATATTCTGATACCAAACCATCAAACTGTAGTTACCCAGGGATCATGGACTCTGGAATGACTAACTGTCATTAAAAAAACGAAAAGACTCCAGACACTGACAGAAGGCCAAAGCCCACTGTCGATAACAAAGGGCTCTAGACACTGACCATTACCAATAAAACTGATGTTTTAGCAACTATATTTAAAGACTGAACGGTACAGGGATTATTCTTTGGAAATAGCATCTAAATAAATATCACCCATCAGTAGTTAACAGCATTATTCTCTGGGATTTCCTAGGCATGGTCAAGGGAAAGTGTGTTAATGGGGTTCAGTAAAGAATTGGAGGTTGGCAGATGTCAAAGAATTTGGAGTGGATGAGTAAACGCTTGCCACAGTCTGCCTTTCGATAAGGGCAGAGAATGGGAGCATTATTCTTTCAAATGTAGCCTATTTGTCGCTAACGCGAGCCATTGGTGTCTTCGTGACAAAGAAAGACCACAGCAGTGCCCACCAGGCTGCAGACTTGGAGTTGGGTTGGATCCCTCTGCTTTTCCACAGATGGGTGAATTCCACGAGAGCAGCAGGAGGAGGTGAGAAACCAGTTTGCCTGCTAGAGAATTCTGTGTAGTTGTTATACTCCTCCACGCCCCCAATGGATCAAAAGAAAATTGGCTCTCTGACATGACTTTGATGTGAGCCAACATTTTTCCAGAATGTTTTTTAATCCGACATGTCCACCATACATATGCCATCATTCGGCTTTCATGATTTGATTTCTGTCTCTTTTTCATATTAGAGGCTCCATCAAAAGAGAGGGAGCAAGGGACAACGGTGCCCGGCGCCTATTTGACAGAAGAATTGACTGGCTCTGGTGTGAGGGTGGTGATGGTGGAAGGGAGGGTTATTTTTGGAAGGGCTCAAGATGGTATGCATAAGGTTGAGCAGTGATGAGGAACCCTCTAAATGTTTTGTGGCGGGGGCTGTTACACATCAGTGCACAATTGCCCGTGGAATAGCTTGTTTTCAGAATTGAGGATGAGCCAATAAGAAGGCGTTTTACATGAGGTTAAATAAGTCATGAGTATGGACCTGTCAATGAGACCTCCTTTTACCATGGTCTGGCACAAGTACATTAAAATGTAGAGAAACAGCATCTTATTTACCCGGATCACATAATTTGATCAGTTCAGGAGGCCAGATTTCAAACCTGGGTCAGCTCCCAAGTTATCCACTCAAGGAACCACGAATGCTGACTTACAGCGTTCTAAATTTAATATAACTGTGGGTAATCTTTTTGAAGTTCACCACATGGCATCTATAATAGGTGAATCTGCTATTTTTATTTGTGAGGTCTTCCTGTTAATATTCCTGTCATATAGCATAAATGTCAGTTGCAGAAGGGAGAGTTGTTGGTTCTCCTTCGATGACATTTTAAACAACACTTTGGTCCATAATGAGTTCAACCCCTTATTTACAAAGCTAGTAGATGCTTCCTTGATAGGCGAATGGAGTATGGTTTTCTGAGCTTGTTTTTTAGGTCTCACATACAGGCATCTTAAGGTGTCTGTTGTAAAAGGCTTATACCCTTGCTCTTGACTGAATAGCTTTTTTGTCAATGCCAGTTTCCTGTTCCATATTCAATGGTTTTCCACTCTAATTTTGTATTTTGCCTACCCCTGGAATATTATTTCATTATTTCTTTACATTATTTCTTGATTGGACGACTTGCATAATTCCACTGATGATGTGAGGAGACTACTTTTGGGAGTGCATAGCATTTTTAACTCTTTCTCCTCTTGGCTCAATTCCTTCCTTCAATTCACTATGTTTATATACGCACTGGTGCCAACTTCTAACGCGTTTCCAACTTAAACAAATTTGCAAGATAGTTGCACATGCCCTCAGAGGAACTGTGATGCTCAATTGGCCATCTTGGAATGACTTTGGTCATAAAAAAAACACTGTAAGATGGCCACCGTTGTTTGCCCATGTTTCATGACGCACCAACAGGGATCTTGAAATGATTTTTTTTTGTGGGGGGAAAAAAATCCATGATATCCTCTGGCACGTCATGACACATGCCCATGAGTAGTTACACTCCATGGCATATATATTTATTTTTTCTTTTTAAAATGGCAATGGAAATTATTGACTTATTAAATAGCTTGAGAACCAGATTTTCAAATCTGAGACCCACTGGATATGCCAAAGCTTGTTTCAAATGGCTACGCAATGTTATTCAAGAAAAGCACTATATTGTTTCGTGAATATTATTTTTATTTTTTGTATCTCGCATCTAGCATTCGCAAAAAAACTCTTTAAAATCAAACCATCTGCCTTTATTCCGAAAAGTTGAGCTCTGTGAATAAAGCTGAAATATGATTAAACTAAACTCTTGTTGCAATTGTTTTAATATTTAACTAAATGCTGAGGTGCTTAATGTTTATTTAGGAATATTAAAAAAGGCATGGTCATTACCACGGCATAGCAATCAACCATGAGCATTCTTGGCTACTATTGTTGCGTGACTTCAAAGTTCCCTGATTTCTTTCAGTGGCTTGGCACACACACTGGCACAGGCCATGACACAGCCTGTGCATGCCCTTAGCTACACCGTTGCTCCCCAGTGAAAAACAGGGCATCCACACTCTACTTTCTCTGGATTCCTTAAATGATGGTCGTGGAGCAGACAGGAGATGGGAACGTAGCTTGGTCACTAAGATCGGGGGTGTAAACTTCAGTCTTTCCAACAATCACGCTGGCATATCTTGTTAAAATACATTATGAGTAGCAGGACATGTGTGGGGCTTACGAAGAAGTGGAAAGAGAGAGGAGTGCGGATTGTCAGGGGCACTTAAAGCACAAATGTTTTGAAACTAACCAAGTTTTAAGGCAGAGACAGGAGACAGAGAGAGGGAGCTTGTGTGTGTGGGTGTGTTTTGTCAGTATGGGCGTGTATGAAACCAGGGTGAATACCAAACTATTTACTACAGAATAAATTTTTAGGGGGGTGAAACATCCCAAACACCCCCCTGAAGCTGCGCACCTATGGGCAGCAGATTAGGAGGCAGTACTGTAGCCCTGCTTTACCTGCATTATCTGCCTTTAAAAGGCAATTGTCCATTGGGGGAGGGCCAGGGCCAGTTGAGTTAAAGGGTTGGGAGGAAGGGTGGGGGGAGTTATATAGCTAATATGTCACCTTCGCAAGCTCTTCGGTACCGATGTATCATCGTTAAGTGGTTCACAAGTGGGAAAAACTGCATAAATCAGACTAACAGCAATAATACATACAACTGTAACTGTTACTCGAAATGTTTGACATGTTGTCTGAGAACCTCAACGATGCACTCATAATTTAAGGTATGAAGAAGACTGTAAAGTAACACAAGTATATTGTTTTTTTCTGTATGATGCTATATTGGGAAAAATTCAATAAAATATGTTTTATTAAAAAAAAGGCAATGGCTTCTACTTCCTCCCATGCAGATCAAAGTGAGAAACATGAGTAAAACGATTCAGACAACTTGACCAAGACCACACAGCAGTTGAATGTTTGAGTTTCCGATCCATAATCCTTATTTTCTCATGTACTTTCAGCCCACAGCTCAGGATGTCATTCATTGTGTTCTCGACACGGGGGTCCATCCTCATGAAACTGACTGAGGACAGGTGAGTGTCCTTCAAAGGAATATTGTCTATTGTCTGCCATTTTGAAGTCAAGAATGTAATGAGAACCTCATAGAGAACACTGTATTGCTGTCACAGAGTCCATGCGCCCAAGCTACTGCAAGAACGGAGGTAGAAACCTGAGATTGTGATGTCCTCTCCTTTAGAAAACATGTTATTCTACCCAGAGCCAAGATGAAGCAGATTAGATAAGGAAATGTTATTTATGCGTAATCCTAATTCTCCATTTCAGGTATCATCATTGAATAACATCAATTGAGGATCCTGATACAAGTAATTAAAACAAAATATCTCTTTCTAAAAATTCAGTGCAGTCAGATAGTTCGTTAAACATTACATTTTTTATAGGTTTCTTAAATAATTCAAATTAAATTTAACAAGCATTTACAATGCAACGGTTTTGCCTTTGCAAAAGTTAGAGCTATTGGCATTGTAAATGACAACTTTTTTATTTATGTGTTGGTTTTGAAAACAGATAAATAAATGGCATTGTCATTTTCAATGGCAATAGCTTAATCTCTCGCAAATGCCACACACACACCCATAGAGAGCCCCCCCACACGCACACAGAGCCCCCCACACACACCCACACAGAGCCCCCCACACACACAACCACACAGAGCCCCCCCACACAGAGGCCCCCCACACACCCACACAGAGCCCCCCCAACACAGAGCCCCCCACACACATCCACACAGAGGACCCCCACACACCCACACAGAGGCCCCCCCACACACCCACACAGAGCCCCCCACACTGCGAGCCCCCCCACACACCCACACAGAGCCCCCCCACACTGAGAGCCCCACAAAGCACATATTACTGTAACTATTTGAGGAGATAATAGGTGCAGTAACAGCAAATTTCACAGCGCCTTATGCTGGGACAATCTTACCAACAACTGAAAGACCTGAGGGGCATTTTTTTTTGCTTTCTTAATGGCCCATCATTACAATTACTGAGCACTTTACTAACCTGGGTCATCAAAACTAGTAGCAGAGCTCAATTTATCCCGGTTATTGCAGTCGATGGCGCAGCTGGATACCACCGCCTGTGTTTTTGATGGCTGCCGCTTTTTTTTTTTTTTTTTTTTATCTCAGACCAGGACTGAAGCATCAAGACAGTCATGAAAGATTGAGATAAAGAGACAAAAATGTAAAAGTGGAGGAAAGCAAAGCTATGAGCGGGGCCCCTAGAATTAAGTGACGATTAGGACCAAGTTATGTGGCAGGCTTAACTAAATTATGTGGCATGAAAAGGCGAAGTACGTGGCATAATTTGTGGCAGCATTACTTCAATAGGTTGAATTTTTTTGCAAGTTTGCACTATCTGGGAACGTTCACTCCTCATTAGTATGGGTTCAACACCATAATAGAGACATCAGTGACCGAAAGATGGCCAGGTAACTTTTCGCATGCGCTGTAGCAGCAACACGTGAGCTGCTCTTACCAAGAAAAGAGTCTATGGTGGTAACAGTGTCTCCCACTGTCATATCATACTTCAGTTTTATTTTCCCCAGGGTGGCACGTATACTTAAACAAGGGTACAAATCCCTAGGGGTTCACAAGGCGAAGGCCCAACCTATTATTGATAGTTAAATAGCTGCCATTGAGGTGTGCCAACATGCCAGAGAAGTCGTCTACAAGTTAAATTACTGGCCTTACACGTTCCAGAGCCCCACTACTAAATATATGAAGAAAACATGAAAGTCAATGTGGTGCAACAGAATTAAACGTACCTTAGATGGGATGAGAGTTCCGCACTTTTCTACCAGAACCGAAAGAGGTGGCCCGGTCAAGCCTCTTCTGAGCGCAGACAGGCCCGCTCCTGGCCTGGGCACAAGTCCTGGCACGCCGGCGCTGCGGGAGCCCTGCCAAAGATTTGTGTGCCTCCGAGAGCTAGAGTGCCGCAGTGAGCAGCAGGGAAATCTGGTGGCTGTAGTAATTGCGGCCCCCCTCCCCAAAATCTGTGCCTGCCACGGTAATCTGAAATCCCATGTAACAAAGTATTTCGCTACAGGCCAGTGTAACAACCACCCACCCCTTAAATGACTACTTAATTCAACATGCTTTTCACGAAAAATTCGCCAGAGCCATTGCCTTTGTAGTGACTTTAAATAATAAATGAAACAGTCCTAATGCCTTGAATATTGAATTGGCACCGTAACTATTATTCAGCCCCACTGTCTTGTGCAAAAACTTGCAATACAAGCACTCTTTTTTTTTAGCAAAAACACCAAACTTCGGTTCAATCAATCAGAAGCTGTGCTCCAGAGAATCAACACGTGAGCTGGGCAAAATTTCCTCTCCAAGTAGTGCTTCAGAGCGCTCTTTTTCTGTTCATCACAATGTTAAAGGAGAAAAACACTGTCAATCCAGACCTATAAAGGTGGCCACGTTTTAGGTTGCAAGGGCTACATTGAAAATCAGGAGGACTGCAGCGCCCAGGACTGAAGTGAACATTTAGTGCCGAGTAAAGATATTGACAGGTCACTGGAGCCTAATGCATGCGTAGAATGCGCTGCTACGTTGTACGTACACACTGGGCATTCTAAGGATCTGGAAAATAAAAAACAAGTTGAGCACTACAAATCAAATAGGAGTAAGTGTCGCAGCCCCCTGCATTGCACGACTTCCATAACCTTGTGAGAACCTGAGAATTCTCTGTTCCTTTCAGTAGAATTCAACAAAAAGAGCACCTGCGCAGCCCGGGAAGGAGGGGGTGGGGTTGGATTTCATAAACTCAGCACCTCGCTTTTGTTCCAATGTACAAAAGTCTCAAAATACAATGAACAACGTAAAAAATCAGCGACGGGATTGAGCTGTGCTTGTTATAGTGACTCAGTCAGAAGCCACTCTCAGGCGAGGGTGGAAGGGGCCACGCACGCGGTGGCTAGGACGTGTGGAGAAAGTACGGACGTGTACAGTGTGTGCAGACAGGCCTGGGGGAGTGGCAAACACAGTGAACGCAAAGGAACACTTAGGGCCCGCTGAGTGTGAGGCGCAATCAAAGCCTCTTCAGAAAAGAGCCCAGGCGCTGTATTCCGCATCATTCAGGCCGCCAGAGCGCACTTTAACTGTGTCACAGTCTCAAGCAGCGCACATCGACCCCAGGGCCAAACTCCCCGTCTAAGAGAAACTGTGCAAAGCGTGCACTACGGAGGGTTGAGGACGAAAACAGTATGCAGGGACAACCTAAAGCAGCCTGAGCAATTTTGTTTCGGACCAGCCGACGCTATGAAGATACAAGCGCCGCCTCGAAGCCTCCCTCGCACTGCTGCAGCGCTCACTCCACGCGCTCCCTCCCAGCTGCGAGCGAGACTCCTGCAAACAAATGAGAACAAGTACCTACGAGCACACGAGAGCGGGGGGGGGGCGGGCGGGAAACAAGAATAAAATATGCCGCTTACCTGATAGCCGATGCCAGGCAGACGTCCCTCGTTGCGTGCCTTCCAGGACAAATGAACAAAACAAACCTCCCCCCCCCCCCCAAAAAAAGCACCGCCCACAGCCGCATGACGTGGCCAAAAGGGAAAAATTCTGGGGAACGCCCCCGAATCTGGTCCGGCCTTGACGGACAGATCCGGCTCCCAATGGCTAGCCTCCATTTATGGAGCTAGCCAATGGGAGCAGGGGGCGAGTAGGGGGCGAGTCCCTGTTCCCCACTGTAAGACATAAGATTTTGCTAGCGCATGCGTACTTCGTACGCATTGCCAAGCAAAACCTATAAAGGAGGGTACCAAGATCACTGTGTTGAAAATCCCTTTTTTTAATTCCTCAATTTGACAGGAGAAAGCAGTAAATAGAACTAATACTCAGTATCTTTTAAAAGAGAACGATTGTGCTCTAATTTTGTGGCAGGCATGTTGTGCCCAGGTTATCCAGTGTGTCCTGCACTGACTATGACATTTTGAAATGGAGGGAGATTTTGGCTCCCAGCTCAAAAGCAATTGTATAGGCCCAAGCCTGTCCAGAAACTAGGAAAAATCCATACAGGGCATAACGTCTCCAGAGGCAGCACTTACATTACACTGCACAAGGAGTTTGTTATAGTAAGGGTTTTTTGTGAACTGACAATTATAATAAAAGCTTTTGGTTGGAAGCTAATGTATTAAAAAATACTGGGAAAGATTATATTGCTTACAAATAGTAGAATGGGACAGCTATGTCAAGCCTGAATCATGCTCACATCTCGCACTCCAGCATCCACACACCATTGCCCATGTATTCTCTCACCACATGCTAACAGCCACACAATATTCACCACTAACCTGCAGCATAGCAAACATTCTCCATATACAGTCACACCCGATATACACCAGTCAGTTATTAGCCAGCGACACTCGTAACACAGTGACTATGCCAGCACCTACAAATCAGACATCTGCATCCCATTACACCCAAAGCACAATGCCTTAGCGTTTGCATACTTGAAAACACACAATATATTAATACGCTCACTATGCAGACCATGCATAATTACACCCACTATTAACACCTTTCTGACAAAATAACACACCAACTAATCACAGCCCATTTACCCAATTCCAGTACCCACAGCACAACATACCTCAAACAAACTCAAAGCTAAAAAATATTGCATTCCAGATACATTGGGAAGGAGGGACGCAGCACATATAACTGACCACTTTGTTGTGTGGAAAAGGACGCTTTATTGAAACAGGTGCACATCCCAAGTTTTATCTGTCATAGTTACAAAACTAAAACCTAGCTATAAATCAAACTAACTAATGTCCCCACCCTCATCCCTACGGTCCCCCACATGCCCACCTTGCATCTATCTCATTTAACTGTAGTACATTTTAACAATTACAGCTGTATATTTCCCCTACCGCCTATGACTGCATGTATGAACCCCTGAGCAATCAAAACTCCTAAAATGAACCTTGAACTACTTGCCTACCTTCCCTTTGCACATGGTTCACCAACTGACAATGCCAACCAAACATCTGACAAGTCCTGCAAAACTTTACCGGCCCCCGCAAAGCACCTGTTCCAAGTGACAACCAACACATCACAAAACCCTGCACACCTGTCTCAACAATGGAGGCCGAAAGAAAAAGGCCTAACTAACATGACCCCCGGAAATCACTAGCTAAAGGGGCATGCAGGCGGAGAAAAACGCCTAAATCTCTCCCTGTCAACAGCCACTAGCTCACCTGAACCTAAAATGGAGGCAGTGAGCCCAGTTTAACCTCTTATATAACCTGGGCTATATTGGGCTAGGAATGTAGCCCAAATCAAAATGGCAGTTCTTGGACTGCAATAAAAAAAATGGTGGCACTCTTTGGTTGCTCAAACTTTCTCTGATTAAGCTGTTTTATTATTAGGTAGGGTGCAGGTGGTTATCATCCTCTGATCTAGGGCGTAAGTCTTGAAAGTAAAACGTTGTGTTGTTTAACATTAAACAACGTCTCCACTGTGCACTCTGTAGGGTAAAGACCCTTATTTGATTTTATCAAAGTAATAAAATTCGAATGGATTGTAGACAATTGTATCCTTGGTTTTATTTCGTTGAGAACATAGTGTTACTTCACACTCATTTGTTTTCCCGTTGATAACAGAAATCTTCTATATGATTTCATTTGTGAATCACTTTGTGTAAATTCCCAATGCATTTCAGGACAGTGTCCTTCATCAGGGGAATCTTTCTGAAACAATGATCAAAAAATTGCAAAATTCAGTAACTCAAGAGGCGTTTCAGCCACAACAATAAATAGAAAGCTTGTGAAGAAGTGGAACCATGCAATAGTCATGCCAGTGATAACGTAAATCTCAAATTTTGGAAAAAAGGGGATTCACCACCCATTCAGAAAGATAAAGATTGAGAGCATGTCAGTAGAAAGATAGTGCCCATGCCTTAATCGCTGATCGGTTAGTGTAGTCAAAATCATATGTAGATCATGCGTAGTAGAGGAAAGTCAGATTACCACTTTCAAACTAGTAATACTAGATGCTGTTAAGAAGTGTCCAAGTGCTCCGCATTGTACTACTGAAGTTGGTACAATTTCATAGGCCTGTGTATAAGAATGAGGAATCATGTGTGTGTCATGTGTTAGAGGTGTCAAACATCTAGGTGTTGATTTCCCGGGTTCGTATTCAAGTTGTTAGTCAAGTGACATGATGGAGTATAGCCCTCTTGTGTAGCTTTATAACATAGTACAAAAGACTTTAAACATAAACAGAAAAATATACCACAAGAAAAACAATCAAGTGCCCGGATATGTACTCCATAATAAAACCTCCGGGTAACACTGCTGCTATCAAGTGTAAAGTATACCTTTGTAAAGAAGTGAAACTTACGCTATATGAGTGTCATTTTAAAAGACAAACATTCTCAATATGCAATAATGTAATCGAGTCCTACCTTAAAGGATGGGCCAGGTAGACGTGTGCCATCGCTTGCAAGTACAACCATCAACTGGTAGTGGTTTGAAAACGTGAGTGTTACGTGTGTGTATAATAGAGTCCCGAAGGAGAAAGGGAGGGTGTGGAAGTGATGAATTCATATGGCGATCGCCATGTTGGAGTGTGGAAAAACGTAGAAGTAAGTAGACTAATGCAGATATGTCGAGAAGAAAACAGACTGGTACCTACTACCCTAAAGGGGTGAGGTGTGAGAATGAACCTAAGGTCCTGTAACAAATGTAAACAAACAATGTCACATAGTGCAATGTGCTATATGGTAATGGTACTGTGTGTTCTCAAATAATATGAGTGTGATGGTCGAGGACATTTTGGAGTGTAAACATTAAATGGAAAAGTTAAACTGGTCACAAATATGTGAATGTAAATGAATTGGTACACGGTATGCAAGAAAAGGTATACACCCGTTACAACGGATCTTTTACTCCGCACTACCATTACAACGCGACCATTACTCCGCATACCATTACAACGCATTGCGCTGGGGGGCGCTCTAGGATAGGGAATAAGTATAATTTACTATCCAACACCTTCCCTAGGGTCCACGGGGACTGGAGTTAGAATAGTAAATTATACTTACCACTATCCAGCGCCCCAAGGCGCTATGCGTTGTAACGGTATGCGGAGTAAAAGTCGCGTTGTAATGGTCTGCGGAGTAAAAGTATGCGTTATAACGTCATACATCCCAAGAAAATAATCGGTAGGCGTCAGTGACTGTGATATTAAGAAAGTTGGGAATGTTGATTTATACTGTTAGAACATGTGTAAGTGAAAAACGCATTTGTACATGGTAAACCAGGTTGGCAAAAAAGTAACAGAGGTCCTGTGAAAGGGTAAAGTGCACACATAATTTGCTGCATAAGATGTTTCTGTAAATCATTACCCCCATACCACATGTACTTCATTGTAAATGAAATTGTAGTTCTTAGCATAGTAGTGTTGTTGGCGATCTTCTTCCGAGATGCAGAGTCTGGTTGAAATCGTGCTAATCGGTTCATAAGCAACAACTAAAATCTAACCGTTCGTTCAATCCTTTAGGGTTAAATGCTTCTGTATTGTTGATCCAAAACAGTTCTCGTTGCAACAACCACTTCTTGTTGTCTCTTCCTTCTACAATTGCACCACTTACAACACTAAAAATCTCAATTGGCTAACATTATGTTTGTTTATGGCGAAATGCATCACAACCAGTGATTTTTCTTGATGATTTTGGATGTTGCTTAAGTCTTCGGTTAGCCGAATTTTAATTGTACGTTCAGTCTTGCCCACGTAAATGAGTCCACATGGACATTTGAGTAAATATACTACATTTTTTTAATCACAGGTAGCTGTAGTATACAACTTTATGGGTGTCCCTTTGGTTGGATCTGCCATGGTGTTTCCATTGATTATGCTGTTACACTGCCCGCAATTAAAACACGGGGTAGTGCCTTTGTAAATCATGATGTTGGGTGTAGGGAGTTTGTTCAAACATTCTTTTAAGTTTCTTGTACGTTGGTAAGAAAAGAGTGGCGGATTTTCAAAGATTTCCATAAAGTCTGTCTCGTTTTGAATCATAGTCCAATGTTATAACAAGATATTCTTGATTTGGTAACTCTGGGTGGGGTATTTCTACACAAAAAAAGATCTTTTTGTTGTTTTTTCTGTTTTTTTGTGTTGTTGAAAGTTGATCTCTTCCTATTGTTTCTGCTCTTTGAACTGCTTTCTCAATGACTTTCATGGGATACTTCCTCTAATTTTTCTATCATGTTTCTGGTGTTAGTTTCATAGTAATCATCCTTAGATAAGATCCTCTTAACCCTCAACATCTGTGAGTAGGGCAAATGATTTTTGAGGGCGATTTGATGACAGCTGTTAAAATGAAGTAAACTGTTTATGTCTGTAGTTTTTGTGAACACATCGGTTTCTAATTTACTGCCCTGTCTCATGATGGCTATTTCTAGAAATGTGATGGTGTCAGTACTCATGGTGTTTGTAAATTTGATATGTTCATCTATTGTGTTCAATTGGTCAATGACCTTCACAAGTTCCGATGTTTGTTCCTTACATATGAGAAATATATCATCGATGTACCTCCAGCACGATAGCAGATTCTGGGACCAATTCAGGTTAAATAAGATGTTGTCGATTTCAAACCTGTGCATCAAGAGGTTTGCGCAACAGGGTGTTGCAAACTTGACCATTGATGTACCTGACAGTTGCAGGTAGTATTCATCTTTCCAGCTGAAAAGGCTGTGAAAAAGTAAGAAATTAGTAATTCCAGCAGAAATACTTTCAAATCCTCATCAATTTTGTGATTTAATAGAAATGATTCAATGGCATCTATTCCCTATTTATTTTATTTTATTTATTTATTTATTTTATTTTAAGAGTTTTATATAGCGTTGGCTAGACCCGGAGGTATCAGAGCGCTTTACACGAGGTTCCACAAAATTACAAGATTACATCAGTTCCAATTTACATCAGTTGCTAGACAAACAATTACAAGAGCATAGAAAACGAGATAAGTGAAGTGTAGAGGGGAAGGGGATAAGGGTAAAGGGTTGGGAGGTAGATACGGCATAAAGACGAAGGAAAGTCTGCCCAAAGTCCGGCTGGGTAGGTGACGGTCGAGGGGGAAGTCCCAAAACCTATCTCCTCTATAGCTATCAGGTAGCTCCATCGGGCTTTGGCCAAGTAGCTAGGTCTTAATGGGAAACATTTAAAGAACATGGAGGGCAAAATAAATGGAGCGTAGAGGTGAGGGGACAAGGAATGTGAGAGAGGGAGGATAGGGGAAGAGACAACGAGGAGAGACGAAATTAAGTCTGTCTAAAGGCCAACTGGGTAGGTGACGACCAAGGAGGGAGTCCCCGGCCCATCTCCCCTATAGCTAAACCAGGTTGCTCCATCGGGCATCAGACAAAATAGTTCAGTCTCAATACATTGAGAGAGAAGAGAAGGAGACACATAAATAGAGGGAGGATGCGGGAAGAGACAACAAGGAGAGACGAAAGGAAGACTGGCTAAAGACCAACTGGGTAGGTGACGTCCAAGGAGGGAATCCCCGACCTGTCTCCCCTATAGCTAAACCAGGTAGCTCCATCGGGCATCAGACAAAATAGCTAGATCTCAAATGGCGAGGGAAAATTCACAGGTAAACAGGGTGGGGACTAGGGACAGGAACAGGTGGGGGCAGAGGTCAGTAGCAGGAAAGTGGAGAGGAGTAGCATACATCAATAGTACATAGAGTTAACATGCTGTCTTCCTCGAATTAAATGTTACTGATTTTATTGAGAAAGTCAGTGGTGTCTCTTAGGTACGTGGAAATGTTTCGCACAATGGGTTGTAGATATCGATCAAGGTATCTGCCTGTTGGTTCGTGGATGAAATCCCTGGTTGATACAATTGGCCGAAATGGTGGTTTAAGTAAGCTTTTGTGCACTTTAGGCAACATGTAAAGGTGCAAACTTTTTGGATAATCCTGTATAAGATACTTCTTATCATTTTCAGTGATGGTGCCCATGGTACATGCTTTATCCAAAATCGTCTTCAATATTTTAAGAAATTCTTCAGTAGGATTCTGTGTCAATTTCATATAAGTTGCCTCATTTTGTACATGATCGTTGACACTCTGCTTATAGAAATCGGTATTCAAAATAACCAATGATCCCCCTTTATCTACTTTGCAGCATGTGATTTTGGGATTGTTTGCCACTTGTTTAATCTCCTGTCTCTCTTTTTTGGGAAGGTTAGTTCCCTTAGGGTTGCAAGTACGGTTGGGTTTCTAAAACATCTCTTTTAGTTCTTTAAGCACTATAGTTTCATAGGAATCTAAAATTCTATGGCTGATAGGTGCCACAAAAGTGCTTTTCTTCTTAAGACCCATGAGGGATCCTTCTTCTCTTGTCGGTCGAGCTTCAACCACGTTAGCAAAGAAGTGCCTTAGGCGTAAATTCCTCATGAATTTGTAAAAGCTAATCTTTGTTTCAAATCCATTTGAATGGTATGTTGAGATGAAAGAAGGCCCTTTTTGAAGCATTTTGATCTGGAATTTGGTAAGTGCAGGACTGGAGATGTTAATCAGTACATTTTTTGACTCCTCGTTGATTTGGCTATTGGTTGGTCTTTTGTTCCTGTAGCCGCATCCCCTCCTGGTTCGATGCCGATGTTCTGGCCTCTCTCTAAAAAATGCACACCTGATGTGGCGCTGGTAGATGCCTCTGTTGAGACGATGTTGGAAACACGTGTATCTTGGTTAGTATGTTCTCCTATAAGTCCCATATTGTCTATAGATTCATTGGACGTGGAGCTCTCTCGATGTGTAAATCTTGTTGAGAATGGTTTCTGTTGTCTTCCTCGGGCATAGATCTCTGACCAATATACACCTCTCCCAGTTTGTAATCTATAGTGTTCATTTTATATTTTCTTATTTTTCTTTTGTTGATCTCCTTAGTGTATATGTCTAGCTGTTTGTTAATGTCATTTAATACGGTGTCTAATTCATCTTTAGACATATTGTTGTTTAAATCCATTTTGAGTTGGAATATTTCTTTATCCAAATCTTCAAGAACTTTAGATCATTCCTCCATGATCAACAGAATTAAATCCAGGGAACATTTGTTGAAAATAGCTTACCAACGCACAGTGAACTTCGAATTGTTTTTACATAGAGTTGATTTCAAAGAGATACTTAAGCCTCTTGGTATCCGTTGTGCTCTATGGTATCTGATCAAAGTGCTGGTATGTAAAGTTTGATTTATTTCTCTTTTGGTTGTGTATGGTAGCTGCTTAATCAGGCTTTGAGTGGAAGCTGTATTGGTTGTGGTTAGATCCGCCTCTTGAATCCCTGAGTATATGGGTTTAGTTTCTTCCAGTGAAAAAATAAAGGTTTTCTGCTCGGTTATCAGTGATGTTTGTAATTTCCTCATAAAACATTTTGAATTGTAGGTGGTTTTATTTTGTTGAGAACATAGTGTTACATCACTCTCAAGTTTTTTTTCAGTTGATAACAGATATCTTCTCGATAAATCATTCTATATGATTTCATTTGTGAAAAACTTTGTATAAATTCCCAATGCATCTCGGGATGTGCCCTTCATCAGGGGTATCATTCTGAAACAATGATCAAAAAATTGCAAAATTCAGTAACTCAAGAGGCGTTTCAGCCGCAACAATAAAGAGAAAGCATGTGAAGAAGTGGAACCATGCAATAGTCATGCCTGAGATAACGTAAATCTCAAATTTAAAAAAAAAAGGGGATACACCTCCATTTAGAAAGATAAAGATTGAGAGTATCTCAGTAGAAAGATAGTGACCAAGCTTTAATCGATGTTCGGTTACTTGAGTCAAAATCATGCGTATATCATGCGTTGTAAAGGAAAGTCAGATTACCACATTCAAACTAGTAATACTAGATGCTGTTAAGAAGTGTCCAAGTGCTCCGCATTGTACCACTGAAGTTGGTATTAAGAAACTCAACACCCTCCCAATCAGCCCGGGGGCAGACCTGTGGTTGGCTGCCTCCCAAAACTCCCTTAACAACAACATGAATAGTGACAAATGCACTAAATTGATCAAAGGTAGGTATGTGCCAAACACTATTTGGTCATGACAAATAAGTGCAAATTTGTGCCAGCTTGAAAGAGTCATTAAAAAAATCCTTGCTTTAAGCATATTTATGAAAAGCAAATCTGTTTGGAGGCTTAGCTGAGAACCGGTGGGAGGGTAGAATTAGAAGTCACGGCCCTGACACTGAAATTAATGCATCTTTGACTAATGGTATTTACTTTGAGTACCCCATCATGTGGCAGATTGCTGCACCATACGTTTCTTTATTGACTATAAAAACAGTTGCATGTCGAACGACTGCGGTGCAATTCCTGTGACTCAGGCATAGGCTTATAAAATGTCACTTAAGGGTAAATTGCTTCTTTCTGCTCATCCTGGAGAACCTCTCATGAAGGTGCAACTTGAGAAGTAGGATCTTTAAGACAGCCTGGGCACCTGCATTAATTCTATAGGGTTATCTTGTTGGACATATGTATCTCAATGCAGTCTACACACCCAAGAGCGATAGCTGACAGAGATCTACAAGCGCAGACCTCTTTGACAGAGTGACCTGACCAATCCTAGCAAACTGTGCAGAGGAGACAAAGTCTCTGATATGTTAAATTAGTTGTTCTCAGAATCAAAGCTCAGACGTATGTAATCTGGACTATTCCTAAGGATAGTCCAGTACATTAAAGGTTTTGGGCTCCAGTGTAGTTTGAGTTTGAAAATATGAGTTGCCCTTCCTTACACCAGGATTGTTGATAGAGCCTAAGTTGTTCAAGGTTAACTATAACGTTAGTTGTTTTTACTTTCCCAGTTATAGTGCTGGGTACAAGTACCAAAATAGATGCACCAGTAGTAGCTAAAAGCTTATCTGGCTGTTTCACAGATATTTACTGACTCACGCTGCTGTTTCTCACCTCTAGGGAGCAGATCCGTGAAGGTCTTGAAGAGTTGCAGAAAGTGTTGCCAGGAGGTGACACGTATATGCATGAAGGCTTCCAACGGGTAAGTATGCCTCTTGCTGATGTGCCCCTTTCCATCCAGGGACAATTGTTTGTTTCAACCCCTCACAGACCAACTGTTGCATCCATTATTACTCTAACACTTTATCTTACCAGTTGTCATTACACTCTCAGATCTCAGAATATTCTTTGCTTATTTTTCAAAACATGTATGGACAGTGTCAACAGAAGTGTTGGAAACTGGTGCAGCCAGGAATGCTAAAAAGATTATCAATCCTCTAGGTAAAATAGCATTTGGAATGTCAGAACACTACCAGTACATTTAGAAGACATTATTTCCAGGCCTTTTGCAGTAATTCTGTTTCAGCAGCAGGTGGCTCCCTAGAGCCATTCTCTTTCACCTTATGGAATCTTCAGCCCTTGGTACAGATACAAAAAATAGTACACACAAATCACACAGATCCCTGGCATTATTCACGATACCTGTTTCTGTCCCGGGCAAGAGTCAATAGACATGGTATGGTACCAGAATATTCTATGACATAAGTATCTTGTCCTAAATAATCCACTGCACTCCACTGAAGTTAATACTAGAAGGTCTACATCCAGTGAGACGATATTTTTGTTAATGATAATTAAGACACCATGGGGTCTATTAGGATGGCGGTCGGAAAATCAGCCCAACAGCCATGGTAGCGGGAAAAGACCACCCGCAAGGACCGCGGCATAACCCCCAGTCCGATTATTATGCTCCTCAGTCGAAATCCGACCGCGATGGTACGGTCGCAGGCATTAACAATGCGGCATTTGCTGCTGCCAGCGGCACCGCTGAGATGTGAAAAGGAGCATGTCATGCATAACACTGCACTGCGTGGCAGGTACTGCACAGTGCCTGCCACCTGGTACAGGGACATGTAAGGGGGTACCATGTGTATCCCCCAGTGCACCCACACACCCCCAAAACATTGCAATGGGCCCCCAGAGACATTCTCCGCATGCCTTTCCATGGCAGACCCACCGCCGCGGAAAGGCTGGCTACCGCCAGCATCATAATCATGCCGGCGAAGCCTGGCATTGCACCGGCACCATTGTAGCGGTCCAGTTCTGGCCACTAGGCAGGCGTGCGAACTGCTACCAGTGGAAAAGTGGCGGGCGGAATATCTCACCGCCGCAGTCGTCACTGCCATGCTAATGGGACCAGTGGTTTTCCGGGTTGCGAACGTGGGCGGATGTCCGCCGCCAGTCCGGTGGTTGCCACCAGCAGCCCTGCGGCGGCCATCCGTCCGCCATCCTTATAGACCCCCATATTTGTATGAAACAACATTACTAAGAATGGGAGACATGTGACAACAGACACAGGTATAGAAGGAGGGCAGGAACGCCAAACAGCAGAGGTATCTCACGCTGGAGAACTTGCAGTCTAATGCCTGGGAACAGTATATAGTTTACAAGTGAAAAAATGAGGAAAGTAGATTTCCCAGAGAGTTACAGACTGACAAAAAAAACATATTTTGCAATCAAGCTTTGTAAGGCAACTCCTATGGAAATTGTGGTCTGTGGTTGGTGGGTAGCTAAACTTAAGAAGGCGAGGCATGACTTAAAGACTAAAGTAAATGCAAAATAAAATGTTGAAAATTTAATAATGAGTCCTTTTCACTTTCAGGCAAGCGAGCAGATCTATTATGAAAACAGCCAAGGTAAGGAGCAGCCATTTCATAGAAAGTGTTTCTTTTTTTAATTCTTCATACTTTCCATTGCATTAATAAAAATATTGAAATCGATGAATACAAACATTTTCGTAAGTGGCAGCTTGAGTGAACCTGTAAACTCCACCAGCCACATAAGCCTGGGAATTGCTATTTCGTTGTAAGAGCCATAGGTTGAGTTAAGGTTCAGTTCACTAAACCTTAAACCCAATGTCATTGGGAAAAAATGCCCTGTAGTTCACATTATGTACTTTATTCACAAAATGACTGCTTGTAGTGCTTTGACAGGATAAAAAACATACAACTTGCATGACCTTATTCTCACTACTGCAGACATGCCAATTTCTGAAAATGTTCCACAATGTGAGGAATGGTCAGGTTGTGATGAGGAGTAGGGTGTAGGAGGGGGCCTTTGTGGTAAGTACATCCTGAGACACTTTAACTCAACGATTCCCCCTTCCATACCGAAAAATAAGTTTTTGAGTCTGCTGCAGTTGTCCCAGGGAAGTTACACACCCTTGAATGGGCAACGCCTCCGCAGAACCTCCCAAAAATGTGCTGAAACCCATATTTCTGCAATGGTTTCCAGATAATTGTGTGCACACTGCTTGATATCAGCTCCTCACCAGCAGACCATGTGAAGTGTGCCAATATTACATTACAAATGATGGCACAGTGTGAGTAGGAAGGTCTGCTATTGTTCCATCAGCATGGGAAGAGGCAGAAGCAATGACAAATTTGCACCTCTGAATGCAGGTGGGGAGGATGGGCAGCAACACTCATTTTTGGTGACCAAAATATGTTTTATCATCAGACCAAGAGAGAGAGAAAGGCAGAAAAGGGTGAAAGGAGGACTAGAAAGAAGGAGGACTAGAAAGAAAAGAAGAAAGTGACTAATGTAAAAAGCAGGGATGAAAAAGAGCCTGCGCAAGTGAAACATAGCAACAGGAAGTATTGGGTGGTGTCGAAGAAAGAGGCATGAGGTAAAACCAGAATATATTTAACAATAAGAGAGGTAGGGAGAATGTGGATACACTCTTAGTCCCCGGTTATACTTGATTAAACAAAGTAAGAGTGTCCGAATTAGGTTCCTAGTGACAATCAGAGCAGGAAAACTGAAAAGAAAGTACAAAGCCCAAATCAGGTTTGTTTAGAAAGCCCTCACTCACCAACCTGGTTGGTGACATGCTTCATCATCGGGCCCCACTGGGAAAGGCCGAATGCCTCACCAGTGTGCTTCAATGCCAGATTTACTGCAGAGCACGTTTTTGGAATTGGTGAGAAGTGAGTGGTATTGGTGATAGTGATGGTTAAAAATGTCTAAATTGTATCAAAAGGAGAGTTTAATGTTTGACCAATTGGACATATTAAAAGCAAGGTGTGGAAAAAAGGCCAAATTAATTGTTTGGTTATTTCCAATATCTTATAGGTGGGTCAACATGTTTCTGCCTTGATCGGTGTTAATTTAACAGGCATTCGTCAGGACCTTGAGTGGACTAAACCCTGGCGGTATAGGCGCGCTTAGGCCCACCCTTACCTAGGGACGTGAAAGTGAAAAGGGTGTAAAACGTGCATTTAGAAGGAAAGGATTCCCCTCAGGTACTCCCAATTTGAGAGAACTCATATGTAGTGTAATGCACTTGTATGGTGAGAAGACTGTACACCATGGATCTCGGGAGGGGGGTGGTGGCATATTTGGCACACCGCCCTCGACGCCAGGCACCCGCTGGAAACCTGTTGTTACCCTCTCCAACCGGATCCCGAAGATCGGGATCCGGTTGGAGAGGGTAAATCTGGCGTTGAAGCACACTGGGGAGGCATTCGGCCTCTCCCAGTGGGGCCCGATGATGAAGCATGTCACCAACCAGGTTGGTGAGTGAGGGCTTTGTAAACAAACCTGATTTGGGCTTTGTACTTTCTTTTCCGTTTTCCTGCTCCTATTGTCACTAGGAACCTAATTCGTAAAACCAGAATAGACAACCTTGGTATTCGGCAACCCTGGCCTCAACAGCGCCAATGACTGGCTCTTAAGAAAAACTTTGGGCTCCTGCACTTACGTTTTACAGATTAAAAACTTCCAGCAGACTCTTTTCATGCTAGAGAAAAGCTGTTTTACCCGTGCCTAAAAAGGTGTGATATAAGATAAATATAGGTATAGGGCCTGTAGGGAAAGGAGATGTTTTATATATACTCTGCTGTAACATGGTCATTTTATGCATGCTGTAAACCTTCCCAGTTACCCATCAGACCCACTAATACCCTGTATCCCAGACACAGTGCCTTGCTTTGAATACTCTGCTCTCCTAATCATGTGACGTGTTGCCACTTCATAGTGTCATTCTCTTGCCTAAACAGGTTACAGGACGGCCAGTGTCATCATTGCCCTCACTGACGGAGAGCTGCATGAGGACTTGTTCTACTATGCTGAGCGCGAGGTACGGTGAGGACAGTCCCCACGTTGCACAGAATATGATTGACCTTGATGGTGTTAAATAAGACAGGAAGGTGCTCCTTGGATTGCTGTGGAACTAGGTTTGGAAGGAATTTTTATTTAATTTTTTTCCAAGAGAATTCCCAAGATAAAAAATCCATTTTCCCCCCTCTTTTCTCAGAAAATTCGATAGCAGAAGAAAAGGGCAAATTTCTTTTTGGAGAAAAATGTACATACTTTTATCAATTTATGCATGGAAACTTTTTTCTTGAAATGGATTTTATTATTCCCATATTATTACATTTTGCAGGGACAATCAATGTACTACTTAAAAAAAAAAAAATCTTTCAAAGCCAAACGGTTTTGTTCACAAAAAAGAGTAATCAACGATTTCCCTTATATTTTGCTGTGTTGAGATTCACAAAAGTCCTTAGAAACACACGCACACACACAAATTCCCTTTCGGCCTACTATGGTTCAACTGGCTTCAGCCATTGGCTCCTAGGGCTGTCCATCAGGGTTGGTATGACTCATTGCATTTCATATATATTACATCCGAAAATAGCGCCGACACACATAAAGTCTGGCCGAACCAACAAAGTGCTACTGGACTCATTTCTCATTTCTCCTCACAAGCGCACTTTATTATTTATTTTTACTTTCACAATGCAACAACAAGCCATCTATGTTGGACCAGTAAACTAAAAAAAAGCCAACATGGCGGTGTTGTGGGCCATAAAGAATGAGTGCGTATGTGTCATTAAGAATAATTACAAGAGATTTTTTGGGTCAGGTCTGCAGTGTGGTGGAACTGGAGAAGTATCTGATTTTGTTCTGTGTTTTGTTTCACAACACCTGGCGACCTGGGCTCTTTGGCAATCAAGCTATTAGCGTTGAAGATTTATAAATGCATCTGGGTGTGTAGTCAATTGGCCACTATAGAGCCCAATTTGCAAAACCATTGAGGCTCGTAAATCAGATTTACAATTGTAAATGACTAGATTTACTGCTGTAGGGAATTCACTAAGGGTGACCCTGGAGTCGTAAATAGTTTTACTGCCAAGCAATATTACCCTATTATTGTGTGGTATTACGCACAAGTGCGTTGCATGCAAGGGGTGGGAAGTGGATTTTTTCATGGCACGGTCATGTTGAGAATCTGTGAATGGTCACAAATACTTGAGTTTATGAGCATTCACAAACTCCTCTCACCCATTTCCCTTCCTGGAAATAGAGATTTATTCCACTCAAGTGCTGGAGAAAATCACTTTCCAAGACAGGGAGGCGAGGGAAACGCCCCCAACCTCGAAAGGATCGAAGTGAGGGATTTCTCCCTTGAATAATATATTGTTCAGGTAGAGGAAACAAAAGGAAAAAATAAGTCATTTCACAGGCAAAGTATACTTACTTAATACAGTAAGTAATTGTGTTCTGCACACAATTCCACTCTGGGGAAATAGCAACGCCACAACAAACAATACAGGATGTCACATGACTTTCCCTGCAAAATACCTAGAAATTTGGGCATCCCCCTCCAGGCATATCCCTACTAAATGGTGTTAATTCCAGAAAGTCATAAATCTACATGTGGGGTCGTAGATGAGGGTGTATATTTACAACCATACTTGTATATCAGGGCCTTACCTAACAGGTCTACACATCCTGTCAGTTCACTGGAAGTTCTACCAACCTCAGTAAAGTAGCTCTACCTAAAGCTGTGTCTTCTGAAAGGCTGGTAAGCCTGTGGATATATAGGTATCTCTTACGACACAGAGGCTACAGCATAGCTGCCGCCAGCAGAGGTCAACTATATATGAGCATCGGATAGGTAAATACAGCTCACACCAAAAGAAGCCAGTATGTGTTAAAATATCCCCCACCACCTACCTAAGAAATCTTCAAAGGAATCAGTGATACAAAAATTGGGCAATCTCCTTATGTCAATATTCATGTTTTGTCTTACTCCTTCTTTGTTGCAGGCGAACCGATCGCGCGAGCTTGGGGCAACTGTCTACTGCGTGGGGGTGAAGGATTTCAAGGAGACCCAGGTAAAGATACAGGCACACCCTGCTTCTTTGCTTAGATTGAATGTAAAGAAACTGCTCTTAGAAGTGGTGTGAGAAGCCCTTCTAAAAATCAAGACTGGAATTGCACAAAATACAAAATTATCTACTTGTAAAAAAGAAACCCCAAAATGGACTGCATTGGGCAAAATCCTAAATGTAAAATAGGTGTATGTAATGTAAGAGAAATAGGATATCATATTGGGCCTGTGACATGTCTTCAAACTTCATTACAGCCTGGAATAATCCGATGACCCAAAAATCAGAATAGTTTACTACTGCATAAATCACAGGTGTCATCTGCCCCTACTGTAATAGCAAAATGCATTGAGGAGGCAATTGGCCCCCAGTGGTGGGGGGCAATTAACAGAATTATAAGGGAAATCCTTATGGGTTTTGTGCTAATTATGCGCAATATGTGTTTTTGGATATTCAGTTTCCTACAGTCACCACCTGCAGGAAAGTGCACCAGCAAACAGAGTGGTAAAGGAGAATAACATCTGCAGAAACTGCCATAAAGACAGTTTTCACATTGTATTCTCCATTGTGGAGTACAATGGAAATAGGTGCAAAAATCGACCCTGTACAGGCGCATTCAATATTTCACTGGGTGGTTATTGTCTCCGACTCTAGCAAGATAATCAGAATAGGCTGAACATTCTCTACCCACTAGGCCCAATCCTTTGGAGAGGTAATTCAGAGAAACTTCCCACTGATGCAAAATACGTCCTTTTTGTTACCACCCCAAATACTTCAGTGGTTAATTTGTGAAAAAAAACATAAGTGCTCTCGTCAGGAGGTAGCTTGCACCAGCCCATGTCTCCTTCGTGAGCACGGGCTAAAACAGAACCAACTACTACCCATGAAAGTGGGGATAGGATGTGGCTAATGGCCAGAGCTGCAGACACGGGGGGCTGGGGAACAAGGTTTGAGTGTTGGCATCTGCTCAACATCCTGTGATTCTGGGCAATTCACTTAATCTCCCCATAAATGAATGTGTCATTAACTGATACTCATGAAAGGCGCAGGTGCTGAGCACCGTAAAGCACTGGCTCAAATTAAGCACTGCAGTCTGGACACATAATGACTGATCTTTAAGTGAGTGCATTGGGCAAAGAAATGAGCCAATGGTAGGAAGACTGTAACATTTGCAGATACCCATGCCTTAGGATAACTCTGCTTCTAAGCACTACTAATTTCAATGGGTACAGCGGGAAAAGTGATAAAATAGTCCACTTTTGCACTCCGTTATCACACAGAGAAGTCATGGATTTAACTCATATCTTCTAATTCCATGGCATACAGTGAAACACCTAAACCTCATTTCACGAATAAATAGTCCTTTAAAGAATCAATAAATCTGTTTATCGAAAATTCTGCCAACATGTGGGTCAGTTTACATAAAAGATATCACAGCTTGTGGCATATTATATGGTATGGATGTTGATGGTATTCTGATTTGGAATTTTTTTTAATTATTGCAACTTTGGGCCTTAACACAAATAGGCATTATCTGCGTCTAATGTGTATACTTTAATCTTACACTGATCAGTGTTGTCCGATTCAGCTTTTGATGGCATTACATTAGTCTACTGAGCTCTAGTTTGTGACGTCACCGGAATGACCTCACACACATACTGGCCGGAGAAAGGAGGCACCGCAAGTAATAAACAAACTTTTAGTAGTAGACTCAGATGAAAGCACAAACACACCACGCACGTGTCATAAGGACAGAGGCAGACGTAAAGGACGGAATGTAAAATTATAATGAGGATATTAGAAACACATACTGCCAGTGCCCCCAAGAGCCCCCATTCCATATCCGGTCATGGGTCAGCTGTTCATCCCAGCGATAATTGGTGTAAGGAAAAAGATCTGGGAGGCAGGAACACATCTGGGCACCAACAACCTCTGTTTTTGCTTTTCAGCTCGGACGCATTGCTGACGGGCAGGACCATGTGTTTCCAGTCAACGACGGCTTTGAAGCTCTGCAGGGGGTCATCGTCTCTGTGAGTATGAAAACTGTTCCATGCTGCCATGAATTCAGTAGTTTTAGCAGCGCTTGAAGAGAGGAGTCATTCTTGCCCTTTGACCTTAAAGTGGGGTTCGAATTACCCCTCCTCGTGACACTGAACTTCAAGGGGTGCGGATGAACAGGTTAACGCTTGAAAGGGATGGTACAGAGAGGTTATGCAGCCCAATTTTCTATGGCTTTAACAGTGGATGTTGATAATTTTACTGCCATGTACCGCCGAGAACACGAGGGCCAATAGAATGCATGCCAGGCAGCTGGGGTCAGTCCTGCAAGGGAACAATCAGCATCGAAATATTCAATAAGTGGAAACAGAGGCGCTTGTGTGGATGCGTGCGTGCGCGGAGCACGCGCTTGCACACGTTTGGGCACGGTCAGCAAACACTGTCAGGACAGAGGACCAGCCCGCCCCCCGCAGTGTTGGTAAGCCCTGACAAAGCCAAACACCATCTTTGTGAGGACCAGTGTGCAAGGGCCACAGGTGGTCCCCATGGCGTGTTTAGATACCTTCGAAAAAGTGCATCAAAAAACCCGAACGACCTTTTAATTGGGACTGCTGTATAACCTACCCTAGAAGAACCAAGGCGCACCTGGAGGTAAAATAGTAAATACACTTTCCATTTTCGTCAATGACTGGTTCTCGTTTAGTTATGTATGTTCTGATGTGTGTATGCGTGCTTGTGTGCGTGTGACCACGCCTACTTGAGCTGCACACCTCTTCACCCTCCTATCTAAGAGAGAAAATGAAAGTCTCAGGAGCAAAAAGGTGTTCCAGAAATCCCCAATCCTTGCTCCTGGAACCCCCCACCTTCAGTCAAGAACATTACATGACCCAGTCATTCTGTGGTTGCGCCGCAAGAATCTGGAACTCCTTACCTCCCTCCCTTCGCCTAACAAACTACATAGTCACCTTAAAATATTACCCCAAGATCCTCCCATTTGACAGACACCTGGGTTAATCACCCTCAACCATACGCAAGTACTCTATCCTGGAGAAAACTACCTTCATTGTGTGGCCCCACCATCTTCATCAAAATAAACCCACTAGAAGCATAAACCCACTAGAGTTCAATAAATTGGTGAATGAATGTCTCAGAAAGTTAAATTATTTCCCCACTACATATCTCGTTACCAGGAATTCAGAAATCTTGATTATGGTGCATACAGGAGTTTTGCGACAAGCAAAGTTTATGAGTTGAATGAGAATCCTGAACTCCAAACCTGGTGTAATATGTACACGGGAAAAATTATCCGTAATAAGGGAAGATGTGTGGAAACCAGGAGCAAACACGGCTTCTGCAGTTATTCTAGATTACATTGGGTAATAGAGAGGTAACACCACACTCAGTAATTATAATACATCACAGTATTGATAATCCTGGATGACCACACTTCTTGAGATGAGCATCTAAGCGCACTTCACACCCTACTCTATGCATCTGATTTGGCTTAGGCATTAACAGCATAGGAGCTGGTATAGCACAGGGAACATATGTAATTCATAGCATAAGGAAATAAAATATTCAAATCTGAAAGGCGCTTCCTTTCTGATACATGGGACCATAAAACTGTCTTGATATATCTTCCAAATTAAACAGAGGAGATGGCAGTGGGCCATCAGCAGCAGTTTAACCCTGTATTTCAAAAGAGCGAAATTATAAAGGATATACCTACACCTCTCCAGGGAGTCAGAGACATCCACTCATACATGGTTCATGCACCCAACCATACTGTCCTCACCCTGTTGTGGCTCCATGGCTTACTCACAAGAGTGAACTAATTCTACGCCAACCATCTTGGCTAGACACTCTTCAACGTTCCCTGATTGGCGGGCTCTCCCAGAAGTATCCAATACCTGCTCTGAGTAATAAATGGCAAATAGTGGCACAGAATTAATAACGTGAGAAGGAATGGTTTTACATAACATCCCAATCAGGTCCACCTATGTGTCAGTCTGGTACCAATGGTCCTTATCTGGGAAGACTAAGGCGTGCAGAAAGGGCAGAGTGCCAAAGCACTGTTGGAAGGAGCATCCCATAACTGAGAGTTCCTGCGGGGCCCAGTAATTTTCTTGTGCTGGTGGTAACAACGACTCACTGCACCTACTTACTGCCTATAAAGTAACTCTTAAAATGTCCACCATAAAACATTACCATTGTTGATGCTTGTTCTAAGGCATGGGATCTTGAGATAAAACAAGCGTTTAGGGCTCAGGAGAAACTGGAGGAAATAATTCACAGCAAAGGTGAAACATATGGCCAAGAGGAGGAGATGGGTGTCCATAACAACATTCCAAAAGGCCTGTTTGAGAGATCGGAGAGTAATCACAGCGTGAGAGGCAAAACCTACCACTAATCCAAACCAGACATCTTACCCAATATGCACCCTTTCCATAATCCTAGCCCTTTTATTTCTCTTTTATTTAACAGGCAACCGGAAGGTAGGTGAGAGCCAGTAAGGTGCAATTCAGCATCCTGCGGAGCACCTCCCTTGATCCCTGACACCTCTCCCCCTGCCTTCCCCCACCGAGCACATGGGGAAGTGATGGGCAGTGTGGGTGTATATTAGCTCTATTTCCAACTCCCACCATCCCCCTCTTCAGCTTGTGGGTCCCTGAGGGAAGTATTTCAACCAGGAAAAAGCAGCTAGCTGGTCGTAGTTTGAGGGCAGACACTGCCATAGGAGGTGGAGTCATCTTCCTCTTACTTCCCGGGATCCCCCTAGGCCTAGTATCCATCTAACACAGAACCTGTCATTTTAAGCACCTAACAGGCCTAATTTCCTCTCTCTCTAGCTCCCCCTCTCTTTGCCTCTCCAACTCCCTTTCTGTCGTTTAACAATCGCATACGAACCAAATCAAAACCTGCCCCATGCCATACTAATGGTTCAAGACACAATACAAATGCTGATGATTCATCTCCATGGTAACAAACCCATGAAGGACAAGCTATCTAGATCCTGTATTCACCACATCTCTGTGGTATCATGCCTTTGTAGACACGGTGTCCGGGTTCTGCATTCTCTATGTCTGCATGGTAGCACTCACGCGAGGATTGGCCTATCATTGCTCAGGCCATCCTTTCTTTATAAGGTAGCTTGCCCCGATTTATGAATGGACTGTGTTTTGCAGTCCCTGTGTCAGTATGGTAACAGGCCCATAGGCTGACCCAACAGTATATGGAACACAGCATACCACATTCAATCAATACAGCTCATTTATGCCTCAAATGGCTGTGACGGAGCAATAAGATCACTGAAACCTAACATAACATCCTTTGAATGTACTGGACACAACTCAGTCACGGTACCACCACGTGCACAACACAAATTTAAGACATCAAGTTGGCTAAGCAAGTTTCACGTCAAAAGGAACCTCCATTCACATGTATCCACATCTATAAACATAGAACAGCATCACTGCCACAAAATGGGCAATGGTGCCTCGATATAGAACACTCACTTAGGGTCGAGCAACAGAGAACTCTAATCCCCAGAAGAGATAAAGAAATGGAAAAGTCCTTAAAAAAAGGCATCCATGTGCTAAGGGCTTGATATAGATCCATAACTGAATCTTGCTGGTAACTATCCAATATATTCTATCACCGCACAATATTTAGGCCTTGATGGCAACTAAGTGAGCGAGTAAAATTGCACAAATCATGTATCAGCTCAATTGTAACCCTCTTTGAAATGCTCCTGTGGAGCAAAATTGCACAATAAAAACCACCAAATTTGCTCTGAAGATGAACCAGAGAAACAGGTGCATTTCAGGTGTTTAAGTAGGCTTGTGTTTGATTCTATGCTTCCAGTAAAACGTGGTCTTTGGAGAACCACGCAAGCCGAGAACTGTCAAAACTACGTACAAACCAGGCAGTTTCTGATTGGTGGAAGCTCTGTGGCTCCCTCATGCTTTTTATCAATCCATTGTAGTTGAAAGTGTATCAGCAAAAGTTCACAGATTTGCACCGCCATCTTCATACGCTTACCACTGAATTTGAAAAATCGCTCAACCCTACTGGCCACTATCCAATATAACTGAGTGGTAGACAATAGGAAGCACAACAAAATACAATCTCAACTGGCATGTTTGACTCCTCTCAATGAGAATCCCAGAACTGTCAAGGGCTACCTGATTCTGAAAGCACTTCAAGAGCATACTTACTGTGGGAATTTGTGATGCAAGTGCACTTAATATAACCCCTTTACTTTAGGATAACCCTAAAAGTAATCCATATCATAAACCTACCCTTATAAATACCTCAGTAATATCCTGAAATGAAATCCTCATCCTGATACGTACCCTTACTATAACCAAAACCTAAACTTTTTTTTAAACTAAAAATATTCTTAATTGTCTGCAATGTTAATTTAAAAACGTGTTTCTTTGTTATTTGTTGGTCTTTGGGTGGCTGTCAGTTTAGATATACTCCTGGCATTCTCAGTCATGACTTACTCCTGTTGAAGCAGAGGCGGGTGGGCTATGTTTCACTAAATGATCACTGGCCTGGATTACAAGTGTAGGTGCTATTTATTGCACCTGATAAATAAGGATACCATAGGGTACATCATTTATAACAACACCTAATAAGAGTTGGTGGGGGTAACATGCATATTTTGGTGTTTAATGCAGCTAAATCTGTATGTTATGGTACATGCTGTATGTTTTCTCTAATGACATTTCTGCACTTTGACCTGCCGAAATTTAACAATAGTTGAGGTATTTAATGCATCATATAATTATCAGATGTGTTAACTATCTACAAACTCGTAATTACGACCCATGCCTAAGCATGGGTTTACGCATGGGTCAGAATATACCGACCAACTCGTAAACAGGGCCTATGTGTCCATATAATCCATCTTTCTCTAAAATCCTGGGGCTCTTTTGGGATTGATGGATGGACCCTTGGCTGGAGCAGCCTGCTCCCTTGCCATACAGTAAAAGCTCTAATATCTCCCAGTTGCTTGTCAAAACGCCTGAAGGTGTCAGAGCACCCAGCCGAGGTTTATCTGCAATAAATCATGAGCCCAAAACTTTCCAAAAATGCAAGCTTAAAAAAATAGGGAAATAGATTGTTACTGGTGAGTAGAGTGTCTGTAGAGAAGGGTGGGGTGGGTTATGCAATCAAAAATGCATATTTTCAATCTTTGAAAACAAGTTCCATCTGCCAATATTGAAGCCATTGTATTATTTTCCAGACGTTATTTTGGAAAGAAATCTAGGACACTGTTATTTATTTCTATAAACCTTTTTGATTACATATTCAGATGAAACATGATACCTACAGCATTATCACATAGCATTCCTATAAAAGAGGAATACTATTAAAGTGTTGCAATAAGGAGCGTGCTGGTAGCAGTCCATGCCCTGACTTCTTAATCTGAGGGATCAGGGGTGTCTCCTCTATGTCCTGGTGGAATTTCATAGTTTGTGTGCTGAAATCTTGGCTTTCTTTACAAGGCAAGCACAAATGAAGCAATTCCAGTCCTTGAGTTGTGCAAGGTGGGGAGTGTTGCAGAACCTTAACATACATAGAGACAGAAAATTGTATTTTCTACTAGTATTAAAAAATAATAGTCGAGGGGCGTGGCTAGCAGCCAAGCATGGCGGCAGCATAGCGTGAGAGCTCCTGAGGGCACTGCTGCCTAATCATTAATCCGGCGCACAAATCCGCTACATTACCCACCCGAAGCGGCAGCGATCAGGTCCGGGCTCGAAGCGGCATCACCAGACCAACTTTTGGCGAAAAACGGAGACCGGAGACTGCCTAACAGCGCATTGGCGCACAGGGGCCTGAGAACAGGAAGGAAGCCTCGACCTTGTGTAATCCTCCGGCCCCGGCGGAAGTGGGACCGGACCGGCTTGACTGGGGAGGAGCTCCCCGGCGCCCTACCGGGAGCACGAGACCGCCCACCACTGAGACCGGCACAGTGGAGGCACCTTCCGGGACACTGCCGAGGGCTGTGATTGGCAGGCACATCTGCCGCCGCCTACAAGCGGCAGCAAAAGAGAGGCAGCGGAAGCGAAGACGGGCGGAGGACGGAGCGGCCGACGGCGCGCTGCAAGACGGTGAGCTCCCCCGGGGGGACAACGATAGGCTCAGAGCGGCCGCAACTGATACCCGGCGGCCACAACGGGTGAGACAGCCTCCATTCACCCTCTAGGACAGTGCGGCCGAACACACCGGGAGTTGGCCGATAGCAGTAAATGCGGGTGCCCCGGGAGACGGATAGATTCGGCGCTATCACGCGCAAAAACACAAAAGGAGCTGGCGGTGCCCATCCTGGCATGATAGTAGTGGCAGTCCTGGCCCAGTAGGGGTGCAACGGTCTTAAATGCCAAAGCAGGAGAAAACCTGATGGGGCTCCGGCCGAACCAGTGGTGATAACACCATACATGGCACGTTGGAAGGGTTGTGAACACCCGGAAAGACACTCAGCCTGGCGTTGTGGCGGCTGACCTGATCCAGCCCGGGAGGCCCAACATAAAGGCCAATGTAGCCGTCCATGCTCGGGACACAATCGAGGACAGACAACGACACGGCGCGCTAGACACTGAGTATAGCGGAGCGTGACACCGCAGTCACCACAGCCATTTCAGCGGCCACTGGTTTGTAACACGTCCTTAGAGGGATCGACGCAGTATCGATAGGTGGCTGAGAGGACAGTTCAACCAGACACTCGACATAACGAGGTGCACGCCGACCCGCTGTTCCCTGACCCACACGCAAGAGACAAAGAGAGTCGCACAAAGCTGACCATGGCGCAGCGGGGGACGGCTCCGGACTCCGCAAGCCCCGGAATCATGGCGGGCAAAGGAACTAGGAGTGGATCCACGCAGGCCAAGCTGGATAAGTTTGCATACAACCATCACGGACAATCGCAAAGCAATGGGCGTAACTCCACGGGTGCTACCCCAGAAACGGAAGGGACCAAGAAAGTTACGCTGGAGGACATTATGAGAACCCTTTCAGACGTCAAAACAACGGTGGGCTCCATCTCCTCTGAAGTCACGCTGTTACGAGCGGACTTCCAAAAAATGACTGAAAGAGTATCCCAGGTAGAGGTGGTCACGAAATCTCTTGTAGAAGACACGTCGGAACTACAAATCGCCATGGAACGTATGGAGAAAGTCACCAAACTTCTACAAGATAAGCTGGACGACCAAGAAGGGCGTTCTCGAAGGAATAATGTGCGCATCCTTGGACTTCCGGAGTCATAGGGGAAGGGCGCAATGGACCTCTACATCGAAGATCTCATAAAGACCAAACTGCAACCCAAAGGACTATCCCACTTCTTTTCAGTGGAGAGGGCACACAGGGTTCCGGGCGGAACACCTAAGCCAGGAGCAACGTCACGGCCTGTGCTGGCCAGACACTTTAACTTTAGAGACAGGGATGCAATTTTGCAAGCAGCGAGGGTATCCCCACCTGTTAAGATCCAGAACGCAACCTTATCCTTCTTCCCGGACTACACGGCGGAGGTGGCCAGACGCCGCAAATCATTCACAGAGGTGAAAAAAGCACTACGTGACAGGGAATTGCCATACTCCATGCTATTTCCTGCAAAATTGCTGATAGTGGCCGATGGCAGGGCGTGGTTCTTCGACACACCGGAGGCAGCACAAGACTGGCTGGAGGGTTGGAGACAGGTGGGGCAGCATCACCGTCCACACAGAGATCGGCCAAATCACCGTAACGGCAAGCAAATGGGCAGTCAGACCAGCCACGCGACTCGTCAAGATGACACGGCAGCAACGGATTCTGACGTTGCACAAGATCCGCTTGACTCTGGACAACTGGCTCCGGTCTGAAGATTGACTATATATGGGAAGAACTGAGTGTGACGCGAAGGACCTTGGACCTGGTACAGCTGAGTAAGGTGGGTGCAGTTAGTGCCTGTAAGGGACTCACCAACCCCACGAGCAAGTAAGATAGTTGGGGAAGGACTAAAGCACTCTGCAATGTTGGGGAAACGGGCGGGGGTTTGTCCGTGGAGCAGGGAGGGGGGATGGGGATACAGTTTTATTGTTCACGTTTCTGTTCATAGTCATCACACAATCCACACGATATACTAATACTCTAAGTATCGGCAAACTCCAATGCATCATCACGCAATGCAACAGCTGCACTGAACCTAACGACGCATTACACACGACACCATCCCAACGATTCAATGGCCCAGCCACTTCAAGCTACACCCACTGAGGGTGCCCCTGTGACTGCAGGGGTGCCCCCATTGCGCATGCTCACCTGGAATGTCAGGGGCCTAGGGGACAAAATAAAAAGGGGATTAGTCCTACAGGCCATTAAGCGCCAGGGCCCGGATATAGTTCTGCTCCAAGAAACACACCTTGCAGGGACGACCTGCAAAGCGCTTGATAGACGCGGCTATACAATGGTAATACATGCAGAATTCACTTCCGGGTCCAGGGGGACGGGGATCCTCATGAAAAAGACGTCGCCCTTTATAATTACACACCGCGCGACGGATGACCAGGGACGTTTCGCAGCTATACATGGCCAGTGGGAGGGCAAGCCATTTAATGTGGTATCCGTATACATCCCCCCGGCACTCCACTCCGTAGCATTGCCTGCCCTGGGCAAATTCCTCCTAGACCTCCCTGAAGGAGACACAATCATAGGGGGTGACCTGAACGCAATAATAGACCCTGCGATGGACGCCTTTCCCGCCAGAAACCGCTCAAGAGGGACTGCATCGCTCCCTGACTTTTTAGAAGCCCTGGGAATTGTGGACGTTTGGCGACATCTACACCCCGCGGCAACCCAATTCACTTTTTACTCCGCCGTACATAACAGCCTATCTCGCATAGACTACTTTTTGTTCCTGGGGGTGGGACTGGGGTCTGTGGACACAGTAGACATCCTGCCCAGGGGCATATCTGACCATTCACCAATCGCTATAACTCTTACCACCAGAGAAAAGAAAGGCGCAAGAATCTACCCAATCTACCCGAACTATCTAAAAGTCCCCAAAATTCGGAAGAAACTTAAACTGGCGACAACACATTACTTTGCTGAAAACGCTGGGACAGTGACTTCACCATCAGTCCTGTGGGAAGCATACAAAACCGTCCTTCGAGGTACTGCAATAGCAGCCATAACGGGACATAAACGGGGTTCCCGGCGAGAACTTACAGAAATAGAGCTGACACTTAACGAAGCAAATACTGCTCATATGGCGAACCCCTCCCCAGCCACAACACACACACTGCTGTTACGGCAACAGCAATACCAGGCCCACCTCAAAACGACAGAGCAGGGTTACATCACAAACACTATACACAGAATTTATGATGTGGGCGACAAAGCGGGGAAAATGCTGGCGTGGTTAGATAAGAGAGGGGGAAGTGCAAGAGGTATTCAGAGACTGCGTACTGCTGACGGCCCAGAACTGACACATCCGGAGGAAATTGTGCGCACCTTGGCAAGCCATTTTCAAAACATATACACCCCAGACCATGTCGTCACTGCGCAGATGGCAGCAATGTCACTGGCGGACATTGTCCTCCCCAGCATAACACCAGAGAATACGCAAGACCTAGAGGCAGACCCAACGGAGGATGAAATTCAGCTGGCAATCCAGGCACTGCAATCGGGCAAAGCGCTGGGTCCCAATGGACTGCCTGTGGAATGGTATAAGTCGATGGCCTCAGAGCTCAGTAGACCCCTACTGGACATGTATATGGAAAGTAGGGAAAAGGCGGAATTGCCGCTGGATCAACGCACGGCCACGATTATAGCGATACCGAAGACGGGAAAACCACCGGCTGAATGCACCTCATATCGCCAGATATCATTACTTAATGTAGAGGCCAAGGTGCTGGCTAAACTTCTGGCCAACCGTCTGATGCCGCACCTGCACACCCTGATCCACCCCGACCAATCAGGCTTTATGCCCCACAGGAGTACAGCGCTGAATCTCCGGAGGGTTCATGGAGTGCTGGCCCGGTCACACCTCCTCTCGGAGAAGGCTGTAATTCTCTCCCTTGACGCCAAAATGGCTTTCGACCTGGTAGAATGGGAATATCTCTTTGAGGTACTTGCACGGATGGGCTTTGGGCCGAATTATATAGCCTGGATAAGACTACTTTACACAAAACCGGTTGCGCAGGTGGTGGCAAATGGCCACATCTTGCCAACATTCCCGTTGGGCAGAGGGACTAGGCAGGGGTGCCCTTTGTCACCCTTACTCTTCGCGTTGGTGCTCGAACCCTTAGCAATCCTGATTAGAACAACGCCATTATTTAAGGGTATTAAATGGGAGGAGGGATGGGAGGATAAAATCTCCCTATATGCAGACGACATGCTCTTTTATATGGTTGAACCCCGCGACGGAATCCCAGCCTTGCTGAAACTCTGCAACACGCACGGGAAGTCGTCAGGCTATACCCTGAACTGGTCAAAATCGGTGATATACACGCTGAAGGGCCCGGCACCACGGCTACAGGAGGATTGCCCCTTGCCAGCGCCGACGACCTCCTTTAAATACCTGGGCGTTGTCATCACACACTCTGAAGCAGATTTCTTTACTAACAACCTAAAACCACCTATGGATCGCCTACGTGCAGACGTTGAGCACTGGGCGACCTTGCCCCTCACCCTCCTAGGAAGGGCAGCCTTGTATAAAATGATGGCACTTCCCAGGTTCCTATATATATTGGAAAACACCCCGCATCCTGTCCCACCGCGATATTTCAAACAAATTGCAGCCTTAGTCTCCAACCTGCTCTGGAATAATGGCCCAGCACGTATAGCCTACGACAAATTGGTAAAAAGTTGGTATGAGGGAGGGATTGCGCTTCCCAACATTCAGCTATATTACTGGGCAGCTCAACTTAAAATAATTAACCACTGGATCCACACCCCGAGAGACGACCCAGCATACCGAGCAGACTGGTCACAGCTGGGGACGGACCACATGCTCTCAGTACTATATAATAAATCGGAACTCAAACATCTGCACGGTCCGACACAGCATACGGCGGCCCTCTGGCAGATAGCACAGGCGCGTCTTGGCTGGAAAGGAAGAATCACCAAAATGACACCACTATGGGACACGAGGTCCTTAGGAAACCTTAGATTGTGTAAAGGGTTTGCGCAGTGGGACTCCATAGGTATTTCCACGGTGGGGGACCTTTGGGACAAAGACACGGTAGTAGAGTTCTCACAACTCCAGCAGCAGTATGACCTCAGGCCCACAGAAACATTTAGGTACGTACAAATTAGGCACGCACTGCTCAAGGCGATCAAGACTGATTTGCCGGAATCCTCACCACTTGAGGATAGACTATTGACAGACTTTATGCAACAGAGCGCAACTTCCCTCACATACAAAAAACTGGTCAACAACATAGAGGACCCCACGCTGAAACTCAAAGAGAAGTGGGAGGGGGAGATAGGCGAGGCGGATGAAGCGGAGTGGAATGAAGCGTTGGCTTCCCCGAGAGAGGTGGGCATTTCGGCAAAGTTCAGACTGGTACAACTTAAAATTTTACACCGCATCTATTACACCAGAACGCTACTCCACAAAATACATAGAGCACCCCATCCCTTTTGCTTGAGGGGCTGCGGGGAGGAGGGAACACTATTTCATACATTATGGGACTGCCCACAAATACAGGAATTCTGGAGACAAATAATGCGCACAATCTCCCAGACACTTAAGATTTCCATTTTGCCAGAACCACGCAAATGCCTCTTAAACATCTGGGACCCCAACGACCTAGATAGATATGGGCTGCTTTGGGCTACACTAGCCATGACAGTGGCTAAGCGTGATATTGCACAGAAGTGGGGGGCTCCGGAATTGCCCACTGCGAACAGATGGGCTAAAAACATGGATATCTTGATGGTTACGGAAAGAGCGGTTTACGTCCTTCGAGCCTCCCCCCGCAAATGGAACAAGGTGTGGGCAGCATGGAATGTTTATAGGGGTGAGATATGTGAACCCTTACCGGAAGGAGACGACCTGGACTCCGAGGGGGAAGATGAGTAACAGATGGGGTAGGGGGTGGCTGCCTGAACGGACCGAAAGCAGCAAAGGTTTGAAACAACTCACCTGAGAGGTGACAAAGGGGCATGGGGACTTGCTGATAGGTAGAAATTTGTGGAAACATACTTAAAAGTGATGACTCACGTTTGAGGGGGGGTTCTCCTAGGAATTGTAAAAGGGGTGCTCATGTTAGACAGCACATAGCGGGAAAAAAATGATAAACTCTGATGACTACTATAAGAATATACGGAAGCGCATATATAGGATTTTAGATGGGTAGATCAAATCACAGATGAAGGATATGTAATACGTACTGTAACTTCCAGAACTGTAACATTCACATACGGATCTAAAAGCTTGAATGTGTCCTACTAAGTGTTTAATATGCCTTCATGTTAATAAAGATTTATAATTTAAAAAAAATAATAGTCAACGCTTTGTGTAACATACTCTTCAAAGTGGTTGGGCGAAATTGTCCGCTAAAATTTGGACAGAGAATAGATTTACCTTTTCAATCTCCCTGCAGATCAGAGTTTGTCTTGGAACCACCCCAAATGTGCTGAACAGATAAGTAGGAAAAAGGAAGTCTTTTATGGCTGAACCCAAGAAAACTACTTCTGTTCACATTGCACATAACTCCCTTGACTGTACAAAGGTCCAAGTAGAATCAGGCTGCATAGGGCTATTCTGAATGAATGCCCTTCAGTCAATTAGATGGTCTAACCACAGAGAACCATTCTGATTGGTTGATGGCAGTCAATCAGAATGGTTTGATAGAGCAAACCGATCAAGACTTCTCATTAGTTGTCAATTCTAATTGAATACCAGCAATCGATTTCAGCGGATCTCTATGACTAAACCATTCTGTTTATCTGCTAGGTACCAGTCAGAAAGTTGTGCCCCTGCCTACCAAGCTTTCCAGTGATGGGATGGGCAAAATGGAAATATTGTATTATTTTCTGATCACCTACAAGATACATCTGTAAATTTGAACACAGGAGTCAGTGCCTCCCACATTATGAAAATTATACAAGTGATGCTTTAACCTACTGAGATATTGATTATTGTGATGTGTCATTGAAGAAGAAGTTCATTTATCAAGTAACATGCCCAGCATACTTTTCTAAGTTAACACTCTATTGCATTAGCTACACTCAGTGAACATTGGTGCAACTGCACATGCAGGAGTATCAGATGCAGGCAGTGGCCTCTGACGTGTGCCTTTTGGCATGGAAGAACCACTGTAAATTGGCTGTTCTCTACACTGCCAAACTTGAGTTTCCCCAACTCTATTCAGAGCCACAATGTTTCTGATTGTAGGAATTTCAGTGGCTCCAACTTTGGGAACCTCTGTCTTGACAGCTGCCTATCACAGGGGTGTCAGGTCATAACCATAGAGCTCCTGCCCTACTTTGGCAAGGTGAGTCTCAATAGATTTCCGCTCACTAGATGTCCACCATGCGAGTTCCCCATGAGCAGGGAAAAATCCGCTCTGTGCATAGCAGTCATTGATATTTTGTTTTTCAAGAATAAACTGGCACTTCGCTATTTATAGAACTTTGCAGGTCGGGTGTGTCAAAAAAGGCACCCACTTGGCAACATTTCACTGCCTTCAAAGTCAGAGAGATCTCCCCTGTCTGGCAGACGGTCTTCTGCTGGGAAGATGAAGACAATAACTTCTGTTGTTTTAGCAAAACGCGCACCATACTGTCAATGCTCCCCCGCCATAGTCTTCTAAATAAGATGTCCTTTATGAATGTTCCTCTTTAGAAGAATCCCCACCATGGTTTGTTGTAATGTGTGTGTCCAGTGATCCCATATACACAGAAAATGCCTGCCCCTCTTACAATATCCACAGCAGGGTATGCAATGGAATACGGTAAGAAGCCGTGTCAGTGCTGGGAAAGTGCCAATTAGCAGGAAGGAGTGAGCATCACTGCTGGGAGGTAACCCAGAGAAGTTTTAAGGTTTGGGTAAAGTGGCCTATTTGCCAGGACCCCCACCTCCCACACCCATGGGAAATTGAATGATACCTCTACGTGGCCTCTGTCAATTCTAGTTTCTATCAAAACCTCGTTCCCTCTCTGCCTGGGGCCACCTAATTATGTCTTTTTGGAGCCCACAACATCCTCAAGATGACACTGATGTAACCTCCACTTCTGTAGCTTCAAATCCTGAGGAAGCTTTTTATATAGATGCAGATTAGTTTTAGATGTAGATTTGGGGCAAATTTAAACAAGCATTGGCATAGCCAATAGGTCTCGCTTTTGGGACCATATCATTATTTAGTTATGCAGCACAATATCCTGAGTGCAACAACATCAACTATTGCATGGCTAACTACTTATAAGGTCCCAAAGGTGAGACCTATTGGCTATGCCAATGCTTGTTTTACCTGGAGTAATGCGACCTCGTCCAAGCAAAGAAGTAGATTTAAGGTGATTTATTTCTTAAAAGTAAATCAGTTGCATGTTGAAAATAAAGATACTATGTGAAGAAACAAGGACCCCCTGATATGGATCAAGCTCCTGGGTCAGGGTAAACAATGTATGTAAACTAACACACCCAGGCACACAAATTGGCTACTGGCACAATTTAAAAGGCAAAACAAACTATAGTCAATAATGGCATCAAACTGCTTTAGAATATAAATTGCATTTTAATTTCATACAGTTATAACATCATTTGATAAAATCATTTACTCATTGATAAGATTTGATAAAACATCATTGCATCGTTGCATATGTATATATAGATAAAAAAGAGAAATGAAAAAATACAATATAAATAGTGGATGGTTTCCTGTCAACGCGTTTCGACACGTAGACTGTGTCTTCATCAGGACTTTACCATCATGGTGCTGTGAACGACATTGTAAACACAATTTACTATTTATTCTCTATGTACTAAAGCAGTTCACTTATGTTAATACAGTTTGCCAGATTTCTAGAGCCAGTAAATAATACAAGTTCTATGATATACCGCCTAATGCTTAGTGCATATGATAGTGCCCAGACTGTCGTGTATTTCTATAGGTTCTGAATCAGTCCCCCTATTCCTGACCCTATTCTGGTTAAACTAACTATCAAGTTAACTAACAGTCAGCCCATGAGGCAAGAAAACCCCCATGATGCAGATACCGTTATCTGACGCAGTCACACTACGGCACAGGAACGTGTTATCTGATTAGGTCATAACGCTTGAGATCTAATTAGACAAGCGACATTCCTCCAGCCCCTGATAAGGCATACGACGTTCTCATAACAAATCAAACCTATGACAACCTGGATAATCCGTGCGGCCATTGTTTTGATTTCACAGAGAACTTTAGTAAAGAATGTGCTAACGAGCAAGTCGTATGACATCTTTATTGACGTACCTATGTCCATCCTTACGTCAATCTCGGCACCTTTAAGGTATAAATATTGCCGACCTTGCCCTATGCAAACACACGCGTGGTGACAAGACGGAGCAGCCATACTTGCCGAAGCCGAGAGCAGAAGCAGACCCCGCTGGCAGCAGCCCCGCCTTCATGACGCGCTGAGAGACGCGCTGCTATCTCAAGCCGAGAGACCCAGCACCGGCGCTTCTGGGCAGCCCTCGCAGGCAGCCTGGAATATCGAGAGCAGAGAAAGAGATACCATTCCTCATCCATCCTAAACTTCCAGGTACAGAACTGAATAACCCCTCACAGAGAATTCTTTAGTTATTCACTTGGCAAAAACAAACTTAACTTAAACTGTAACTTTCTATTCCCGCCCACGCATTAGACTTAGGTCAGGTACACTGGGTAGGCGTATTTAGAAACACCAGTTGAGTACGTTTAGTCAAATGTATATGTGTATGTAAATATATTTTAATCATTTTAAACATCATATGGCTCAGAAATCATATCAATGTTTTTACAGTATTATTTTATACTATTGCTTTTAATGTATGCACTTTACTTAACTATAAGTATTGCAATAATATCGATCCATTTCTCATGTATGAGAAAAGAGACTGATCAATAAATAACACCTTTTTATTGAACACGCCCGTCTCTTCCTTTTCTCTACATTCTGATGAGACTAAGAATGCACGTACTGACTGAGTAAAATAATTGCCTTGTGCTCACACGACTCTTGAGATTGACTCTTGATTAGGGGAGAGCAAAGTTGTCATGTTCTATGGTTGTCAGAAACTAAATCCCTTCTTGTCTAATCAGGGAAGTTAATCCTTCCTTGAACATTCGAGAAAGTTTCTAGCGAACTCTGAGCTTAGCTGGCAAACCCAAAAATTAAGTCTAGTATCGACAGTAGTAGACCTAGTTAACGTCTGGCCTAGGCCTTTACTGCTGTAGGTACTATTCCAATGCGCAGAGCCTATTGGGAAAATAGGAGCTACACTACATGGCGCCCAACGCGTTTGGAAAGGGCGATAAAACTAACGTAAGACATTTAGAGTAACTCAGTCGTGCTTTCTCACTCAGACCCCTTTTCCCGAATACTCCAAAGACGTCTGGAGTGGGTGAAAGGTTATATCCTCCAAAACCTCGCAGGAGGGAACTCCTATGTATGGTTCTTGGTCAAGTCAACGTTGAAGGATAAAAACAGTTCCAAAATATTGTGCATCTAATATCTGTTTCCATAAAGAAACCTGATCTGCAAATAAATATAATACCATTCTGTCAGTAAAATGGACAGCGATGAAGAAAGAGAGGCTACTAGATTAGCAGCTGAAATGGCAGCAGCTGATACTACAGCACTCGAGGCAGACCCGGATATAATACTCATCCAGGTCGCCAAAAGAAGATCTATAACCTTAAAACTTATAGAAAATGGACTGACACCTAGAGGTGGCACAGTCATATTCGTAATTGAGGCACACGAATATCGGCAGACAGAGGTATACTATTCATGGATACATTTTCCAGCAGCAAATGCTGTAACAAAGTACTTCCACTATTACAAAGTAGAGGAACCTCCTGAAACGTACACTCCTTTCGAGGAGGTGGAAGTACCACTCAAATTCCAAGAGCATTTGCTCTTATCTGATGGCGCCCTAAAACATAACAATCACATTACAAGGCTCGGTCCTTTAGGAAGACCAGGAGCAACGTGGCCGGTCTTAGCCGGATACACACCACATCCAGACATCGATAGAATGCCTGCAGCAGAGCTGTTAATACAGCTAAAACAACTACTAAAAATTCATAGACAATTAGTTCAGTATGTAATGCGGACTTCAACAATTCAGCCAGCGATTAAACTTCCACAGCTGACCCCTCACCAGGGGAACACAAATAAAATTACACCACAGAACATCCAATCCTGCCTAGGTAAAGTCCCAGCTAAACGGGAACAAATACCATTCTGGTTGGCACAGAAAATCACCCAAATAGAGGCGGTGTTTCCTGACACCACCCCATTGGAAAAACACAGGATTCTGACTATATGTCTCCCAATGGGAATCGCACCACACATTGAGGACTGTGACACTTGGGGTACAGTCTTTGCTTCCATCTACACAAAAACGCACGGTGTCCCATCCATTTCGGTGATACCAGATGTGCTAAAACAAATTCAAGATGAATACGGTCCAGAACCTGCTTTAACTCTTGGTATGAAATTACTAAAAGACTTCAAACAGGTTTCGGCTATATTACTAGCCAACATAAAAGGTGAAGCAGCAAACGTGGCGATCCGCCAGAGGTTAAAAGAGACAGATATAGCAGACCAACCAGCTGAAATTGCCAGAATCATAGAAAAATCCTATGAAGAACTAGGCAGAGATAGTCTAGGTGGAATACCAGTAAAACCGCAACTGACTACAAGTCCAGAAAAAATATTTTTTAATAATAATAATTCACCAAAAAAGAACTGGGATGGAAACAAACAATCCAATCCTAAAGAAAAGAAATTCCAGTCCAGAGGAAGGTCTCCTAGGCGAAGAGAGAAATCTCCAAACCAAAGACAGAGGTCACCGCAGAGTGAACCCTCTGGGAATAGATATAACCTTAGAAATAGGGATAATATTAAAAAACCTGATAGATATCAAGACATTGATACACGTCCCTCTCAATCTTTTCAGAATTCCTCGCAGAAATCGGAAAGAAGAGGACGATCAGAAGAGCACGCCAAGTCCAAAGACAAGGAACCTGCTCAACTGAAAAAGAAATTACAATTTCCAAAAAAGAAGGTAGCCAGTATCAAGGTAGTTAACAATGCCGAGAATACTGAGGACACAACTGAAAAACGGAGAGTGGGCTCAGACAATGCTAGACAGCGCAGCAGAGGTGAGCATAGCTCGCAAAGTCCTTATGAATCATCTGGAGACAGTGGACACGAATGAATACCTTCAAGTGGAAACTGCAGACACCAGAGTTAGCAAGCCCCACAAGATATACGAGATAACATTACGTATAGAGGGAGATAAGACTAGGAAAATTAGGGGACTATTTTGGGATAACCTATCCAAAGGCTATGACATCCTTCTAGCTGAAAAAGACTGGCCACCAGAGTTTGTCAGGGAGTGCCCTCATGGCGAAGAAGTAATTATGCCTGCCTTCTCGAATCAAATCCCGATTCATAAAAAATATACACTTGCTAGAAAGTGGGCAGTGGCCTTAGCACCTGCTTTATATAAAAATCACGTAGGATGGGATGAGGATTCTCCTCCTCACAAAATCCAGTTAAAATCACAACCAACTGCACAAAGGCAGTACCCAATTAAGCAAGAAGCTAAAAAACAAGTAAATGAAATACTAGATCAGCTAGAATACCAGGGGGTGATTGAAACTTGTACCTCACAAATGAACAATCCTTTGTTTCCGGTCTCCAAACCAGACAATTCATACCGTCTAGTTTTGGATTACCGACACCTTAACACATGTTGCAAAACCTTTGCAGTGCAAAATTCACACAGTGCTGCACTAATGAATAACATAGTGCGCAAAAAATACAAAACAACCTTGGACATCTCCAATGGATTCTTTTGTCAAAATATAGCACCAGAAAGCAGATATTTAACTGCATTCTCAGTAAATGGCACTCAAAAACAATTCTGTCGGTTAGCCCAGGGGTACAAGAACAGCCCAGGGGTATTCTCAGCGAGAGTAACAGAATTACTACAACTATATGATGATGAAGCATTATCTTATGTTGATGACATTTACTTAACAGATGATGACTTGGAGACTCACTTGAAAAGGGTGAACACCATAATACTTGGGTTCGCTGCAGAGGGTTACAAATTCAACTTCAAAAAATCCAGAATTGCCCATCTAAAAGTTCTATACGAAGGATATGAATTATCAAGTATAGCCTGGTTGACAATTTTTTGAGAACTAGAAGAATTAAGAAATCTAAAATATGAAAAGACGTATCCTCTGCCAATCGACATTCTTCCTCTACGACATTAGGCCTGTGTAATCTACACAGACGGACATGCCCAACCGTCCGTTTGGGGAGAACATGCATACAATCCCACATGTGAGATTACAAAAGAAGTGTGGCGCGGAGGTAAACTAAGACCTCTATTAACAAAATCACACTCAGTAGAAACTAATTCAGAACTACAAACTGAAATAATAGCATTGAAAATGGCGCTAGATAATGCGGATCGCGAATTCCCGACACTTATAGTGTCAGATTCATATTACTGCGTCAAATCATATAACAGCGATTTGCAGACATGGATTCAGAACGGTTACAAAGATGACACAGATGCACCAATAAAGCAGAGACTGCTCTGGGAACAAGTAGCTCTTTTGAAAAAAGAACTACCAAAGACTCACGTGACTCACTCACTGAGTCATCAACGTGATGGCGTTCACGTTGTGGGGAATTCATTGGCTGAAACAGCCGCAGCGGCAGCCACTAAATCGGCTCCCGTAGATCGAAAAAAGCGTACATTAAAATACATTGACGGTGAAACATTACTGGCGGTGAAAACGTCATCAAAAGGCGACTGCTCAGCGTTACCGATCAACTATCCACTCAATTATACATACATAATCGATGCAAACTCCGTCCCTTTTGCTCGAATCCCTGGAGTGGGGGATAGAGTGATTCCAAACATGGACAGGAGAAACTTGTTAATCGCAGACGCACACATGGGCGAGGGTCACAGACACCTTAAATTAAAAGATTCTCTGGAAGAATTACAATCACGGTACTGGTGGCCAGGCATGAGCCTGCACTACACCATGTTTGTAAAAAACTGCCCAAACTGCAACAGAGATCGCAGTGGGGAGAGAAGCAGTTTAATACCTCGTCGTATCAAGGCAGATAATATTACCAGCAAAAAGAATGGCTTGCGATTAACATATACAGGCTAGTTTCCACTTATAATGTAGATCACCAGCACTCGGCTGACGTCCGGACTATTATACAAGATTTGCGAGTCTAAATGGCATATACGCTAAGAGCATGTTACGTTTGACCATTGTTTTCACTCAGGCATACCAGCCTGGGGGGAAACATGGCCAAATGAGCACAGCCCAGCGGGAATCTTCTCACTTCCTTCCTGAGGGTATGGGATGGTGTAAAGAAAAAACCAAGGCAGAAAGCAATCTATAATAGAAAGGATATTAGGTTCGGGAGCTGGGTGGGTCAAACATCTAATAAGGGTCCAACGTAGTCTAAATAACTTGCCAAGAAATTCTCTGAAGGGATTCAGTCCGTACGAATTATTATTCGGAACTAGGATGTTGATCTCTGACCTTGATAGTCAGACTTCAGTGGTAATAGAAAAAACCTTTGATGTCAAAGACCGTTTGGCTATTTTGCAGGACTTAAACAAAACAAGAAAAGACCTGAGCAACATACAGTTGAAACAACAGCCAACAACCACTGAAGAATCACCACCTGTCCCAGCAAGACCTGTCTGGATTCCAAAAGTCGGGGATCTAGTCAGGGAGAAGATCGCGGTAAAGAAGGAATTTGGGCCTTCTTACAGAAAAGCAGTTCCTGTCTTGTCTGTCAACGGGACAAGATCAGTTGTACTACCGCCACTTGCTGGAAAAAAGGAGAACCGAGTTGTATCCATCGACCTGGTAAAACCACAACATGTGGCCGATAACAAACAGTAGGCCAAGTGGACTCCCAATAAGTAGCAGAACACCAAGGTTTGCTACCAGTACAGAGGTCCTATCAAAGAGGCTCATCACATTCGAAACGCCTACAGAAGAACAACAAGGACTATGCAACAATGCAATAGAACTAAGACCTCTGAAAACCCAAATAAAAACATTTAGCAGAGACACACCAATCTATACTGAAGTACCAAGTGACAATGCAAAAAACAAAAATCCTGAACCAATTGGAACAATTGACAGAACTGCATCTGGTTACTTCATCAACTTCGATGATTCCTCTGAAGGCTTCAGTGAACCAAAGACACAGCCATCATCAAAATCCTTTAAAGACAAAGCTAAGGAACTTTTGAAACAACTGAAAGAAACATATCTGGTTTCTCCATGGATTGAATTTTGGGTGGGTTTTGGTGCATGTATCCTCATACTTTGGCTCATCATGGTATTTACTTTGGGACGCTTCATTGAGGGAAAATATGCTAAAATGGACACAGCAAGTCAGAACATCAACTTGGTCCTCAAACCACACACATCTTCACACGTCGAGAAGAGAGAACTTTCTCCAGAACTTTCTTCAGCCAACTTCACAGCCAATCCGATACCTGGTGGGGTAGCCTGGGACAACACTGACTATGAAATTTATGGTCCGGTCGAGATCCTGAAATATCCACACCAAATCAAGATCTCCTTGAGTGACTTTGCAAAACCAAACTCATTTGCTGATGATTGGGACTTTGAAAGTATTAACAATATGATGTCTGACTTAGTAATGTCTGCTAAATTTACAAAACATGATTATTTGCAAGGTTCTACAAATTATGATAGTATGTATTGCTATAACCATTATGGTAACCATTTCTTGCATAAATCTGCACAACCTAGAAATGTTTTAAATTATAATCAATGGGAGCATTGTGCTACACCTCCAAAAGGGAGCTCTAGAACCGTTTACGACAAATATTCATATTTTTCAGGTTTTAACATAACTAATGCTGAAACATTTTATTACAAATTGTCAAACAAGACAGGGATGAAAACCATGATAACCAACACAAAATTGATATATTCAGATTCATTCTTTGAAAAAATGAATACTTTTGGATTTGATTATTGGGACAAAAATGTTGATTTGAAAAGTGTTTGGGGTACAAAAGAATGGCAAGTACAGGGTTTAGAAGCTTTGTTTAGAGCCTGCATGATCCCAGAACAAATGATATTTTTAAATGACACTGTTCAACAAACCACCTGTCTTGGCTTAGCCAAAATCAAAGATTTAAATAACCTGTCTATTCCAAAGCCAACAATGTTTAGCAATAACTCTGATACAGATGAAGAAATAGACATAAACCATATACTTAACCAAAACAGAACACATCCTGATTGGAAACAATGGTTGATCTGGCCCACAGATACAAATAACTGTCAAGATAGATTCCTGAATAAAACACAGGGTTTCAAAATGACCAGGCCAGACCCTAGATATCCCCAAAGACATCACCCAGGGATAATAACAACCTACAGTGTGGGCAAATTATGCCTTCAATGGCTACAGACTTCCACACTGCCTGAAATTAAGCAACACCTAACTTTACTTACTGATGGTGCTGACTTGCGTGATTTCATAATGGGACCACGCAAACAGCGTCAAAAGCGTTTCATAGCAGCCTCTGTATATGCAGCATACAATGAGGCCTGGAAGGTTACTCAAATTGAGACAGCAGAAAGAATACGGGAAATTGACCGTATCAATTTGGAAAAATCACTTTCTGTAGTGGACAATGGGTTAATGACTCTGTCCTCCAGAATTTTTTCATTGGACAGCATTGTGTCTTCAGCAATCGATATATTATCGCAAGACTTACTGTTATTACAACATGGTCAGTCACAATTGCGTTCCATTGTACAGCTTGGCTGGACGTTACAAAATCTGCGTTCAGGCTATGTGCCTTGGCGTTTAATCAACACAACGTCACTATTCCAAATCTTTAACCTTACTGATAGACAAATCGGTATGGCGCAAAAGGGTGCTGATTATACAATCTTGAGCATTGAAAAACTAGAAAGATTACCAATGACAATGTCAGAACGACCTGTCAGTGAATGGATAATCCACGGAATCATAAATATTCCAATCTCAACCTTCAGGTTTCAATACTGCCAAAAATATATACAGGCTGGCATGTACGAGAAATTGGGAAAGGGGTACCTTAAAACAACTTGGAACCTGCCCTATTCACATGCATGTGTCAGTAATAAAGGACAGAAAGTGTTTCTTAGTGGCAACAATTGTGCTATGTCACTAAGCGGCACGCTTCTGTGTAACGGAATTAGTTTGCACGGAGCCTGTGAAGGGAATTCATACAACCTTTCATGTCACCAGCAAGGCGCACCTGCAACTGAAATAGAACCATTCTTTCAAAGACTCTATAATGGGAGTTACATTCTTATTGTAGACCGCAGATGTTGCAGTCTTATGCCCGGGACTCCTTATCTAGTAACTACAACGGCGAAGGTCAAGTGCTGTGGACGTTCTTTATTCCCCAGCTCCTTTCCAGACAGGGAGGCAAGGGCATGGCCCAGTTTGAAAATTACTTCTATTCGAATAGATACTTTAAGCAGAATGAAAACAGTGCTTCTTCAGACGCCTACAAGGCTCACGTCATCTAAAGAAACGTATGATCTACAAGTCGCAAGGACGACTGCAGAGATACATACATTATTATCAACTAATTCCCCCGTACATTTCGCGGAAATCCTAAGCGAAATCTTAAATATTTCTGATACCACAGGGGTCTCAAAGGTATTTAAGACAGTATTTTCGATGGCATTAACACCATTCAAAGCCATACTGGGTATTTTTCCAGATTTCGTCCATTCGATTTTTGGCGGACTTCCCCTGATCCTAGGACTAATTGCAGGAATCCTATTCCTAGTCCTTATTTTCCGTTATGGCAACCCATGTCACAGATCAAACTCTCGCGACAATGGAAGATACGATCCTAGCCATTGGATACCGGGACCGGATATCAAAAATCCTGGGATTCTCCCGGCTTAGAGACCTGAACATGACTTGGTTTCTATCATTTCGACCAATGTGGCAAAGGTGTGTTTTACCTGTACTAAGGTGTCTGCTATGCGGAGAAGAATGCGTGTTAGACACCTGTCTGACGCTACAATCGGATGCGCCGGTGGATGCAGATACACTGTTGGTTCCTACCAAGGTTCACGCTTTGTGCTGCCCTCAAAGGCTGCCAATCCTGATGACGGCATTCCTGGAATCTTCACCACTGCGATTGAAGAGTAGTGAAGTTCAAGATGAAAGCAACATCGAACAGGTACGACCTTCTGTCAGCAATGCGAATCAGAATGTCAATGGAGACAATCATGCGCACGAATGCATGGTTACCCCTATTTCCGACTTAGTGGAACTTTCCCATGAAGCTGTTGACAGTTTTTTCGAAAGCCTGAATGATATGATGTTCTCTCCAGAACAGAAATAGAGACTTTTGAGTAAACTCGCACACGGCATTCCCTGAATTCGGCCTTCAACTTTAAAAATAAAGTCACATGAACATTTACAATCCAGTTCACGGACAGCAATTTTTTCAGCAAGCCCTTAAAATATTTTTCTACATATTTTTTCCCGGGACACTGATCTTCTGCTTAAAGTAAGAAACTATTCCTAGAGAACTAAAATTTCTATTTTTAGATACTTTATAGACTTTAGCTGCCCGCTGGTATGTTCACAAATATTTTATTATGTGATGAAATGGTCTCGAACTTCCTTTCTGTATAGCCATATTAAGAGCCATTTCATGTGTATTTCTCATATACCAAAAAGCAATAATGCATAACAATGCGTGTTTACTTTTGCATTTAATTCATAGCTTAAGTGCATACAATATATATGACTGCAATTTTTCAGTATATTTGAAAATTTCAAAATGCATTTATGTATTTTGGGGTGGTAAGGTATACACTATACTCTATAGTATGTTGTACTATGTTATACTATGCATAGATTAGTAGATATGACCATAGTTAGCGTGGAGTGGGTGTCGTGTATTTCTATAGGTTCTGAATCAGTCCCCCTATTCCTGACCCTATTCTGGTTAAACTAACTATCAAGTTAACTAACAGTCAGCCCATGAGGCAAGAAAACCCCCATGATGCAGATACCGTTATCTGACGCAGTCACACTACGGCACAGGAACGTGTTATCTGATTAGGTCATAACGCTTGAGATCTAATTAGACAAGCGACATTCCTCCAGCCCCTGATAAGGCATACGACGTTCTCATAACAAATCAAACCTATGACAACCTGGATAATCCGTGCGGCCATTGTTTTGATTTCACAGAGAACTTTAGTAAAGAATGTGCTAACGAGCAAGTCGTATGACATCTTTATTGACGTACCTATGTCCATCCTTACGTCAATCTCGGCACCTTTAAGGTATAAATATTGCCGACCTTGCCCTATGCAAACACACGCGTGGTGACAAGACGGAGCAGCCATACTTGCCGAAGCCGAGAGCAGAAGCAGACCCCGCTGGCAGCAGCCCCGCCTTCCTGACGCGCTGAGAGACGCGCTGCTATCTCAAGCCGAGAGACCCAGCACCGGCGCTTCTGGGCAGCCCTCGCAGGCAGCCTGGAATATCGAGAGCAGAGAAAGAGATACCATTCCTCATCCATCCTAAACTTCCAGGTACAGAACTGAATAACCCCTCACAGAGAATTCTTTAGTTATTCACTTGGCAAAAACAAACTTAACTTAAACTGTAACTTTCTATTCCCGCCCACGCATTAGACTTAGGTCAGGTACACGGGGTAGGCGTATTTAGAAACACCAGTTGAGTACGTTTAGTCAAATGTATATGTGTATGTAAATATATTTTAATCATTTTAAACATCATATGGCTCAGAAACCATATCAATGTTTTTACAGTATTATTTTATACTATTGCTTTTAATGTATGCACTTTACTTAACTATAAGTATTGCAATAATATCGATCCATTTCTCATGTATGAGAAAAGAGACTGATCAATAAATAACACCTTTTTATTGAACACGCCCGTCTCTTCCTTTTCTCTACATTCTGATGAGACTAAGAATGCACGTACTGACTGAGTAAAATAATTGCCTTGTGCTCACACGACTCTTGAGATTGACTCTTGATTAGGGGAGAGCAAAGTTGTCATGTTCTATGGTTGTCAGAAACTAAATCCCTTCTTGTCTAATCAGGGAAGTTAATCCTTCTTTGAACATTCGAGAAAGTTTCTAGCGAACTCTGAGCTTAGCTGGCAAACCCAAAAATTAAGTCTAGTATCGACAGTAGTAGACCTAGTTAACGTCTGGCCTAGGCCTTTACTGCTGTAGGTACTATTCCAATGCGCAGAGCCTATTGGGAAAATAGGAGCTACACTACAAGACCATATATGTATTATAACATGGGTAAAAACAATAAAGACATGTGCATTTCCTATTATCACAATTCAATATGCCCGGAACATACATATTATAACATTGATGAGAACATTAAATACATATGCATTTCCTATTGTCACAGTTCAATTGTTGATCTTTTTATGACTTTTTATGGTAGGTACAAAGAGAAGCTCCCATTTCATGTATATATAACTTTTTATGGTAGATACAAAGAGAAGTTCCCATTTCATGTATGTACATTTCAGTTGAGCAGTATAGCATTTGGATAAGGGATGACACAACATTTCAAAGAAAGGAGGAAAAGGGGGAAACCAAGGGAACGAGCCAAGCATAGTTAAAACTCGATACGATGTCAAAGGGACAAAGGTTCATCATTTCTACCTAGTGCTAGATTGGTTTCTATTTACATCAGGTCTAGGTATTTTTTATATCACTTGTTTGGAGTTTGTTACATCTAAATTTTATTGTTATATTAATTTAGGACTCACCCCCTATCTGAAGAAGTTCAGACAGATTTTCCGTAATGAGACCCTGCGCGTTCTATGCTGCATTTGATATGAGTAAATGACCGTCGGTAAGCAGAAATACGGTGGTTTTAATGAAGCACTCTGTAGGTATTAGTTATTTGTATGGTAGGGTATAACGTTTCAAACCTCTTACCTCTTAGGCCTTTATAGGATATATTGATATACTTTCATCGAATTTACGGGTTCCCTGTAATGCAAAGGTCGCTATGTTTTAATTTAGATACTCGACATTATTCAGCTCTAATAATATTATCGTTTAAAATCATGTTATCCTCACCTTTTGGGGAGGTGTACGGTGTTTTATCAGGTTGTAGTTATGTTTCTGTGTTGGCCGGTCACGGTTCGTTTTTCGTCGGTAGTTATTTACCTAAAAGTAAAGGGTCATATATAGTGATATTGTTTCCCTGTTCAATTTCGTAGTTGAGACTGCATATATTGTTCATTGGGTTTAGCTCATAATCGGTCTAGTTTACCGCTTTTGTCGTCTAGTTATTAGTTATTATAGTTTCCTTCATAATCATCGTACGAAAGCGAGAAAATACATCATTATTCTCTTTCGCTAAAGCTCAATAATGCACACGCCGAGCCTTATAAACGATTAGACACTAATCTTACCCATGGTGTGCAATCTTAGATCCTAATGGTCCCATGTTCCGCTCGGTAGGATGTCACTTGAATGGTAGGAACTTTTACTTTATCGGTCAGAGGCGGAGGGACAGTGGCGGAATAGGCTGTTTATTCCACCGGCTGATCTTGTTGCCACATCAGTGTCCCGTCTCAGTTTAAAAAATAAATAAAAGACCCGTGTATTAATGTGCGTATATCTCTGTTTGTTGATTAATGTTGAGCTAACGGCGCTACCTTACCGTAATGGATGATTGGGTTGCCTCTCGTGCGGAGTACAAACAGCGTCTCGGTCTTCTAAAAAAGAACCTCGCAATGTGGTTTCAACCGATTTTATATAAGACGCGTTGTCATTGGTTGAAGTTGTTGCTGTGTTTGGTAAAGGTATACTCCGTTGTCAGCATTCAGATAGTTGTTACAAGATGGTGCTTAAAAAGTGGCATCACAGCTGACTGTTGAGACGGCAATCTCTGTTATGTTATCATATTATCCTACGTGGTCTGTTTATTATGAATATCATAGTGCTTATATTTTTCTGGGTAAGTTCGTCTAATGACAGATCAGCAGGTCGTATATAGTGCTGGTAATACGATCTATTATTGAGGGATGTGGTGTTAAGCCACGATTACATATACCTCATTGCACTGGATACCGTGACAGAGATATGTTGATATAAATCAGCCATTTTTGTGTAAAATGGTTGAGGATGATTACTTGTGTATATTCTGATATTCGGTTCAACAAGGTGTACTATAGGGACTTTGTGAGATATCTTTCGGATTTTTATCATAGGATAGCATTAGCCCATGGTAGATCGTTGTTCAGGCCATGGGTAAAAGTCTTTAGTGAAAAAATCCAGAATACGTCTTTCTTTTTTCTTATCTTTTCGCCTCTGTGATTATTGGGTATATGGATCTTTTCCAGGATGCGCCATCTGATATCAGATGGGGCATGTTGAAATTCCAGGAAGTGGTTTACCAGGGGGGCTGTGAAAATAAAGATACAGCATCCCACCAAGAGCTCTGCAGTTCTTCTGTCTGTCTACTATTCACTGATGCTCTCAACGTACTGGTATTCTGACTGAATCATACTTTAAAGACATGACATACTGCTAAAGACCCTTACACCAAGACTGTGTGACCTACCCAAAAACCACATTAGAGTAAATAGATGACAGAAAACCCTTTCTCTACATCCTTGCCCAATTCTGGGGGGAGTATCTTTTGCACCCTTAATCCTGAATTACTTCCCATAACTGCAATAAAATCGCTAAACATTTCTAAGGTTCAAATGAGTCCGAATATTCATTGTGATAGCCGACACACGTTTGCGCTTGTGAGAATAAAAATAAACGAAACCTACTGCATTGCAAATGCTTGTTTTTTTAGAGCAGCATAGCAGCATTCACTATGTTCTAGACAGTAACATAGGGGCCAACCTCTTCATAGGGTTTTGAAAGCACGTGCACACCTGTTCAAAATGTCGACAGCCTCAACTGCACAGCAGCACCATGTGAACTGGCAGGCTTGTATGGATAATCCAACGCTGTGTGATGTATGTGTTGCTAGTTATAGAGCATGTAACTAGGTAAGAAGCAACAGAGGTACTCCATCAAATGGAAATTACACAAATACATTTCACTTATGACTTGTCAAGAATTGCACTATGTGGAGTCCGAGGCCAGGATTCGAACCTGGGCTGCCAGGTCCCAAAGTTGACAACTAGCCGTTATGCCACATCTCCTGCCCGTGAACTGGTGAACTGACAGAGGTCCGTGGCTCAAACGCTCAGAACTTCACAATTCGTGATGCTCTCTGCTTTGCTCACCCTACCACAGAGGATGCTCTTGGATATTCATGTGTGGCGGCTCTGAGGCCGCTTCCGGACGCTCAAGGGCATGCGCACGCGCTCTCGGCGCGTACTTGCGTGGCTCGCGTGACTCAGTGCATGCTTGCAGGCCCGCTCTGCTTAGATCCCATCACAGGCCTCCGGACGCTGCTAAGAGCAAGCGCGCACCAGTGTGCGCTGTGACTGCGGGATCAATGCGCTGCATTGGCAGGCCCTGAAGGGAGGGGGCTGGGATCTCGGCCCAGGCAGGGAGGTGCCACATTATGGTGAGGGCATGCACTATACTAAGTGTGGTGAAATATCGTGCGCATTGTATGTAACCTGTTAAAGTCAGTAGTAGTGAACGGTGCTGAAAGGACAGCTCCCTGGTGCCTTCTTGGCCTGGCACACACATTTATTTCATGCAGCGCCCTTTGCAATCTCTGGCGTTGATACTTTGAAAGCCGCATAGCCATGGTAGTGTGAATATAGACAGAGCATGTGTAGTCTGCACCAGGAAGTGCACAAGTTTGACGTTATGCAGGCAAAACTATACGGTGCACATAGGAACCCTTGTAGTGCTCTGAGGTCGCCCTTCTATATTAACCAGCAACAAACACGAGCGCCTCGCGCGGGGGGGAGGGGTGCGGGCGCGATTCACTCGCGGGAGCAATAATTGCTGCCAGATGGTGGCGCGCGTTCCCGCGAGTGAATCTCCTGACGTGCACGCGTTGCCATTGAAGGCAATGGAATGCGTGCACATGCTTGGCTAAAAAGCCTTAGCGATCGGAAAAGGTATTTTTCCTTTGTAACGCATGCGCTTTGCAAAGGCGAGACCTAAAAAGGATATTCTGCGTCCCTGGCCATAACCTTCCTTTTGATTCTGTCCTTTATTGCTAAAATAAATGAACTTTATTGGAAACACAGAAACTGAGTGGCTTGAAAAGATTATCCGCTGGGAGAACGTGGAGAGCAGAGAAATGGAAATTTCAAGGTAATTCGAAATACAACATTTTTACAGAGAAGGAAAACTACCAGACTCCTCCCTTTTGTTAATTTGCCTGGTCTTGTTGCATAACACCTTCCCTTTTAGTTCTGGCCTAGAGACACACAAGCACTACGTTATAAAAAAATATATAGATCTAAACAGACATAGAAAGGGGTAGGGTCAGTCCTCTTTATCCACTGGTCTCTCCAGCTGTCATTCACCATTTGCTTCTGCTAACCACAGCGTATACCGCGGGAAATGGATCAGCCCACTTCAGCCATAGGCTCTACTGCCTACTCATTGACAGCATTTTCCTGGGCACATATGCACATCTGCTTAAAAGGATGTCCACTTTAGTACCAAGACGAGTGAGCCAGTACTTTGCCAGTGTTTTTTCTTCCTATTGTTTACCCATTTTTAATTTTTGCTCTTCATTGAGCGTTCAAGATATGTCTTAAGGTTACAGTACTTCTATGTCAATAGTAACTTTTCGGTGCCCCAATAAGAATAATTTCTTCCTCTTATGTACATTTAAACAAAAAAGGGCTTTTCTACTTGTTGTATGTAAACCTGCTGCCTGCTAGGAAGCATCCAATCCAAACTGTTTTATTAGAATTATATGTAATGGTTTAAATTGGTTTTATTTTAAAAGTTGTATTTTAAGCACATGACCAACACATTAGGTGGGTGGTATGCTTTCTTTTCTTTTACTTTTCATTCTCTGCCATTTTCCTTCTAATTGTATTTTTTATATGAACCATTGGACAAGCTTGACTTTGCCAATGTCACCTGTTCCACCTCGCAACTATTCCACCCTTCTTTGCTTTCATAAATGTTGTTCCCTACATTTTGGATGGGATGCTGGGCCATGCATCGCTTCGATTTTCCGTGAAAACTATCATCTAGTCCCACTCCTATCCCCTCTTTCAGGACGACACTGTCACATCCGATGTCTCTGCTGTCCTCCATCTCCCTCCCTCCTCCACTGTGCTCTGATTGACATTCTTGAGCCCCTCCTCGCTGGACTTTCAGCTCCATAACACACACCCCTTACGTCAGTTGCGTCTCGGCCATCTACAATCTACCCAAATATTTCTGAAGATCCGCTGTTTATGATTGAGATTAATACTTCAGATATAGCCACTGGGACTTGACAAGGTAATCCAGATGTGGACATAGTGCTCCAGATGTGATCTCCTGCCCAAACACTGTACTCCAGGTGCGGTTGCATACATGGACACGGTACTCCTCCAAGAACGGACACAGTACTCCAGAAGCCTCCTCCAGGACTAGACACAGTACTCCAGATGTGGACATAGTGTTCCAGATATGGTCCCTTGCACAGAACATAGTACTTCAGGTGTTGTCTCCATAACTGAATGCGGTACTCTGGATGTGATCTCCAGGAACGGACAGAGTTCTCCAGAGGTGGCGTCCGGGAACACACACATTACTCCAGATGTGGCCTCCAGGAACGGACATGATACTCAACATGTGGACACAGTGGTCTAGATGTGGCTTCCTGGACTGTACATAGTAACTCAGATGTTGACATGGTGCTCCAGACATGGTCCACTACTGAGAACACAGTACTCCAGGTGTAGTCTCCATAACTAATCATGGTACTCTGGATGTGGCCTCCTGGTCTAGACGCAGTACTCCAGATGTGGTCATAGTGTTCCAGATATGGCCCCTTGCACAGAACATAGTACTTCAGGTGCTGTCTCCATATCTGAATGCGGTACTCAGGATTTGGCCTGTGGGAACGGACACATCATTCGCGGTATGGACATAGTGCTCCAAACATGATCTCAGACCCAGAATACAATACTTCAGGTGTGCCTTTTATCCATGAACACAGTATTCCAGAGGCAGCTAACAAGAACAGAACTGAAACAGTACTCCAGAATCAGCCTCCTGGACTCGACACAGTACTCCAGAATCAGCCTCCTGGACTCGACACAGTACTAAGGAAGCGGACAGTGTTCCAGATATAGTCCCCTCCACAAAACACAGCACTCCTGGAGTCCCCTTCATAACTAAACACAGTACTCTAGAGGTGGTGTCCAGGAACAGACGCATTACTCCAAATGTGGCCTTCAGGGACTGACATGGTTCTCCACATGTGGACACAGTGGCCTAGATGTGGCTTCCTGGACTGTACACAGTAATCCAGATGTTGACTTAGTGCTCCAGGCATGGTTCCTGCTGACAATGCAGTAATCCAGGTGCAGTCTCCATAACTAAACCCGGTACTCCGGATGTGGCCTCCAGGAATGGACACAGTACTTCAGTTGTGGACAGTTATCCACAGATGATCCCATTCCCAGCGTACGGTACTCTAGGTACGGCTTCCATCCATGAACACAGTACTCCGGAGGTGGTTTCCAAGAATGGACATGGTTACTCCAGTAGTGGTTTCCTGGACTAGACACAGTATTCCAGATGTTGACACAGGGATCCAGATATTGTACCCTTCACAGAACACTGCATTCCAGGTGTGGCCTCCATAACTGAACATGGTCCTCCAGAGGTAGCATCCAGGAACAGGCACATTACTCCAGATGTGGCTTTGAGGAACAGACACCGTATTATACATAGGGACACAGTGGTATGAATGTGGCCTTCTGAACTGTACACAACACTCCAGATGTTGACGAAATGCTCCAAATATCTCTCCTGTTCAGAACACAGTACTCCAGGTGCAATCTTCATAACTAAACACGGTACTCCAGATGTGACCCCCAGTAACGGACACAGTAGTCCAGATGTGGACTCCGGCCTAATTAACACGCTTCACATCTGAACTCCAGAACTGGATACAAAGCCCCAAAAAAGGGTTTTTCAATATTGTCTGCAGTACACGGAATGTGGCCTCACCGGTGACCGGCATCCACTCCATTTGATGGCTGAACGTTCCTCCCCACTCCATCATTCCTCTTGCACATGGGCTTCGAAAGTCTGTTTATTGGCTTTGAAGTTCTCAGATAAGGCGGCCCAGAAAATCAGAAAACACAGCCAGACTGGGTGTGAGAGCCTTTCTTGCTTGGGCCCTGAAAGCCTGGAAAGGACTTCCAGATGTCTTAGAAGTTCCAGAGGATTTACTGCCCTTCAGATAAATGTTGAATTCGGACTTCTTTGAATCGGGCAGCTTATTGGAAGCGCCTGGATTCGCTATTTTGAGTGCAAGCGCTGGAGGGCAGCTCAGGGCACGTCCTTTAAGACATTGAAGGGCAGATTTACAAGCCTCTTGCGCCTCATTTACACCGCAGCGGCGGCGCAAATCCTGCTCCATGGTGCAGGGGTACTTACAATGTGGCGCATCTGGGAGATGCGTCACGTTCTAATGCCCTGCACCACATGTAGGCGTTCCTGTGCAGGGTGGCGTTCCGGCGCAGGAACGCCTCCTAAAAGTGGCTGAGTGAAATATACAAGATTTCACTCAGTCACTTTTAGGCCCATGCTGCGTCAAAACCCTGCGCCTGCCTGAAGCAGGCGTAAGGATTGACGCAGCATTAACTAGATAGGGCCCCCAGAGCATTGCTGGAGCTGCGTCGTGCTTGCAACGCAAATCCAGGAATGCGTCACTTTTACGGCACAGATGCGTCACGCATCTGTGCCGTTTTTGCACCATGGTGCGCCGCATTGTAAATGCGGCGCATCCATGATGGCGGAGCTGTGGGGCACAATAACTGGCGCATCCCTGCTGATTTGCAGGGATGCGCCAGTTATTGTAAATATGCCCCACTGTCTGCAAGGCCCCTCAGGATAACTTTGCTGTTAGTGCATGACTTGGGATTCAGCCACATCGAGGCTTAGTTGCCTCTGCCCCACTACATCCATTTTTTAGTTTTTTTTTAATAACAAACTATGACCACCTACGTTTGTTTTGACCCCTAGGTTTCTCGACATGTTTGCACTTTTGAGTGCGCCACGCCTGCAGGCGCTGCTCTTGTGTCATCGCTGCCTTCCCACTGTCCAGAAGATAAGCAAATGTGTGAAACTTCCGCTTATGAATGACAAACAGCACATAAGCAGAGTTTGTCATTGACACCATTTCATTGTGATTGATCTCCGGACTTTTGACATGAGGCAAAGTTTTGAGGACAGATGACTTTGATCAGCTCAGCTGGGGCAAATTAACTTATTATTTTCCACACAATGAGCAAGAAACCAGAACCTCTTGGGGAGCAGAGAGCCTACGTCACTGTTGCCTCCCAAGGGGAATTCAGTTACACATAGAAAATGCATAGATATTGTATCACCAGTCCCGACTTTTGGCTCCGCTTACTTGTGTCTCGTCTGTTCCTCCTTACTCCTTTTTGTCTTTTTACGTGTGTCACAGCCCACATAGCATGTCTGAATTCCTGAAATGTGCAGAATTTCTTGAAGAGCAGCTGAATTCAGGCATAGGCGGTGATCTACTGTCCGATGAAAACAAGTGCCAAGGGTAGAGTCAGGGGGCCTCATTTACAAGGCCACTGCGCAGCCGGTATGCTACTTTTTTTACTATGCACAGGCAGCACAGTGTGCCTGCCCATATTTACAAGGCCATGTAAAGACACCCTGATGACTTTTCATGGCCTTGCAAATATGGGCCCCTCTCATGCATTCCTCTGTGTGAAAGGGGCGTTCCATGGGTGTTGCTGCGGGTGTTTACACACATTCCCAGATTTATAAAGTTTGTAAAGCTGGGAATGCGTCAGAATCCTATGCCTCCCCAGGGGAGGCGCAGGAGTGAACAACAAGGAAAAATATTTTCATTTGACCTCGTTTTTAGGGCTCGGGCCTAAGCCACCACGAAGTGGAGGCGGAGCTTCCGAGCTCTTATGTGTTAAAAAAAAAAAATGCAGAAAGGGGTCCGGCTGGCACATTCCGTAGTTTTTAATGGCATCTGCCTAGTGATTCGTCTTCGCTGTGCTGTGTATTTAGTAGCGTTGACGTGATAGGCTATAAGTAATTTACGCGTGCCCGATGTGGCATATTCTGTGCGAGAACGAGCACGGCAGAGTGATTAATCTTAATTAGGAGCTGTCAGAGTGCCCGTGTAATGCAATCCAGATGGTGCGAGCGCGTTCACCATTGCATTGCATCTATCATGCGCGCGTTTAACATTTACCTTTCGCGCACGGCAGTCCATTCATTTTAATTAGGAGCTGTCAGAGTGCCGCGTTCACGGCGGAGATAATGGAAAGAATTTTCCTGTAGCTTAAAGGGCATTCACAGTTGATTTTTTTTTTAAGATACCTCGCATACAAGCACCCTTGCCTCGGCAATCCGCGTGTCTTTTAAAATAAAACAATATGGTAGAGTTTAACAGAGATTTTCGCAATAAACAAAAACAGCTATGTAGATTGCGGCGTGTTTTATTTGCCATCACCTTGAGTTGATTTTTACGTACGTTTTTCACACACACACAGTAGTGAGGATGACAATGCATATCTACAGGCTAGCGATGACAGTGCATCTAGGCTAGCAATGACAGTGCATAATTACAGGCCAGTGATGACACTTCATATCTTCAGGCTAGTGAAGCCAATGCATATCTACAGGCTAGCGATGACAGTGCATATCTACAGGCTAGCGATGACAGAGCATATCTACAGGCTAGCGATGACAGTACATATCTACAGGATAGGAATGACAGCGCATATCTACAGGATAGCAATGACAGCGCATATCTACAGGCGAGTGAAGCCAATGCATATCTACAGGCTAGCAATGACAGTGCATATCTACAGGCTAGTGAAGCCAATGCATATCTACAGGCTAGCGATGACAGTGCATATCTACAGGCTAGTGAAGCCAATGCATATCTACAGGCTAGCGATGACAGTGCATATCTACAGGCTAGCGATGACAGAGCATATCTACAGGCTAGCGATGACAGTGCATATCTACAGGCTAGCGATGATAATGCATATCTACAGGCTAGCGATGACAGCGCATATCTACAGGATAGCAATGACAGTGCATATCTACAGGCTAGCGATGACAGTGCATATCTACAGGCTAGCGATGACGGTGCATATCTACAGGCTAGTGAAACCAATGCATATCTACAGGCTAGTGAAGCCAATGCATATCTACAGGCTAGCGATGACAGTGCATATCTACAGGCTAGCGATGACAGTGCATATCTACAGGCTAGCGATGATAATGCATATCTACAGGCTAGCGACGACAGCGCATATCTACAGGATAGCAATGACAGCGCATATCTACAGGCTAGCGATGACAGAGCATATCTACAGGCTAGCGATGACAGTGCATATCTACAGGCTAGTGAAGCCAATGCATATCTACAGGCTAGCGATGACAGTGCATATCTACAGGCTAGCGATGACAGAGCATATCTACAGGCTAGCGATGACAGTGCATATCTACAGGCTAGCGATGACAGTGCATATCTACAGGCTAGCGATGACAGTGCATATCTACAGCCTTGCGATGACAATGCATATCTACAGGCTAGTGTAGCCAATGCATATCTACAGGCTAGTGATGACAGTGCATATCTACAGGCTAGCGATGACAGAGCATATCTACAGGCTAGCGATGACAGTGCATATCTACAGGCTAGCGATGATAATGCATATCTACAGGCTAGCGACGACAGCGCATATCTACAGGATAGCAATGACAGCGCATATCTACAGAGCGATGACAGAGCATATCTACAGGCTAGCGATGACAGTGCATATCTACAGGCTAGCGATGATAATGCATATCTACAAGCTAGCGACGACAGCGCATATCTACAGGATAGCAATGACAGCGCATATCTACAGGCTAGCGATGACAGAGCATATCAATAGGCTAGCGATGACAGTGCATATCTACAGGCTAGTGAAGCCAATGCATATCTACAGGCTAGCGATGACAGTGCATATCTACAGGCTAGCGATGACAGAGCATATCTACAGGCTAGCGATGACAGTGCATATCTACAGGCTAGCGATGACAGAGCATATCTACAGGCTAGCGGTGACAGTGCATATCTACAGGCTTGTGAAGCCAATGCATATCTACAGGCTAGCGATGACAGCGATGACAGTGCATATCTACAGGCTAGTGAAGCCAATGCATATCTACAGGCTAGCGATGACAGTGCATATCTACAGGCTAGCGATGACAGAGCATATCTACAGGCTAGCGATGACAGTGCATATCTACAGGCTAGCGATGACAGTGCATATCTACAGGCTAGCGATGATAATGCATATCTACAGGCTAGCGATGACAGCGCATATCTACAGGATAGCAATGACAGCGCATATCTACAGGCTAGTGAAGCCAATGCATATCTACAGGCTAGCGATGACAGTGCATATCTACAGGCTAGTGAAGCCAATGCATATCTACAGGCTTGCGATGACAGTGCATATCTACAGGCTAGCGATGACAGAGCATATCTACAGGCTAGCGATGACAGTGCATATCTACAGGCTTGTGAAGCCAATGCATATCTACAGGCTAGCAATGACAGAGCATATCTACAGGCTAGCGATGACAGCGCATATCTACAGGCTAGCGATGACAGTGCATATCTACAGGCTAGCGATGACAGTGCATATCTACAGGCTAGCGATGATAATGCATATCTACAGGCTAGCGATGACAGCGCATATCTACAGGATAGCAATGACAGCGCATATCTACAGGCTAGTGAAGCCAATGCATATCTACAGGCTTGCTATGACAGTGCATATCTACAGGCTAGCGATGACAGTGCATATCTACAGGCTAGCGATGACGGTGCATATCTACAGGCTAGTGAAGCCAATGCATATCTACAGGCTAGCGATGACAGCGATGACAGTGCATATCTACAGGCTAGTGAAGCCAATGCATATCTACAGGCTAGCGATGACAGTGCATATCTACAGGCTAGCGATGACAGAGCATATCTACAGGCTAGCGATGACAGTGCATATCTACAGGCTAGCGATGACAGTGCATATCTACAGGCTAGCGATGATAATGCATATCTACAGGCTAGCGATGACAGCGCATATCTACAGGATAGCAATGACAGCGCATATCTACAGGCTAGTGAAACCAATGCATATCTACAGGCTAGCGATGACAGTGCATATCTACAGGCTAGTGAAGCCAATGCATATCTACAGGCTAGCGATGACAGTGCATATCTACAGGCTAGCGATGACAGAGCATATCTACAGGCTAGCGATGACAGTGCATATCTACAGGCTAGCGATGACAGTGCATATCTACAGGCTAGCGATGATAATGCATATCTACAGGCTAGCGATGACAGCGCATATCTACAGGATAGCAATGACAGCGCATATCTACAGGCTAGTGAAGCCAATGCATATCTACAGGCTAGCGATGACAGTGCATATCTACAGGCTAGCGATGACAGAGCATATCTACAGGCTAGCGATGACAGTGCATATCTACAGGCTTGTGAAGCCAATACATATCTACAGGCTAGCGATGACAGAGCATATCTACAGGCTAGCGATGACGGTGCACATCTACAGGCTAGTGAAGCCAATGCATATCTACAGGCTAGCGATGACAGCGATGACAGTGCATATCTACAGGCTAGTGAAGCCAATGCATATCTACAGGCTAGCGATGACAGTGCATATCTACAGGCTAGCGATGACAGAGCATATCTACAGGCTAGCGATGACAGTGCATATCTACAGGCTAGCGATGATAATGCATATATACAGGCTAGCGATGACAGCGCATATCTACAGGATAGCAATGACAGCGCATATCTACAGGCTAGTGAAGCCAATGCATATCTACAGGCTAGCGATGACAGTGCATATCTACAGGCTAGTGAAGCCAATGCATATCTACAGGCTAGCGATGACAGTGCATATCTACAGGCTAGCGATGACAGAGCATATCTACAGGCTAGCGATGACAGTGCATATCTACAGGCTAGCGATGATAATGCATATCTACAGGCTAGCGACGACAGCGCATATCTAAAGTAAAGTAAAAGTCCACATTTGTAAAGCGCACAATCACCCGTAAGGGTCTCTAGGCGCTGGGGGGCCGTCGGGAAGATTAAGCGAGCTATTGCCCAGAGTCACATGGTGCTGGGCTGACCTGCCGCCGGAGCCGGGGATCGAACCGTGGTCCCCAGATTCCAGCGTCAGTCGCCCTGGCCGCGGCGCCACACCTCTTCCACTTCTACAGGATAGCAATGACAGCGCATATCTACAGGCTAGCGATGACAGTGCATATCTACAGGCTAGCGATGACGGTGCATATCTACAGGCTAGTGAAGCCAATGCATATCTACAGGCTAGCGATGACAGTGCATATCTACAGGCTAGCGATGACAGTGCATACACTCACAAGGAGACCACAGCCAGCTGAGGTGCAATCTTCTCCCACTCACAAGAACAACATCACAGGCAGCAGCAGTGCAAGCTTCTTACACTCACAAGGAGACCACAGGCAGCAGAGGTGCAAGCTTCTCACACTCACAAGAAGGACATCACAGGCAAGTGGTGCAATATTCGCACACTCACAAGTAGATCACTGGCAGTACACACCACATGAACACACTCCATAACACATAGCAACAATACATTGGCATTTACAATGCCATTAGCTCAAACTCAAATAAATCCGAGCCCAATTGCATTTCTAATGCTTGTTTAGAATGCGGCACAAATAGAAGGTGGAAAATGCCATCAATGATTTTTTGTGTGCATAAGGCGTCCCTTCCTGCACAAAAACAATCATACCCACAACACAGGAACCCTTGCAACATGACACCAGAGTGCCTGCACTGGCATGTGGCAGCCCATTGTGCGCCAGCACATGGGAAAGCACACAGAAGCGTTGTATTGTCGGTAATAGGACACATCCCTGTGCTTTTAAAATGACACAGCGTGTCACACCAAAATGGTTTGTGGCGCTGCTCAGCGTCATATTTTTGCAATGAGACCCAGAGTGTCAAAGCTTACTTTGCTCATTGCAGGTGCTCATCAGATACTAAGCAGGAGCAAAGTAAGTCACCATTCAACCTTCACATGCCAAATCATTTTTGGGCCAAAAGTTGATGTGAGTGCTGCGCTAAATGAAATTGAGTCATGTAGCGGCAATCCCCCAATAAATCAAGCAAAATGAGCGTATCAGGGCAGAAGTACTGCAAAAACCTACATAATTACACGCAAAGGCAGATCAGTTAGTGTCACGTGAAACAGATCCACCTGGATTTCTGTAGAATCCTATTGCAAAATGAAACCCAATGCAAATAACGGGCAAACGGAAAATCCTATGATTCGCCCAAGCAACATACCTGTAATTTTCGCAAAATTACAAGTTATATTATTAACACTTGGGGCAATCAAACATAGTAAATTCTATGGGATGCTGTGCTTTGAGTACACATCTCACACAAAGCAGCGCTAATTCGGCAAAGTGAATAGCTAAATCATATTTAATGTTGCACTAAAACTGCAATGAATTGCTAGCACACTGCTGATGACAGCACAACATCCCTAGAAAGTGCAAAGCTGCGCTACTCTTTGCCGGTTGCACAATGCAAAGCTACAGATTCCTGTGCACCACTGTGTTGCCCTAATCTGGGTAAAGCTTGGCCTGTGTGTCAAGGGACAGTATGATACTAGAATAGCGTGGCCTAAATAGTGTGTGGCAAAACTATTGTATGGGAAATATTCTGTTTAAAAATATTGCTCCATTAAATTTAATAATAGAAAGTTTACACCCATTGGAGTGATATGTTAGTAAACAACAGCCAACAATATTTATGCCAGTATTTTTCTTGGTGATATGCTGACATACACCCATGTATAGCAGAATCATGTGAGTACAGGTATGACCAGCAGGTCTGATCAGCTCTTTGATTCCTAATTAGTGTAGCCTTTATTTCTGTTTTTCTATCCCATTGATGAAGTGACGGCTGGTGACCTTTAAATGTGGTGAGGCGTAATCCTTGGTTCTAATTCTTGAAGGGTTCTCTCACACTTTCTTGAACTAAGAGCCTCTTTTACAAGGATTTGCTGTCGGGTAGCATTGCAAGTATTTTTGCTGTACTGCCCTATGCCAAATCGAAAGGGTAGAATACATTGTATCTACAAGATACATTGCATTCCTGTACTTTCTGCCAGCTCCAACACAGGCACCCTTGTTCTGCGTTGGTGGCAGGAATGTTTTTGTGCAGGAAGGGACTCCTTCCTGCTAAAAAACAATCCACAGAGGCATTGCATAATGGAGCACACTTGTAAAGAGGAAAAGCTGGGAGAAATGATTTTTTTCTCCTCGTTACACCGGCTCTGAGAAGAGTGTACGTTTTTGTTGCAGCCCCAATTTTGCACGATTTTGTAAATCTGAGGCAGCGTCAAAATCCATGAGTGTTTCATGGTAACACCTACTGCAATGACCATGGAATGCCTCCTTGATACAGAATAAGGCATGAACAGCTTTGCACCGCCATGTCATACTCCATATCTATGAGGCCATGCAGAGGGTGGCTTTGTGTCGCCTCATAGATATGATAGATATGATTGAGAGGCCCGCACCAGTAAAACGTCTAAAAAAGGTGATGCTCAGGCAGCGCGGGCCTCTTGTAAATGCCCCCCTAAATTTACTGTCTCACTTTTACTCACTCAGTCTCACTAATTCACGCAGTCTCACTCATTCTACTCGGATCCACTCTGTCTCACTCAGTCCCACTCATTCTCACTCATTCTGAATCACTGTCTTACTGTGCCTCACACAGTACACTCACTTTCATTCTCTCACCTTCACTCACATTAATTCTCACAAATACTCGTCCTTTCTGTCTCTTATTCTCACTCACTCTGATTTACTCCTTCACTGACTCTCTCTCACTTTAACTCACATATATTGTCACAGTGCTGGAATGGTGCAAGTACCTTCATGCACCTGTGTCAGCAATCAAACAATATCACTAGCTGCCTCAGATTCTTGCTGGACCCGAAGCAGGTCTGCATTTTATTTTTATTGTACCAAGAGTGACTAATTATTCTCTTTTGATACAATAAAAATTGACCACAAAACAATGCGTGGTGTAGCTGTGGAGTCCCTAAAGGAGAGCCGTCACTGGTCCAGGGACACCCACCATCAAACCAATCCTTCCACTCAATCATTCATCCTTTCACTTATCCACCCCTCTGTCATCCATCCATTCATCCATCCTTTCATTCATCTATCCATCCTTTTGCTTAGTCATCCATCCTTTCACTCCACCCATACATCATCCTCCCTTTGGTTCATCCATCTAACCACCCTTTCACTGAGCCATCCATCCTTACACCCCTCCATCCACCCTTTGTTCCATCCATCCCTCCATCCATCCATCCATCTATTCATCCATCCATATATCCACTCATACATACCTCTCTTTGCCCTTTCACTCAGCTATCCATCCTTTACCTCACTCATCCATCCATCAATTCACCCTTTAATTCATCCATCCATCCTTTCATCTAGAAATCCATCTACCCTGCCTTTCACATATACATCTATTGTTTAACTCATCCATCTTCACATACATCCTTTCACTCATCCATTCTTTCACTCATCCATCCATATTGTCACTCCATTCAATCATCCACTTAACCATCATTTTAAACTTCCACTCATCCATCCATCCTTTCACTCATTCATCCATCATCAATCCTTTTTCTCATCATCCATCAATCCACCTTTTCACCCCTCCATCCATTCACCCGTTTACCTATCCATCCATCCACCCACCTGCCCTTTCACTCATACATCCTTTCTCCCGTTCATTCTTCCATTCTTAAATCCCTCCTTTCACTCATTCATCCATACATCTACCCATGCACCATTTCGTCCATCCATCCATCCACCCACCCACCCACCCTTCCTTTCACTCACTCGCTCACCCTCTTAAGTTCATTAAGAGCCTTTGTCTGCCAAGCTGCAGACAGAAGAGGCCCATCAAGAACCCCACTCTCTCTGTAGCTGCTAAAGCAGGGAGGGGAAAGGTGGGTCTGGGTGTGTTATGCCCCTGATTGCAGAGGTTTAACTGCACACTTACCTCTTAATCCACTCGGGCAATTGTTGTCCACAGCTGGTTCCTTTCTTCTCTTGGGTCTCTATGGCATTGAGATAAGGAGCACTCTGTGTGCTCAGCTCCATAATGTTTATTTCAAAGTGAAACCAAATGCAGTACTAAACACGTTACTGCTAGGAGAGAAGGCCACTGCACCGCTCCTACAGCCTGCCCATCTGTTATAATAAACAAATTGTTGCTACCCACTCCCTCCTTGTCCTCATCAGCCTGCTCCACTCCCAGTCATTGTAGTGCATGGAGTTTTGTAACTCCTCCCAGGGCCACTGTTCATGCGCCCCAAAAGCAACCGGATCCAATGCATTCTAATTCAGCGCCCCCTCTCAAGTGCTGTCACTGCTGTAGCTTGTGCCTGCAGGTTGACGAAAAGCTCGCCCTGCTGGCGCTTGCGCGGCGGGACATCTGCAAAGTTCACTAGAGTTCACCAGGAGATTCAGCACACTGCCTCAGAGCAGTAATTTCTTTTCACCTGCTCTGTGTTTATTTTCCCTGCTCTTGCCTCTTCCCCCGAGGGTGGCAGGGCAACACCCCTTTTACCTATGAACACCCGTTGCCCCTGCAATGACGTTCCTTTAGACATGATGATGCCTTACACTCTTTTACCAGTGCACATGGCATTTTTTGCTATTTCAATAAATCGCAGATATTTTCATTGATGGTTAATGTGAACAAATATTGTTTTAATAATAAAATAACTTGTTTTAAGACTTATTACTACATTTTGAAAATTATATAAAATAACAGGTGTTCTTGTTAACTTGTTTCATAATCTTCATAATTTACAGGTATGAGAAGGTCGAATATTAGTTGGGGTAGATAAGTAAAACTGGCACTTTTCTTGTTAGCTCCAGTAAACGTTACAGCACACAGTGCAGACAGGCTTACCGTAAGAAAATGGATACATCATTTAGAAGTCCCAAAACAGTTAAAACATTGAAAACACAAAATAATAAAAATCCTACTCCATTAAAAATAATTGAGAATATTTTAATGCACAAAAGGACACCAAAACAACAAAAATCCACTAAGGGGAATGAGAGATATGAGATTCTAACATTTCAAATAAAAATAGAGTCTAAAAGTGCAAAGCTCCAATGGCAGGCAGATGTTCATCCTAGAGGGGCACATGGGTAAAGTTTGTGGCGGACCGGAATGGAGCACAGGTTGGATATGAGGACCATGTTGGTCTCAGTCAAAGAGTTACCTTTGAACTTAGAAAAGTTTCAAGAATATAGAGTGCTCAGAAGGGCAAGGCTGTAGGTTGGATCTGAAGACTGGCTCGTTGGCAATGAGCGAACAAAGGACGAGGTCTGAGTGAAGCCGTTGACAGAAACAGTAAAAGCTCTGAATGGGAAAATTCTACAGTTCGCACCCAGGAACCCATTGACATCAATTGAAAGCTGTGCTGCCTCAGGCCCAGTGAACATTTCTACCTCAGACTTTGACTCTTTTCAGGAAGTTGATTTCCTCAGCGAGGCAAGTCTGCAGAATGTAACCAAAGGGGGATTGATGTCGCCGGATGGCAGTCAGCATCAGGTCTGCTGAATCGGATTTGCTGTTCTGAATAAGAATGTAGCTCGAGCTGTGGTGAAGACAGGCCCACAGGTGATGCACCCTCAGTGGATCTGCCCGTGGGTTGGTCCCAAACTTCAATGGTTTTCCATGCAAAAAGTTAGCAAAAAGATTCAAAGTCCCAGCTTTTAAGGTTTGGGCAGGAGCAGTAAACTCCGACACCAGCCAAGAGTTCCAGGACCTCAGGGACAGGACCTTTGGGTCAGGTTCACTCCACCAGAAGCCACCAGAAGGGTCCAGGAAAGGTCCAGTTGAAAATGGTCAGCTGAGCTCCTCCAGGATACGGGGCTTCTCACTACTTTTTTGTCCCTGTAGATTAAGAGAACATCAGCCAACTGACCTTTGGAGATCACTTATTTCTCTTGAGTACAAGTGGAAGCAGGTCCCGCCTCTTTGGTTCTACTCGCAGGTCTCAACAACAGGAAAAGTCCTTCGTAGTTCCATAGCTTCAGCAGTGATCTAAAGAGGTTCCCAGGTTTGCCACATTTATACCTGGCACTAGCCTATGGTTGGGAATGATCAGTGGTTCCTCCCTAACCAATAGGGAAAAGGTGTCCTGTGGTAACCCTACCCACGTTTGCAGCAGTTCCTATGTACCCAGAGCAAACAATCCCACAGTGCCCATTCTAACTTAAACCAATATGGCAGAACCTTTTCTTCCATAGTGAAGAGATCCTTTGTGCACCCTAGAGGTGTGGAAAAACAGCCGATCTCTAACGAATACCCAGGCTGTTTGGCGCAAGACGCCTCTAATTCCTAATATCGATAGTTCCCAAAATAAAGAGGCAGGCGCTGGGACACTGGAAAGCAAGATCACGTTTATTGCCCTAGAGGAGAACACGTCAGGTCTGACACAAGGGATGTCTTCAGGAGGTGTTCTAACAACTTCTCCGCTGCTCTCCTTTTTATACAATTTACAGTAACTTTATTGGTGGTCAAAAATCCTAGGAATTCCCGCCCCCAGCAGGTTCTCACAGAGTCCCAACAGTTTGTCGTCCCCCACCCGGGTCTTAATTAGTGATTGATATCTCGCAGCTGGACATTCCGACAAGATCTGTAAATGTGTGTGATCAGTCACATCTAAGGGTTATGCAAGTGATAAGATCAAGCATTTCTGTTTGTGCAACAAGTCCTGCTGTGTGAGGGCAATAAACTACGTCCGCAGGGCTTGGTTAACAGCCTGGGACTGGATCGAGTGGCCAGGTGCAGTTCGGGGTTATCTGAAGGGCCTGCTCGAGTGTGGAGGATGAAGGGACAAACGTGTTTAGGGCGGGAAGTGGCTCCAAGGTCTTGTCACGAGGACAAGGTTTTATGATCTTAGTGCATTTGGTCATGCTGAATCAGGGCACCGGGGATGGTTGCGAGGTCAGGCTGAATCGTGGGTGACTTGCAAAGTGCGAGATGGCCGCGGCACCTAAAATGGATGCCGTTTACGTGCAGACAATGGCTCTTGTTAGGCAAGATGGCGCCGGTAATGTTCACGTTTGTAAACTGTGATTTAACAGAGGTATGGCCAGGGAAATGAGCAACCCCTCGTCTGTGGTCACTCAAAACTGGTTCTGGGGACAGCTCCTCTCCAACTGGGATTGGTGGTTGGCTGGTTAAAAAGACAAAAGAGGGACGTAGGCACATGTTTTAACTACATCTGCCTGTAACAGGGTAGGCCTCTTTGAATATAATTAATTTCCTAGGCAATGCCCAAATGGTCACTCTGTCAGAGGAACAGAACAACTGCCCACTACCGAGGCTTTTGTCACAGCTCTAAGAGCAGATTCATCAAGGAGATATTCAGCTCGTGGGTGACAATGGAAATCTCATGTAAATTGACTTCTAGAGGCTTTAGGCAGGTAAAAGGTAACTTTTTGAAAGTGCATTTTGTAAAATATTTAATCTGTTTTTACTAATTAATTGGGTTAGTAAAAATATTTATTAAAGTTCGAGAGGGACCTTTTTAGCTGGTTCTTGAGCGAAGATAACTTTATTAACTTTAGTAATGTGTCTCAATACTTTCAGATGGAGCAGCTAACCCTGCTACCATGAAAATAGCGTTTAGAGCCTTGTCACTGTAAAGACATGTTTAACATTAACTTTGACATGTCCTACTTTTAAACACCATGCACCCTGCCTTATTCGACATTGAGGCTTCCTTAGGGGTGACATTATTATTTAAAATAAGGATTTAGGGCTGACAAAAAAAGGTATTATGGCAGGTCAGAGGTGCGGTTTTAAAACTGCACAGACAGCCTACGGTAGTAAGCCTGCAGTCATGTTTTGCACTTTTACTCCAGTGGTGGTACAATAAATCCACTACTGACTTTTAAATTACAGGCCCTGGTTACACTTTGTACCATACACTAGGGACATATAGGTATGTTAAATATGCCAATTAGAAGTATAACAAATTCAACAAGTTTTGAGGGTCAGAGCACAAACACTTGGCACAGAGAGCAGTTTTCCAGTGTGCATAGTCCAAAAACCAGCAATAAAATGTAGCAAAAAGTTTGGGTGATCCGGCAAAAATTGTCATTTTCCTACAGCAAGTTTTTGCTGTAATCATTCGAGCTGCATCACAATGTGTCCAACAACTTGTGCCACTCCTACCAATGGTAGTGAAATTAGGGCAGTACGGGGACTTAACTCATCATTATCTGAGAATACCAACCTCCCAAACCATTTTTGTGATGAACATTGCATATCTATAGGTACATTACATTTCGTTAAAATTAAGAATAACAACTAATGAGTGATACTACTCTCATTTCAACTATCAAACCTATACTCCACCTGGAAACGAACATGCTATCCCTGTAACCTTGACAAAGTGTAGTGTTTCATAAAACATACGGTGGTTGTCAACATGAACTGTAATTTGTGTATTATGTAGAATAAATCTGTTGCACTACAGATCACATGAAAACACTTTTGTGTCAATTTCTTGGACATTTTTCATTGATGTAAATTCATCTATTGAAAGATTGTGAGATGGTCAAATTTACCTCCAAAGCCATTGGCAGAAATGTACATAATCCAGTTTATGAGACCAAAGATACTGCTTAACATGTGCTCTGGAGGAAAGCAGGTTAACTACTACACGCATTTGTAATGTGCTGGCATGGCATGAAACCTACTTGTCATTGGCTCAGGTGGAGGGTATATTTACTCAATTAGGTCGAAGGCAATTGAACTGCTTAATTTACACATTTGTATGGCATTCCCTTTGGTAACACAAACAGTGTAATCCTGAATACCCTGGTGCAAGAAATTGGGTTACTGGTTGAGGGTTCTGAAACCCTACTCAAGCAGCGACCACAATCCTTGTCAGGGTGAAGTCACGAGTAAATCCCGAATTAGTCTCTGCTACTTTCATCTGGTAGCTTGGCACAGAGCAGTCAACCTTAACTTAGAGGCAATATGTAAAGAATGTATGCAGCACTTCAAACAGTAATTAAGTGACAATATAACACAAAAAAAACCCACCAATTTTTAAAAAATAAAGTACTTATCCATTAATAATTCAAACCAAAACAACAAAAATCCAATAAGTAGGACCGGAGTTACGCAATTTTGAAAGACCTCAGTGAAAATAGAGCCAAAAAGCACAAAACACCAACTGTGGTTATCTGGTTGCGCCGGAACGGGACAAAGACGCAAGTTCAGGCCAGCTGCGATAATAATGATAATAATAATAATAATCCACATTTGTAAAGCGCACAATCACCCGTAAGGGTCTCTAGGCTCTGGGGGCCGTCGGGAAGATTAAGCGAGCTTTTGCCCCGAGTCACATGGTGCTGGGCTAACCTGCCGCCGGGGATCGAACCCTGATCCCCAGATTCCTGCGTCAGTCGCCCTGGCCGCGGCGCCACACCTCTGCGATGGAGTGCAGGCTGGCTACAGGAGCCCATTTAGGTTAGCTGAACACAGTACTTTAATCCTAGTTGCCGTGTCAAGGATGCATTGCACAGCAGAGGCGATGCAGCGTCTGGTGGAGAAGATGTGTCGCACTGCGGCGGTTCTGTGGAGCTGCAAAGTTCGATGTGATGTCCAGCAGCAGCAGTTCAGATGAACGGCGATGGGCGTTTCGAAGTTGTTCCGTCGAGGAAGCCCATGCAGCAGAGGCAATGCATGTGTGCCCAGGTTGATGTGTCGAGCAGAGGAGACAAAGCACCATTCTGCTGGAGGTGCACCTTGGAGGAGATGCATTGGCTCTGCTGAACCCACAGATGAGCTGGCAGTGCACCTTCAGGCCCACTTCCAATGGTCCAGTACTGGGGGACACCACTTAGGAGGGCAGGACTCGCAGATGGCAGAGTTCAGGGGCTGGATACAGGTTTATTAGAAGCCTGTTCTGTCACTGAGGCTTATGATCAAGAGGGCAGCCAACTGGCTCTTGGAGCCACTCTGGGGTCTTAGGTTTAGAGATGCAGGTCCAGTCATTCTCACTCAGGCAAGAGGGTAGCAGGGCAGCACAGTGGGTCAACTGTCCTTCGTTGCAACAGTCCAGCAGAGTGGTAGTCCTTTCAGCAGCACAGCAGTCCTTCTTCCTGGCAGAGTCCACAAGTCCAGAAGTGTACTGAGGAGCTGGGTCTAAGGGTGGAATACGTATACCTGGTGCCCACATTAAAGTAAAATAAGTTACTAGAGGTTTGCACCCTCCTTGGGTGTCAGGAATCCCCTTCCTCCCTATTCTGCCCCCAGCTTGTCTGGGGTCCCAAAAGACCAGAGTCAAACCCTTTGTGAGAGTGCACAGGAAGGGCCTTAGTGATGTGCAAGTGTGGTGGGTGACAGCTCCTACCCCTTGTTAACTCAGAATAACCCATCAAGCTAACATCTAACTTCCCTTTAACTTACTGCCTGGGAGCAATACACAAAGACCGACTGCCCGCTACACCTAGTCATATGACCCAGGAGCAGGCTACAGGCTACAAATGGTTAGGATAAGAAAATGTCAACTTTCTAAAGGTGGTATTTTCAGAATAGTGGCTACAAATCCAACTTCACTATTAAAAAGTGCTTTTATTTACAATTCTTCAGACTTCAAACTAGATTGCCTACCTGCTCCTGAATTAAAATGATAATTTATTAAATGTAATAATTTAACCAAATGTTATCCTCCGGGAGAGGTAGGCCTTGCTGTAACGAAAAAATGTAAGAGTGTTTTAGTACCAGGACATGTAAAACTTAAAATTACATGTCTAACTTCTTCAATACATTGCACACTGCCCTCTGGGCTATGTTGGGGCTACACTTGGGGTGACCTATATGTATTATAAAGGAAGGTTTGGTCCTGGAAAAAGGCTTACTTTGCCAAGTGGAAATGGTTGTTTTAAAACTGCACACATAGGCTTCAATGGTATGCTTACGGTATGTTTAAAGGACTACATAAGTGGATGGCACAATAAGTGCTGCAGGCCCACTAGTAGCACTTAATTGACCTGCCCTGAGTATGTGTAGTACCACTTTACCATGGGTTTACAAGTAAATTACATATGGCAATTGTGTGTAAGCCAATTGTAGCAGTGGTAAAGTGTGCAGAGTCCTAGAAATCAACAAAACAGGTTCAGAATACAGGAAGATGAAGGCAAAAAGTTTGGGGATGACCCTACAAAAAGGCCAAAGTTCAACAACTTCTCCTGGGTACATATTGCCAATACCTGTAGTTTCTGCCTGAATCGGTTGACACACTACTACATCCATTGTTGTTCCTTGCTGAGAATGTAGGGTCTGCTTGCTATTTCAATTTCCCTGATTTTTGTCTATTGATTGCCTCTGTTTTTATTCAGTGCTATGTTTGTGTGTTATCTGCGCATGTGCTAAATCCTGCTATGTTGTGTGATGTTGGTAATTTCCAGTTCGTAGTAGCACTTATGGTACTTTACATTGTAATCCCTGGTTACATCGACTTTGCTCATATAATTGGAATTTTAGTGCAACACAATGGGATTTCAAGCAACACTAGCTTTTGGGCTATCTGTGTCTCTGTATTCACTCTTTACAGTATTCTCATTTGTCTCTCCCCAATTTCCTTTCCTACCTTCTTTCTTTTACTTTCTTGCTGCCTCCTCCTTTTCTCTCTATCTCCTCTGTCACTCTCCTATTCCCTCTACCCTCTTGTTCCTTTGTTTCTTTGACATCCCTGTCCCTCTCTTACTCTTTCCTCGTGCTTTCTTTTGCACTTACCTCGCCCTCTCCTCTGTTCTTTTGTTATCTTGTCCACTACATCACTCTCTCTCTCTCCTCCTCACGCTTTCTCTAAATTGCTCTCCTCTCTCTTTCTCCCTTCTCAATCTATCTCTGTCTTTTGTCCCACCCTTCTCTCTCTCTCGCCTCTCTCTTTCAGTTTCCTGATTTTGTTGCTGTGGTCTATACTAACATCCAGAGCTCGACCCTTGGTTCCCAAACCTCTACTGCCAGCAAGCCTTTCAGAGCCTCTCTCTTTCGCACACACGCACGCGGGCTAACAGGTCCCATGATCCCCTGCCACTCTTTGACAACAGATATCCGGAAATGACGAATGCGCTAACCAAGGCCCAGTCTTGCTCCGTGCACTGTGATGGACACGTTATTTATTAAAGCGAATTAAGTGTAACCTTCGGGCGATTTGGGGCGGTTTTGTCTAAGCCGCAGTGGAGGCGAGGCTGAAGAGGAACATTGTTGCTGGATTGGATCATGTTTTTTGGCTGAGGACGCCGCCTCGCAGATTTACTGCGGAGGACTTAATGTTGGCCGCAGGCAGCTTCTCGGCGAGACCAAAATGTAGGTGACTGTAAATTCAAGTATAGGAATTATATAAAATCGCAATAAATAAATAAATTACTGTATGGCAGACTCTCCTTAGACTGAATTACGTAACACATGGATTCTCAGCCAGGGTCTCATGAGAAGCACGGTGGATCCTGGGCTAAAGGCGCATGCAGTGATCAAACTGTGGGTCCTGGGGCTGGCACGCAGTGGCAATTCTGCCAGATAGGCCCCACGGCCTCCTCTACACAGCAGGGGTCCCATTACTAATCCCAGGGACATTTTAAGGATTTTGAGGGCCCTGGGCCAAACGTATTTCGGGAGCCCCTGTTTTGATTAGGTTTGAATTTATGAACCAAATTCAGCTTTTTTGTACCCTCTCTACGCAGGTCACAGACAGTGCATAATCGCACTCGTCCAAATTGTAAATGCATTTACATCTAATATTCAAGGATGCAGCAGCAGCTCACTAATATTACCGCAAATAGTTACTGTGAAATAAAATCTGTGACTTCCTCATAGTGAGGTCCTGTTTTGATCTCAAAGAAACTTGTTTTTATAAATGTTGCATGAAACATAAACAAAACATTTTCAGCAAACCGTCTGCAGCAGCCTCTCAGGCTCTCACACATCTCCCACATTAAAAATTAATTAAATAAAAACGGTTCTTAAAACAATCTAAGAACGATTGAAGGCAGGGCCGGACTGAGAACCGAAACAGGCCCTGGCAAACTACTCGCCCCCCCCCCCCCGGGGGGAGGTAGGGGGTGCAGCTGAGCTGTTTGCTATGGCCCTAACCCTGGCAGCCCACCGGGGAAATGCCCGGTGCCCGCAACGGCCAGTCCGGCCCTGATTGAAGGTCATCAGGGTAAGACTTTCTGCAGAACCGAGCTGCCTCTATCAGAGGGCCCCCTACAAACACAGGGCCCTGGGCCAGGGCCCACTTTGCCTATGCCTTAAATCGTCTCTGACTAGTCCCTACAAGGCTGGTAGCTGCAGTTCTCACCGTAATCAGACAAGTCTTGCTGTACTACTGCGATCAGGAATGTTTCACCTGGACTCTTTAAAATACACAGCGCAAAAATGGGAAATAATATACAGGAATCAGTGAAACAACAATTTCCACAAGTTATTCACCATTTCAGATATGGTATATTGTTGTGTCCCGGTATAGGTGCAGAAGTAACGGATGTTGATACAAATACCGCATCCGGTACTACTGTGTCCTCTCTACTCATGACATGCAGGCCCGGACTGGCCATAGCGGGCACCGGGCAATCCCCCCGTGCGCCGCACAGGTGGGGGCCGGTTTTGGGCCCCTCGGGGCCGTTTTTGTTACAGGGCCATTTTTGCAGCATAGCTGCAAAATCGGCCCTGTACCAAAATCGGCCGAAAACCGGCCCCGTCAAAGAGCTCGGCGACTCCCACAACCCCCCGAGGGGGGCTGGCCGAGCACTTTGCCGGGGCCGGTTTTGGTTCCCTGATGACATGTCTCTAAGACATTTAGGTTCTCATGTAGAAAAGGTTGGCTTCTTGCAGTAATTTCAGTATTCGGTAATAGTGTCTCCAAAGGTAGGAATTATGATGTTATCACAGACTTTGCATTAAATAGAAATAACAAGCTGAAATGGGATATCCACCTGTATAGGTGCAACTCTAGCAAGCACCTTTTGGTTGTGTGAACAGCCATTGGTTTCCCATGAAAAAGCATTACCATTTTTAATGTGAGAGTATCACCTTACTCGTTATAGAAAACTTATGGTAAATGGACAGATGTCAACTTACCATTCATTTATCACAATTATTTCCATTTACCACCTTCTTTAAAAAATGCCCTTAAAGAAGCAGCAGTATCATAGCCAAGGAGAGGCTTATAAAAAGTGTGGGGCGAAATTCCAGGTTGGAATTCGGTTCGCAATATTAGCAATGGCCTTGTGTTCCCACACCAGGATTTTCCAAGTGGTGGACAACTGGACAAGATAATACTGACCGCAAAATCAAGCCTGTGAAAAGTGCTGTATTGGGACCTGGACCTATTTCCTCTGACCCCCACCAAACCCTGACCACCCCCCCCCCCTCTACGTAATAAGCAGCCAAGGCACCATGTATCAGAAATTCCAACCATTTGGAATCTGCGCACATAAATATTCTAAACTCCAAAATCTAATTGTGACTTGAAATACATCTATATGACTCAGCTGCGCTGTTAATCAACATACTCATTGATTGTTCTATTGCCAGGTGTTAAATATTTTGCACTATTGAGTTACGGCTCAGGCAAATTATTAGTTGTCCGGAGGATAATCCCACATTGCTAAGGATCAGAACACCACCGACCCACACTGACCTTCAACACCTTGTATGAACTTTTCTTTTGGGTGCAGATGCAGAAGTGCTTTGCTCCTGAAATAAGTGACCCTCATTATCTATATAATTACTGGTCACACCGTGCTCTTTGCCTGTGTGTTTATTGTTTTGTCTGTTTTTAACACTTGTTTTGGAACTACCCACTACTGGGTATATTCCCTAATTTGTCTTTTATTCTAATAATAAAAGACGTTTTTTTCTTTATTGACACTGGAACAATTTTGGGGAATTATTATGTTTCCATATATATTGCGTTCACATTTACTGCTTAGGGATTACTGTTCCTCTAACTACGTAGTACCATTGGGCCTTGCTAAATCTTGGGTTTCCCTTGTGTTTTTGAAATCATTTACAAAGCCATCACAACCATCTTCCTCTCTTACCTTGCAAAAAGCTCACCAACGCTGATGGTTGTCAGCACACCCACAGTGAGGACACAATCAGACTGCCGACTAATAAGCATAGAAGAGTAAAAACAAGGCAGTAGGCACTTTCCATCTATGTACCCAACATCCAATACTCACCAAGACAACCCCAACGCTGCTCCCGTCTAGGAGGGAGTTAAAGACGGGCCTTTGTAAAGAACACTACATCACAATGCATTAGCAGTCCATAAACCAGCCACCTCTCCTATAACTCACTAACTTTAGGCTTGACTTTGACCCTGTACAGTGTTCTGCTGCCTTTAACTAGGTTCACCCTATAGAAAAACCACATATAAACATACAATAACATCTACCTATGTAAGTGTAGTCATAATCTCAGCCAAAATCACCTCCAACTCATTGTAATGCTGAGTAAAAGTTCTTCTCTAGATAAGTCAAGTATATCTGGAACAAGAACACAGTAGAGTGATTGGTTAGGTGATGGTGTCGCCACCCAAAACACTTCTCTCTTATTCAGTTATTTAGACTGCGTTGTGAACAGCAGGTGCAAAGACACCCCTTTGTAAATACCAGGTATGTGTACCAGGTATTTACATCTTGAACCCTTATTACAAGTGGTTTGATGTTTGGTGCAATAACTGTTGCACAACTTAAACATTAACACAAGTGAATTTGGAATTTATAAGGTGCAAAAATTATAACCTACTAGAAGTATGATCTCACAGTGGGGCTTACCATGCAGATTTTCGTGCTTACCACACAAAATCCCAAATGCCCCTGTATTTACCAGGCATTTTCCCCTCTTTATATTCTGTCAGGTTTGACCCACAGAAATTTAAAAGAGGGCTGTGATCTGTAATTACCTGGTATCAGGTAATAATTAATTTGCCGACCCACTAGTAATAAGGGCCTTGGAGTAGGAACATGCAGAGTAACATTCACAAACAGTGCTTGGGCCCCTTTTGCATTAATTAGTACATACTTTTTTGTTTTATTTCTGCCCGGGGTCAGTGCCACCAGCGGCAAAGGGATGGTGCCAATAAGGTGCAAAATACGAGTAAGTACAGTTTGCTCTCAGCTCTCAATAAGAGCTAGAGCACAAACAGACTTTATGTAGGTCTTTATGACCTTACTACAAGTAGAGCTGTGAAAATCACTAATTTAATTTAGGTTGCAATGAATATTGATAAAAGAGGTTGTTAAAATGTATGGGTTGAGTAGACTTGTTTTGTAGGTAGGTTTTACCATTAGAGCTCTATTTTGCAGTCAACGTTTTTTTGCCCAATATTATATTATCTTTAAAGTTAATTTATTCTCTGAAGCCAAAGTTGTATTTTTTTGTCACTTCTCCTAATCATTTCTTGCAGATCTTGAAAATGTCCTGCATAGAGATTCTAGCTGCGGAGCCCTCGAGTATATGTGCAGGAGGTACGTTTGAAAATACCCCTTCATTAATCCTCTAAGAGGAATTTATTGACGTATGACAGCAAACAACTTCCCCTTGTGTAGTTTCAGTAAACACGAACAGTCAGAAGTTGTAACTTTTTGAATAATTAGAATATCAGTATTGCCCTCCAATTTGTATGTGCTGCTTTAGAAATTAAGCAATTGTCGACGGTCAATAAACTATTCTCAATTAAGTTAACTATTCAGTACTACCTAGAATTTTAAGTGTGTTCCCCTCAATGCCATTTACGTGTTATGTATATGTTTATTATTTTATCTGCGCGATGAAATGTGTAAAGTGTACAATGTAAGCACTGATATCTGCCAATGACTGCATTTCCATCATCTAGAATCGCCCCAAAATCTCTGTTGGTAGGAGAATGAAAATGAAGATTCAAATACACCAATAAAATAAAAGATTAAGAATTAAAAGAAGTAGGGGGTGAGAAAGTATGGAAGCTCTGAGGTAATATAGCCCTTAGGAATGGGTGGTCTGCAGATACGTGCTCTCGAAAAGGAGTAGGAAGTGTAAAATGTAAGCATAAATGTCATTGCCTCTGAAAAAGTAAGAGCACAATGCATCCTCAAGTTCAAAATAGACAAGTGGACACAATTCACACTAAGATGAGATGCAGGGAACAGTTTTGTCCTGCTGAAGATTTGACCTTTTCTGAGTCCAATTCCACGCGGGGAGCTGCTGCAGGGTTTTGCGTTGGCAAGAAGACCAGTGGCTTGAAGCGTAAGTCAGTGTGAAGAGTCAGTCGCCTCTGGAGCTTCGTGTTGGCAGTCATCAAAGACTCTCGCTGTTGGAGTTGTTTCTCGGAGTGGATGCGAAGAGCAGGTTCCCGGCAAGCATCGAGAATGGTCGTCAGGTGACATGGGGAGTAAGTTTGCGGCCGCAAAGATCCCAAAAACTTCTGGATCTTCACTGGAACTCAGGAGCTGTAGTTTTAGGGCAGAAGAAGTACACTCTGATGCTATCCAAGGGTCCAGTACAGGGAGAGACACCGCTTGTAGATCCAGGCTTCCTCCAGCAGAAGTCAGCAGTAGGGCACAGGCAGGTCCAGCTGGTGCTGGTCAGCTAGGCAGTTGCAGGGAGGCATCTGGAAGCTTGCTGTGTCCCTGTAGCTTATACAGAAAGCCAGCCAACTGAACCCTGGAGCCACTTTTGGGGAGCCTGAGATCAAGGCAATTATGTCTGATCTTGCTTCTTCAGAGAGCAAGGCAGTCCTGAATCTTCCACCGGCCCATGAGAGGTTCTGATGGTGCCACTTTTATCATCAGTGCCAGCCTGTGAGTAAGGGATTCCCCCTTTGTGTAACCTTCATCTTTTTTTTGATTTTGCTCCAAACTGCCCAGGGTAACAAAGTGCAGGTAGCCCGTAGACATCAGGAATGGGGTGAGCAAGCCCTGAGGCTAGCCTTTGAAGCTCAGGAAGTCTGATTACAACCTCCCAGAACATCCTGATCAGAAGAGAATAGCCCCCTTCCCACACAGCCAAGACCCTGTGTCCCCATGTCTGGAAGGAATACACAAAACACCACAAGAGAGCCATTCACAGTCATGTGAACCTGGAGACTGACAGAAAGCTGCATTTAGTTGAGGCAGAAAAATGCCAACTTTTGAAAAGTCAAAAACAAAGTGATAGAATGTTTAAATTAATCTCAACCACTGGCGTTCGCTCAGACCACATCCCAAACAATTATTTTCTGCTCACAATGCCACCTCATTTCGGACCCAGCCATATGCAAATCAGCCTGGACCCTCTTCCAGTGAGAACAGACTAGCTCAAACTTCCAGGTCATGTTCTTTCTGAACCAAACCTCAAGCAACCAGAGCTGGTTTCACCCTTGTTATGGGCTCATCAGCCAGGTGGAGCTTGATTTCAGTACCACAGTTAGCACAGGGCCCACGTCTGGGCACACTGTCATACTTAAGGCATCAAAAAACAAAGTGATGGATTGAACGCGTTAATTAATCTTGACCACTTACAAATGTGCAGGAAACTAACTGGGACGGGCATGCACAGCATTAGTCCGGTGCACACTTTGCCACTGGACAAGGATGCAGCAAAAACAGTCATGGTTTGCTTGTTTCTGGTTCAGGGAGTACCTGGATGAGTAGTTCGGTCTGGACTGTTCCCACTAGAGCAGGGCCAATGCTGATTTGCATTTCACTGAGTCCAAACTGAGATGGCATTGTATGCAAAATAACAATTGATTGGGATGTGTCCCAAGTAATTACCATTGGCTAAGATTAATTAAACAATTCTAACAATTCCAACCATTACTTTTTGTGATGGTTCACTTTTTTGTATACTTTAACTTTTCTAAAAGTGGCATTCTCAGAATAGTTACTTACAATTCGACTTTACCATTAAAGAGTATTTTAAATTGCAATTCGTTTGAGTGGAAGGATCAGTTCTCTATCTGTTCCCAAATTGAAGTTATCACTTAAGTGTAAGAAGGTAACTAGTGTTCGTCTATGAGAGAGATAGCCTTACAGCAGTGAAAAACAACTGTAGGAGTCTCACTGTCAGGACATGCAAGACCTAAATACACAAGTCCTACTTTTTAAATGCCAAGTGCCCTAGCAGTGGTTAAGGCTTACCTTAAGGGTGACTTATAAATATTGAAAAGGAAGGTTTAGGCCTGTCAACTGGTTTATTTTGACGTATTCAACTGACAGTTTAAAACTGCACCACAGGCTGCAGTAGCAGGCATAAGCATGTGATTACTTTGCTTGGTGGCACGAGTGCTGCAGCCCACTAGTAACATTTGATTTAATTTACAGGCCCTGAGTACATGTAGTACCATTTACCGTGAACTTAGAAATAAATTAAATGTACCAAGTTTAGAAAGAAGAGCACAGGCCATATACACTGATTAGCAGGTAAAACGTGCACAAAAAAGCAAAAATCTAGGTGCCCTGGTTACATGTAGTACCATTTATCAAGGACTTAGAAATACATTAAATGTACTAAGTTTAGAAAGGAGAGCGCAAGCCATGTACACTGATTAGCCGTTAAAACGTGTACAAAAAGACAAGAAAACGGGTTCTGCAAAGGCAAAAATCTAGGATCAACCTGCAACGAGGTGCCGGCCTAACAAGCATAAAACACAAAAAGCATGTTTTGTTACAGGTTTTTCGTATTACATCCATACTACACGGATTTAACAGCAATGATGAGGGAGTGACACAGCTTTTCTTGCGAGCAGAGATGAGGCGAGTTATATGTTGAATTTCAAACATACTGTGAATGGTTAAAGTGGCTTTGCAGTACTGCCACAAATTGATGGATTCTTCCCTGAGGGGACCAGGCCTACTTTTGTTATCCACGTCCCACGTTCGTTAACGTGCCATGTGTCTAGTGAAATTAATTTTTATTTTCAAGATGCAGCTGCAGCCTCAGGGAAGGAGGTATGAGTTAGCACGTGTCCGTGCACGAGACAGGCCGGTGCATGCATGCAGCCACAAACATCCGAGAACAGCCTTCTCGCACCTAACAAAAGCCTTCTGTGACGAGGCATTCACCTGCGTGAGGTGGCATGTTCTCTCTTCAGCAACCAATGCACTCACATAAATAACCCATCCAGAGACCATCTTAAATCCTATCATTTTAGAGCAGTCAGAAAAAAACGATGGCATTTTTTGTGCCCCAACTGTTCATTTCATTGGAATTGAGTAGTTCTATGCCATATAAAGTTGGGTTGTGTCTGCAAAGTTTTGAGAAGGTACAGATTTCCATAATTTGAGTTTGAGAAGATTCCCTTTCACCTTTGCAGGTGCAAAGTGTTTTTTTTTTTACCATCTGCATAACGAGTTCCATTTTATGGCAAAAGAGTACAGGCAAGTCAATCAAGTAATGTACCCCGTTTACACATTTTCATCACCACTCCATTCTGAAAAGAGCATACAGAATTGTTTGTGCAAGTTTGCAAGGTTTAATTTTGCTGAGATTTCCTATGCACAATGGCAGTATAGCTTCTTCAAATCTGATTTCAGCGTGAAACATTATGCGCAGTAAAAAATGTTACCTATATCACAGTTGAAATACAGATGTTTCTAAGTAAATACCTACACAAACTGTGCAGAGTGGTAAAAGGTTTTGAAAGTATCTCGATACATTTCCACTAATAAGCACATGACACCAGCTGAGAGGGTTTTTTTAAGGCACAGAGCTCCTTGGTGTTAGTTCACCCTACATTGGTGTACATAACACCAAAGTGAAAAATAATGTCCTCCTTTCGAAATAGATATTGCTTACCTTGAGGCTAGAAAAAAGAGTTTAAGAAAGTTGTCTGCTGATTTTTGAAAAATGGCTCACTCCAGACTTATCCCCTGACAATGGAAGATGGTCTATACGGATTTCGAGGCCTTATGAACTAATTATGCAGTCGCAAACAGTGGGCCCAGTTTGAGAAACAACGTTTTGCACTTGCTGCATTATTTTTCAAACTCACCTATGTACGAATACGTGAGTTTCACAAATAATGAATCACTCTGATTGGTAGCCTTTATTGAGAGGGTGGCATGCTAGGGTCTGCAGACCACTATGTCTGTTCACCTTTAAATTAAGTAAACTTATCTTTTTTTAAAGGCAGTCTGATTTCCTTAAAGGAAACCGGGCTCCTTTTACAAAAGTTAGTTTTTTTTAAACCTTTGTGTGAGAGTTGTTAATGGTCGCTTACACCACTGCCGACTCCCAAGCAAACATTTTTTTTACATTCACAAATGTTTACATTCACAAGGGGACCCCTTCCCTTTTGCAAATGTGTCAGAACCCCAACTCGGGAGTCAGTAACTTTTCTGGGACCTATTCCGATGACATTGGTCAGGAGCCGTAACCGACCGACCTGCTGTGGTCGGTTACGGCCCTGCAAGTACGATGCGACCGAACCCTGTTCGGTCGCACTCGTATACATCACAATGGGAACATGCATTCCGAGAGGAATGCATGCCTCCATGGTGAAATGCAGGGGTGCAGTTCATCCCTGCACCCTGTGGCCGGCACCCCAAGGTGCCTGCCACCGGGTGCAGGGATCAATGGCCCAGGCTGCCATACGGCGGCCTTACACCCATGGGGGCCCTGCTGGGGGCCCCCAGAGACAGCTTCCGTCTGCCTTTTCGTGCCGGACACACCGGCACGTAAAGGCAGTGAAAAACTGCCATCGTACTCCACTGGTACTCCCTCAGTCGTAAAGAGGCGACTGGGGGAGTACAGAAGGAATTCCGGATGGCAGACGGGCTCTCCAAGCCCGTCATAAGCCATCCAGAAATCCGAGTCGGATTGCATTGCGACCGAGCCCATCAGAATGGCTCGGTCGGAAAGGAATCCGGCTGACACTTTCCGATTCGGTCGGAAGGGCTCCGAACATGGTTCGGAGACCTTCCGATTGGAATCGGAATCGGCCCCACGGTGTGTTGCTACCGGATTGCGGTCGCAAAACGTTGATACTTAAGAGTACTGAATTAGTATTTGGAAGTAACGCCCAAAACATGCCTCTTTCGAATACCGATTCACTATCTATTTCCTAACACATTTAATGATTTATTAAAAAGAATTCCAAAATGCTATGTGTATTTAGTACATAAGAAATAGGATTTTAGCACTCACAAATATTCTGCTATGCTGTTTCAGAGGGTTTGTGGACGCTGAAACCCATCATACATCTGCCCCTCAGTGCATCATTTGCATTTTGGGTTCCCAGATGTCACAAATAGAGAATTTTACATGACTATCTCCAAGAAATCGAAATGGTATCATATTCTTGTGAATTTTAATATTAGCGTGTATGTAGCACATACTTTAAAATTAGTTGCATTTTGCTATTTTAGTAAGAGGAATATTACCAAATCTATCTGTATTAACTTTAGTGAAAAAAAGCTGAACCCAGGAGAGATTCCAAACATGGCCTTTCAGGTTACAGATAAATCTGTGCAGCATGTGCTCAACCAGTAGACCTATCTTACTATCTCTGCAGGTGCACTATAATAGGAGACACTTCTTTTTAGGGTTTGAGAGTCAATGTATCCCAAACTCCTCGTACATGGTGTTGTGCTTCAAACTACTTCATACAATCTGCCATTGTGTGCAAAACAACCTCCTTGTACTACGCGTGTGCCCTAGACTCCTCTCGCTGTGTGGTTTTGGGCCCCAAGAGTATTTCACTTTTTAGGCATAAGCCCCAAGCTCCTTAAACTGCTCAGCTATGGGCTCAAACGTCCTTACGTAGTGTGCAAATGGGTTCCAAACATCTCATAACATTAAGGATATAGGACCAAGCTCCTTACCCTATATAGTCAGGGGCTCCAAACTCCTCCCACTGTGCAGTTTTTGTCCCAACTGTGTGGTTGTGGATCCCACGCTTTGAATGAGGCCCTAAGCTCCTCACTTTCTTTGCTCATTGGTCAAAAGTGGCTCACACAGTGTAGTTATAGCTCCAAGCTTCTCGCACTGTTTTGCCATTGGCTCTAAGCTTCTCACTCTGCACAACTATGGGTCATAAGATGCTCACACTCTGTAGTTGTGGCCTCCAAACTCCTACCAGTCTGAGTGTATAGGCCCCAAACTTTTCCCACTGTGTAGTCATGGGCCCTCAGCTCCTGGCATTGATTAGCTATGGTCCACAAGCTACTCACTCTCTGTACTTATGGCCCTAGGCTCCTCACACTGGGTCTTGATGGGCCAGGCTCCTTGTATTATGTGGTTAAAAGCCCCAAGCTCCTTATGCTGTCCATTGATGTTCCTCACAAACACACACGTGCTCCACGGGAGGGGTGAAAACTGCACAGTGTGCGCAGTGGTAGTCCCAGTAACACTACGAGAGAGAGAAGTGGAACCCGCCCTCCCTGCAGACTGGAAAACCTCTTCAAATGAATGCGTGGAGAGAGCAGGCGCTTTTGAAGGCACTTCTTTCCTGGCAATGCTTCTACCAGAGACCGGTCTTCCTCACTGTTGGCTTCCGTCCCCTCCAAGCTGCATGGCACTGCTCCAGGCATCTAGTGGCCTAACGCCATGTATAACAGCCATTCTCTATGCATGGATCCAGTGCACTTTCCAGGTTTATCATGAAAACTGAGAGCAGCCCGGCGAGCCAGGGAGCTGTCTCCACTCTCTTTACAAGGTGCTGGGGACGTGTCTGCGAGATAGGAGGTCTGGAATCTTCCTCACGAGGCAAATGGTGTTGAACTTGCAGTGGGTTGGTGCTCACCCTCCCCACAGGTGCATTGATACTCCGCTCAGCCCACAGCCATGGGGTGAAAGGGCTACACGGAAAGTATGAACATGCAAAAGAAAGGCGCTGAGTGACAGAATGCAGCAGAAAACCACACGAGTACGCAAAGATATGGTAGTTAAGAATATCGACATACAGGTAAGAAATATCGATTTTAACTATAACGAAGTTAGTAATATCGATTGTCAAAATATCATTGTTAATATTATCAATTTGTTTTGTGTTTTGTATGTTAGTATTTGTGTTAAAAGTATGTATATATTTTGTAATGTGTGTTTGAAAGTTTTTAAAGTAATGAATTTTATGGTAATTTATTTTTGCGTAATTTAATTCCGTAGCGGGTTGTGGGTTTATAGGGGAATAGCGTGGGAAGTATTTTAATTATAATATATTTTTAAAGAATTATTTAGAATTAATTAATTATATGTTAATTACTTTTTGCGTAATTTAATTCTGTAGCGGGTTGTGGGTTTATAGGGGAATAGGGTGGGAAGTAATTTAATTGAAATTAATTAATTAATTAATTAATTAATAATTTAGTATTTAATAATGTATGTTGTTATTTAAGGAAATTAATTTATTATTAATTAGTTATAAATTGATCAATAACAATAATCAATTGGTAATTGTGTCAATTGTGTTAAACTTTTTTTATTAATTAGTAATTAAGTAGATATTCATTATTAATAATTCAATTGGAAATATGTTAATTGTGTACTTTTTTATGAGCGGGTTGAGGGTTGTTAGGGGAGTAGGGTGGGACTATCCAACACTTTCCCTACTGTTGCACTCACTGGAGTGGGAATGGTAAGTTTTACCCACCCACTATCCAACACTTTTCCTACTGTTGCACTCACTGGAGTCGGAATAGTAATTTTTACCCTCCCGCTATCGAACACTTTCCCTACTGTTGCACTCCCTGGAGTGGGAATAGTAATTATTACCCACCCGCTATCCAACACATTCCCTACTGTTGCACTCACTGGAGTGGGAATAGTAATTATTACCCACCCGCTATCCAACACATTCCCTACTGTTGCACTCGCTGGAGTGGGAATAGTAATTTTTACCCATCCACTATCCAACACTCTCCATACTGTTGCATTCGCTGGAGTGGGAATAGTAATTTTTACCCACCCGCTAACCAACACTTTCCCTACTGTTGCACTCAATGGAGTGGGAATAGTAATTTTTACCCACCCACTATCCAACATTTTCCCTACTGTTCCAGTCGCTGGAGTGGGAATCTAACACTTTCCCTACTGTACCATTCGCTGGAGTGGGAATAGTAATTTCATCCCCTACACTATGCAACATTTTTAGTATTGTTATATTTAATGTAGTGTAAAATATTATTTTAAAAAATATGTTAATGTTTTAACATATAATATATAATTTATTTTTATATTTATAGTATAGGTTTATTTATATATATATATATATATATATATATATATATATATATATATATATATATATATATATATATCCAACGAAAAGCACACCTTCTGGATCCCTCCGACCCCAGGAAGGTGGCGTGCACGCCGGCGGAGTAAGTCCGGTTGTTTCACTATTATCAAACAATGAATTCCAATAAGCGCGCTCTCAGGAAAAAAGAGGAGTGTGCTGGTCTTTTGAAAGTGCTGTTTAATCACAACGCGTTTCACCAAACAAATGGCTTGATCACGTGATTGTATGCTTCGAGTTCATGAGTTAAATACATCCACAGTGTAATGAACATAAACATAGGACTGCGGCAAGGGTGAGCGGACATAACTGAAAGGTCAGGCATTTCAAGACACAAGTGTGTGCAAGGAAATGTAAAACAATATAAATCAATTAAACATAGCTCAAATGCTAAATGTACCCGCTGGGGAATACCCGCGATGTACTATAAATAAAAATAAAAACCTAAAAGCCTATTTGAAATGTAAATATCTTAAGAGGCTGATGAGATGTCTGCTCTCATCGTAATCTAGAGGACTCAAAACTCCGCCCTCCATGGACATGTGTGCCACGCTGTGTGCGTGAAGTGCACAACGCATAATCGTGTTTAGAACGCTGCGCATGTCCTGAAAATGTGTGCATCTGTTGCAAATGCATCTTTACATATTGGGCAAGTGCCCAAGTCCAATGATGATACCCTTACTGTAAGATGTCAATCAGCTACCCTCAAGTGCCGCTCTCACGTCTAGCAAGCAAACCAGTGCCCCCGTGAACAGGAAACAGGAGAAGGGGAGAAGTCCCGTGAACGTGAAATATAAGTGAAAAAGGGTCCCTTCTCGTGTGTACCTGAAAATAAAATGGAAATAAAAAACATCATTACACTCAATACTGTTAAAGATGCTAATAGCATTACAATTGATAAAACCAACAATCAGGAAAAAAGGTACTGATTATACAGAGAGAAGAAAATACCAGGAGGAATAAAGAAATCTATACAGTACTGTACACATAGTAACAAAGTCGTAACAAAATCAGAGACACCAGGGCCCTGGTATCAAAGGAGACCTGAGCAACATATAGTACATATAGTTATTTCTTAAGATGTACTGATAAATCCTCATTTTCGTTCAGTCCCCCCGGGGTTTTGGTTTGGAAATCAATGATGAGTTTAGACTCCCTTTGGCGTAGTTTCAAAACTCTATTGCCACCCCTGGGATTCTTGGTGATTTGTTCCAGGAGAATGTAACTCAAATCCCTCACGTTAGAGAAATGAGTTTCTCTAAAGTGACGAGCCACCGGATATTTGGGGTCAAAGTTGGTGATGGCTCTAGTGTGCTCCAATATCCTCTTCTTGGCCATGCACGTAGTGCTACCAATGTACCATTTGTTACACGTGCAAATGATGGCATATATAACAAATGTGGAGCTACAAGTGAGAAAAGATGTAATCTTTTTGTGAATCCCATTGTGAGTGACCTCCTTACACGATTTGCTGTTCGAACACGCCTTGCAGTGTCCGCAAGGGTAGAAGCCGTCAATGCCTTCTATGTTGGTAGGGGGATATACCGTGATGTCACTGTGGACCAACATATCACGTATATTTCTGCCACGTCTGTACGTGATGCTGGGTCTAGTGGGCAGATCTACTCCTAGAACATTGTCACTTTTGAGAACGTCCCAGTTTTTGGTTATAATTCTCTTTATGGATGTGGCATCTGAGCTATATGTCAGGATGAGTCTGCTAGTTTGTCCATTCTTATCATCCTCCCCTGATTTGTCACTGATGGTTTCAGTTCTGTCTATGGAGTTAACCCTCGTTTTTGCTTTCTTCAGAACCCATTCAGGGTAACCCCTTTCTCTAAATCTGGCCATCATGGTCTTGCTTTCATCCTCAAAACTCTGAGTAGTGTTGCAGTTGCGTTTTGCCCTCAGCAGTTCACCGAACGGAATGCTCCATTGGAGATTTTCCGGGTGACTGCTGAGGGCATGCAGCATGCTATTGCCTGCGGTATTCTTGCGAAAGAGTGAAGTGTGGACTTTGTTATTTTTAATTTCCACTTTGACATCAAGATACTCTATGGTTGTAGTACTCTTGTTGCCACTCAAGACAATATTCCTGTCATTGCGGTTGAGTCTATCAATAAAGACATCAGCCTCTTCCATGGTACCATTCCACACAATAAAAAGGTCATCTATATACCTCAGCCATACAGTTACCTTTTCAAAATCTGCTTGAAGATTGGTGTCTTTGCGTATGTCAGATTCCCACTTCCCCAGAAACAGATTCGCAAAACTGGGCGAAAAACATGATCCCATGGCCGACCCACTCACTTGTCTATATAGTTCGCCGTTAAACATGAAGATGTTATGTTTCAGACAGTATTGAATCATGTCTAAAATCATGCGAGTGTGGTCTCTGAATCTGATATGTCTGTTCTTGAGAAATTCCTCACAGGCCTCAAGCCCTTGCTCGTGATCTATTATGGTGTACAGACTCTGTACATCAAGTGTGATCAAAATAGAGTCTGTGTCCCATACTAGATTCTCAATCTTCTTGAGAAAATCTTTTGTATCCTTGACATAACTGGCCAGGTTCATCACAGATTCCCTCAAAAAATGATCAATGTATTTGGATACCATCTCTGATGCACTGCCCCTTGAAGACACAATGGGTCTGCCTGGTGGATTGGTTTTATCCTTGTGTACTTTAGGTAATAAGTAAAGCACGGGGAGTACAGGAAAATCACATTTTAAATATTTAAACTCTTCCCATGACAGAATGCCTCTTTCTTTCCAATCTAAGAGGGAATCACACAAAATGGTAATACTTTCATGATAACGTATTGTATCAATAGTTTCATAGAAACGACTGTCTGCCAATTGTCTATTGGCTTCATCAATGTACATGTCCCTGTCAAGCACCACAATATTGCCCCCTTTGTCAGCTGGACGGATGACAATGTTCCCATCATCCATCAGGGATTTTATGGCTTCACGCTGTTTGTGTGTCATGTTTTGACTATCAGCTTTCCAGTGTTTTTTATGTCTCAGTTCATTGAGACTCTTGTTGACACACTCGTGAAATGTGTCTATACTGTCATGTGGTAGAATGGGCACGAATTGAGATTTAGTTCTAAAATCAGTGTTGGCTGCTGTATCAGTGCAAATGTCTAAATCTGATAAAAGTTGTGTGGTACTTGTGGGTGCCACATCCTCGTTGTCATTCATGCCCAATTCAATAACAGTGTTCAAAGTTTCACTGTCTCTGATATCAAAGTTGTAAACATTGGGAAGGTCAGACACAGTGTTCATATTATCTTTAGATTGGCCTTTCAATTTAAACCATTTTTTTAATTTCAATTTACGTGTGTACTTGAACAAGTCAATACGATTATCAGTGTATCTGGATGAGGAGGAGGGGCAAAAGGATAATCCTAGGCATAAGGTCCGTTTTTCCATCATATTGAGTTCTCTCTTAGATAGATTTATGATAGTGTTATTTACCATTTTGTCATCCATTATTTTCCCTTCTTGGCGCGTCCTCTGTTGGTTCCCATGGCGCCCCGTCCCTTGCCTCTTTTGCCACCGTTGTTTAATCTGCAATCTTCTGTTGCTGCGTTTCCCCTTCCGCGTCCTCTTCCTCGTCCCCCTTGTCCCCTGGGTTTGGGTACTGGTGTTTCTCTTGTCGTGAACCGTCCCCACCGCAGAGTCCGGTATTCGTCTAAAAAATTTAGCTGTTTCTTGCCCATAGGTGGTGCCGACTCATTTATGGTGGAGACATCCGACTCACTACCACTGGTGCGGTTGTCAACGTTGCTCAGGTTGACATTGCTTCTGTCTGCAGATATGTCGCACTCTCCATCCTGTTTGTATAGGTAGTCATATTTGTGGCTGAAAGTGAGGATCCGGCCACTATCATAGTCAGCAAAGTCACGGTTCCATTTCCTTTCTTTGCGTGCTTTGATCTCATCTTCATGTTTGGCTAGTCTGTCCTTGATCAATTTGAGTTTACTCTCTAAGTTCGTTGTATCAGTATTTTTTGTGATTTCATCCATGAGTTCTATAATTTCTTTGATAATGTCCTCACGATCTAGCCAAGCATATTTTATGAGGATTTCCAACATCCTACGTGAACTGCTGGCTGAATTTGATGACCACTCTTCTAGCATCAAGGGATTGGGTTTTTCATAAGTTGGGATTGTAAATATTCTTAGACCTCTGGGGACCATGTTTTCGTCCACATAATGTTGAAGCGATGTAGCTTCCCACCATTTGGTGATTTCCGCTCTTTTCAATTTTTCTAGTGTTTTGAACTTCTGGTCTATGGGTTCAGTTCTCGCAGTTGCTGCCGTGCCCCCTGTCGAGTTATTAGTGAAAGTTTTGCGCACAAACATGGTTTTTGCCGCTTTTGTGCGTTCCTCGCTTTCCTCCATTGTTTTCGCCTCTCTTAAACAGCGCTGGTAAATAATTTCGAGCACACTCACTCTAATGACCCCCCGGTAATTACCGGGTTCCTTCTGCCAGTATTGGTTCAGCAATGCAGAGTATTTGTATAATGGAATCCTGCCTGGATATCCATTTACTGGGTTCAAACAATAATGAACCTCTATCGCGGGGGTGGAATGAACGCCAAAACAACCCCAAGGTATGACGCAGTATGCCCGGAGTTCCCCGCTGCCCCAGAGAGTCAGGTGCGGCGCGCAACCTTCGTTGTTTGCCCCCACCCCTCTCCCTAAAGGACGGAAGAACCCTGCTTCCGCTTACCTTGTATGTGGGTGTAAGTGGCTTCGTCACCTCCCTCCCTGCTGTAGCTGAACACGTCAACGGCCGGTCTTTGATGGAGATCCTCAATCGATATCCAACGAAAAGCACTCCTTCTGGATCCCTCCGACCCCAGGAAGGTGGCGTGCACGCCGGCGGAGTAAGTCCGGTTGTTTCACTATTATCAAACAATGAATTCCAATAAGCGCGCTCTCAGGAAAAAAGAGGAGTGTGCTGGTCTTTTGAAAGTGCTGTTTAATCACAACGCGTTTCACCAAACAAATGGCTTGATCACGTGATTGTATGCTTCGAGTTCATGAGTTGAATACATCCACAGTGTAATGAACATAAACATAGGACTGCGGCAAGGGTGAGCGGACATAACTGAAAGGTCAGGCATTTCAAGACACAAGTGTGTGCAAGGAAATGTAAAACAATATAAATCAATTAAACATAGCTCAAATGCTAAATGTACCCGCTGGGGAATACCCGCGATGTACTATAAATAAAAATAAAAACCTAAAAGCCTATTTGAAATGTAAATATCTTAAGAGGCTGATGAGAAGTCTGCTCTCATCGTAATCTAGAGGACTCAAAACTCCGCCCTCCATGGACATGTGTGCCACGCTGTGTGCGTGAAGTGCACAACGCATAATCGTGTTTAGAACGCTGCGCATGTCCTGAAAATGTGTGCATCTGTTGCAAATGCATCTTTACATATTGGGCAAGTGCCCAAGTCCAATGATGATACCCTTACTGTAAGATGTCAATCAGCTACCCTCAAGTGCCGCTCTCACGTCTAGCAAGCAAACCAGTGCCCCCGTGAACAGGAAACAGGAGAAGGGGAGAAGTCCCGTGAACGTGAAATATAAGTGAAAAAGGGTCCCTTCTCGTGTGTACCTGAAAATAAAATGGAAATAAAAAACATAATTACACTCAATACTGTTAAAGATGCTAATAGCATTACAATTGATAAAACCGACAATCAGGAAAAAAGGTACTGATTATACAGAGAGAAGAAAATACCAGGAGGAATAAAGAAATCTATACAGTACTGTACACATAGTAACAAAGTCGTAACAAAATCAGAGACACCAGGGCCCTGGTATCAAAGGAGACCTGAGCAACATATAGTACATATAGTTATTTCTTAAGATGTACTGATAAATCCTCATTTTCGTTCAGTCCCCCCGGGGTTTTGGTTTGGAAATCAATTATGAGTTTAGACTCCCTTTGGCGTAGTTTCAAAACTCTATTGCCACCCCTGGGATTCTTGGTGATTTGTTCCAGGACAATGTAACTCAAATCCCTCACGTTAGAGAAATGAGTTTCTCTAAAGTGACGAGCCACCGGATATTTGGGGTCAAAGTTGGTGATGGCTCTAGTGTGCTCCAATATCCTCTTCTTGGCCATGCACGTAGTGCTACCAATGTACCATTTGTTACACGTGCAAATGATGGCATATATAACAAATGTGGAGCTACAAGTGAGAAAAGATGTAATCTTTTTGTGAATCCCATTGTGAGTGACCTCCTTACACGATTTGCTGTTCGAACACGCCTTGCAGTGTCCGCAAGGGTAGAAGCCGTCAATGCCTTCTATGTTGGTAGGGGGATATACCGTGATGTCACTGTGGACCAACATATCACGTATATTTCTGCCACGTCTGTACGTGATGCTGGGTCTAGTGGGCAGATCTACTCCTAGAACATTGCCACTTTTGAGAACGTCCCAGTTTTTGGTTATAATTCTCTTTATGGATTTGGCATCTGAGCTATATGTCAGGATGAGTCTGCTAGTTTGTCCATTCTTATCATCCTCCCCTGATTTGTCACTGATGGTTTCATTTCTGTCTATGGAGTTAACCCTCGTTTTTGCTTTCTTCAGAACCCATTCAGGGTAACCCCTTTCTCTAAATCTGGCCATCATGGTCTTGCTTTCATCCTCAAAACTCTGAGTAGTGTTGCAGTTGCGTTTTGCCCTCAGCAGTTCACCGAACGGAATGCTCCATTGGAGATTTTCCGGGTGACTGCTGAGGGCATGCAGCATGCTATTGCCTGTGGTATTCTTGCGAAAGAGTGAAGTGTGGACTTTGTTGTTTTTAATTTCCACTTTGACATCAAGATACTCTATGGTTGTAGTACTCTTGTTGCCACTCAAGACAATATTCCTGTCATTGCGGTTGAGTCTATCAATAAAGACATCAGCCTCTTCCATGGTACCATTCCACACAATAAAAAGGTCATCTATATACCTCAGCCATACAGTTACCTTTTCAAAATCTGCTTGAAGATTGGTGTCTTTGCGTATGTCAGATTCCCACTTCCCCAGAAACAGATTCGCAAAACTGGGCGAAAAACATGATCCCATGGCCGACCCACACACTTGTCTATATAGTTCATTACACTGTGGATGTATTTAACTCATGAACTTGAAGCATACAATCACGTGATCAAGCCATTTGTTTGGTGAAACGCGTTGTGATTAAACAGCACTTTCAAAAGACCAGCACACTCCTCTTTTTTCCTGAGAGCGCGCTTATTGGAATTCACTGTTTGATAATATATATATATATATATATATATATATATATATATATATATATATATATATATATATATATATATATATATATATATATATATATATATATATATTGTTACACCAAGAAGACCCGTTTTACATGAAGTCCGCGGCCCGTTGACAGATGGCAAGTCCGACCGAGCGGGACACTCGGTAATTAATCCAACACACAAACTCTCTACTGCGCTTAAAAGAGAGAGGGACTCGCACTCAGGATAACAAGAGTTTATTTCGGCAAGGAAATCTCTTTTAAGCGCAGTAGAGAGTTTGTGTGTTATATATATATATATATGTGTGTGTAATTATATTTAAAATTATGTTTTTATATTTTATAATTGAAAATATTGATTATTTTTTAATATTATTAAGTTAATATATATAAAAAAATGCATGTTTATTTTTTTTACATTACAATTATCATTTATAATCTTGTGTACCTATTTTTTAGTGTGTTTTACTGAATTATATTTATTGGTTCATCACTTTTATATTTCTTTATATATATATATTATTTTAAAAAGTCGATATTTTAGCAAACTATATTTTTAATAACGATATTTAGGACTCAATTTTTTTGTACTTACCTGTTTGTAGATAGGAAGTCTATATTCTGTCACTCGATATTTTTTCCTCGATATTGTTGCAGGTCGATAGTTTTCTCCTCGATATTCTGTCAGTGATCCAGTCTTGGTATAGGAGGTTGCCTAATGGAGCACCTCCGTTGGTCCACCTGAACTGCTATCAATCGTTGCATCCAGGTCATCCAGGATCTCAGTGCAGGCTTTGATGTGAGGCTGGCATTGTCTAATCACAGAAACACTATTGGGGTATCACTACCACCAACCACCCACTTCACCCAGTGACATCTGGTTGTATGTGATGGTCTTTAACATTGACTAGTCCACTGCATTGGGTGAGTGGAAGGACACAGTGAAGCTACAAGCCCTTCTGGTATGCAAGGAATGGCTCTGCCTTTTAATACAATAGTTGGACCATTTTGTACAGTAAGTGCATTTATATAGTGCTTCTTACTACTGACGAGGCACAAAAGTGCGTTAGTGGATGGTGCATGCTACACCATTGGGGGAGTGCATGGTGCATAGTAGTGCATGGGAGTGCATGGTATGAACAATGTTGAGTTGCTGTATGTTCTGAGTTGAAATGTTCTGGTGTTGCAGATGAGTGATCAGAGTGGTACTCTGATCTTATGTATTGTTTCAGTGCCTATGCGTAAAATGGGCTGAAGACGAGTAAGAGATACAAAGGTGGAATTATACAGTAATGTAAACGTTTATGATTCAGCACGTCTCAATAGAGTCTGCAAAGGTCATGGCATGAACTGCATACAAGCAAACGTGGCAACATTAAATAATCTCCCTGTGATTGCGAGATCTGAAAAGTGCATCTAGGACCAACAAGCCGCAACTCACAGGCCTGTGCAGGAGAGAACCAGCAACACATAGGGGTCTACTACGATGGCGGGCAGACAGACAAAGTCCGCCCGCCACCGTAATGGCAAAAGGGACCGCCCCACATATGGCGGGCGGTCCCGTGATGCATATTAGGATGTACCTGCCACACTGGCGGGCATATACAGCATTTTTTACATTGCGGCGGGCGGTACTTTCAGCAGTACCCGCCGCAATGTAAAAAAGGCATGTTGTGAATGCAAATGCCCCATAGGTCCCCCCATGGTCCCCCCCATGGGCCCCCCTTGTGCACCCCCAACACCCTGGGGGCCTACATTGGGCCCCCACATTCAGTAACCGCCATGGAGAGGCACATCTCCGCCTTCATTGAAATATTGATGGCGGTGTCTTGCATACACCGCCACATATTCAGCCCCTTTTCTGCCCGGTTGACATCGTAATATGGCGGGGGGGAAATGGGAGGCGGGCAGTGGGTATTGGCGGGGGGATTGCCAACGCCATTCGGGTGGTGGCGATCCGCCCGCTATTGTAATTGATCCCTAAGTGTCCTTTTATGTAATGGAGCAAAAGCGAAACTACCCAGGTCTATACTGATAGGGGCTTATTTACAAGCCCCTTGTGCCACTGGTGTGTTACTTTAATATGGTAAAAAGTGATGTACCTGTGGCGCAAGGGGATTGTAAATAAGTCCCCTAGAGTGTACATCGAGGAGCGTGAGGACCGGTGCTGCATGTACGAAATATATATTTTGACTATACGAGTTCACTACTAATCCTTTATGGGTTCCGGAGTAGACTCAGATAAAAAGTGCTTCAATGCCTCATCAGGGGTAGAAAGCGATATACAAATGCAATTACAATACAATACAATACAGAGATTCATAGAAATGCCCTATATAGTCCGTCCAGGAGCAAACAGTCACTAGCCCACCACCAGCACTGATGTCAGGCAGGCAGACTAAAACCCTGCAGCGTCGACCCAGGAGACATAGAGGGCAGTCAGTGGCATATATTAGATGAGGCGAGCATCACAAATGATCTAAGGGGTTCCTATACTTCACAGACAGTGGTTAAAAGTAGCCATCATGTGTGCTCTATAAGGTCCATCCAGGAATAACACGCATAGAGGCCGGGGCAAGAATGCCCCAGGAATTCTCTGCCTGCATGCAGCTAGGATAGATGCCCTGTCGTGTCCATCAAGGGGGGACGGTGCAGCGTGCTATAGACTTCGCTAGTTACAGGCGACCAATGCTGTATATCATCCATGCACGAGCGAGAGAGGAGCAGGTCCCAGCATGCATTCGTTGCAGGTAGCGACGATAAATGTGCTACAGTGCCCACACTTGAGGGTCGAAGAACAGTTGCAGCATAAATTGGTTGCAGTGACCTGCGATAAAATGTCCTGTGAGATCCACCCAGGAGCAAGATAAGACCCTTCATTGTGATCGCCTGACTTACTCAGTATCTAACTTGGCACCAACAACGTTTACCTTAATGCTGCACCATTATGGACTTTTCACTACCTTAATGGCTGTATTGTTGTATACACTTTTGTTGACTGTTTATGACCCACACAGATCCTCACATGCAATGTGAGTAAAATCATGCACATAACTTCAAAAGCACTCTGATACCTTTGGGTCTAGCTAGCACTATATGGAACTCAAAAATAAGTAAACAGGGGAGTAGTCCATGGCAGTCACTGGTCCCAAGCATCCAGGATAAATTCTATACTGGCAGGGACACTAGGAATATTCAAATGCAATTGTGAAGCCACAGTACTTTCAGAATACATGTGGATTCTCTTCATATGTTGCATAATTCGCAGAATTTAGCTAAAATAAATTGCTTTTAGCTCAGACAGAACAAGGGTTGTTAATATTGGGCTGCAACGCCACTCCAGAAAATGTAACAAAAGTTTATTGGTCACCTTCAACTGTTGATTGCTTTTCTCAGCCAGTTAAAGAGGTGGCAACTTTGAACAGATAGTGTTAGCATCCCTGGCTGGAGAACTGGGGGAGGGAACACTTAAACACTTAAATGTATTTCAAACAGAGTGGCTAATTTGGTTGCTTCATTGTCAAGATTTTAATTTTGCATTCACATCACAAACACTAATCTTTTGTAGATGTCTTAATAAATTCCGTAGGTTGGACTGGTAGATCTGTCTAATGGGGCTTTTAAGGATAGCGAATGTGCAAGCCTTAGTCAAAAGGGAGCATCATGTACTCCCATAAGCACCCATGATGCTTTGTACTGTGATAGCCACTGCATAGTAAGTGTGGATTAGCATTCACACATCTGTAAGAAATGTCTGATAACTCCAACAACCTTCTGTAGACACTTATTCTGACATATTTATGCCTACATGTGAGTGTAGACTAGGAAAAGGTCTGGGCCAATGTAATTTTTGTCATTTTTTGGATTTGACTTTACTTTTGTTATGTGAAATTCCATAAATTACCCCATTAACCTACTCCGTGTAATTTTACATAGCATTCGCTGAAACAATGTACAGGAAATGCACAGGAGCAACAGAAAACGTACCCAACCGCTTATGTTTACTGTGCTTTTGTTTATATATCCGTCCTTGTGGCAAAAAATGGCACAAGGACACATTTAAAAAAATGTAGCGCAAAATTATTGATTTGGATTTTTCATAATTATGAGTAATTTCATATAATTCTGCAGCAAATTCTTGGAATAATGGGAAAGCAAATTACGCAAATTTTACACACTCTTAGGGATAGATTTACAAACATTTTGCACTGGGTTAGCTTTCCAAAAGTGACGCTAACCAGCAAATTTTTTTTAATATAATTTAATTTCAGCTCAAAACTAGTTTTGTGCTGGAAAGTACCCTAAAAGTAACGCAAAGCAGCGTGAAGCACTGCTTTGCGTTACTTAGTGACATGGGAGGTACATAGGTGTTCCCATGCAACCACCCATTCCTTTTGATGCAAAACCCCATCTACAAAAAATAGAAGACAGGGTTTAGCGCCAAAAGTTAAAGTCACTTCAAAGGAGGCGATAAAAGGAGAAATGCTTTTATTTCTCCATTCTTTTCCTACTTTGCATGCATGCTACACTGTTCAGCACACAAAAAAAGAGGGGGAAGTGTTTACATTTGTCTTGGTATAGTATTTTGTACCTTAAGGGTACCTTTCCTGTACAAAACCTATGCTAGACTCAGGCACACATCCTAGTACTATGGCCCTAAGGTGAGTGCCTGGCGAATTTCAGCTGAAATGAGCCCCAGTGCTAGGAAGAGGGAAGGAGAGAACCATACCTCTGTAACTATGGCATTCTCCTGCTCCCTTCCTGTCCCACAACGCAACACAGCCTCTTTTGTTGCTGGGCTGTGTTGCGTGTCTTTTTTGAAAATATGGCCCTTAGTGTGACCTCTCATATTAGAGAATATTTCAGTGATATAAGCAGCCAGCCACACCTTCACAGGCTGCTTTGAGTTGGGCATGCAGGCTTCTGTGACAAGATGTCTGACTTTGCTCTCTCTCTCTTTTCTTTCTTTCCAGTTTCCTTCCAAGTGGTTGTGAAAGGAAATGGATTCCGCCATGCGCGCAATGTGGACCGTGTCCTGTGCAGTTTCAAGATTAACGAGACTGTTACTCTCAGTAAGTTGTTTTCTAAATTTGCTTCTCTTTTGATTTTTTAACATGCTGGTTAGAACGTTCTTTTAAAAAGAAAATTTGGAACAGCCGAGTTATGAAGCTAAATTAGGCTATTGCTCGTCTTGGTACGTAGACATCTGGGATCCACCAGTACGAAAAGACTTTAATGCCTGGCAAAGCTCCTGGGGGTCACCCTAAACAGCTCATTAAACAAACATCACGGTATGCATGCATCCATTATGACACATGCTTGGGCATCGGCAGCCATTTTGAAATGTTTTTCCTTTCATAGAAAACCTTTTTCAAGCTTGGTGGACATGCCAGTGCCAACAAGGAGTGGCAAAACCAATAGCGCGAAATGTAAATGCTGAAACATATTGGCCTTTTCACTGCTTGTTAAATGTTACACCATGCTTGCAGAGACTGTAAAATGAGGAAGTGGTCCTGTGCTGATGCTGAGATGGTGCTGTGCAGATGCTGAGGTGGAGCTGTGCTGATGCCTAGGTGGTGATGCGCTGATGCTCTGCTGGTGCTGAGGTGGTGTTGCACTCGCGTTGAGGTGGTAGTTGAGTGATACTGAGGTGTTGCTGGGGGTGGTGGTGTGCCTCTGCAGAGGTGGTGGTCAGGTGGGGCTGAGTGATATGTTGTGGTGCTGAGTGATGCTTAGGTGGTGTGCAGGTGATTCTGTACTGGTGCTCAGGTGGTGCTAGGTGATGCTGATTAGGTGCTGCACTGATGTGATGCTGCACTGGGGCTATGGTGATGCTGTGCTAATGCTGTAGTGGTGCTGCAATGGTATTGAGTTGCTGCTGAGGTGGTTCTGTTCTGGTGCTGAGGTGGTGCTGCACTGATGCTCTGGTGGGGGTGTGTTGGTGCTCGATTGGTGCTGCACTGTTGGTGGTGCACTTATGCAGTGGTGTTGCTGTGCTGATGGCGAAGGGGTGCTGTGGTGGTGTTGAGTGATGCTGAGGAGATGCTGCACAAGAGCTGAGGGTGTGTTGAGAGATGCTGTGGTCGCGTTGAGTGATTCTGTGCAGGTGCTGAGTGATGCTGAGGTGGTAATGAGCCATGCTGAGGTGGTAGTCCTGCACAGGTGCTCATGTGGTGCTAATCTGGCATTTAGGTGGTGCTGAGTGATGGTGACTGGGTGCTGTGATGAGGTGCTGATGCGTTGATGCTGAGGTGGTGTTGGCTGATTCTGAAGTGGTGCTATGTTGATGCTGAGTTGCTGCTGAGGTGAGGCTGCACTAGTGCTGAGGTGGGGCTGCATAGGTGGTGGTCCACTGATGCAAAGGGGGTGCTGTACTGATGATAAGATGGTGCTGTGCTGATATTGAGGTGATTCTGCGCTGGTGCTGAGTTGGTGGTGCACTGGTGGTGGTGCACTGATGAGGTGGTGCTGTGCTGATGCTGCAACGGTGCTGCGATGGTGCTGAGGTGGTGCTGTGGTGGTGCTCAGGTGGTGCTGTGCTGAGGTGTTGCTGAGTGATGCTGAGATGTTGCTGAGTTATGCTGTTGTGGTGCTTAGTGATACTGTGGTGATGCTGAGTGATGCTATTATGATGCTGAGTCTTGCTGAGGTGGTTGTCCTCCGCTGGTGCTGAGCTGGTGCTCAGGTGGTGTTGTGTGATGTTGAGTTGGTGCTGTGCTGAGGTGATGCTGTGCTGATGCTGAGGAGGTGATGCACTGATGCTGAGGTGGGGCTGTACTGATATTGAGATGGTGCTGTGCTGGTGCACTTATGAGGTGGTGCTGTGCTGATGCTGAGATTGTGCTGTGCTGATGCTGAGATGTGCTGTGGTGGTGCTCAGATGGTGGTGTGCTGATGCTGAGGTGGGGCTGAGTGATGCTGACGTGTTGCTTAGTGATGCTCAGCACCACTGCATAGTGATGATGCAGAGGTACTGAGCGATGCTGAGGTGCTGGTGCTCAGGTGGTACTGAGCTAGTGTTCAGGTGATGCTGGGTGATGCTGAGTTGGTGCTGTGCTGAGGTGATGTTACACTGATGCTGATGTGGTGCTGTGCTGATGCTGAAGTGGTGCTGTGCTGGTACTCAGTTGCTGCTGAGGTGGGGGCACACTGGTCCTGGGGTGGGGCTGCGCTGGTGGTGGTGCACGGATGCAGAGGTGGTGCTGTGCTGATGCTGATGCTGACATGGTGCTGAGCTAATGTTGAGGACGTGTTGTGCTGGTGCTGAGGTGGTGCTGCGCTGGTGTTGAGGTGGTGCTGCGCTGATGTTGAGTTGGTGATGCACGGCTGGTGGTGCACTGATGAAGAGGTTGACCTGTGCTGATATGGTGCTGAGGTGGTGCTGTGTGGTGCTGAGGTGGTGCTGTGCTGATGCTGAGGTGGTGCTGTGCTGATGTTGAGGTGATGCTGCACTGGAGCTGAGGTGGTGCTGCACTGGTTTTGAGGCAGCGCTGTGCTAATGCTGAGTTAAGGCTGCACTGGTGGTGGTGCACTGATGGGCAGCTGGTGTTGCGCTGATGCTGAGGTGGTGCTATGTGGTGCTCAGTTGGTGCTGTGTTGATGCAAATGTGGTGTTGACCTGATGCTATTCTGGTGCTGAGGTGGAGCTGCACAGGTGCTGAGCTGGTGCTGAGTGATACTGAGGTGGTGCTGACTTGGTTGTGTGTTTGTGCGAAGGTGGTGCGCAGGTGGTGCTGAGTGATAGTGAAGTGGTGCTGCGTGAGGCTGAGGTGGTGCTCAGTTCAGCTTTGGTGGTGATCAGGTGATGCTGTGCTGGTGCTTAGGTGGTGCTGAGTGATGCTGAGTTGGTGCTGCACTGGTTGTGAGGTGATGCTGCAGCGATGCTGAGATAGTGCTGCACTCATTCTGAAGCGGTGCTGAGGTGGTGGTGCGCTTATGCTGTGGTGGGGCTGCACTGGTGCTAAGTTGGTGCTGCATTGGTGGCGGTGCATTAATGTGGATGTGGTGCTGTGCTGATGCTGATGTAGTGCTGTGGTGGTGTTGAGTGATGCTAAGGAGAAGCTGCGCTGGTGCTGAGGTGTTGCTGAGCGATGCTGTGGTGGGGCTGAGTGATGCTGTACTAGTGCTACGCTGATGCTGAAGTGGTGGTGCTGCACTGATGCTGAGGTAGTGCTGTGCTGGTAGTGATGTGGTGCTGCACTGGTGCAGAGGTAGTGAAGTGCTGGTGCTGAAGTGGCACTGCACTGGGGCTGAGTGATGCTGATGTGGTGCTGGTGTTATGGTGGTGCTGAGGTGCTGCTAAGTGCACCATTTGGAGAGCACAAGGAGGCATCCCTTGATATTGGTTTTATTTCACCAACTATTGAAACCTAAGAGAAAGCATCATAGGTTGAAAGCGTGCAACTTTAAGCTGCTTCTATTTCTAAAAAACGGAGCAATTACAGCATGTATACCTCTTTAATCATATGCAAATAATCATGCTGTCTAAAAGCACAATGTAAAAAGGTCGATCCTACTGTTGGCCATCTTCTTAAAGTACACTTCCATTGAGTAAGTATATTGTTTAAGGTATGGACATTTGAGCCTATGAAACCAGAAATGTTACAGGATGAAAAACAACATTGCCTTCAGCTGAAATAGCGCTTGTGAAACCAAAGACAGTGGATAACAAGGTAAGGATATTATTTGAAGACCTCGGCTGAGCGTGTTCGGAAAGCCAAACAAGCTGAGGCAAAAGAAAAACTAGTGCACCAAACTTAACATATATGGTCAATAGTGAAATGATCCATATAACAGGGCCAGTCTCCAGGAGTGACCAAAACAGCAAAAGGAGGGACAAAGGTAAACTATTCACCACAAAAAAACAAAGGAATTTTGAAAGGCACATGAAGGAACAAATGAAAACGGATGGGCGGGCTGAAAGCCCATACAGTGGATACAACATGTCTCAAGAGACAGTGCATGCCCTGCCTAGGCAAAACCTAAATACTGCTCCAAAAATGGGAGCAGTGGATGGACCCAAAGTCTTGGTCCTTGCTCTAGTGGAGGGACAAACACAAGAAGAGGACATGACGAATGCATGCCATGATGAATGGAAGCAAAGCAAATGAGAACAAAGCTGAAGCTTGCCAATGGCAGGCTATGGGTGAGCTGTAAGCCCACTGATTGTAAACAACATTGAAGAGACAACTTATGCACTGTCTAGCCGAGATCTAAAAATATGGTTCAACAAAAGGAAAAACGTTAGGAAATCAAAGTGGGCGGATGGAATTAACTACAGGCCAACTGGTTTGTTCTAATGCTGATTCACATATTAAATTACCCAGCAGTGCTTCTTTTATAATTTATGCTGAATTTGATGATGCTGTATTTTGCAATGGAGGATTGTTTTGTTATACAACACATCAATAAATTGTCGCTTTGCAATTAGAACAACTGTTAAATAAATCATTACTCTCAAGATTACTAAAGAAGATTATTGCCTAAGGACGCCTTTTATAGCTTTTTAAATAAAGACGCATGAAATGGGTGTCTGCTAGAAGCTATTTTAAGGGTTTGCTGATGTTGTTCGGGTAAACAGTTCAATCACTAAAAAAGATTGATGATAACAATTCACAACTCCACACAATTAACTATTTAGGTTTTCTATTGTTCAGTCATGCATTTCATAAATGGGCAGATTCAGTAGGAAGTTAGCACCAGTAAAACTGCATTGTGAAGCAGTTTAGGCTTTGTGAAACATTTATTCCTAGACCTTAGAAACGCAAACATGGGAATGGAAAGACATAATTTTAATTTAACAAAGTAAGTATTTAATCCAGATGTAAAATGTGTCCAAGTACATGGATTATTACTTAATTTCCGTTTTTAAACTCTAAAAAGCTCATGTAACATATCTGCTGTTGATATTCCTTTAGGAAACATAGATTGTGTAATTCTTTGAACTTCCACTTACAAAATTGGCAGAGCAATATTTATCATGGGAAATCTTTTCAAATAAGTATTATCCACTAAGAAAAACACGTTTGAAAAGGCCAGTTGAATCAATGTAACACATTGGAAGATGTGTCTGAATGGTGGGTGATAATTCCTGAGATCCTACAGACACAGCTGTCCACTTCAGACATGAAAACATATCTCTTTAATACATGTAGACTATGGCAAAATATGTTTTGGAGATCACAATAACTTTTCATAGTGAAGCCGATATCCAGCAAATAGCATTTTTTTGTAAATGAAAAAACACTTTTTAGAATGTATGTTCAGAGTTATGCCGTTTTATTAAAATAGAAAGGGAACCTCTGATGGTCAGCATGGAGCATGAATTAAACTTTGGCACCCCAAATTAATTGCAGATTTCTGTTGTCAAGTTCTTCATGAAAATATTGTACTACTGGTGAAGTTCAACATTTCAAAACGTCCTTACTTCACAAGAGACCACAGCCTCAAGGCAATTATTACATACTGGCACTTGAAACACAAACTGTTGCCCCCTCAAAATAATCTGTAATAGTTTATAAAAATAGAAAATAGTTCATGAGTAAGAAACATTTTTTTTGCTTAGTTTTCTTGAATGTTATGTTGACCACCCTGAATGTTGAATGTACTTTGGCCAATGTTCAATCATATCTGGCTGTTACTATGTGATATTTTTATCTCTTCTATTCCTCGGATCAAATCTCACAGATTTTAGTTCCGTTGGTTTCACATTCAATACCTTGCATTGCAGTTTATTTTTCTTTTTTACAATTCAGATTTTCTGGTTAGTGTAATGTATTCTGTTTCCTCTCTTAGTGAGTGTTTGACACATTCTGGTTCTTTCTGTTTCTGGGAAACAGTTCACAGAGATTAGTGTATTCTGCTTTTGAGGCTGTCACTGACTGCACCGGCCTGCAAGTGGATCTCTAATCCCCTATAAAAGGGACTGTGAAAACACGAAGTGACTGCAAGCAGTCGCTCCGTGTTTTCATATGAATGCGCTTCCCCCAGGGCAGTGTGAGTTCGCCTTTTAATAGGTGCACCCGGCGCGAGCAATTAAAATGCATAACAAAGTCACAGATGAGCATTTAAATAAGCAGTACTTAAGTCAGAAAAACTGGACTTAAAATTTAGGGTAATTTAAGTGGACAATCATCATGCATTTCTGGACTCAATTGACAGATTCCTATGAAGTAATACTGGTCAAAGAGGATTAGCCCCCACAAGTTATATACAACACTCCCACCAAAGAGCCTATAATGGTAGTCTTCTCTTTGCAAGTGCCCCGACTACTGAAGGACCGCTGTCACAATGTGTGCAGCTCAAATGGCTCCAGCACTATCTAAAAATCATGCCGGTTGACTCAAGAAAGCATTTTCTTGTGATACCCTTTAGAGAAGAACCACAGGTTGAGACGCAGTATCCTATGTAACTGAAGTGAAAGCAGGATCAGAAATGGATATTTGATAATATCAGAGGATGAACAACCGATGTCATTCTACCATGAAGACACAATGACACCTGTTTAAAAAACAAATAAATCCTGGAGATTAGTACTGGACTATCACAGTTTAAACCCACATTGTAAAACAAGCACTGTACAGAATACACATTGGTACTAGATTAATGATGCAACTCACATGCCATAAATGCAAAACCACTACACGCAAGGGGGAAAAGAAACATGCAGAAAATAAGATTTGTGGTCATCTTTTGTCAGGTGTGGTGATTTCCAAATTAATTATTGGCTCATACTAGGGGAAGGTTCAGCACGGATGTAATCTATTCATCAGATTCACTTTGGCCTCCTTTTTCGGTTGCGCCCAGAGTCAGCGTGCATGCGCTGCCTCTGTGAGACTTTATGTATCTACAATATGGGCTTTAACCAAGCCCATCAACTGCCACTCGCTCACTGTTATGCCAATGAAAAATGTTTGCCTCCTATTGGTGGACTGCTTTCCAAAGGCCCTCCCCTGGGTGCTTGGTTGACACCCAGGCGATTTCACTTTGTGAAAATTTTTGTTGGCCATCATACTGCTTTCAGCTTCCTCCTGTTACAGCCAGTGGTGGCCCCTCCATCTCTATCACGTCTCGCTAAAGCCCTGGCTCCCATGCTCCACCACTACCCGTGGGATGGAATTTCAACACCCTGCTTTTGAAAAGGTTATTACTTTGCGCTATGTTCTGAAAGACTTTATGTATCTACAATATGGGCTTTAGCCAAACCCATCGACCGACACTCGCTCTCTGCAGTACCAATCAAAAATGCTGGCCCCCTATAATTAGTATCCACATAATTCCAAGCACACTCTGCCACATAATTCCAGTACACAAATCCACTCCACACCACACAATTCCACGCCACACAATTACACAACTAACTACTCCAATCCAAACTGCATAATTCCACAACACACCACATAAATACACTCCATAACACATGAGTAAAAAACATTGCCATTTACAATGCAAATTGCTCCAACAAATTCTAGACCTATTTCATTAGTAAAGAAAATGTTTCCGATTCATTCTTGAATCTTGTTGTTTCTAGTCCCAAGTCACTTTAAAAAAGCATTTCCAATGAATATCTTAAATATGCACACAATTTGAAAAAGACATCAATTCATTCTTGCACGCCAGCCAGCCATCGAGTCTTAACCTACATTTAATTGAAATTTCAGGCAATAACTCCTAGTAATTTAAAAATGTTTAGCCTCAAATCTACATTTGTATCAGCTCCAAAACTGACATCACCACATTGTGGATATGCATACACTTAGCAGTTACAGAGAGCATTAGAGAGAAGAGATGTCAAAATCTCTGGCTGCTGTCCAAAACAATGTTGTGCAGTCAAGAAAATGTTATGTTTTTTCATGAATCCTAGCTTCCTCAACTAAACTTTGGGGTTGAGGGGCGCTGGTTGCTTAGAGCTAGCTCAGAAAGCATTAAGTTAGCCAGTGTAAACAAAGGCTTCCCTTTGGGGTATTGTCTGAGGACTGCCAGTGTTTTTTCTTGGGTCATTTTGGCCTCTGCACTGAGACTGGAGAGGCAGAGAATATTATTGAAACTCAAGCTGGTCATTCTTCACTTTGGTTTTTCAACACAGCCTTCTAGAGAACTGACTATCTGGCAAAATACCAATTGCACGCCAACGAGGAAGGAGAAACACATGCAGTCATTTTATGGCCTATAAAGATGCTCATAAAATAGCAGATGAGCATATGAAACAGCAAAATAGAAATAGATATATACATATAATGTAGATGAATAGTCACTATGGAACCTTTATTGCCTTTATCTAGGAGTCGCAATGATCAAAAACCTAAAGTTAATGTATCAGCTTAAATATGCTGCTTCCCTCACTACATTAAAACTCTTGGGGCTCATTTAGAAGCCCTTGCACTGCCGGTGCGTCAAGTTTAATATGGGAAAAGGTGATGTACCGGTGGTGCAAGGGGCTTGTAAATAAGCCCCATAAGTTGTCAAAAGAAAATTTAAATAGTTTGAATAGACACCAGTTGTTGTTTTTGGGAGATAGTTAAAACAATGATAGGTGGATTAAAAATTGGTGACATCCTGAGACCAGTGAGAGCTGATGGGATTGAATTATTAGTTATTGAAATAACAATTGCCAGCACTGTAGAAACAAGCATTGAAGGATTCAAAACATTTCAGTTACAATTCGTTTTTAAGGCTATAGAAAATATGCGCACTAAGGCCTTGGTTATGAGTGCCTCACCTTGAGGGAGATGTTAGCACATGCACAGTAGAGAGAGACAACGGCTAATGTGGGCTGACCACTTTCCCATTGCCATATGCAATAGTAAGTGGAAGCAAAATGTGAATGCCACTTGAACAGGCCAATGGATGAAGACGGCTAACTTAATGCCGATTCGATCTCAACTCTTCTAGAGATGATTGCCCCCCATGTTATCTCTTCTAACAGATTTATCCTGTTGGGTGATTTCAATATTCATAGTGAAAACCTCCTTGACCCTGAGACCTTGCATTTCCTTAGAGAAATATCCCCTCTTGGTCTAATTAAGAAAAACAACGCTCCCTCACACAGAGCAGGGCACACTCTGGACCAAGTGCTCTCCAACTCTCAGGATATAATCTATAAACAAACGCTTCCCCTAACCTGGTCTGACCATCATATGATCACATTTGACTTAGTGGGACCTAGTGAGAACGTACCTAATAAAAAAACAGATACGCGTAGTTTTAGACAATGGCACAATCTCACGCCATCGCTCTTTTCAGAAACATTTCACGCCCCCCCTTCAGCCTCTTGACAGTACTGTTGAGGAGCACCTCAAATCTTTTCACGATGCCATTAACCTCACTTTAGATGCTACTATACCAATAAAAAAGGCCACCACCTTGGCACGACGTCCCCAGGTCCCCTGGTACTCACAAGAACTGAAGGCAGAGAAAAGCAAATGTAAGGCACTGGAACGTATCTGGCGCCGTACCAAAGCACAATCAGATAGGGATAATTTTAAAGAGATGCTGGGAAAATACCACAAGAACCTCAGAAACACCCGTAAAAAGCACATAGCATTGCAACTTGAGCAAGCCGACAACACCTCCAAAACTTTATTCCAGATTCTCAACTCGCTCATCAATCCCAAAGCTGGTAATCCTGAGGACGAACCGTCCCAATTACTCTGTGATAGCATTGCCAATCATCTGACTCAGAAGATTGAGGATATCTATTCCAAATTTTCCATCCCTTGCTCTCTGGATATAGATATACCACTGAACAGTCCCCATTCACACACCCAGTCTTTCCTAAGAGCTTTTCCCGCTCTCACCACAAGAGAAACTGAAACCCTTCTTAAATCGGCCAAGTCAGGGTCCCCTAAAGACCTAATTCCGGCGAAAATTGCAAAAACCCTTGCAACGGAATTGGCAGGACCCCTCGGTGTTATTTTTAACAGATCGATCTCTGAGGGAAAACTCCCGAAAGAATGGAAAGATGCACAAGTCATGCCAATTAGGAAAAAAACCAAAAAACTCCCACCTGAAGTCATCACAAACTACCAGCCCATCTCTTTGCTTCCTTTATACAGCAAACTGCTGGAAAAACATATTAATAAACATCTCTCAACTTTTGTTGAGACTTCCAACTGTTTGGATCATTCCCAGTCGGGCTTTCGCCCTCATCACAGCACGGAATCTGCTTTGGTTAATGTCCTAGATGATATTAGAATGAAGGCGGATGCGGGTCGGGCAGTAATTCTCATACTGCTCGACCTATCCGCCGCCTTTGATACCATCTCACACCATATCCTCCCAGACAGATTAAACACCATAGGTAGACAGGATACGGCCATGGAATGGCTGACAGACTTCCTCAAGGACAGAACCCAAACTGTTAATCTGGGCCCCTTTAAAGCCAAAACTACTTCTGTCATCAAAGGAGTACCACAGGGCTCATGTCTTAGCCCTACCCTTTTCAATATTTACATCGCCCCCTTGGCCGCTCTGCTTAGGAAGATCGGGTTTACCCCGATTTCCTACGCAGACGACACACAACTGCTCTTGGCCTATGACACTGATTCGCCCAATATCCAAGAAATCTTCTCTGAAGGTATGCTTGAGAATACTGCGTGGATGAGTCAAAATTTTCTTCAGCTCAGCACTAGTAAATTGGAAATTATGCTATTCACGGAGGCAGTCACCAGCTGGTCCCCGAGTTGGTGGCCGGAAGAACTAGATACGGCACCCTCTCCCAAACTAGTGGTAAAGAACTTAGGGATACTGGTAGACAATAAGGTAAACATGGACGAGCACATAGCATCTACCAAACGCTCTTGCTTCCATGCCCTCAGTCTTCTGCGGAAAGTTTTTCATTTTCTCCCCCCCTCTACCCGCAAGACTCTCGTTCATACTCTGGTACTTATTCGCCTGGACTTCAGTAACGCTCTCCTCATTTCCGCTAACGAATCTGCCCTGCAGACCCTACAAGTGGTACAGAATACAGCAGCCCGCCTGGTCACTAACGCCCCCTATCGTACCCCGTCCCTTCCTCTCCTGCACAAACTTCACTGGCTCCCCATCCGTAAAAGAATTCATTTCAAAATCTGCTGTATAGTCTTTAAGGGCCTACATCAGCTTGGCCCAACATATTTGGCTAACAAATTGATCACATTTACTCCCTTGCGCAGGCTTCGTTCAGAAGGCAAAGGCCTTCTGGTCATTCCCCGCTTTAGGAAAACCATGTGGGGAGGAAAAGCTTTTTCTCACCTTGCGCCCAAAATGTGGAATCAGCTACCTTCGGCACTCCGCCTCACGCACAACTACCTCCGATTTAGAAAGAATCTGAAGACGTTCCTGTTCTAAATACTATGGTCTCATCTCTCTCTAGTTCTCAGCCCGGAGATACCCCATTTGGGGTGATTCAGGCGCTTTATAAGACATCTAAATAAAAATAAAAATGTTCCTGCATGTATGTATTTTTAGTTTGATTTTTGGGGAAAACAGAAGGCTAGCCCTAGGCCACAGCTAAAGAAAATCTGTGCAGTACAATTTTGTAACATCACCATGCTTTTCAATTTAGGAGTAATAAACGAAAACAAATGGCCAGACAGGTTTGATTTTAACCACTACCCCGCCTAGTCTGACAAATTACTAGGTCGGACAACGATTTTGTTACATGAATTTATACTTTATTCAAAATTATTTTGCGAAGAATTCTTCATATGTCATCAAAAAAGACACAATAATTGACTCATACATACATTCAAAGAAATGAAACACATATATATCACAAATATATGTCACAAAAAATCACATCATGACAACTCCTGACCCCTTGGGCCAACAAAGGTAAATGTTAATAGGAGTTAAGGAGTCTGACAGTTTTAAGGTCCTTGCAAGGCAATTTGCACACTGACACCAATTTTTTAATTATTGTTCACAGTGACAGCAACCTCCAGTCCGTGTCCTGAGGAGAACCCATCGAACAACACAGGGTTCGAAACGCGTTGACTCTCCGCCTAAGATATAAAATAGAAAGGGCTATTTAGGGACAAAACAATTCACTCCCAATGCATAATCCACCTCGTTTAACCCCTACAATCAGCACCCTTGCGAGTAAAACTACAAGTCTTAGGCTGGTTTAGACAAGAAGGCTGACGCAATAATCAAAATGTCCACTTGTCTGTTTGTATTAAGGACTGGTGCCTCATAATCAAATAATTAAGAGGCATTGCATAGTTGTCTATGTGATTTTTTGTGACATATATTTGTGATATATATTTGTTTCATTTCTTTGAATGTATGTATTGTCCGACCTAGTAATTTGTCAGACGAGGCGGGGTAGTGGTTAAAATCAAACCTGTCTGGCCATTTGTTTTCATTTATTACATTGTAGTGGTCCAGGTTAGGCAGTGACAGGACCCAAGCCTCCTTTTGCTTTCCCTTTCAATTTAGGAGGTCATGTCTTGTAAGCAATAGTGCAATATTTCAACAAGTACTAATATCACAAAGGAAATTATCATGTAACATGTATATTTTGTCGATGACATGGGGCAATTACTGAGTGATATTGATTTACAACAATATGGTGCAGCCCTGCATTTCCCGCTGCGCTGGTGCCAATGCAGGCACCCTTGAACCATAGCGCAAGGGTGTCTGCGTTTAAGCAAAGATTGTTTATGTGCAGGAAGGTGTCCCTTCCTGCACATAAACAATCTTTAAATGGCATTTTGATACGTCTTTGTGTGCTGCTTAATGCAGCACACATAGAAGTTGCAAAACCTCATTTTTCTTATTGACAATCAAAGGCCTTTTGCTGTTTCTATGTGTGCTGCACAATGCAGCACACATGGAAACAGCATAAACAAGGAGAAATTAAACATTTCTCCTCGCTGTGCCTGTTTAAGACCAGGCTTTCCTTGGTCTTAATTTTTGCGCTGCCCCATATTTACGCTGCCTTTGTAAATATGGGGTAGTGTCAAACTCAATGGGTGTTGCGGTGGAACACTCACTGTAACACCCATTGCCCACCCATTTCACGCTAAGTATTGTGTGAAAAGGGTCTTATTTAAAAGGCAGCGTTAAGCCACGTTAAGTGGCTTAACGCATCCTTGTAAATAAGGCAAGGCACATATCGCCACAGGAACGTTACTAAAAGCGAAGTTCTTGTGGTGATAGGGGCTTGTAAATATGTCCCTCTAACATACAAATTAGAAATATTACTTAACTACTAAGGATAAACTCTCCTTAGAATGTAATTTGAGCTTCACTGTACTGTCGTACGTGAGCCTTAGCAAAGCACTGCAATGGGAACGCCATTGCATATTCCTGCAAACAGTCCATGCCCTGCGAGAACTGGTGGTGCATGTAGGTAGAGAGGCACACAATGTGCTCCACCCTGCTTGCATCCCCTGGCGCAGAGGTAACAGTGGTCCCTGTGGGACTCCCTTAGTTTCCTCAGTGCCACACTGTGCATGGTGGTCGCACCACCATGAAAACTGGCGGTGAGGAAACTAGTAATATGCTTGGCGGTGCCGCAGCGGTTCCACATTCATTTTTCACATTTCCTTCACACCGACCTCTCGTTCGCGCTCTCTGTCTTTCTTCCTCTCTGTCTATATATTTTCTCTTCTCTCATTCCTCTGTCTCCCTTGTAAGCTCTCTCTCAATCTTTTTTTGCCTCCCATATCCTTACTACCTCACTCTCTCAAGTTCGGTCTCCTTTTTGAGTTTTACTTCAGTTTTCTTTTTTGTCTTGAAAATTCTCCCTTTCTTCACTTGTGTTTTTTTGTGTCCATCACACTCATTTCGACCCAACCCTTGAAATCCTTTGAGTCCTGTACAACACCTAATACTATATATTCTGTTGAGTTTTGTTTTATTTATTGCCTTGCTGTTGTCAGTATTTGTTTATTTAACAAACCTTAATATTTGCAAAAGAACATTGCCCATATCAATTCAAGGGACTGCTGTCCTTGTGAGTGGTTTGAGTTCCTCATTCATCCAAATATGATTCAGGGAACAGGAGGCGTCTTGTTTTACCCCTGCTAGTAGACAAACCACCAGCCTGGTTTTGAGTTGGATGGTAATGGAGAAGCCACCTATTTCTAGAGAAAGTGTTAAACTAGAGGACAATCATCTGGTGGCATTACGTTTGCTGTACTATCCAGTCTACCTACTGGAAATCGCTTGGGGTAGCATTCCAACCATCGCTCTTTTGCCCATAATACCACGTCAGTTTGGACACAGCCACAATCAAACCAGTCTTGATTCTGCTCCAGCAGGACAGTCCAGCCTGAACTGGCGGGCCAAGTCCTCCCTGAACCGGAACACAAGCAACCCAAGACTGGTATCGCCCTGATTGGGGCCCATTAGTTCAATGTGGCTTGGTTCCAGTGGCACATTGAGCAAGGCACTCATGTCGATGACAAAGCATGCATTGATCTAAGAGCTTATTCTAAAATACTGAGCAATTTACAACATGAATTGTGCAGTGGCCTGATACCACTTTCAAGAATGTGATGCGGGCTAAGATGTGGTAGGCACCATGGTACATGCTTTCTTTTTAGAATGTTGTGCAAACTGTGTGACACCTTAAGACCTCTTTCGTGACTGCTAAGTAGGCTGTGACGTTATAGGCATGGTTACCTTTACAACAGCTGGCAGGACTCCAGATGACCAAATCCCATCTTTTAAAATTCAAATGGCATTTTGAGCTGTCTCTTGCAGAAATATTCCAGTTTGTGCCACTGAAGAGGATTAGTTGAAGTTAAATGTTTCTTGTCTTGTTGCATTGTTCGTTAGCCCTGGGCTAATTTAGGGGCATATTACCAAGGGTGGCGATAGGCAATTATCGCCGGTTTAGCGGCCGTTTTCGTCCGCTAAGCGGCGATAATTCTATTGCTCTATTAGCAAGCTGTCACTAACTGATGTTAGCGACAGCTTTTAGTCGATAGCGAGCGGTTTGGGGCCCGCTTTGCATGTCAGCGATATATATCGCTAATGACATGCAAAGTGGGCGTACCCAGCCTGTTAGCGTCTGAAAGCAGTCGCTAACGTCGCTATCGCCTATTAGCAAGGCAGGCGTAGCGATGGAAATATTCCCGCTATCGCCAAAAACTAACGCCGGCTCAGACCAGTTCTTTGCCATGTTATCCAATGGGAGGTGGATAACATAGCTAAGAGCATTTTGTCGCTAATATCCAGCGATAGCGGCGAAATGCGTGAATATTGCTGAGAATACAGCGATATTCACGCATTTCGCCGCTATCGCTGGATATTTTAGCACAATGGAGAAAAACGTTGCTAATAGCATGTTTTCTCCGCTAACATATCCAGTGATAGGCAGCGATAAAAAAATTGTCGCTAAGCCTATTTAGCGATAATTATCGCTACTTGTTGGTAATATGCCCCTTAGTTGTTGAAGATTCTGATGGGTTGATTATCGCCACAATATCCTACACCAATCATTCAAAGAACGAAAAGCAATTGTGTAGGTAGACATGTTTGCTATGTCACAGCTTGCTTAGCATTTCAGAAAAGGAGTATTCAAATGGAAGCTGCGGTGCATTTGTTTTTAATTAAGTAGGATTTCAAGATGTCCACACCAGGGCAAGTTAAAGAAAGGGGTCGACTTGTAGCTTATTCTTGTTATGTGTATAGTTTGATTCCCACCCAGAGCCCAGGACTGAAGATTGTGTGCCATAAGAAGAATAACTCTCCAACTTTTCCACAAGGCGAAAAGTAAAAAGTAAAAAAAAAAAAAAATTGAATGAGAGTTATGTAACCAAATGGATGTCTCATGTCTGTGGCACGATGAAAACATGCTGCAGCAAGGCAGCCCGGAGAAGGCCCGGGGCAGCGAGCTGACGCCGACTCCGCCAGCTCCGTGGAGACGCTGGGGAGTTTTTAGCAAGAAGCAAAATGCGATGTTCCTAGAAACGGTCTGCGGCTCCGTTTTGTTTTTGTTTTTTGTTTTTTGTTTTTTTGCTAAATTGCAAACAGAGTTTATTAGTCCGAAAGTCAGGCAGAGAATGCTGATGGCTTATCGGAAACGTCTATTCAGTCAGTGGCTGCCGGGGAGCCGAGGGATTTTACTGGCTGGTCTTTTGCTCTCACAAACAGCCTACAGAGCAGCTCAGAAACCAGGGCCGCACTGGAAAACCAAAAGAAACCCTGGCAATAAAAGCTCAAACCGGCGTCCCTTCCTGCCTCTTACAGTGCCTCTTTCTCTTCTCTCTTCTCCCTTTCTGATCTTTTCTTTCTACTTCCCCCTCTCTCTACCTCCTCCCGCATGCCTGCTGCAATGAATCTCAAGGAGTTGGGGCAAATGATGGGGACACCAGACACCAGGATCAGCCCTGGGCTCACAAAATTGGCCTCCAAGGACTCCAGTGAACCTGTGGAAATGCACCGTGGAATAAAGGGCCTGTCAACACCTGTCAGAAACACAAAGAAGTGAATAGGCAACAAGACATATGTGTTAAGAAACACCAAAAGTACACAGAAACGAAACACATGCAACAATATGCACAGTTTGGCATGCAAAATATTACATTTACATACACCTGCTCACAGAATCACACACTTGCATATATAGTAATGCATGTTCACTGAGATGCTATATGCACAGTCTTAAGAACAAAGGCATGCACATTGAGACCGATTTGGGAAGTCTACAAATATGAACTGACAAAATCGAACACACACAAATACAGAAACACAGTGGACATGGGTGGTGGGGGAGTATAATGAGCACCCTTACTCAGTGGCATAGTGTTGGGGGGCACCGTGGCGATTGCCCGGGTGCAAAATTCTTAGCTGGTGCAAAATGTTAAAAGAAAATTCGAACTACTATTTTTTTTTCACATTTTGCGCCAGGAAGTGCTAACGGTCCACAGGTTAGGGGCACAATACTTGCCTTGCCCCACGTGCTGGCAACCCATGCTATGCCGCTTCTCTTACTAAGCAATGATATACTGAGGCAGACGTACTAATTATTCATGTAGGTGCATAAACCAAATGTGCTGTGCTGTGTTCTGCAACCGGGACAAGCACAGTACAGAGTAATATCTACTGTCATCTATTGTGCTGGCACTCTAATAGCACTGTCATGCGTGGCGCTTAGCCTCTCACCATGATGCAGAGGTGAGTCTACACATTTTGGCTTAGGGTGTGTACTGCAGGCATATCCCCCCAGTAACAAGCATTTACAATGCAATGGTCTCGGCATCATTAAAGGTAGAGCTATTGGCATTGCTCATGACATTTCTTTTTTTTTCTTTAAATCATAAATAAATGGCATTGTCATTTTCATTGCCAATACACACCACTCTGCACTCAACAGCACACACCACTCTGCACTCAACAGCACACACCACTCTGCACTCAACAGCACACACCACTCTGCACTCACCACTCAACAGCACACACCACTCTGCACTCACCACTCTGCACTCACCACTCTGCACTCACTACTCTGCACTCACTACTCTGCACTCACTACTCTGCACTCACTACTCTGCACTCACTACTCTGTACTCACTACTCACTACTTTGCACTCACTACTCTGCACTCACTACTCTGCACTCACTACTCTGCACTCACTACTCTGCACTCACTACTCTGCACTCACTACTCACTACTCTGCACTCACTACTCTGCACTCACTACTCACTACTCACTACTCTGCACTCACTACTCTGCACTCACTACTCACTACTCTGCACTCACTACTCACTACTCTGCACTCACTACTCTGCACTCACTACTCTGCACTCACTACTCTGCACTCACTACTTTGCACTCACTACTCTGCACTCACTACTCTGCACTCACTACTCTGCACTCACTACTCTGCACTCACTACTCTGCACTCACTACTCACTACTCTGCACTCACTACTCACTACTCTGCACTCACTACTCTGCACTCACTACTCTGCACTCACTACTCACTACTCTGCACTCACTACTCTGCACACTCACTACTCTGCACTCACTACTCTGCACTCACTACTCACTACTCTGCACTCACTACTCTGCACTCACTACTCACTACTCACTACTCTGCACTCACTACTCTGCACTCACTACTCTGCACTCACTACTCACTACTCACTACTCTGCACTCACTACTCACTACTCTGCACTCACTACTCACTACTCTGCACTCACTACTCACTACTCTGCACTCACTACTCTGCACTCACTGCTCACTACTCTGCACTCACTATTCACTACTCTGCACTCACTACTCTGCACTCACTACTCACTACTCTGCACTCACTACTCACTACTCTGCACTCACTACTCTGCACTCACTACTTTGCACTCACTACTCTGCACTCACTACGCACTACTCTGCACTCACTACTCTGCACTCACTACTCTGCACTCACTACTCACTACTCTGCACTCACTACTCTGCACTCACTACTCACTACTCTGCACTCACTACTCTGCACTCACTACTCTGCACTCACTACTCTGCACTCACTACTCACTACTCTGCACTCACTACGCTGCACTCACTACTTTGCACTCACTACTCACTAGTCTGCACTCACTACTCACTACTCTGCACTCACTACTCTGCACTCACTACTCACTACTCTGCACTCAATACTCTGCACTCACTACTCACTACTCTGCACTCACTACTCGCTACTCTGCACTCACTACTCACTACTCTGCACTCAGTACTCACTACTCTGCACTCACTACTCTGCACTCACTACTCTGCACTCACTACTCTGCACTCACTACTCTGCACTCACTACTCACTACTCACTACTCTGCACTCACTACTCACTACTCTGCACTCACTACTCTGCACTCACTACTCTGCACTCACTACTCTGCACTCACTACTTTGCACTCACTACTCTGCACTCACTACTCACTACTCTGCACTCACTACTCACTACTCTGCACTCACTACTCACTACTCTGCACTCACTACTCTGCACTCACTACTCACTACTCTGCACTCACTACTCACTACTCTGCACTCACTACTCTGCACTCACCACTCACTACTCTGCACTCACTACTCACTACTCTGCACTCACTACTCACTACTCTGCACTCACTACTCACTACTCTGCACTCTGCACTCACTACTCTTCACTCACTACTCTGCACTCACTACTCACTACTCTGCACTCACTACTCTGCACTCACTACTCACTACTCTGCACTCACTACTCACTACTCTGCACTCACTACACACTACTCACTACTCTGCACTCACTACACACTACTCACTACTCTGCACTCACTACACACTACTCAGCACTCACTACTCTGCACTCACTACTCTGCACTCACTACTCTGCACTCACTACTCTGCACTCACTACTCTGCACTCACTACTCACTACTCTGCACTCACTACTCACTACTCTTCACTCACTACTCTGCACTCACTACTCAGCACTCACTACTCTGCACTCACTACTCTGCACTCACTACTCTGCACTCACTACTCACTACTCTGCACTCACTACTCTGCACTCACTACTCTGCACTCACTACTCTGCACTTACTACTCACTACTCTGCACTCACTACTCTGCACTCACTACTCTGCACTCACTACGCTGCATTCACTACTCACTATTCACTACTCTGCACTCACTACTCACTACTCTGCACTCACTACTCACTACTCACTACTCTGCACTCACTACTCACTACTCTGCACTCACTACTCACTACTCTAGTGAGTGCAGAGTAGTGAGTGCAGAGTAGTGAGTGCAGAGTAGTGAGTGCAGAGTAGTGAGTGCAGAGTCGTGAGTGCAGAGTAGTGAGTGCAGAGTTGTGAGTGCAGAGTCGTGAGTAGTGAGTGCACTCACTACTCTGCACTCACTACTCTGCACTCACTACTCTGCACTCACTACTCTGCACTCACTACTCTGCACTCACTACTCACTACTCTGCACTCACTACTCTGCACTCACTACTTTGCACTCACTACTCACTACTCTGCACTCCCTACTCTGCACTCCCTACTCTGCACTCCCTACTCTGCACTCACTATTCTGCAGTCACTACTCACTACTCTGCACTCACTACTCACTACTCTGCACTCACTACTCTGCACTCACTACTCACTACTCTGCACTCACTACTCTGCACTCACTACTCACTACTCTGCACTCACTACTCTGCACTCACTACTCTGCACTCACTACTCTGCACTCACTACTCTGCACTTACTACTCACTACTCTGCACTCACTACTCTGCACTCACTACTCTGCACTCACTACGCTGCATTCACTACTCACTATTCACTACTCTGCACTCACTACTCACTACTCTGCACTCACTACTCACTACTCACTACTCTGCACTCACTACTCACTACTCTGCACTCACTACGCACTACTCACTACTCTGCACTCACTACTCACTACTCTGCACTCACTACTCACTACTCTGCACTCACTACTCTGCACTCACTACTCACTACTCACTACTCTGCACTCACTACTCACTACTCACTACTCTGCACTCACTACTCACTACTCACTACTCACTACTCTGCACTCACTACTCACTACTCTGCACTCACTACTCACTACTCACTACTCACTACTCTGCACTCACTACTCACTACTCTGCACTTACTACTCACTACTCACTACTCTCACTCAGTACTCACTACTCTGCACTCACTACTCACTACTCACTACTCTGCACTCACTACTCACTACTCTGCACTCACTACTCACTACTCTGCACTCACTACTCTGCACTCACTACTCTGCACTCACTACTCACTACTCTTCACTCACTACTCTGCACTCACTACTCACTACTCTGCACTCACTACTCTGCACTCACTACTCACTACTCTGCACTCACTACTCTGCACTCACTACTCACTACTCTGCACTCACTACTCTGCACTCACTACTCTGCACTCACTACTCTGCACTCACTACTCTGCACTTACTACTCACTACTCTGCACTCACAACTCTGCACTCACTACTCTGCACTCACTACGCTGCATTCACTACTCACTATTCACTACTCTGCACTCACTACTCACTACTCTGCACTCACTACTCACTACTCACTACTCTGCACTCACTACTCACTACTCTGCACTCACTACGCACTACTCACTACTCTGCACTCACTACTCACTACTCTGCACTCACTACTCACTACTCTGCACTCACTACTCTGCACTCACTACTCACTACTCACTACTCTGCACTCACTACTCACTACTCACTACTCTGCACTCACTACTCACTACTCACTACTCACTACTCTGCACTCACTACTCACTACTCTGCACTCACTACTCACTACTCACTACTCACTACTCTGCACTCATTACTCACTACTCTGCACTTACTACTCACTACTCACTACTCTCACTCAGTACTCACTACTCTGCACTCACTACTCACTACTCACTACTCTGCACTCACTACTCACTACTCTGCACTCACTACTCACTACTCTGCACTCACTACTCACTACTATTTCTGCACTCACTACTCTGCACTCACTACGCACTACTCTGCACTCACTACTCTGCACTCACTACTCTGCACTCACTACTCACTACTCTGCACTCACTACTCTGCACTCACTACTCACTACTCTGCACTCACTACTCTGCACTCACTACTCTGCACTCACTACTCTGCACTCACTACTCACTACTCTGCACTCACTACGCTGCACTCACTACTTTGCACTCACTACTCACTAGTCTGCACTCACTACTCACTACTCTGCACTCACTACTCTGCACTCACTACTCACTACTCTGCACTCAATACTCTGCACTCACTACTCACTACTCTGCACTCACTACTCGCTACTCTGCACTCACTACTCACTACTCTGCACTCAGTACTCACTACTCTGCACTCACTACTCTGCACTCACTACTCTGCACTCACTACTCTGCACTCACTACTCTGCACTCACTACTCACTACTCTGCACTCACTACTCACTACTCTGCACTCACTACTCACTACTCTGCACTCACTACTCTGCACTCACTACTCTGCACTCACTACTTTGCACTCACTACTCTGCACTCACTACTCACTACTCTGCACTCACTACTCACTACTCTGCACTCACTACTCACTACTCTGCACTCACTACTCTGCACTCACTACTCACTACTCTGCACTCACTACTCACTACTCTGCACTCACTACTCTGCACTCACCACTCACTACTCTGCACTCACTACTCACTACTCTGCACTCACTACTCACTACTCTGCACTCACTACTCACTACTCTGCACTCTGCACTCACTACTCTGCACTCACTACTCTGCACTCACTACTCTGCACTCACTACTCTGCACTCACTACTCACTACTCTGCACTCACTACTCACTACTCTGCACTCACTACTCACTACTCTGCACTCACTACACACTACTCACTACTCTGCACTCACTACACACTACTCACTACTCTGCACTCACTACACACTACTCAGCACTCACTACTCTGCACTCACTACTCTGCACTCACTACTCTGCACTCACTACTCTGCACTCACTACTCTGCACTCACTACTCACTACTCTGCACTCACTACTCACTACTCTTCACTCACTACTCTGCACTCACTACTCAGCACTCACTACTCTGCACTCACTACTCTGCACTCACTACTCTGCACTCACTACTCACTACTCTGCACTCACTACTCTGCACTCACTACTCTGCACTCACTACTCTGCACTCACTACTCTGCACTTACTACTCACTACTCTGCACTCACTACTCTGCACTCACTACTCTGCACTCACTACGCTGCATTCACTACTCACTATTCACTACTCTGCACTCACTACTCACTACTCTGCACTCACTACTCACTACTCACTACTCTGCACTCACTACTCACTACTCTGCACTCACTACTCACTACTCTAGTGAGTGCAGAGTAGTGAGTGCAGAGTAGTGAGTGCAGAGTAGTGAGTGCAGAGTCGTGAGTGCAGAGTAGTGAGTGCAGAGTCGTGAGTGCAGAGTCGTGAGTAGTGAGTGCACTCACTACTCTGCACTCACTACTCTGCACTCACTACTCTGCACTCACTACTCTGCACTCACTACTCACTACTCTGCACTCACTACTCTGCACTCACTACTTTGCACTCACTACTCACTACTCTGCACTCCCTACTCTGCACTCCCTACTCTGCACTCCCTACTCTGCACTCACTATTCTGCAGTCACTACTCACTACTCTGCACTCACTACTCACTACTCTGCACTCACTACTCACTACTCTGCACTCACTACTCTGCACTCACTACTCCGCACTCACTACTCTGCACTCACTACTCACTACTCTTCACTCACTACTCTGCACTCACTACTCAGCACTCACTACTCTGCACTCACTACTCTGCACTCACTACTCTGCACTCACTACTCACTACTCTTCACTCACTACTCTGCACTCACTACTCACTACTCTGCACTCACTACTCTGCACTCACTACTCACTACTCTGCACTCACTACTCTGCACTCACTACTCTGCACTCACTACTCTGCACTCACTACTCTGCACTCACTACTCTGCACTTACTACTCACTACTCTGCACTCACTACTCTGCACTCACTACTCTGCACTCACTACGCTGCATTCACTACTCACTATTCACTACTCTGCACTCACTACTCACTACTCTGCACTCACTACTCACTACTCACTACTCTGCACTCACTACTCACTACTCTGCACTCACTACGCACTACTCACTACTCTGCACTCACTACTCACTACTCTGCACTCACTACTCACTACTCTGCACTCACTACTCTGCACTCACTACTCACTACTCACTACTCTGCACTCACTACTCACTACTCACTACTCTGCACTCACTACTCACTACTCACTACTCTGCACTCACTACTCACTACTCTGCACTCACTACTCACTACTCACTACTCACTACTCTGCACTCACTACTCACTACTCTGCACTTACTACTCACTACTCACTACTCTCACTCAGTACTCACTACTCTGCACTCACTACTCACTACTCACTACTCTGCACTCACTACTCACTACTCTGCACTCACTACTCACTACTCTGCACTCACTACTCACTACTATTTCTGCACTCACTACTCTGCACTCACTACTCTGCACTCACTACTCACTACTCAATACTCTGCACTCACTATTCTGCACTCACTACTCTGCACTTACTACTCTGCACTCACTACTCTGCACTCACTACTCACTACTCACTACTCTGCATTCACTACTCACTACTCTGCACTTACTACTCACTACTCTGCACTTACTACTCACTACTCTGCACTCACTACTCACTACTCTGCACTCACTACTCACTACTCTGCACTCACTACTCTGCACTCACTACTCACTACTCTGCATTCACTACTCACTACTCTGCATTCACTACTCACTACTCACTACTCTGCACTTACTACTCACTACTCTGCACTTACTACTCACTACTCTGCACTCACTACTCACTACTCTGCACTCACTACTCACTACTCACTACTCTGCACTCACTACTCACTACTCTGCACTCACTACTCATTACTCTGCACTCACTACTCTGCACTCACTACTCTGCACTCACTTCTCTGCACTCACTACTCTGCACTCACTACTCTGCAGTCACTACTCACTACTCACTACTCTGCATTCACTACTCACTACTCTGCACTTACTACTCACTACTCTGCACTTACTACTCACTACTCTGCACTCACTACTCACTACTCTGCACTCACTACTCACTACTCTGCACTCACTAATCTGCACTCACTACTCACTACTCTGCATTCACTACTCACTACTCTGCATTCACTACTCACTACTCTGCACTTACTACTCACTACTCTGCACTTACTACTCACTACTCTGCACTCACTACTCACTACTCACTACTCTGCACTCACTACTCACTACTCACTACTCTGCACTCACTACTCATTAATCTGCACTCACTACTCTGCACTCACTACTCTGCACTCACTACTCACTACTCTGCACTCACTACTCTGCACTTACTACTCTGCACTCACTACTCTGCACTCACTACTCACTACTCTGCATTCACTACTCACTACTCTGCACTTACTACTCACTACTCTGCACTCACTACTCACTACTCTGCACTCACTACTCACTACTCTGCACTCACTACTCACTACTCTGCACTCACTACTCTGCACTCACTACTCACTACTCTGCACTCACTACTCTGCACGCACTACTCTGCACTCACTACTCACTACTCTGCACTCAGTACTCTGCATTCAGTACTCACTACTCTGCACTTACTACTCACTACTCTGCACTTACTACTCACTACTCTGCACTTACTACTCACTACTCTGCACTCACTACTCACTACTCACTACTCTGCACTCACTACTCACTACTCTGCACTCACTACTCACTACTCACTACTCTGCACTCACTACTCATTACTCTGCACTCACTACTCATTACTCTGCACTCACTACTCACTACTCTGCACTCACTACTCACTACTCTGCACTCACTACTCTGCACTCACTACTCACTACTCTGCACTCACTACTCACTACTCTGCACTCACTACTCTGCACTCACTACTCACTACTCTGCACTCACTACTCACTACTCTGCACTCACTACTCATTACTATGCACTCACTACTCTGCACTCACTACTCTGCACTCACTACTCTGCACTCACTACTCTGCACTCACTACTCACTACTCTGCACTCACTACTCTGCACTCACTACTCACTACTCTGCACTCACTACTCTGCACTCACTACTCTGCACTCACTACTCTGCACTCACTACTCTGCACACTCACTACTCTGCACTCACTACTCTGCACTCACTACTCACTACTTTGCACTCACTACTCACTACTCTGCACTCACTACTCACTACTCTGCACTCACTACTCTGCACTCACTACTCTGCACTCACTACTCTGCACTCACTACTCTGCACTCACTACTCTGCACTTACTACTCACTACTCTGCACTCACTACTCTGCACTCACTACTCACTACTCACTACTCTGCACTCACTACTCACTACACTGCACTCACTACTCACTACTCTGCACTCACTACTCACTACTCTGCACTCACTACTCACTACTCTGCACTCACTACTCACTACTCACTACTCTGCACTCACTACTTACTACTCTGCACTCACTACTTACTACTCTGCACTTACTACTCACTACTCTGCACTCACTACTCACTACTCACTACTCTGCACTCACTACTCACTACTCTGCACTCACTACTCACTACTCTGCACTCACTACTCACTACTAACTATTTCTGCACTCACTACTCTGCACTCACTACTCTGCACTCACTACTCTGCACTCACTACTCACTACTCTGCACTCACTATTCTGCACTCACTCTCTGCACTTACTACTCTGCACTCACTACTCTGCATTTACTACTCACTACTCACTACTCTGCATTCACTACTCACTACTCTGCACTTACTACTCACTACTCTGCACTTACTACTCACTACTCTGCACTCACTACTCACTACTCTGCACTCACTACTCACTACTCACTACTCTGCACTTACTACTCACTACTCCACACTCACTACTCGCTACTCTGCATTCACTACTCACTACTCACTACTCTGCATTCACTACTCACTACTCACTACTCTGCACTTACTACTCACTACTCTGCACTTACTACTCACTACTCTGCACTCACTACTCACTACTCTGCACTCACTACTCACTACTCACTACTCTGCACTCACTACTCACTACTCTGCACTCACTACTCACTACTCTGCCTTCACTCCTCTGCACTCACTACTCTGCACTCACTACTCACTACTCACTACTCTGCACTCACTACTCACTACTCTGCACTCACTACTCTGCACTCACTACTCTGCACTCACTACTCACTACTCTGCACTCACTACTCTGCACTCACTACTCTGCACTCACTACTCTGCACTCACTACTCACTACTCTGCACTCACTACTCTGCACTCACTACTCACTACTCACTACTCTGCACTCACTACTCTGCACTCACTACTCTGCACTCACTACACTCACTACTCTGCACTCACTACTCTGCACTTACTACTCTGCACTCACTACTCTGCACTCACTACTCACTACTCACTACTCTCCACTCACTACTCTGCACACTCTCTCTGCACACTCTCTCTGCACACTCACTACTCTGCACACTCACTACTCTGCACACTCACTACTCTGCACACTCACTCTGCACTCTGCACACTCACTCTGCACTCTGCACACTCACTACTCTGCACACTCACTCTGCACTCTGCAAACTCACTCTGCACTCACACTCTGCACTCACACTCTGCACTCACTACTCTGCACTCACTACTCACTACTCTGCATTCACTACTCACTACTCTGCACTTACTACTCACTACTCTGCACTTACTACTCACTACTCTGCACTCACTACTCACTACTCTGCACTCACTACTCACTACTCTGCACTCACTACTCTGCACTCACTACTCTGCACTCACTACTCACTACTCTGCACTCACTACTCTGCACTCACTACTCACTACTCACTACTCTGCACTCACTACTCTGCACTCACTACTCTGCACTCACTACTCTGCACTTACTACTCTGCACTCACTACTCACTACTCTCCACTCACTACTCTGCACACTCTCTCTGCACACTCTCTCTGCACACTCTCTCTGCACACTCACTACTCTGCACACTCACTACTCTGCACACTCACTCTGCACTCACTACTCTGCACTCACTACTCTGCACTCACTACTTACTACTCTGCACTCACTACTCACTACTCTGCACTCACTACTCTGCACTCACTACTCACTACTCACTACTCTGCACTCACTACTCTGCACTCACTACTCTGCACTCACTACTCTGCACTCACTTCTCTGCACTTACTACTCTGCACTCACTACTCTGCACTCACTACTCACTACTCACTACTCTCCACTCACTACTCTGCACACTCTCTCTGCACACTCTCTCTGCACACTCACTACTCTGCACACTCACTACTCTGCACACTCACTACTCTGCACACTCATTACTCTGCACACTCACTCTGCACTCTGCACACTCACTACTCTGCACACTCACTCTGCACTCTGCAAACTCACTCTGCACTCACACTCTGCACTCACACTCTGCACTCACTACCCTGCACTCACTACTCTGCATTCACTACTCACTACTCTGCACTCACTACTCACTACTCTGCACTCACTACTCTGCACTCACTACTCTGCACTCACTACTCTGCACTCACTACTCTGCACTCACTACTCTGCACTTACTACTCACTACTCTGCACTCACTACTCTGCACTCACTACTCACTACTCACTACTCTGCACTCACTACTCACTACTCTGCACTCACTACTCACTACTCTGCACTCACTACTCACTACTCACTACTCTGCACTCACTACTCACTACTCTGCACTCACTACTCACTACTCACTCCTCTGCACTCACTACTTACTACTCTGCACTCACTACTTACTACTCTGCACTTACTACTCACTACTCTGCACTCACTACTCACTACTCACTACTCTGCACTCACTACTCACTACTCTGCACTCACTACTCACTACTCTGCACTCACTACTCACTACTAACTATTTCTGCACTCACTACTCTGCACTCACTACTCTGCACTCACTACTCTGCACTCACTACTCACTACTCTGCACTCACTATTCTGCACTCACTCTCTGCACTTACTACTCTGCACTCACTACTCTGCATTTACTACTCACTACTCACTACTCTGCATTCACTACTCACTACTCTGCACTTACTACTCACTACTCTGCACTTACTACTCACTACTCTGCACTCACTACTCACTACTCTGCACTCACTACTCACTACTCACTACTCACTACTCTGCACTTACTACTCACTACTCCACACTCACTACTCGCTACTCTGCATTCACTACTCACTACTCACTACTCTGCATTCACTACTCACTACTCACTACTCTGCACTTACTACTCACTACTCTGCACTCACTACTCTGCACTCACTACTCTGCACTCACTACTCTGCACTCACTACTCACTACTCTGCACTCACTACTCTGCACTCACTACTCTGCACTCACTACTCTGCACTCACTACTCACTACTCTGCACTCACTACTCTGCACTCACTACTCACTACTCTGCACTCACTACTCTGCACTCACTACTCTGCACTCACTACACTCACTACTCTGCACTCACTACTCTGCACTTACTACTCTGCACTCACTACTCTGCACTCACTACTCACTACTCACTACTCTCCACTCACTACTCTGCACACTCTCTCTGCACACTCTCTCTGCACACTCACTACTCTGCACACTCACTACTCTGCACACTCACTACTCTGCACACTCACTACTCTGCACTCTCACTCTGCACTCTGCACACTCACTACTCTGCACACTCACTCTGCACTCTGCAAACTCACTCTGCACTCACACTCTGCACTCACACTCTGCACTCACTACTCTGCACTCACTACTCACTACTCTGCATTCACTACTCACTACTCTGCACTTACTACTCACTACTCTGCACTTACTACTCACTACTCTGCACTCACTACTCACTACTCTGCACTCACTACTCACTACTCTGCACTCACTACTCTGCACTCACTACTCTGCACTCACTACTCACTACTCTGCACTCACTACTCTGCACTCACTACTCACTACTCACTACTCTGCACTCACTACTCTGCACTCACTACTCTGCACTCACTACTCTGCACTTACTACTCTGCACTCACTACTCACTACTCTCCACTCACTACTCTGCACACTCTCTCTGCACACTCTCTCTGCACACTCACTACTCTGCACACTCACTACTCTGCACACTCACTCTGCACTCACTACTCTGCACTCACTACTCTGCACTCACTACTTACTACTCTGCACTCACTACTCACTACTCTGCACTCACTACTCTGCACTCACTACTCACTACTCACTACTCTGCACTCACTACTCTGCACTCACTACTCTGCACTCACTACTCTGCACTCACTTCTCTGCACTTACTACTCTGCACTCACTACTCTGCACTCACTACTCACTACTCACTACTCTCCACTCACTACTCTGCACACTCTCTCTGCACACTCTCTCTGCACACTCACTACTCTGCACACTCACTACTCTGCACACTCACTACTCTGCACACTCATTACTCTGCACACTCACTCTGCACTCTGCACACTCACTACTCTGCACACTCACTCTGCACTCTGCAAACTCACTCTGCACTCACACTCTGCACTCACACTCTGCACTCACTACCCTGCACTCACTACTCTGCATTCACTACTCACTACTCTGCACTTACTACTCACTACTCTGCACTTACTACTCACTACTCTGCACTCACTACTCACTACTCTGCACTCACTACTCACTACTCACTACTCTGCACTCACTACTCACTACTCTGCACTCACTACTCTGCACTCACTACTCTGCACTCACTACTCACTACTCTGCACTCACTACTCTGCACTCACTACTCACTACTCACTACTCTGCACTCACTACTCTGCACTCACTACTCACTACTCACTACTCTCCACTCACTACTCTGCACACTCTCTCTGCACACTCTCTCTGCACACTCTCTCTGCACACTCACTACTCTGCACACTCACTACTCTGCACACTCACTCTGCACTCTCACTCTGCACTCTCACTACTCTGCACTCTCACTCTGCACTCTGCAAACTCACTCTGCACTCACACTCTGCACTCCCACTCTGCACTCACACTCTGCACTCACTACTCTGCACTCATGGAATCTTCCACCACACTTTCTAAAACTCTATAGTCCGAAGCATAATAGGCACAGGACCAAAAGAAGGGTAGACATTTGCTTACAATAATCTTATTGTATTTATGAGAAGCAAAAGCGAGACTGAAATGTGCTGAATATCAGTTTGTTGCGAATCAACAGAGTGGAGTTAGAGAACCAAGAAATAGTAATTTAGAGTCCGGGTTAGAAGGAGTAGTAATCACAAGCTGAGGATCAACGGGCGCGAAACAGCATGGTGGGCGCGCACGAGACGCAGCGTGGGCGTGCACATCAGCTGAAGATAGCCGGAGAAGACACCGAGTCTGCCTGCTGCCATGACTGACCCGCTGCGGAGGGAAAGAGCCCGGTGAGTGGGGGTAGAGGGGGGCGGCAGAGAGGGAGTGGGCAGAGAGGGAGGGTGTGTGTGTGTGTGTGTGTGCGTGCGTGTGCGTGTGTCTGTCTGTCTGTCTATGTGTGTCTTTCGCGTGCCTGCCTGCCTGCCTGGGTGTGTGCGCGTCCACAGACCCTGGTCGGCTCGTGCACCGCTCTGTATTCCCTTGTGAGGGAACTCAGCAACAATAGATCTCGTTGCCGAGACCTAAAAATCCCTATATCTAAACACAATTTAGACACTTCCACACATTGGATGTATGCTGTGCACTATGGTTTTTTGAAAAATTAAAACATTTCCTCTTGTTCACGTCTGATTCGAGGAGGTGTTCGTTTTTGATGCAATGCACAGTCTGGCTATCTTAGTATGTTGGGCTTTGTTACAAAAACCTTTGAGTGTTTGCACTGATCTACAAGCTCCGCCCCTGTAACAACCCCTTGATGCAAAGTGCCATAAAGAAGCCCACAGCAGTGTTTGCTTTGTAAACAAGAAACCAAAGCACCCACCAAAAATCACAACTCATTAAAACTGATATTCACCAACCAACTGTACGCCTCAGAAAACTGAACTAGGCACCGGTCACAATGCAAATGTTTGGAAAGTCACCAAAAGTTGCTGTGATGCCAATCCAATGGCAGATTTACAGCTGTCCATATTCATAAATATACACAAATACACACATACAATCACACACAACTACAGAAATAATTAATCACACATATGGAGAGACCATCACACAAAAAAACACAGAAATAAACAGTCACTGATGCAGAAACGGAATTGCGCAATCGCAAATCCGTAACGACAATCACACATACATTCACACACAATTAATCATACAAATAAGTGGAATACTTCATAGCCCGTATTCAAAGAGGGTATTGTTGGAAATGGCCCTTTTTACAGAGCTATCCCCAAACATTTTGCTTCTTCCTCTTATTTTTTCCCCTGACCTGTTGTTGTTAGCTATAAGACTCAGGGCACTTTACCACTGCGGATCAGCGCTAAAATGCATATGCTCCCTGCGTAAATTGATATTGTGATTGGTTCTCCCTGATTGGCATATTTGTTTTACCAATAGGTCCCTAGTAAAGTGCACAAAATGTGCCAGGGTAAATCAAATACTACTAGTGGGTTTGCAGCACTGATTGTGCCACCCACATGAGTAGCCCTGAAAAGATGTCTCATGCCTGCCAATACGGTGCCTGCACACAGTTTGTTAACTGACATGTCGACTTGGTAAGTGCACCCACTTGCCAGGTCCTAACCTTCCCTTTTCTTACATATAGGTTACCCCTATGGTAGGCCCGAGGTATCCCCCTGGTCAGGGTGCAGTGTATGTGAAAGGTAGGACATGTACTGGAGTGTGTAACATGTCCTGATAATGAAATACTGCCACTTTGGTTTTTCACTATTAAAAGTCTATCTTGCCTCATAGGACAGAATTTGGGAATTATTTGTAACATTTTACAAGCATATCTTTCCATAGGAATAAGATCGAAAAATTGAGTTTGGTATCCCTGAACTCGGGATTTAATAATACATCTTTTAGTAAAGATGGTTTTTAAATTGTGTGTTTGAAAATACCACTTTTAGAAAGTGGCTATTTTCTTGTGCAACCATCCTTTGTAACTCTGCCTGTTTGTGGATTGACTGCGTGGCTTTGGAGTTACAGGGGCTGGGGAGGTGCAGTGGCTCCAGGAGTCTGGATGAGTCAGCACTGGGCTGAATAAGCCTGATCTGCATTTCGAGTGGTAGTAGTTGTAGTAGTAGTTTATTATTTGCATAGTTACTTAAAACCATTGCAATACAAAGTTTAAAATAAACAATATGTCAATAGAAAAATATAAATTACCTCCTTGTACAAAGGAAGAAACAGTATATCAACTCACAAATTTTCCTTCCTTAAATAAAGTCATAAAATCTCATGTTTTAATTAACAATAAATAATATAGATTCATTAATAAAACTATCTAAGAACAGTTAAGAACAGGTTTTGGAAAATTCTTTCCCTCAACCGTTAAAAGTTTCACAAGACTACTGTTCTACTGAGAGTCAGGAAATACCAAAATTATCTAAAAGACAGTTAAAAACAAGTCATAATGATTTCTTATCTAGTGCCTTACTGAGCTTCACAAGTGCATTTCGAGTGGTGGGAGGAGTAGCATCTGTACCTGAAATGGCTGTGCCTGACTTCCACAATGCTGGCTCCACCACCCTGTGGTGTGTCTGGAACCAAGGCTCACACTGGCAATGGATGTTGTTGTGTACTTGCGGGGTGCCCCCCAGAACTGGTTTGAACTAGGCTCAGAGCCCCTTGCACAAAGAGAACAAAGACATTTTGGGGTATAAGTATCAGACCCCAAACCCCAGACTTTAGATCATTACTAGAATTCAAGAGGAACCTTTGCCTAGGAGAAGAGCTGGAGAGACTGAGGAGAAGAACTGCCCTTGCTGTGTGTCTGGGGTTGGCTTGCAGTTGCTGTTCCTGCCAAGGAAAGGAGAAGCACTTTGTTGTGTGCTGTGTCCCCTGCTTGAAGGAGCTCTCCAAGGGCCTGGAGTGTGCTAGCCTCCTGTTCTGAAGTCTCAGGGACACAAAGACCACACCCCCAACTCCCCTGAACTCTGCTGCTGTGAGTTCTGACCTGCCAAGAGGTGCCTGTGCCAGTTATGGGCCTCTGGAGGTTGTTAATACTTTTTGGGAGCTGGAAGAAAGAATAAACTCAAAGAACTACAGAAATCGACACATCGAGGGATTGCAGCTGAAGAGGACCCACACAGCAACTCTCGATGCCGCCGTCGCATCGATCGCTGACGCATCCCGGATTTCCATGTATCGTACCTGTGCGTCAACTTCTTCCGACGTATCACCCATGGACCGGACCCATAACGAAGAATCAATGCATCACTCCCCGTACAGACCGGTTTCGACGCAACCCTTCCTTTGCATGCAGCGGGACTGTCACATCCCCTCCTCAAGTTCCCAGGAGTGTCGCATCCCTTTGTTTTCCGACACTGCGGCTGTTTGGCTTGTGAACTTTGACGCATCTACAGGTACTTTGGTGAAAAGTCATGCATCCATAGTTTTCTATGGTACAAGTTCTTGAAACCTTTTTAAAGTCATATTTTTAACTGTGTTTTGGTCTTGTTTAGTTTAGAAAAAGATATTTTATTTTTCTAAACTGGTGTGATTTTTTTGTGGTGTTTTCACTGTGTTACTGTGAGTGTTGGTACAAATACTTTACACATTGCCTTTTGGATAACCCTGTCTGCTCGTGCCAAGCTACCAAGGGGGTGAGCAGGGGTTATCTAGAGTGTGTATCCCCCTTACCCTGACTAGAAGCAAGGGCCCCTATTTGGACAAAGGTACCTACCTCTGCCAACTAGAGACCCCCATTTCTAACAGGTATTATATGGAAACAATTACTAGTGACCAGCACAGTGCTGTATTTGTTGTTAGGCTTTGCCTGTGGGGGTGAAGTGGTTGCACTGTTCCTTATCAGTGGGTAGTGAGATGCTCCTTCTAAAAATGTGGTCTTAGTTACTTTCTGAAGAGCAAGAGCTAATGGGTCGGTGGGAAGCGGGAATGAGCATTGTTCTAGACTCTGGGTGCAAAGCTGATCAAGCTTGTATTCTAGTATTTTCCATTGTTGTATTGAATTTGATTTTTTGATTTCTCATTTTTAAATGGAGCTTTCGGATGTTTGGTGTATCTGCCAGTTACAGTTTTTTGGTATAAGCTTGATTCTGACTTGTAGATGACGCCAATGGCGATTGGTGACCGGCATAAATGCTGGGGCGACATCAACAGAATACAATACAAATACATACAAATAAACAAACATTTAAAAAATAAACTTACCTTAACGTTCAGCACGTCTAGTCCCCGGCTCCAATCTCCTCCGAGTGTGAGGTGCCACAGCTCCCACAGGTTCTTATCCAATCCAGACACTGCTCTCAACCTGTTAAGCAGCATGAGTGAAGTGTCTGGATTGGCTAGAGCAGGCTGCCTCAGCGCTCCTAAGAGCACTGGAGTGCTGTGTCTGCTTTCCAACCTAGCTCTCTAAGACAGCTGGATTGGAGAGTTTGAATTTGCGCATGTCAGTTTGGCCATAGCAAGGTAGCCGGCCTAACTGACATGCACTTCAAACTGAAGGGGCCACTCGTCATTGCTAGCAATCAACAGCATTGACGCCGGGCCCCGTCCTGCCATCTTAGTGTTCGGCAGAAAGCTTGAAAAATAAAATGGTAATAAAATCCTTTTATTATCCTTTTATTTTTTGCAGCAATGGGGGGTGGGGGGGGGTCGAGCGCCTTCGCTCATTTGGAGGAACTGCCACTGGATGAGGCAGTTGATCTTGAGAAATATGTGGATTTAAAAGGGACAGTCAGTGCATGTCATTCAGGTTGGGTGTAATGATGGAAAAGTGAAAGGATACAAGTCAGTTAATCAATAAGCTGATTAGGATTCTATGCTCATTGTGAGAGACAAACACAAGGAGAGTAATGTAAGCCATTGAAGGAGCAAGAAAAGAAAAGTGACAGTAAAGCCAACCAATGGTAAACAATGGGCGTACTGGACCTAACAAGAAAGACAAGAGTGAGCATTTACATTGCTCTATCAGCAGAAGAGACAAAGGACATTAAAGGAAAGTATTTGGAATGAATGTACTGTCCGTTGAAGTCTTACTAACTATAATGAGATGAAAATCTGGCCACATCACTGCATACAATGAAGGTTAAATCACTTTAAACAATGGAGAAAGAAACCATTAAAATCGTAATATCTCCAATAGCAATAGTTGATTGTATTTGATGATAGAACAAATACTGTAGATGTCTTAAACACAGAATAAAGTTTGAATGTCACCATTAAAGTCACCAAGTGAAAAATGTACCTTGGATCACAGTAGAGTGTATGATTCCCACATAGTTGTCCTATGCTAACTCTATCAAGTTAATGCTAACTTGCATGCTAAGTATGTTCAATACCATATCCACCATCTCATGCTATGTAACCTATGTTCTCTTAGCAGCGAAGCCTTTGTTGGTGGAGGATACCTACCTGCTTTGCCCAGCGCCCCTGCTTAATGATGTTGGCATGTAAGTATAATGACGTTCATGTTCAATAGTTGGGCTGATTATTTTGGTGAAGCTCTGATTTTGTTGACATAGTTTTGTGGCTCATATTCTGTGTGGCCATTTGTTTTCCATTCCCTTCCTTCCCAAAGATGCTTCATAGTGCATTGTAGGCAAGCTTTCAGGGTCTACAAGTCCCTCCCAGCTCACTAGAGTTGGAGATGATTTGATCAAATTGCAAAGGAGGTGGTCCATATATTGATGTTCCCTGGGACTGGTAGCAGCTGTCCTATTACCGAGGTTCACATATGGAGAACCCTTGCCGGTGATGTAATAGACTTTGCTCATATGTTCCCAAGAGACTACAATATATAAAGGTGTCTTAGTGTCAGGGTTTTGGTGTGGGTCAACATGGGCAGGATCCAGTACATTTACTGAGGCGATCAATAGCAGTGTTGTAGAGTGTGCCTATATGTTACAGAGCCATTACACACAAGGAGGAGCCTTACTGGTGTTGTTACATACTAAGGCCTTTGTTGTCTTCTTGTGTTCCAGGCAAGCAGCGCTCCAGGTCAGCATGAACGATGGCCTCAGCTTCATCTCCAGCTCTGTTATCATCACCACCTTACATTGTGTGAGTTAAAGACTGTGCTACAGACTACTATCACCACGCTGTCGCTATAGCAATGCCCTAAACTGAGCACACTTCATTCTCTTAATCTTCAAGTACTTTAGTTGTAATACTCTGGGTGCGTTACTCTGCAAATTTGTATTCTTCATATAAACTTTTTTTTTTCAAAAAAACAAATGTGACCTTTATGTGATGATTAAAATGCAGAAACATGCACCAAGGATGACGAAGTATCAATATCTTAGATTTGCATTGATCTAACTGTTGGTTTGTACAAAAACAGTGCTGAGAGATTAAACACTCTATAAACAAACCATCAAGTTATGAGTTGGGTTGTTAGAAGAGTATCTGAATAAAGGTCCTTTTTACTCAAACCACTGTGATTGTATCCATAAATCTGGAGCATGCTTAAGCATTAGTCTGATAACTCTATAATGAAGCTTAGGAGTGACCACAATCTGGATACTTTGTGTTCTTCTCCAAAGTAACCGATTTAATTTATTACATTTAATAAAATCCAACTTGCCCTCTTCTCACAGAAGGTGACTATTATTTGCCACCATGCTCCTAGGGATTATTTAGTACACTCCCTAATAAATTCAGACTCCTGTACGTCTTTTTCTGGAAGTGAATCACGTAAGAGATAGCACTTCACATGTGTCGTGATTTATTTAGCGTTCCAAGAAATATGAAAACTCCTTGATCGTGTCTATTAGATCATTTATAAATTTGTGTGGATTCAATAGGGTGTCCCTTAAATAAATCATCTGTCTACAGCATAAACTTTTTTCCCTGTAAACCATGCGATACCTGTAGTTGTCTTGCTTGCCTTTATATCAACATAGTGAGTTTCTAGGGCAAATTCAAATAATGATGGACAAACCTTGTATTGCCTCTAATGCTTAACTTACATTTTAAAAATAAAGGTACTCCAAAATTCCTTGTCCAGTGCTATTTATATAGTAACAGTGATGTACTTTGTGCTCTGGTCGTAAACAGAACATAACGTTGAATACTTAACTCCAGTCCACACTGTAAAAAACGTATTCAGTGTTTAACCACAGAGCAGATTTATTTGTAATTTATTCCATTCTTGGCAAAGTACATTTTGAACAATGCTTACGCTTGTTCTTGCTGAGTTCCCTAAGATAAAAATGCATTGTGATTCATAAATCACAGGTGAAATGACTGGACTTGGCTTATTGAGCAGTAATTGTAATTGTATTTAATTAGCATTTACTACCCCTGATGAGGCAGTGAAGCGTTTTTTCAGCGAGTAGCACACTACTCTAGAACCCAAAGGATTAGTGGTAGATTAGTATAAAGAAATATAAATTGTTAATTTGAGAAGTGGACATGTGAGTCAGTTAGTTTATTTGAATAGGATAATGGAGGGATTAAGCAGGGAAGAGCCTAGATCGTGTTATTTGGAAGTTCATATTAGTTAGATGAAATATGGGATGAGTCAAAAGAGAGATAAAGGAGGAAAGAGCATAGAAAAGGTTATTAGGGAGGTCATAGTAGTTAAATTAGGTTTGGGGTGAGTCAAGGAAGGCTAAAGGAAGGAAGAGTCAAGAAAGGATCTTAGGGAGATCATAGTAGTAGAATGAGGGTTGGGATGATTCAGAGAGTGGAGGTAGAGGATATATTGAAAAAGGTTTAGGATGAAACATAGAATAGTGCATTGGAAGGAGTTGAGGTTTTAAAACAAATGTATTTCTAAACCTGCGATGGAGCAACCTGGGAGCACTCTGCGACGATGGGGAGGACTCACCATGTTTTATTAGGAATTTGGTTTATATCCATTGTTAGAAATAGAGGTCTCTAGTTGTCAGTGGTTTGCACCTTTGTCCAAGTAGGGACCCTTATGCCTAGTCAGGGAAAGGGTTATACACTTCTAAAATAACCCCTGCTCACCCCCTTGGTAGCTTGGCACAAGCAGACAGGCTTATCTCGGAGGCGGTGTGTAAAGCATTTGTGCACACATTCAATAATACAGTGAAAACACAACAAATGGACACCACAGCAGTTTACAGAAATAAGTAACCTTTATCTAAACCAAACAAGACCAAAATGACAAAAATCCACAGTACAGTAATCAAAACGTACTTCTTAAAAAGTAAAACCAGTTCTGTCCATAGCAAACTACAGATGCAACACTTTCAACACAAAATACCTTGGATGCATCACAATCATAAACAAACACAGCTATAGGGAAGGTGATGCGTTGGTTCCCTATGCGCAGGGAAGGTGATGTGTTGGTTCCCTACTGTCACACAGGGTAGGTGATGTGAAGGGAAGTGCTGCGTCAGTTTCTTACTGTGTGGGGAGGTGATGCGCCGGTTTTCTTACTGTGCAGGGAGGTGATGCGCCGGTTTCTTACTGTGGCCCCGGTGTCCTTGTAGATGTAGCGCACTGATGTGATGCGTGGGGATTGGGGATGCGTCGGTTCTTAATGAGGCAGTTGTGGCAACTGCGATGCGTTGGTCTCTCCAGCCGAGATCTCACGATACTTAATGCAGCAGCACAGCAGGGCCTGCGTCTGAATCAGCACGGTGATCTCAGACTTCAGAGAACGGTGCACAGGATTTGGAGTATGGCAGTTCCTGCAGCCGCAGGCAGGCGCTGGGTCAGTTTCTTTAGCCGCAGAGTGGCGATGCATTGGAAACAGGTGCGGATGCGTTGCGCTTCTTGTAGTTGCATCTCTTTTCTAACTCCCAACAGCAGGAACAATCTCTAGAGGCCCAACTCAGCAACAGGCACCTCTTGGCAGGTCAGAGCTCCCAGCAAGGAAGTTCACGGGAGCTGATGGTGAAGTCTTTGTGTCCCTGAGACTTCAGAACAGGAGGCAAGCTCTACTTGGAGATCTTCTTCAAGCAGAATACACAGCACACAGCAAAGTATGTGTCCTCTCCTTGGCAGAAACAGCCACTGCAGGCCAACCTCAAACAGCACACAGCAAAGGGGCAGTACTTCTCCTTCATCTTTCCCAGCTCTTCTCCTTGGCAGAGGTTCTTCTTGAGTCTAGAAGTATTCAACATTTCTGGGGTCTAGTCCCCAATATTTATATTCCATTTCTCTTTGTTTTCTTGTGGCAGAGAGGCTCTGTGATCAGTCAAAACCTGTCCTATCTGGTTCTGCTTACTGGCAGGAGGTGGAGACAGCATTGTGTAAAGCTACTAGGCTCATTCAGGTGAAAGGAAATCTCTTCCCCCTACTCTAAATGCATCCTGGGTCTATTCAGCCTAGCCCTGACTCATCCAGGAAAGGCAGGGCACACCTCAACCCCCCCCCCCCAGTGACTGTCTACAGTGAATTCACATCCCCAGCCCCTGTCACTCCAAAGCCGGACAGTCAATCCACAACCCAACAGAGGCACACAGGACGGCTAAGCAAGAAAATACTCACTTTCTAAATGTGGTATTGTCAAACACAGAATGTAAAAAGAATCCTTACTAAAAGATGCGTCTTTATATTCTGAGTTCAGGCATACTAAACTTTGCATCCTTATCTTGTCCCAATGGAAGTTATATTTATAAGATGTTATAAATAAACTCCCATTCTATCCTACGGAGCAAAGTGACTTTTAATAGTGAAAAACGACATTCGTTGTAGTTCACTAACAGGACATTTTACACACATCAGGACATGTCCTACCTTTCACATACACTGCACCCTGCTACAGGGGTACCTTGGGCCTACCTTATGGGTGAATAACTTGTAAGAAAAGGGAAGGTTAGGGCCTGGCAAATGAGTGCATTTGCCAGGTCGACATGGCAGTTGAGACAGCTCACAGGCACTGCGGTGGCAAGTCTGAGACCCCTTTGAAATGCTACTTGTGTGGGTGGCACAATCAGTGCTGCAGGCCCACTAGCAGCATTTGACTTACAGGCAGTGGGCACACACAGTGCTGTACAAGGGACTTAGTAGTAAGTCAAATAAGCCATCAGGAAAACACCAATCCATATTCACAATTTACAGAGGGAGCACTTGCACGTTGGCACTGATCAGCAGCGGCAAAGTGCCTAAAGCATATAGACCAGCAAAAACAAAATTCAGCACACAGCAAAAATACAGGAGGCAGAAGCAAAAAGATAGGGAAAATCCACGCCAAGGATGTCAGGTCTAACATCCATGTTAATAAGTAATATAGGCCATTAATTGCTGCAAGTTGTGGAATTCCTGACATGTTGCAGAATGATTATGACCAAATCTCAGTTAAATTAGGGGATTGTCTTCTCTTTCTCTGTTACGGCTTGGAATACCTTCAAGAAAGTGGCAGCCTGTGGGTCGCATGTAGCATTCTAGCGGTGACCCATAACCCACTTGTGCTTTCTCATTCGGGATATCCTTCAATATTACTCATGAATTCTTCCTAGTAATTAATTTAGTCTTCCAATAAAGTTAAAATCCATTCCCAATTAAAATCCTCTCCTTCTTATGTTAGTTTTAGGAAACACACCAGTTCTTATTTATTGATTTTTCACTGACTGTAGTAACTCATTACTTGTTCTGTAATGTGGCTGTCAAGTGACTCCATACCCTTTAGAGCATTCACGGCCTAGATTTTATGCATGAAAATTGTTTGCAGTCCGGCAAATATATCCGCTTTACCATGTGTTTGCTAAAAATTCCATGATCATTGCAGTAGGCAAGGCTATTTAAAACTACGGTCTTAACTATGTTTCAGCAAGCTGACTTAATACCTTTGTTGTACGAAGAAAATTGAGAACTCAGGGGCATAGCTACAAGGAAATAGCGCAGCGCAGTGCTGTGGCAAATTTTGCAGCGCTGTGTCATTTCAAAAACGCAGGGATGCGCCGTATTTACAATACAGTGCACCCCTGTGTTTTTTCTTGTGCTGGCACTAAAAATACCGGCATAGCACCAACACAGACACCCTTGTGCCATAGTTCCAGGTTGCCTGTGTTGCAGGAATGATTGTTTATGGTCTCCTCGTTTTTGCTTTGTCTATGTGTGCTGCATTCTGCAAAAAAGCAAAAATGAGGAGAAATTAAAGTATTTCTCCTTGTTGCGCCAACCTACTTTTGAGTGGCGTTAGTTTTTGGAGCTACCTCAGATTTACAGATTCCTGTAAATCTGGGGCAGAATCAAAAAGCAATGGTTGTTTCTGTGGAACACCCACAGCAACACCCATTGCACACCCCTTTCACGTAGAAAACTCAGTGAAAGGGTACCACATTTAAAAAAGCGGCGGTAAGCCACGCAAAGTGGCTTAACGCCACTTTGTAAATATGGTGTAGGGCATTGCACCACCGTAACGTCGTAAAGAGTGTCATTCCAGTGGCACAATCCCCTTGTAAATATGCCCCTCAGTGACCTTGTGGTGAATTATATTTTGATCATATCTAGACTTAATAAGAGGTGTGAGCTGCAGACATCAGTAAATATTCCTTGAGTTATAATTGAATGCATTTTTTTTGTAAATATTATTCTGATTTTTAGACATTCTCACATGTTTTTAGAAACCCTTTGGAATAGCTCGACCCTGAATAAATTCTTTAAAAAACATAGAAAAAAACAAAATCTTGAACTAATAGAGCAGTGAGCTCCATACCTTCATTCAGTGCTTCAAGAAATGAACCTTTCTTTAGAGATCACCATTCTTTATATATCTGACACCTCTGAGCTTTTTCTAATTCTAAAGCAATGCACAGCAATGGTGGCGAACAGCCTAAACCTCATTCACTATGATGTAAAATCTTTAGACATTTGACCTTTGTGAGCGGTAAACCAAGGCCTTGTTTCTTCTCATGTTCGTGTGGTAGTTTCCTGGATTTGTCTGGTGGTTTTGTGGTGCGTCCAATGGCATGTCAACATGTGATAGCCAGGAGATGAAGGCCTGCTTCTGAAAAGCTGTGGCTTCAGCAATCAGAAAAACACATCTGCTCCATAACAGTGTTTTTCTTCTCACACTACTGTACTTTGTAGCAGCATCTTGGAAAATGAAAAGAGGGAGTTTTGCAACATGTACAGCTGCAGATGCGTCGCACTCCCGATATGGAAATAAAATGTGGTTACTGCAAAATCCAGAATAACTTTGCTCAGACACGAACATGTGTGGCGCTCCCGGCCTTGTCTAACTGTGTAAAAAAGTTCAAGTGTAGATAAAAAAAAAACACAAAAAAAACAAGCATTCTAATGGCTTTTTTCCGGCAATCATTTGATAACTAAAGTGAATCGAAAGCTGAATGTGTTAAAAATGTGAACTTCGGGGCTACCCTCAGTCACTCTTTGTTCCAGAGCACGAAATAGGATGAAGTAACCTGTTGCCTTAACATTGAAAGCAGGACAGGCCTTTCATCCACCGGGCATTTTCCCTGTGTGTGTGTATGTGTTGGGGCAAGGACGGGGAGGGGGGGGGGGATTGGTGGTGACAGGGTCCTTGGAGGCCCATTTTTGAAAGCCCTGCATCTCTCCTGGTGCCTGTGTCCCTTTCTCCAGGTCCCTGAGGCTAACTACAGCAGGCCTGGGGAGGATTCAAGTGAGAGAGGGGAGGGAGCAGGTAGAGAGAAATCGATCAGGGAGAGAAGAGAGGGCGACCGAGACAGAGAGGAGAAAAGGACAGATAATGGATGGATGGGACGAGAGAGATTGCCCAAGGAGACGAAGGGAGTGGAGCTAGTTTGACCATTTTGCCAGTGCTGCTTTTGGTTCCTTAATTAACAGAGAAGCCCCCTCGTAGCCGAAATGGGCCCAAAGCCACGGATTGGTCCAGCAATGCTGCCAAGCTAGGGTAGGCTTTCTACTAACTCCTTCCTTGCATGCCAAAATGCTGACCGGAAATTCATGCAATTTCCCCACAGATCAGTGGGAGGAGAAAGGAGCCCATGCAAGCTGAGAAAAACTAAAACATTATTAAAAAAAAGTAAACTGGTAAGAAAGAACACATTTTAGAAATGAAACGAACCAGACCCAGGTCTTGGCCTCTTAAAATTATGTGCAAACTCTGTTCAAATAATGCAATTCATATAATATATGCATATAAATTGTTTCCCTTTTACTTAAAATGACTTGTAAAAACAGAAATACCTCTGCACTTTGATTACTGGTGCAGTTACTTATTGGTGGGTGCATTATAACTAGGGCCACTGAAATTATGCAGCAGGGTAGGAGCAAATTATGCCCTAAATTGCGTCAAGAAAATGCAAATTATACGGAGTAATGCTGCACATTTTATTATTGATTTACTTCCTTATTTTGTAAATTCTTCACATGAGTTAACATTGTCTGGGTAAAGGTTTAAATTAGAACCAGTTTAATAACCAAATACTCCATAAGCAACAGAATGGACCAGTCAACTTTTGCAAAGGGCCTTTCACTGCACATCAACACGTATTGCTTCCCTTTTAGCAGCTTTTGCTCTGATTGAGCTAGAAACTATTTGTTGTTGTCATAGTCAACAAATTATCCAGCAGATGATGGATTATGTGGCAAATGCGGAAAATGTATACTTATGCAGAAAACGTTATTGTCGCATAATCCCATATTTCCAATTGCTCTGGTTATAGCTGTGGCAATAAATATCCAATTATGTCTTGATTACTGGTAAAAAAAAAAGCCCTGTTTAGATATAATTACTTTCACTGGTTCTAAGTGACAGTGAAATGTTTTCATTCACAAACATTAGAACATGAGTACTTTCATATAATGGCATGATGAATGTCACAATATCGGTTATGAACATAATTTCTTGTGCAGCAACTTGGGCCAAACAAAACTATGAAAAAACTAATAACACAAAATCACATAGTTTATTCAGATAGCTGAATATAAAGCACATTTCCTCAGTCTATATCAGATTTGAGCTAGGGAACAATGTTTGCTAAATATCCTCCTGGTTGTTTTCATCAATACCTGTTAAGAACGAAGTAGATTTCTGCACAGGATTCAATGCAGTTCATCTTGAGGAGGGAATATGATTTTCCTTATAAAAATTCTACATGTTCCTACTTTTTTACTTAAAGATGTGCAGGATTTTAAATTATTTAACTTTATTTTTATTTTTAGGCCTAGCATACATACAATCTGTGCAAATAAATTGGACTGCACATTGGTGCCTGAGCTCTCTGTGATGGATACTAATCTGTGCTTCCTCTTACAGTCTGATGGGACCATCCTGGCCATCTCCCTTCTAATCCTCTTCCTGCTGCTGATGCTGGCGCTCCTCTGGTGGTTTTGGCCGCTCTGCTGCACAGTGGTAAGTCTCGATCTAGCTCACACCAATCTAATCTTGTATGATCTGCACTGGTATTTTAGTTTTTTAATGACATACATATTTTTTATCTGTACGTTTTGATGGCTCTTGGTAAACCAAATAAAGCTTATTTGATGATGATGGTGATGAAATGCACTAGTAATATATGTCTTGCTCAGAAGTGTGCATACTTCTTATGGTATCAGGAATTCCGCCATGCATGTGTTCAGCAGTTTTAAATTGCGGAACATGTCTTCGTTACTGGGAGGGAAGGAAGGAGGGGGTTTGAGATACATTTCTTAGAGGATATCTCACTCATGCTGTTGTGCAATCTTCATCTGGTGTGAATGACTGCTTTTCAATTTGGGTATCCTTTTTTCAAAGTGCCCAGCCACTGCTCGACATAAGTCTTCTGTTCGATTCTATGTTTCATAGGTTTACACGGTAAGAAAAGCTCCTTAAAGCCAGACACATTGGCTATTCATTAGGCAATTAGGGATGGTTCCTAGTGAGAGGTGTGTCCTCTCACATTGGTTTACAGCCCAATACATATTTCATTATTGTACAGATATAATAAGGTGTAGATTTGTGTCGCATTATAGTAAAAGGTCCCAGTTTCCAATTTCCACTGGTTTTGAACCACACAAAAGCAAAACTGTCTATTTATTATTTTAATAATATTCTCATTGTAACTTTTAGACATAAAAGCAATACAATAGGAGAGTACCACTACGAGAGATCAACAACTAACCACCAAGAAGCAAAAATACAAAGTACAGCAATGAAGACTTCATAAATGCTAAAAGAGTCGTGTGCGCATAAACATGCGGGTACATCCCAAGGAGGCACACCAGGATGGCTCAAAGAATTGATTCCAATGTTTTAAACATGATTGTTTATTTTCTTTATATTGAGGAATGTTTCATGATATTGTCATCATATCAATGGCATTTTACGGCAAAAGATCCATAATTAGTATTTCAGAGAAAGCTCCGATGCATTTCGGGCGGACTGCTCTTTGTCAAGGAGCACTGAAAGAAGAAGAAACAGGTCTAAGTGAGGGGAGAGCGGGTGGGCGTCTAAGACGTGCAGTGTGGGGTGTGGACAGGAGTGGTGAATAAGATGAGATCAATAAAGAACCATATCGGTTATAGTGAACGAGTGACGTGCTAGCTGAGGTACATGCAACGAGTCGTAGGCGCGATCGGTGAGTGAACGTTGATGTATAAGACGTGCCGAGTTTAAACGACCAGGTGATCTAGAAAAATCGGAGGGTGAAAGTTAACACTAAAGGCGTGCGGGCTAGAAGTCGAGTGAGTGATCTTAAAAAAGTTTTGAAAAGTGCAGCGGTTAACATTTACTTCGAGGTAGAAGCTTCAAGAAAACAGGTGATCGTGCAAGGTCAAAGAGTGAAAGTTAACGCTAAGGCACACACGGGCTTAAAAGAAACGGTTTGGAAAAATGCAACGGTTAACACTTACTTCGTGGTGAAAGCGCCAGTAGCCGAAAGTACGGTCACTGAGTGGTCAGGTGATCAATGGGAGAACCCGGTGGATTCAAATAGAATAGGTGAAACATTGTGATAGAAAGAGGACTAGTGGAAAGTGTGGAAAGAAAGTATAGCGGCCATCTTAGAAAGGTGAAATTCATAATAAACAAGGTACCGAGGGGAAGGTGAAATTAAGGTAAAGTAAAGAGCAATGCAAGATATCAACCAACCCAGAATGTATAAAGTTAACATCTATAGATAACAGCTATATTCGACGCGGTCATTAAGGCCATGCGGCTTAAGGGTTTGCAAACGATAAATCCATTCTAGTTCTCTCTTAAGAAGAAGTTTACGATTGTCTATTCCTTCTTTTTTTGTGATGATTTCTAGGACGATGAATTGTAGTTGAGCAATCGTGTGATGAGATACATTAAAGTGGGCTGCTACATTAGATTTCTCATTTTTTGTACGGATATTAGATTTATGTTCATTCATGCGTGTCTTGACTTATCTCTCAGTTTTGCTTACATATAGTTGGCCACAAGGGCATTTGATGGCATAAATCAAATTCATAGAGTCACAGGTGGCATTAACACATAGTTTGATAGGATGGCCTTTCATGGGGTGTCTTATGATGTTCCCTTTATTGACACAATTGCAGTTACTGCAGTTTTTACACGGCAAAGTTCCTTTGTAGTCTGTGTGGGAGAGAGGTTTCTTCATGAGGATTTCCTTCATATTATTGCTGCGGGTGTAGGCAAACAGTGGGGGAGCTTGGAAACAGTCCCTAAAATCGGGTTCCATTTGCAAAATTGGCCAATGTTTGAGAATAATTTTCTTGAAAGTGGCACTTGTTGTTGAGTATTTGGATACTAATACCATGCGTTGATCAGTGATTTTGTTTTTTTTAGTGAGACTTTCTTGTCTGCCGATGGCTGCAACTCGGGTGTGGGCTTCATTAAGAATGGTATGAGGGTAACCTCTATCAGAGAATCGATCATGCATTTCTTTCAGTCTGAGGTTGAGTGTGTTTTCGTCGGAGACAATGCGCTTCACGCGTAACATTTGAGAATATGGTAGGTGCCTTTTAAGGGATCCTTGGTGGAAGCTCGTATAGTGTAACGTATTGTTACAGTCGCTGGCTTTACGGTGTAAGTCAGTAGTAATCCCTTTGTGAGTGATCTTGACAGTGACGTCAAGGAATGAGATTTCTGTGTCACTCATCTGCCAGGTCAATTTGATTCGCTCATCCTTGGTATTCAATTCACTCAGGGCCTTGTTGAGAGAATCTTTTGTGTCTGTCCACATGAAACAAAGGTCGATGTACCTGACATACATCTTGATTTTGTCCTAGAAGTTAGTGTTCCCATAGATGTATAGGTTTTCAAAGTTTTGCATATACATATTAGTGTACGTGGGAGCCGCACAGTTCCCCATCGCCATTCCAGATAGCTGGAGGTACCACTTGTCATCTTGTTGAAAATAACTATGGTATAAAGTATATACCATAAGTTCCATTAAAAAAGTTTGCATGGGCATGTCAATGTCACTTTGTAGTAAGGCTTGTTCAATGGCATCAATACCCCCCTGGTGGGGTATGGAGGTATACAAGGAGTTGACATCAGCTGTGCATAGTATCAGGGATTCACTCATGTTGATGTCCATTTCAGCCAGTTTAAGTAAAAATTCGGTTGTGTCCTTAATGTAGCTTGTCATTTTAATGACCAAGGGCTGCAGGTATCTGTCAATGAATTTGCAGACGGGCTCATGTATTGATCCTTTGGTTGAGAAAATTGGTCTGAAGGGTGGATCAAGTAAATTTTTGTGAATCTTGGGCGACATGTGTATAGCAGGGCTTTTAGAATGGTCGCACAGTAAGTAATTTTTGGTGCGGTCTTCAATGATGTGGGCTTCATGTGCTTTGACTACCAAGTTTTGTAAGATGGTTTGGAATTCCCTGGTGGGGTTGTGGTCAAGTTGCATGTAAATATTTGCATCCTGAATGTGTTCATGTAGGCGTTGAATGTACATGCTGGTGTTTAAGATCACAAGGGCACCGCCCTTGTCTGCTTTAACACATTTTATTTGTACGTTGTTCGCCAAGCTTTTAAGAGTATCCACATCCTTCTGTGTGATGTTTTTACATTTGGAAGTGTTTTTGAAGTTTATTTTTGACAGATCCTGACGAACCAGATTTTCAAAGAGATCAATGCACTTATGACTGTTCGGGGCTTGATATGTGCTTGGTGGCCGTAAACCTTTGAGTTGATCTGGTTTCTCATTGGTGTTGATAGAGATGATGTTATGAAAAAAATGTCGCAGCCTAAGTTTGCGGGTTAATTTGAAAGTGGATACTTCAAGTTCAAGTAAGTTGGTATGAGTCACCGGAATAAATGACGTGCCTTTTTCAAGTAGGTTCATTTGATAGTTAGTGAGATTTGTGTCAGAGATGTTGATGACTAGGTGGTTTTTTTTGGTTTGGGATCCTTCTTGGTGACTGTGCTTCTGGTCATCGGAGGACTTTTTTCTATCTCCTTTCTTCTTGCCCCTCCTGGGTCTTCTGGAGCTTCTTGGCATGATGCTAAAAAATAAACCAGGGATGGTTGTTGTGGTTCAGTTGTGGATGTGCTTGCTTGGTTATTAGTTTTAGTCTCGCTCATACCTGTAACAGTGGTAGTTTTTTGTGCCGGACGGTATGTGGAGTCACTCCCAGAAGATGAAGTATCCGTTTGGGTGTTAGGAGGTCGGTTACGGCGTCGTTGGGCATACACATCGGCCCAAGTGTACACTTCATCTAACTTGTAGTCTAAAGTGTCTCTCCTAAACTTCCTGACTTTGAGATCATTGATGTCTTTACTGTGTTTTTCAAGTATTCGTTTGATATCTTCAAGAGTAGTTGTAAGTTCTTCCGGGGTTAGCAGATCTTTTATTTGACGGTCAGTTTCAGAGATGTCCTTCTCTAGGTCTTTAAGGATGCCTGAAAGTTCTTCCACTATGAGTAGGATCAGGTCAAGGCTGCATTTATTTAGGATTCCGTCCCATTTTTCTCTGAATGTTTTAGAATTCTTACAGAGTGAGGGCTTAAGGGCTATTCTTAATCCACGTGGGATTCTGAGGGCTCGATGGTACTTGAGTAGTGTGCTCGCATGGAGCTTCTGGTTAATGTGCCGTTTGGAAAGATGTAGTAGTTGTTTCAAGCATTGCTCTTTGGTGCGGGAAGCTGTAATGGGGCTGATGTCTTCTTCAATCAACGAGTAAATCCGTTTGCATTCATTTTCATTGTATGAAAGAGTGGGAGCTCTTGCTTCAGTGGTTTTGCTGATCTCGTCAAATTGCATGACGATGGCGTGCTACCCTCAAGCAGGGCGGATAGAGGAACTGACAACAAAATGGAGGTAGAGGGTGCACAGCGAGTATACTTGAATGTGCGTGAAGAGTTAATCGTTCGGGTGCACTCTTTGGAGGTGTTTCCATCCAAAACGCCTAAGTGATAAGCAAAAAGAGTCGTGTGCGCATAAACATGCGGGTACATCCCAAGGAGGCACACCAGGATGGCTCAAAGAATTGATTCCAATGTTTTAAACATGATTGTTTATTTTCTTTATATTGAGGAATGTTTCATGATATTGTCATCATATCAATGGCATTTTACGGCAAAAGATCCATAATTAGTATTTCAGAGAAAGCTCCGATGCATTTCGGGCAGACTGCCCTTTGTCAAGGAGCACTGAAAGAAGAAGAAACAGGTCTAAGTGAGGGGAGAGCGGGTGGGCGTCTAAGACGTGCAGTGTGGGGTGTGGACAGGAGTGGTGAATAAGATGAAATCAGTAAAGAACCATATCGGTTATAGTGAACGAGTGACGTGCTAGCTGAGGTACATGCAACAAGTCGTAGGCGCGATCGGTGAGTGAAAGTTGATGTATAAGACGTGCCGAGTTTAAACGACCAGGTGATCTAGAAAAATCGGAGGGTGAAAGTTAACACTAAAGGCGTGCCGGGCTAGAAGTCGAGTGAGGGATCTTAAAAAAGTTTTGAAAAGTGCAGCGGTTAACATTTACTTCGAGGTAGAAGCTTCAAGCAAACAGGTGATTCTGCAAGGTCAAAGAGTGAAAGTTAACGCTAAGGCACACAGGGGCTTAAAAGAAACGGTTTGGAAAAATGCAACGGTTAACACTTACTTCGTGGTGAAAGCGCCAGTAGCCGAAAGTACGGTCACTGAGTGGTCAGGTGATCAATGGGAGAACCCGGTGGATTCAAATAGAATAGGTGAAACATTGTGATAGAAAGAGGACTAGTGGAAAGTGTGGAAAGAAAGTATAGCGGCCATCTTAGAAAGGTGAAATTCATAATAAACAAGGTACCGAGGGGAAGGTGAAATTATGGTAAAGTAAAGAGCAATGCAAGATATCAACCAATCCAGAATGTATAAAGTTAACATCTATAGATAACAGCTATATTCGCCGCGGTCATTAAGGCCATGCGGCTTAAGGGTTTGCAAACGATAAATCCATTCTAGTTCTCTCTTAAGAAGAAGTTTACGATTGTCTATTCCTTCTTTTTTTGTGATGATTTCTAGGACGATGAATTGTAGTTGAGCAATCGTGTGATGAGATACATTAAAGTGGGCTGCTACATTAGATTTCTAATTTTTTGTACGGATATTAGATTTATGTTCATTCATGCGTGTCTTGACTTTTCTCTCAGTTTTGCGTACATATAGTTGGCCACAAGGGCATTTGATGGCATAAATTAAATTCATAGAGTCACAGGTGGCATTAACACATAGTTTGATAGGATGGCCTTTCATGGGGTGTCTTATGATGTTCCCTTTAATGACACAATTGCAGTTACTGCAGTTTTTACACGGCAAAGTTCCTTTGTAGTCTGTGTGGGAGAGAGGTCTCTTCATGAGGATTTCCTTCATATTATTGCTGCGGGTGTAGGCAAACAGTGGGGGAGCTTGGAAACTGTCCCTAAAATCGGGTTCCATTTGCAAAATTGGCCAATGTTTGAGAATAATTTTCTTGAAAGTGGCACTTGTGGTTGAGTATTTGGATACTAATACCATGCGTTGATCAGTGATTTTGGTTTTTTTAGTGAGACTTTCTTGTCTGCTGATGGCTGCAACTCGGGTGTGGGCTTCATTAAGAATGGTATGAGGGTAACCTCTATCAGAGAATCGATCATGCATTTCTTTCAGTCTGAGGTTGAGTGTGTTTTCGTCGGAGACAATGCGCTTCACGCGTAACATTTGAAAATATGGTAGGTGCCTTTTAAGGGATCCTTGGTGGAAGCTCGTATAGTGTAACGTATTGTTACGGTCGGTGGCTTTTCGGTGTAAGTCACTAGTAATCCCTTTGTGAGTGATCTTGACAGTGACGTCAAGGAATGAGATTTCTGTGTCACTCATCTGCCAGGTCAATTTGATTCGCTCATCCTTGGTATTCAATTCACTCAGGGCCTTGTTGAGAGAATCTTTTGTGTCTGTCCACATGAAAAAAAGGTTGTCGATGTACCTGACGTACATCTTGATTTTGTGGTAGAAGTTAGTGTTCCCATAGATGTATAGGTTTTCAAAGTTTTGCATATACATATTACCGTACGTGGGAGCCGCACAGTTCCCCACCGCCATTCCAGATAGCTGGAGGTACCACTTGTCATCTTGTTGAAAATAACTATGGTATAAAGTATATACCATAAGTTCCATTAAAAAAGTTTGCATGGGCATGTCAATGTCACTTTGTAGTAAGGCTTGTTCAATGGCATCAATACCCCCTTGGTGGGTATGGAGGTATACAAGGAGCTGACATCAGCTGTGCATAGTATCAGGGATTCACTCATGTTGATGTCCATTTCGGCCAGGAACGCCAGGTCACGACAGCGAGGAGTACTCTCCGGAGTCTGGATATATATTAATAGAAAAAGTGAATCGCTTTACGTATGACCTGGATAATTAATGGAATATTGAGCGAGCTGGATTAGAATATGATACAGTGAATTTTTCTTCTTGCGAGATGGAATGGTTGGTAAATTTGAGAATTTGAGAGAACATCCAGATAGCCCTGAAGAAAACACAGATGCGAGTGCATCGTTGTTGACGAAACACGTGTTGGCTTTGGATGAATTGTTGAAGATTGCAATAAATTTGAAGAGAAGATTTTTTCAGATTTGACAAATAAAATCACCGCAAAAGAAGATTGATTGGACTTCTTTATACTCGAAGTAAAATTGTGCTCAGGACATTGTCTCACAGTGCAGTACAACCTAGCTGCAGTGATTCCAGGAAAGAACAATCTTCAATCTGAGCTTATTCTGTCATTTTTAGGTTTCGAATGCACATCGCTTGCGCTGTGCTTGTGAAATCTATTGTTTTTAATATATCTTAAAAGGGACTTACATCCCGCCTTCCCTTTTTATTGGTTTGTATGCTTGCCAGTTTACTTTCCTCCATTTCTATTGGTTGTAGCCTGTTCTCCCTTATGTGTTTCTCGCATCATTTTCCCATGGCCTAACTACTCATTCCCATCCGCGTTGGTGATTGGAACTTTTCTCTTTTGGTTAACGCCACATTCCGTTTACTGTTTACATGTTGTTACCTTTCCCTGGCTGCATGCTTTTAGATAGTGCTTTTTGTTTTGTTGTTTGTCTCGTCCTATACAAACGCATTCATTTAACAATCTTGAACATGCATTTTGTTAAATATTGTTGTTGCAGCAGCATGTATTTTATACGTATTATTTTACCTATTTCTGCCTCCGATGCCTTTCAAATACTTTTATTGTTTTTGCGACTACGCTGTTGTTGCAGCAGCATGCATTTTATGTTTTTTTTTTTAAACCATTTCTGCTGACGATGCCTTTGAACTGCTTTTATAATTTTTTCTATTACACAACCTGTGAATTATTGTTGTGGCAGCACCGTGCATTTTATGCATGTTTGCTGTATGCATATTCAGCTTTTTTAAATACATTTCTCTTTCGGATACCTTCCAATTAATTTCGGTTTGCTTCTTTTTAACAATTTTGGCTCCTTTTTGAGGCACCTTAAATATAGGGTGCTACAAATTGAAACATATATACTATTCAATATGCAGATTTCAAATGGAAGATTAAGTGAGTGTAGAGAGCCACCCGGCCTCTCACATACTTTGTAGCAACCAAGACACGCATCCCCACACCCCCGGGGCGGGCTCGCTCCGGGGTATATAATAAACAAGCGGAAGACCGCTCGGGGTCTTTACGGCTCACCTGCACAGAGTGTGTCTGTAGTTCTTTTGTGTGTCCGGCGTCCACGTGCGAGGCCCAGCCCTCGCACACCACATTAGCGACGAGGCCGGCTCCGACCCCGCGTGTGCCCTGCCACCTGCCTCGTGTGTGATCTGCTCATCAGCGCGCAGCCCGCGCCTGCCACAGAGCTATGCGGAGGCCACCCACTTTGGCTGCCGACCTGCCCGCGTGACGGCTCAAGACCCGCCCACGCGCCTCCTTCGCAGGAGCGCCTTCAGCAGGTAGGACTCGCCGCGCGCGAGCGACTGGAGGGTGAGTGATCTGCCAGCGGCCCTGCCCGCGCTGCACACCTACGGCCGGCACGGCCCATCCCTCGGCAATCCTCCCTCGAGTCAAGCCCCCCCCCCGGCGCGCTTCTCACGCGCGCAGCCCCTGAAGGAGGAGGGGTGAAAACGAGCGACGCTGCACGTCGGCTCTACCCTCTGTCCTGCGAGCCCAGCCATTCCTCACTCGGCGCGGGACAATCGACAGTAGCCCCGCCTGCCTCACCTATTGACAGGATCAAGCATTGGCAAATTACACAAGAATCGAGTGTATGGGGCTTAATCCAACAAGCATTGGCCACAGCAAACAGCTTTACCCCTGCACTTGCCTATATCCCAGGGCAACTAGGTTACCGCTTTTGGAGGGAAATAGCATCATACCAACACCTGCTCTTCCTCTCTGGTGCCACACACGCCCGTTGACCGCCATTCAAGAGGAGGTTGGGTCGACTCGATAGTGGGAGGGACCAGCACCTAGCCTACATCTTCCCAGGGAGCCGCAGCACCTCCCACCCAGGGGAACGTAATGACAGACGCAGCGCAAGGAGCAGCAGCGACCGGGCCTGCTCCGAATCCTACCACAGGACCCCAGTTGATTAGCCACGCGCACACAGGGGTCGCACCTCTTCCCCCTTTCAGCGAAGCGACTGACCCAGCGACGGCAGCACCGCGGTGGAAAGCGTGGCTCGGTCGACTCAACCTATACTTTAAAGGGACTCGCGAAACGGATGGGACAGTCAAGAGGTCCCTCCTCATCCTATATGGAGGCCCCGAGATATATGATCTTTTTGAAACCCTCCCCGACACTGGAGAAGAGGACGACCACGACGCGGTGGTCGACGCCCTCAACGCTCATTTCGACCCTCAATTGAACAATGATTTAGAGAAGTTTAAGTTCAAAAGGGCATGGCAGACGGAAGCGGAATCGATGGACATGTATTACGCCAGACTACGCCGATTGGCCAGTAGCTGCCCATTCACTAATCCGAGAGAAGAGATAAGAGACCAAATTATCGTGGGGTGTCGTTCAAAGTTATTAAGAAAACTCATTCTCAGACAACCTGGGATCACCCTAGATGAGATACTCGTCCTCGCCCGGTCCCACGAACTGTCGGACGCGCGGGCCGATGAAATGGAGGTGGCATTGCGCTCACCAATGGCATTGCCGGCAACATCCAAAATGGCGCCGATCAAGGAAGAAAGGGTGGATGCATTGCAAAGAAGACCACTGGCCAACCGCCCGCGACAATGGCAATCCCGAGGCACCCAGTGCGCCTACTGCGGTGAGGACCAACCGACGACAGCAACGTGCAATGCAAAAGGAAAAACCTGCTTAAAGTGCGGCAGGCTGAACCACTTCGCAGCAGTATGCCAAGGAGGAAGGTACAGGCCAAACGCCCCGAGACCACGTGGAGGGTATGGACCCAAATCAGTAACACAACGAATCAGACAACTGTCGCTGGAGCCCGAACACCCGCCCCCGGATAGTCAAGCCCAAGAAAGAAGACCGCGCTATGAAGACGACGAAGATGACGAAGTGTACGTGATATCATACGTCAGCCGGGTATCCACAAAGAGGAGACCGCCACCCATGTGCACTGTCTCTGTCGAAGGCACCGAAATGCGAGCACTCATAGACACCGGAGCGTCAGTGAACGTTATGGACTCTGAACAATATGAGCAAATGTCGCCCAAGCCCACACTAGCACCATCGAGTGCACGCATCTACACGTATGGAGGCACTGACCCACTGCCACTGCGAGGGGTCATCAGCACCACCATCGTAAACGGTGAATACTCGACAGAAGCTCGATTCCACATTACAGAAGGAAAAAAAGGCACACTCCCAAGCTGTCATACAGCCGAAGATCTGTGGCTAGTGTTCTTCGCAAACCAAGTCCATCAATCACATGCGGACAGCATGCTACAGGAATTCCCAGCACTAGTCAGCGGCCTTGGGAAACTCAAAGGAAAGAAAGTGCGGCTACACATCGACACCTCTGTGCGCCCGGTCGCCCTCAGGCACCGGAGAGTGCCGTTCAACCTCCGACCACAAGTGGAGGCTGAACTCAAAAGACTAGAAGATCTCGGAGTCATTGAGAAGGTGTCAGGACCGACTCCCTGGGTGTCGCCGCTGGTCGTGGCACCCAAACCCAAGCAGCCTGGCACCATCAGACTGTGCGTTGACATGAGGCTCCCCAACGCCGCCGTGAAGAGAGAGCGCCATATCACCCCGACGGTGGACGATATCGTCGCAGACCTAAACGGAGCTAAGTGGTTCTCCAAGCTGGACCTCAACGCGGGGTACCACCAACTGGAGCTCGAACCCGAAAGTCGATATATAACAACTTTTTCGACTCACGTCGGGCTCCGACGATATAAGAGGCTGAGTTTCAGCGTATCGTCCGCCGCAGAAGTGTTCCAGAATGCGATAAGGGAGGTATTGTCGGGGTTGAGCGGGGTAATCAACCTGAGCGACGATATTCTCATATACTCTAACACTCTGGAGGAACACCACACCCATTTGAGAGCCACGCTGCAGAGGCTGGTGGAACACGGATTAACCCTGCATAGGTCAAAATGCTCATTCTACCAAGAAGCTGTTGACTTCTTTGGATACAAGTTCACAAGAGAGGGGCTAAAAGTGGACCCGAAGAAGGAGGAAGCAATTCGGACTGCGAGCACCCCACGGAATCCCTCCGAGGTGCGAAGTTTCCTTGGAATGGCCACTTACTGTGGCCGATTTATCCCCAATCTTGCAGCCCTGGCAGAACCGTTGAGAGCGCTCACGCGTCAAGATCAGGAGTGGGAATGGACAGGCGCTGCAAATCAGGCCTTCACGGACATCAAAGCGAGCCTTCTTGATAAGGCGGTGATGGCATATTTTCAACCACGCCGAAAGACAGAACTAATTGTGGACGCTAGCCCAGTAGGCCTTGGAGCCGTGCTGCTGCAAGAGTATGGCGGAGACGAATGGAAACCCGTTGCATATGCGAGCAAGGCTCTAACGGACACTGAAACTCGATATGCCCAGATCGAGCGAGAGGCCCTGGCCATAAAGTGGGCGTGTCAACACTTTCATTTGTACCTATGAGGTCAGGAATTTACCATAGTGACGGATCATAAACCACTGTTGCCCCTCTTCACAGGATCATCCAGGCTTGCACCTCCCCGAATTGAGCGCTGGGCCGTCCAACTGCAAGGCTACAACTTCAACCTAGTGTTCCGGCCGGGGGCACACAACCCGGCTGACTACCTGTCCCGGCACCCAGACGTGACGAGGAAGGCACTCCCACTCGCTGATGGACAAGGGGTTGAAGAGTTCGTCCATATGGTGTCCCAGGCAGCTTGCCCGGACACTCTGACACTACAGGAGATAGGAGAGGCCACCGACGAGACACTAATTCGAGTTAAGCATGCCCTCGAAGAAAATCGCTGGACACGGTTCCTCGACGGGATCCAGAGCCTAAGACCGGAAGTGAGCCATGCCCGACAGCAGATCTGGCAAATCCGAAATGAACTGAGCGTAGGAGATGAGGGGGTGGTGCTAAGAGGACATATCATTGTGGTACCCGAGAGCCTCCAGCGACACATGCTAACCATCGCCCACGTTGGCCACCAAGGAATGGCCAAGACCAAAGCCAGACTAAGAAACAAGGTCTGGTTCCCAGCCATGGACAGCATGGTGGACGAAATGGTACGATCTTGCCACGCCTGCACCATAACAGGAGGAGACCCGGCGCCAGCTCCGATCATCACAGAAGACGCACCTCAAAACCCTTGGAGTCACCTGAGCATAGACTTCGGAAGCTTCCCCGATGGCAGACACACGCTCGTAGTGGTAGATTCATTTTCGAAATTTCCCGTGGTGGAGGTCATCCAGTCCGTGGCATTCTCTCAAGTCAGAAAAGCCCTTGATCATATCTTTGCAACGATGGGACTCCCCGAAGAGATAAAATCGGACAACGGGCCGCCATTTCAAGGAATAGACTTTCAAGCTTACCTGGAAAACCTCCAAATACGACATAGAAAGATCACACCGCTATGGCCCAAGCCAATGGGGAAGAAGAAAGACTCATGAGAACCCTTAACAGAGCCCTCAGGATTGCCGTAGACAGCTGAAATGATCCGGAAGTCGCTCTGGATCAATTCCTAAGTGCATACAGACAGACCCCACATAGCACCACAAAATGTGCTCCAGCGCACGTGCTATTCAAAAAGGCACCGCGAGGCAATATACCGACTGCACCTACCTGGATGCTCGAGCCACGAGACAGTGAAGCCATCCAGTCACGGAGGCTGACAACCAACTGGAAGGCGAGTGCGGCTCGGCATGCCCAACACCTGTATATAAGAGAAGGAGACACCGTAGTTGTCCAAGACCGTCATCCAGGGTGGAAATTCCGGACCCCTTATGAACCGGAGAGATGGACAGTAGAGAAAACTCAAGGAACCATGGTGACGGCGCGCCGAGGCAATCAGACAGTCACCCGAAACATATCCTGCTTTAAGAAGGCGGGGGAGCCGGCTGGCGCTCCCGCAAACATCGTTGAAGAATCATCTGATGAGGCAGACAATCAAGACAAAGAAGGACCAGGGGCTGAGGCCTCAGCCCCGCGACCGAGCCGAGGAGGGCCTGACGAAGGAACCAGCCAAGCTGACACACCCCAGAACACCCTCGCAGGCCCCCCGTCTCCAGCGCGGAGTGGCGAGGTAACCCCGGCTGGGTTTGCCGGCTCCCCTGCATGCAGAAGCCGCCTATACCATCTGAGGCCTAATGCAGGTCCGAGCCAGAGACTAAGAGACTTTGCCTGGACATCACCATAGCATGAGAGCAACCCTAAGGACTAATTAAATTGAAGGAGGGATGTAGAGAGCCACCCATCCTCTCACATACTTTGTAGCAACCAAGACAAGCATCCCCACACCCCCGCGGCGGGCTCGCTCCGGGGTATATAATAAACAAGCGGAAGACCGCTCGGGGTCTTTCCGGCTCACCTACACAGAGTGTGTCTGTAGTTCTTTTGTGTGTCCGGCGTCCACGTGCGAGGCCCAGCCCTCGCACACCACAGTGAGGTGACTTTAACGGGACAAAACGTTTTACAGTGCGGCCAAAACAGAGAAAGTCCCTACTTAAAAGTGCTTTTTGACCTAACTTTTAGTGTAACAGGGCCTAATAATTCCACAGTGGGTACACCAGAAAACCACTCAGGCATCACAAAAGTTAACGAGCAACCCCATCACCCTGCGCACATAGAAATGTATAATACAGTACGTAAAGAATAGCCCCCCTAAAAAATCACCTAGTTACTAGCATAGCTGTGTGTTTTGAAAATAAAGCCTTAAGGGATTTAAACATTTCTACTTTCAAGATTTTTGGTTTTACTTATTTGCTGTTGTGGGATGAGTAAAATGTTTTCGCTGATCACTTTAAGGGTCAATTATGTACGTATGTATGTTTAAGCCTTTAGCCTATATTGAGCACGTCTGGACTTTCTAATAGCTTATAATTTACTTTTTTTTACAAAGCAAAAAGGGTGTGACAAGGAATCTGCAGTCCCAGAAGAAACGTGAATACTTTGTAGTTTGGTTAAGAAAGGCAATCGCTACAGTATATAAAAGAGGACATTAGCTTAATGTTTCAGATTGTTATCACAGCGTATTTAGAACTTGCTTGTTAACACCATATATTTATGTTATTTTTCTCGTCCTGTCTGCACGCATTTCTAATGTCCTTTTTTGGGTTGTTTATCTCGTCCTGCCTGCATGATTTTCTAATGTCCTTTTTTTGGTTGTCTGCTTTGTCCTGTGTGCATACATTTCTAATCTGCTTACTAGCTGTATATTTTTTTTACATTCTCCTCCATTACCTTTGAATAAATTAACTTGTGTTTTGGCCCATGCATTTTCAAAAATATTGTCGTACCAGCAGCATGCATTTTATCCGTGTTTGCTGTCTTCCTATTGTGTTTTTTTATATCTCTCCCTCCGATGCCTTTAAACTAATTATTTTGTTTTTGCTATTACGCATTTTGTGAAATAGTGTGGTAGCAGCATCAAACATTTTATGCTTGTTAGGTTCCTGCATTTTTCTTTAGTTCTTCATATCATTTTCTTTTTTTTTTTATTTATTTATTAGATTTTTGAGAAAGAAAGAGATGAAAAAACAAGGAAGTAAAGAAATAGGGAGGAAAGAAACAGAGAGAGGCAACAATCCGCCACATTACCCCACACAGGGGGCGCTGAAAAGCATCGCTGTGGAAACCAAAGGTATATAGAGGGAGAAGGGAAACTCCGTATGAAATGTCTTGGGCAATGCCATTGTCCATCAGTCAGTATCGAGTGGAGAAGCGCCTAGTTCTTAGCAGTTATTCTGGAGTTCACAAAGCTGGGGTCTCCAACCAAGAATACAGGCATATATGAAAGCGGTGTCTCCTTGTTTCACATGCGATGGGTGTCGCAACCAAAAGTGAACAACAAACCCCCCCCCCAACAACCCCCAAACCCCCCAACCCCCCACCCTTTCCCCAGTGGTGGCGATCAGCATTCAAACAAATCTCCGGCATTCAAGACGGCGGTTAGACTTGGAAGAGGTGTAGTGCACGAAGCGCCGATGGGCAAACTGCGGACGGCAGGCCACTGGACAGGAATCTGACCAGGGGTCCCCAATTGAACATGAAATTTTTAAAGTTGCCCCAAAAAATATCAGACATTCTCTCCATACTTAGTAGTCGCCATAACCTTGCATGCCATAGCGAGATAGCTGGCGCTGACGGGCTTTTCCAAGCGGCCGCCAGGGTCAACTTAGCCGCTCCCAAGCACAGCCATATAATGCGTTTATCAGCTCTAGTTTGGTGTTCCAACACCGGGTCTCTAAGCCCCAACAGGACATACTCTATTGAGTCCGGAATCGGGTAACCCATCACATCCTTTATGTGGGATAGGATCTCGGTCCAGTAGGGCTGGATGGCGGGGCAGTCCCACCAAATATGGCGGAAGTCACCCAGCATACCGCAGCCCCGCCAGCACCTGTCCGAAGTGGTCGGAAAGATCCGATTGCACTTAGACGGGTAGAGGTACCAGTCAAACAGAATCTTCAGGTGGGCCTCCTTGAGGTCAATCGAGTGATTATGTGTTGTCACATCTCGCCAGAGGCCCCTCCACTCGCCGTCAGAGATGTCCCTGCCTAATGTAGTTTCCCAGTGGTCCATGTAGCGGGGGCGGGGAGATATCGCGGTGTCCAGTAACAACCCGTAAAGGAAGGAGATCGTCCCCTTCATAGTAGACGTGTGGAGAATAAAAGCCTCAAACTTTGTCAGTGGTCTAGTAGCAGCGTCCATTACCTCCGATGAGGTCGCCCAGTGTAAGAGCTGGAGATGTCGAAAGCATTCAGTGGGCGGGACACTATAATCCCGCATACAATTGTGGAAGGTGAGGGGTGCTACACCGTGAAACAGATGAGTAAGGGCTCTACAACCACCCCTCCTCCAGATGTCAAAGGGACCGTCAGTCAAGGCCGGAGGAAAGGCTGGATTGAAGTGAATAGGAGTAAACGGAGAGGGGAAGGTGGTCCACCGGTCGTCGCCACTAACCCTGTCCCAGACCTTTAGAACCGTGCTGGTGGGAGTACTAATATATGCATTCTTGGGGCGATCAGTCTTGGGCTTCCAGGCTAAATCCCAGATGGACCTTCCGGCCACACTTCGATCCATATGGAGCCAGTGCTTCTCCGAAAGCTGCTGGGACCATTCCACCAGTATCCTCAGTTGAGCCGCTTTATAATACAGATGCATGTCCGGTAAACCCACCCCCCCATCCATACGTGGACGGCGTAGTACTGCATATGAAAGCCGAGCCCGGCCGCTCTGCCACACAAACTTCAACATCATGGTCTTAAGCCGACGAAAATAGGCCAATTCCACCGGTATGGGTAGCGCCTGAAAGAGGTACAAGAGTTTTGGGAGGAGGACCATCTTGAGTGCGTGAATCCTGCCCAACCACGAGATGAACTTCGGCTTCCACCTCTCCAGCTCCGCGCGGATCGCCGTCATCATCGGTGGAAAATTGGCCTGAAACAGTGCGCCCAAGGTAGAGGTCAGTCGCACTCCCAGATACAGCAAGGAAGAAGTCGACCACGACAGCGGAGTAGTCGCTCGAACCTATTGCACATCCTCGGGGGGAAGAGTGAGGTTCAAAACATATGATTTAGTGAGGTTAACCTTGAAACCCGCCACCTCTTCAAAGGTAGAGAGCAGCGTATGGACATGGGGCAACGATAGCGCCGGGTCCCTGATCGAGAGTAACACATCATCCGCGAAGAGCGTGATCTTATGTTGTTCGCCCGAAAAGGGGATGCCCAAGATGCGTTCATTCTCACGAACCGCGAGTGCCAACGGTTCAATACTGAGAGCGAAGAGGAGTGGGGAGAGAGGACAACCCTGACGCGTTCCCCGCGAATGTCGGAAGCACCCGGACCTATGGCCATTAACCATCACCCTAGAGGTGGGGCTGCTGTGGTTAGCCTCAATCATTCGAATGAAGCGGGGCGAAAACCCGAAGGCCTCCAGGGTGCGGTGGAGAAAGCCCCAATCGACACGATCGAAAGCTTTCTCCGCGTCAAGCCCCACTAATACTGCTGGTATATGAAATCTATTAGCCTTTTCGATCAAGTGGAGCACGCGTCTCAAATTGTCATGAGTTTGTCTGCTCTTTATAAATCCGGATTGGTCCGGATGTATAAGGATCGGCATTAAGTCCTGCAGTCTACTAGCTATAATAGATGAGTACAGCTTAGCATCTAAGTTGAGGAGCGCTATCGGGCGATAGGACGCGCACTCGGTATGGTCTTTCCCCAGTTTGGGAATGACGGTAATCAGGGCTTCGGCCATAGTCTCAGACGTTCTCCCCTCGGATGCCATGTCGTTAAAGAGGGAAACCAGGTAATCACAGAGGTCCGACGCAAACGTTTTATAAAACAAGGCAGTGTAACCGTCAGGACCTGGGGCCTTGTGAAGTTTCAAGGCCTTGATGGCATCCAACACCTCTTCCCTAGTGATGGGGGAGGACAGCAGATCATTCCATTCTCTGGACACCTGAGGGATCGGAAGGCCCTGCAGGAACGCAGACTGTGCCTCTGGGTCAAGGGTGTCGCTTGAATAGAGATCCGCGTAAAATCGGCCGAAAAGAGCCGCCTTGTCCGCGTCTCTGTGTTGTACAGAACCCGCGTGGTCTCGTATGCCCCCAATGTAGTCTTTCTCACGTTTATCATGAAGTTGTCGGGCCAAGTGACGCCCCACCTTGTTCCCCTGGGAGTAAGAGATGCGCCTGAGTCGCAGGAGGGTAAACTCAGCCCGGTTGTTATAATGGGCCTTCAATTTCCCCCTCACCACCGTTAACGGCCGTAGGGTCACCCTAGAGGGGTTAGTTTTGTGTGCTTGTTCTAAGTTAGCAAGCTCCGCCTCCAGGTCCTCCCGCTCTTTCCTCCGCAATTTATTGAGGTTCGCATTAAGGGCGAGGCACGTGCCTCGTAACGAGGCCTTGCAGGCATCCCAAGTGACATACACCGAGGTGTCAGAAGGAGGGTTAAAGGTCATAAACTCCCCTATAGCTCTCCGTAGTTCCTTACAGGACGTCTCATCCCGCACCAGCGCTGCCGGAAAGTACCACTTCCGCCATCCGTCCCCCCCCACCTGCCAGTGCAACCCCAGAACCACCAGGCTATGGTCAGACACAGAGAGCGGGAAAACACTAGACATTCGGACATCACCCCTAAGGGCCTGGCTGATAAAGACATGATCTATGCGGGAGTAGCAGCGATGGACATGTGAAAAAAATTTGTAATCCTTGGTGTGCGGGTGTAAGAACCGCCAGCTGTCTATCAACCCCAGGTCACCTATTTGTCTTTGCGTTTCATCTGAGAAGATCCCAGAGTCCGCCCTACGTGCCCCCGAACAGTCCATGTCCTTGTCCCACACCATGTTAAAGTCCCCCAGGAGGAACAGGTGCCCCTCTACAAAGTCTCCCACCCTGACCATCAAGTCCTGCAAAAAACCATTCTGTCCAGCGTTAGGGGCATAAATAACCACAAACGTGCATTGTCGACCATACAGTGATCCCTTCACCATCAGCCAACGCCCCTCCTTATCAATGCTCACTCCTAGGGGCTGAAAATGAAGGGATGCTTTGAACATGAGGGCCACCCCCCTATGTTTGGTGGATGCAGACGCTCTATAAATAAGGGGGAACTGTTTGTGTCGGAGTCTAAGTTCATCTTTCTTAGCTAAGTGGGTTTCTTGGAGGGCTACCACATCGAGATGGTGATCCGACAGGTACTTCCAAAGTTTCTGGCGCTTCTGCGGAGAGTTGAGGCCCTTCACATTCCAGGTACCCACACTAACAGGCATAATGACGTAGTAGGTTTCCGCTCTGCATGCCTCTCAGTGTGGTCCGGTCACCTCCCTGGTCACGGCCAACTGCAGTTCTGGACGCCCCCGGGCCCGGCCAATCCCCAATCGACTCCCTCCATCCGCCCCTCTTCCCTCCTCCCCTCAACAGTACCACACCGTCAACCCTCTCAAGGCCAGGCACATACAAGGAGCTGCTAAACATGTCAGAATGAAAGCAACTGAACAGAAGCGGCAACAGCAAAGGCCAAATCGACATCCCCCCCGGGAAGCATCACCCAGCCCCCCCTCCAGCTCCAAGTGACCCACACCTAAGTAGCCCATAGCAAGTACAGAGTCCATGACCAGACCTAAAATAGCGGCTGCGCCTGAGAGGAGGCACCAGCAACAGAAGCCAAGGAATAACGCCTCTAGATGAGACAACACATCACATACACAGCAGTCAGACGCCACCACTTTCCCACCCAACCCCTTCCCCACCCCACAAAGATAGATAGAACAGTGAAAAATGATACCCAAAACAGTAAGAGTAAGAACGATACTCATCGTGATTTCAACGAAGCGTCCCAGAACAGTGCAGCGCACCATGAAGTCACTGGGAGGGTGGTGAGAGACCTCAATACGATCTCCCAGGGCCTCGGTCCGGGGTGTCTTCTCACAAAGTACTTGTATACCCACGAACCAAAGAACGCGGGCCCCTCCGGCCCCTCAAGGCCGGCAGCCCACAAGTCAGGCCGCTCCAGAGCTCTGCTGCGAAGATGGCAATGTTGCTGAGGTGACGGAGGCCACCGCGTCTCCCCTTTCCAGCAGGCTAGTTGCTCGATCCGGCCGCCCACGATCCGGTCCCGACCCCACTCTGTGCCAAGAGGAGGATCGGTGTCGCCGCCTCGGGGAAGGGCTGCCCACCCTTGAAGCTGGAGAATCATCCCCGATGCCCAGAAGATCTTTAGCCATCTGCAGCGAGCGTATCTGTGCCAGTCTATTCTGCCACCGGAAGATTATGCGAAACGGATGGCCCCAGGAGTAGGTGATATTGTGGTTGCGTAGGAAAGCCGTGACCGGTCTGAACTCCCGCCGTTTCTGAAGAGTTGTCGCTGCGAGATCTTGATAGAGTTGCGGGCGATGGTCACGGAACTGCAGAGAAGGAGCGTCACGCGCCTTCTTAAGGATTCTTTCCTTGAGCTGAAAGTCATGGACACAAACCAGAATGTCCGGAGGTGGTCCTCCTCCCCTACGTGGCAGTCCAACTCTGTGGACCCTATCCATTCGGATCTCTTGTACCTCCTCGTCGTCCAGGATCTGGCGGAAGAGGTCATGGACGTAGCCGCGAAGGTCCCCTGCTTCCCCATCGCTCGGAACCGCTCGTATGCGGATGTTGTTTCTCCTGGAGCGGTTCTCCAAGTCCTCCGCATGTGCCTGCAGGTCCAGGTTCTGCTCCGTGAGCCTCAGCACATCTTGCTGTAGCTGGTGGACGTCATTTGCCATGTTACGGTCGTGGTCCTCGAGCGTGGCCACTCTTTCCCCCACAGAGTCCACGTCCCGCCTCACCTCCCGAAGGTCAGAGGTCAACTGCGCTCGGAGGTCCGAGATATCCTCTTTGATGGACTTGAATAGGTCGGTCATGAATGCTTTAGTGGCCGGCGCCTCGTCATCGGAGCATCTAGGCGAGGAGCTTGGACCAGGGGAAGCCGGCTGCTGAGCGCCCTTTGGTTGTCCATCTTTCCCGGCCTTTCCTTTGCGTATCGAGGTAGCCATCTTGACCTTCCCGAAACGTCCCGTAGGGCACCACGAACCGCACCACTTCGTCACTAGTTAGATCTACACAGGAGCTCCAGAGGGCACCCCCAGCGGTGGCCCAGGGTGCTCGGCACAAGTTCAGGTCGTAGCCCAGGCAGCCAACAGTTGATGTGTCCGTCCCCTTCGTTCAGCCCCTACAGCCCCGAAGAACACAGCGGCTGAGGCCCAGCACAGATGTAGGGAGGTGGGCAGGAGCCCCCTAAGCTGCTAGGTTGGCAAGGGTACTGCGGGTCCAGGCACAATTCTCGGTGATCACTCGACTCTGCACGCAAACCGGTCCCAACTATCTCCCCGGTGCATCAGGCCCCTCGCCTAGGGGGATGGGCGGAGAACCAGCAATGTCGGGGCTCTCCCAGGTGGGAGCCGGTCGGGGCCGTCACCGCAGTGCCTGAGGGTACTTCCCACCTAGTCTTCAGCCCGCCGGCGCAGCAATCGCCGCCTCTCCTGTCTACTCCAGCTTCTCCTCGAATTGCTCTGAGTCCGGGATCAGCCCGTCCCAGCTAGACCAGGCGCCACCACTCGTTAATGCCGCCACGTGGCCCGCCCCATGCCGCTGTCTGTTGCCCGCTGTTCACCCCGTCTCCAATCGGGCGCACTCCTTCCCCCGCGGCCAGGGCACCCACCTCACGTGCACCGGCCGGGGACCGCCACTGCATGCGGGTCCGGAGAGCAGCGCCGAGCGATTTCCCCACCAGGCCGTAGACCGCGGCCTCGAGTAGAAGGGCGGCCGCCCTCGGCTCCAGGTGCTCGCCGGCAATAGGCTCCTCCCCCCGGGGAGGCTGAGGGACCCAGCGATAATTCGCCGTCCCTGCGCTACAGCTCGACTCCGGTGGCTCCCATCTCATCAACCCGGCAGGTCTATCAGTTTCCGCTGCCCCAGGGATCACGAGTCTCCCTCGTGTGCCTGCTCACTCGAAGTGCCTCGGTCCCGAACACCGCTTCCGATGCCGGAGCCGTTGGAACAACTCCTGTGCTTCCGGGATTCACACCGCCGACAGGTAGCACTCTGCAGCACTGCTCAGGCGATCAGGTGCCAGAAAGAGCTCCGGAGCCGTGCTTTACAAGGCTATACAAGGCCCGGGTGCCGGAGAGGACCTAAAAACACGTCCTACTCCGCCGCCATCTTGGCCACGCCCCCTCTTCATATCATTTTACATTGGTGTTGTGTACGCAGTTTCACTTTAACAAACCATGTGGTGTTACTTCTGACTTTGGAAGTGGCCTGTCCCTACTCTGTGACATTGTGTTTATATTGTGTTTCAAAAACCTGTTAAAATGTAAATCCAAACATAATCCGTGTCTGTTAGAAACAAATTATTTTAGGTCAACACATTCTTGAGGCACCTTAAATATAGGGTGCTACAGTTTCAAAAAAGTATACTACACAATTGGCTGATTTATAATGGAAGATTAAGTGAGGTGGCTTTACGAGAGCAAAAACTGTTTTACAGCGGATACAACAGCTAAAAGTGCTTTTTGCTCTAATCTGCAGTGTAATAGGGCCTAATAATTCCACAGTGTGTACACCGAGAAACCACTCACTCTTCACAAGGGCTACCGAGCAGCCCCATCCCCCAGCGCGCATTGGTTTATTTTATCAATCAATTAATCAGTCAGGATTTATAAAGCGCAGCTAATCACCCGATAGGGTGTCCAAGTGCTAGCAGGCCCCAGAGGCTTATTCGAACAGCCAGGTCTTGAGGGCCATTCAGAATTCGAGAAGTGAGCTGACAGTCCAGAGGTGTGTGGGGAGGCTTTTCCAGGTCTTTGCTGTGATGTGGGAGAAGGAGCGTCCTACACTTCTGCTTCATTAGGTACGTGGAGTATGGGCAAGTGAAAGGGAGGCAGAGTGTAGTGTTCTCGAGGGTTGTTGGAAGTTCAAGTGGTGGGTAATGTAGGCGGGCCCTTGGTTGGGTAGAGTCTTGTGTGGGTGGTTCAGTAGCCTGAATGGCATCTCTTCTGTATGAAGAGCCAGTGGAGTTTCCTGAGGTTGGGTGTGATGTGTGTTTGTCGGCAAACGCAGAGGATGAGTCTCGCTATGGCGTTTTGTATGGTCTGAAGTCTCTGTAGAAGGTGTGCCGCAATTCCTACGTAGAGGGCATTGCCGTAGTCCAGTCGGCTGGTGATGAGGGCTTGTGTCTTGTTGCGACTTGTGTGTAGGGGTAGCCACTTGAAGACTTACATAGCATGCACAGAGTGAGTAAGCAGGTGGAGGGGACGATGTTGGTCTATGATTTCATGGTGAGCTTGTTGTCAATGATGATTCCAAGGTTTCTGGCATGGTTGGAGGGAGTAGGTGCGGTTCCTAGGTCTGATGGCCACCAGGAGGCTTTCCATTTGTTGTTGCTGTTGTCAAAGATCACTACTTCTGTCTTATCTCTGATCAGCTGTAGGCAGTTGTTCTTCATCCAGTTGATGACGTTTGTCATGCATCTATGGAAGTTGGTTTTGGTGGTGGTGGGGTCGTCAGTGAGTGAGAGGGTGGGTTGGGTGTCATCTGCGTGGGAAATTATGTTGAGACCGTGAGAATGGGTGATGTTGGCCACTGGAATTATATATGCATTGAAGAGCGTGGACTAAGGGATGAGCCCTGGGGCACACCGCAGGTGATCTTCTTCGGATCAGAGTTGAAAAGTGAGAGGTGGATCCTCTGGGTTCTTCCGGTGAGGAAGGATGTGATCCATCTGAGCACGTCCTCTTGGACGCCGATATGGTGTAGTCTTTCGATCAGTGTGTGGTGGGACACAGTGTTAAAGGCTGCAGAGAGGTCGAGGGGATCAAAGCTACTGTTTCTCCTCAGTTGAGGAGGATTTGGATGTTGTCATTGGCTGTGTCCAGGGCATTTTTGGTTCTGTGATTGCTGCGGAAGCCGGATTGGGAGGCGGAGAGTAGTTGGTTCTGTTCCAGGTATATCATAAGTTGATTGTTGATAATCTTTTCCAGTACCTTTTCTGAGAATGGGAGCAAGGAGATTAGCCAGTATTTTTGGAGTTTGCTGGGGTCGGCGGGGGGTGTTTTGAGTAGTAGTCTGACTTCGCCATGTTTTCAGGCATCGGGAAATGTTGCAGTGGTGATAGAAGGGTTGAGTAGGGTGGTAGTTCCTGGCCGAGCCCTTGGTCTCTGAGATCATCGAAGTGGATAGATTTCATGGTGGAGGTGGTGTCCTGGTTGGAGAGATTGTTGCAGGTGGTCAGTGTGTTGTTTGTGTCTGTTACAGTGGTGGCGTATCTGTCAAAGAAATCCATGGGTGGGGGTTGGGATTCGAAGTTTCTGTATATGGTTTCAATCTTGTCATAGAAGAAGTGGGTAAGGTTGTCACACAACTCCTGTGAGTGTGTGCTGTGGTTTTCGCTGGCAGCCAGGTTGGAGAATTTCTTAACTATGTTGAAATGTTCCTTGGTGTTGTGGCACTTGTTTCAATGCATGTGGCAAGAGCTATCTTCTTTGATGCCCTCAGTAGGTGGTGATAGAGTTTGAGGGAGGTCTTGAAGGTTGCCCTGTCGGAGGTGTCCTTGATGGTGCACCATCTCCTCTCCAACTATTTGCTGTCTTGTTTCACTGTTCTGAGATCTTGGGTGTACCAGCTGGCCTTTTGGAGGATTTTCTCTGGATGTTGCTCTTGATGGAGATGATGCTGCCTGCACAATTGGTGATCCAGGCGTTGGGGTTTTTCTCTCCATGTTCAAGATTGGTGGTGGTAGCAGGGTTGGAGGTGTTGAGGGCATATGCCCAGCTGGTATCTGAGATCTTGTTCCACCTCCGGTGGGGGCATTGGTCATCTTGGGGATGGCAGTGCTGTCGCTGGAGATGCTCAAGTGGACGATGGAGTGATCTGTCCATATGAGGTCTGTGACTTGGCTGTATTTGACGTGGCTGCTGGAGTTGAAAATTGGGTCCAGTGTGTGTCCTGCGGTGTGTGTAGGGTTGTGGATGATCTGGTTTTATACAAGGCTGCTCATACTGTTGAGAAGGTGTGTGGTGTTTTTGTCATGGGGTCGTCGATGTGGAAAGAAAAGGTCACCAAGGAAGATGTGGTCCTTGCAGTCTAAGGCTGGGGCACAATTAAGTCTGCTATGGTGTTGCAGAAGCTGGAGCGCCGGCCTCGGTGAGGGTGCCTCCGATGGTTGCCTTGTAGTCCGTGTGGAGCTTAAAGTTGAGATGTTTCATGGGGGTGGTGGTGGTGTTGGTGGTGGTGGTACACTGTATTCTCTCTTTGTGGATGATGGTTGTTCCTTCTCACTGCTTGTTGGTGCACTTCACGTAAGTGATTCTGTATCACTGTGGCAATGTCTGGGAAGGATGTGGGGTTGGGCCAGGTCTCAGTGAGGAAGATAATGTTGGGTGCGAGAGTGGAGATGAGGTCTCATAATTCAGTGGAATGCTTGCTTAGTAAACGTGTGTTGAGAAGGGTGCATGTGAGTTGGTGTTTTTGTTCAGGAGGTTTCTGTGGTGTGTTCGAGTGGGGCTGGTCAGTGGGCTGGTGTGTGTTAAGTGACAGTGGCATTCGGTTGCAAATAAAAGGTCCTATTGTGGAGTGTGGGTTGACGCAGTGACATATTTTCATTTTTGTTATTCATACCATACTTTCTTCTCATCTTGCTTTTTACAACTTGGGTTACGTCAATTACATATGATCACATATATGTTTACCAAATTCTACATATTGACATACACCATTTATCAAAAATTCTATGTATCGTTAAACAGTTTCTAATTACTGTTACTACTAAAAACATTTTTCTCTCTCGGTCATCCCCATTCACCCCTTCTATTCCTCACTCTTCTATATCATAACTTTCATACCGCAATCCTACAAGATTTTAATCCATTGTGACTTTATATACAGGCTCAGAGGACCTTTTCTGAATTGATTACATTTGTCACTATTACCCGCTTATTGACATGAATCTTTGTCAGTGGGATTCAAACCAGAGAACTATAGGTTACGAATAGAATCTTTTGAACTGAGTGTTCCACTCATTAAGCTGCTTTACCTCAGTGAGCAAATGAACAGAGGTTATAACTGAACACGGAATAGAAGCAGAGGATTGTCTAGCCGGGTAGAATCCCAATCACATATTACAGTAGATCAAAGTGGCTTAATTAATCAGAATCATCTGATTGGTCAGTAGATGGTCCTGATCATTCGTTTTAAGGTACATTACAATACTAGGAAAGCAAAACCTTTCACAACAACCACTAATCTGTGATGCTGAAAATGTACTAAAAAATATGAATAAGGATGTTGCGGACAAGGCTTTGGCCACTATGCGTCAGTTGTTTCTGACATTTGAATGACTACCCTTGAAAACTGGTATTTTCTTAAAGCCCCAATGGCTTCTGGGTGGTGCCCACTTGTCAGGATCTCGATTATAACCTAGTCCCTCCTGTCTTTGATCTAGCAATAGAGAGAAGCCGAGAAACCTTGGGTTTTAGCCAGAAGAGCCATGTTGCTTTGGGGAGAAGTCTGCTTCTTGGACTTCGATTCAGGGGGAAACAGTCCAAAGATGCCTCTCACTCTCCAGGAACAGTTTTCTTTGGCCAATCCTCCTCCAGTTTTACATATTTCTTAATCTAGAATGAAGGCCTGAATAAATCCGGCTGTTGGCAGAAGTGAAGTGTGTGTGACAAGTCCACAAGGCGGTTGCCTTTCATGTGTTAAATATGGCGTCACTGAGATGAAGTAGGTCTGACAGCTATTTCAATGTACAGTGTCACTTCACCCACATCACGCCTTTCCAGCCAGAGACCAGTCCAGCTGAGTATCTTATCCCATCCTAATCCAAAAAGACAATTTGTTTCTGTTCTTCAGCCATAACTGAGGCGATGACTGTAAATGGAACGAGGCCTAATTGTAAAGTGAAACCTGCATCTGAGGTGTTCCCTGCATCTATGGCAAGGTCTTATGAGGTGAAACTCTTCAGTTAGCCTGGGTTGTTAAGAATCACCCATTGCCCTATACTGTCAGTGACATGCTCTTACAATGCATCCTTTTCCTCACATCGGACAATGCTGAGGCAAGTTTTCCAATGTACCCTACAATTCTTTTTTGTATCATAAACAAAATAAGTACATTTTTTGAGCCTTTGGTTGTGTACGCCTGTTTTTCCTTTTTTCAATGGAGTTACATGGTTAATCATTTGACCTTTTGTATCTTCAGAGTAACCCTTTTTGACTCTCATTTAATTCTTACCTATCTAGCTTCACAAATGATCCCCCACCCCTTGCTAACAGTTTACCTTATTTGTAAGACCTAAGTTAGCATCTGCCTTCTTAAATTTCGTGTGGCTATGACTTATTCAAATAGGAGGGTAGCTGCTTTTCTGCTTCCTGGTTTATTGTCAGGGCTGGACGGAGGGACCAAAAGTAGCCCTGGCAAACATACTTAAACCAGCCCTGTTCCCTTCCTCTTGCCGCACTATCTCTCTCTTTCCATCCTTCCATCCACCCTCTCTCCCCTCTCCCTCGCTCATCACTTTTCTCTACCTTCCCCCTCGGTCCCTCTCTCTAAGACTCCATGTGCGTTCTGGAATTAACCTCCCAGAAATGTGGAAGGTGACAGAGACACCAATGGTGACCTTGTCTTTCAAAACTGGCCTTCAAAGGCTCCAGCCCACCAGGGAAATGGCCAGTGGAATAAAAGGTGTGCCCGGGTCTGCTTATTGTGCTGTACTCAATGAAATACCAATGTCTTGGGACACGTCTTTGTAACCTATGGCAAAGAAATAAATAAATGGAATCTACGGAAACTATTGGCGCTGAGCCAGGACTTGAACACCACCCACCAACTCAAGTCCTGCAATTTAAAACCAGACGAAGAAACAACATCAGTTTGTGTTTCTTAGAAACCAGCTCAAAAGTACGCGGAATAAAATGAACCCACTCATTAATAACTCTTGTGCAACCAGGTTACATATTTGAGAGGAAACAGTATGTGCTTATCAGCGGAACTGTTTTGAAAATACTGCATATTTCTCAAGTAGCATTGCAGCCACGTGAGGAGGATGAGGTCATCAGGCAGACCTGTTATTGCTTTTTGTCTTCGAAGTCTCTTTATTCACTGAATATTATCAAGAGTTTTTTGTGCCCAGACCAATTATGTGACTAATTAACTCCATAGTTTATTAGTCACTGGGGCCTCAAAGCAAGAGACAGGAAGAGACAGTGGCACCTGTTCAAATTCAGAGTCAATAATATGGTCACACCATTTCTACCCTTGTCTGTCCCAAGAGTAGTCAAAGACATAAAGCAGGGTGGTGGTTAATTTTTAGGTCTCGCCTGAGACAGCACATGCGCTGTCACTTGTGAGTTGCGACGATCTATTGTTTCTAAAATAAACAAAAATTATTGGTGAGCGTACGTCAGCGTGTGTTGGCTTCCCTTGGGCTTCACTTTGTCTGCATGTGTCTGTTTTCTTTCATGGAGCATTGACCAAGTACTGATTGATTTCTTGATTAGTGTTCTTACAAATGCTTGTGATCGGATTGTGGTGGTCTTTTTGGTTTTTGTGCTTGCAAGACAACTTGAAACTCATGCTTCCCAGTATTTTCGAGAGCTGAACGCAAACAACTAGTAATAACATACCTTTGTGGCATGTGAGCAATTTGAAAAACAGAGATTTTGTCATCAGTCATTTTTATTAATAATATAGCTGCAAACGAACTCCTTTCGTTTAACCCCTTTATCAGTAAGCTTCCCCATGCTAAGATTTTTTGGGATATATATAAGGTATCCACCCCAAATTTCCTCCTTGTATTCCAACATCCTGGAGATTCTAAAGGTATTCAGGGTTTCTGGATTCCCCAGGAAGGGACTGATAAATTGGCCAAAATATGGCTAAATTATGTGTTTTTTTGGGGAAAAAAGTTCTTCAGAAGACAGCATCTGTTTTTTCCTGCTAATGACAGACTTGGAGGGTACCCTGGGTGTTAAGAAATTTGGTGGTCACTGCAGATGTCAAGTATTTTCCTCACATAAATGCAAGGAAAATGTGTTTTTAGGCAAAGTTTAAGATTTGCAAGGGGTTCTGGTGAGAGCCACACCAGTCTCCCCACCCAGCCTAACTTTCAAGTATGTGCTGGTTTCATAGATTTCCCAAGGTGCCGGCTAAACTGGAGCACAAAATCCAAAGCTAGGCACCTTGTAAAAAAAGACATGCCTTCTGCTGGGTGAAATATGATGTTTCTTAGGTCACGTTTTGGTGTGTTTTGGGTCCCGGGTACAAGGCCCAGCCACACAAGTTGGGAACCCTTTTTATCGGGAGACATGTGGGAATCCAGAATAGTAGACCATTTGTTATTTCTAGCTCAATATATTTCTACGTTTGTGCCTTTCAAACATAAGCAAGTGTGAAACACAGAAGAAACATTTCTGAAATGTATACACCCAGAGGAGTCCATGGAGGTGTGGCTTGCATGGTGGATCCCCCGTTTTCTTACCTAGAATCCCCCGCAAACCTAAAATTTTGCTAAAATGTAACAATTTCCTTACATTTCTGTGTGGAAAAGTCAGGGGATCACAAAGCCTGCACGAATTTCCTAGCAGCCAACATTCCCTCACGTCTCTCAATACAAATGCTACCTCACTTGTGTGGGTGGGCTAAGTACCAGCGACATGGAATGGCTCAAAACATATTGCGGAGACATTAAAATTATCTATCACAAAACAACCTGGTTTTGCAAGGGGGGCACCTGTGCTTTTGGTCCCGGGCTTAGCGGCCATCTAGGGCAACCTACCAAACCCAGACATTTCTGAAAATTAGACACCAGGGGTTGTCTAGGGAGGGGTGACTCAAGTGAATCCTCCAATTTCTTCTTAACCTGAATCCATGGACGTCATTTGGGAATAACTTAAACACAAGAGTGTGTAATTCCTTGGACAAGGTATTGATACTAATAGTCAATTAGGTTGGTGGAATGTGTTCCAATTGGAGCAAATGCCCTCACACACCCTGAGAGGTGTCATGCTTCTTTATCTGGGCATGCTCCTCTTCTGGCGGCACTTCAATGCCCGATGGGCACCCACGAAGGGGCTCTTTGCAGGAGTGTGAGTATGTGGGCTGTGAAAAGTAGTGTTGTGAAAAGGGTGATTAAAATAGGTTTAATGATGCTGGGGTTGAGTAAACTTTATTAGTAAAGCTCACTAACCTAGTTAAAACCAGTGCTGCTCATGTGGGATGCAATGGTCCTAAAGAGCAGTCGTGATTAATATCTAAAACGTGAGGTCAACATGTTTCTTCACTACTTTAGCCCCTCAGGGGTCTATTGGCAATTCATCCGGACCAAAGAAGAGTGACCTACACTGCTGTAAGACTGATTGTTCAATGTGTACTGATAATTCAAGTAATCAGTCACACCATAAGTAACAAAGCAAGATTCTACTTTGGTTTTCGAACTGACCTGAAAGACAAGAGTGACAGACAGAACATATAACATATGCAAACTATTTTTTAGATTCTGGTGGAGGTAGGGCAAAGTCGGCTATTGCAAATTGTTGTTTCTTTTTCATATCACCTTATTTGTCTCATGCCCCATATTGTAGTTCACAGTGACAATATGTGGAAACACGCATATAGCACCACCAATGTGTGAAAACTTTTTCTCATATTAACATGGACTCTTTCAGCCAGATGCATCAACCTAAAAACCGGTCGCAAACGGGCAGATTCTCAGAATCTGCCCCTTTGCGAATGTATTTTTGCATTTGGATGCATCATCCCAAATGCAAAAATCGCAATTAAGGAATCTCTAAATTGAGATTCCTTAAATTGTGATTGCATTTAGGGAATCCCAAATTGAGATTCCTTAAATGCAATGCATCAAACAAAAAAAATAGCGATTTCGCAAATAGGAGTAGCAAATTACCATGAAGTTGAACTTCATGGTAATTTGCAAAAACATTGTAAAATGCACTAAAGTGCATTTTTCAAAGTTCCATTTTACACACACACATGCCCTTAGGGCATGTGTGTGTGCAAGATGTACCCATATGCAGATTTCAGGGGTGCAACAGGATGTCCTTTGGACACCCCTGCACCCTTGAAATTGCATTCTCAATTTGCGATTCGCTAATTGCTAATCGCAAATTGAGAATGTCTTCCCATTCATTCCTATGGGCCTATAGGCCCATAGGAATGAATGGGGAGGTATTCCTTAATTGCGATTCGCAATTTGCGAGTCGCAATTAAGGAAAGTGTAGGAATCGCTATTTTAATAGCGATTCCTACTTGCATAGGCTTTTGCGATTCCTAAATAGCGATTCCTTAAAAATCGCTATTTAGGAATCGCAATTCCATCTGTTGATGGATCTGGCTGTTTGTCTCTTAATATAGTGCAAAAAAGTGACAGTGATCCTATGGCGTCGGGTTCTCTGTTACATGATCTCAGCCAATCTCGAAACCATTCGTACATAAATGGAGCCATTGCCTTGACCCATGCTCCAATCCAACAATCAACCGGAACCTGTACCCCTTGTGTATATACAAATGCATACAGACAAAAGGCTGTGTGCCGTTTGGCGGATTGTCTTGACAAAAAAAAATCCCACTGTTATTGTAAATTTGGATCACTCGCCCGTTTTGAAGTCAATTAGGGTATCACAGGAACATAACAGAGCAAACAGCTCACTCGCAACCTAAAGGCATAATAGCACACCGAGACAGTTAAAGGTAATCATGCGCCTTACCCCGGTTGTTGTAAGAAGTATCCTGGTGAGTCATTACTCACTTGTCTGTGGTGTGGCATGCGCTTGCACACCTACCTGTACCGAGGTGAGCCATCAGGGACAGAGTTATAGTGTTGCCAGTACTTCCTGTGAATTGTTTGGGAGACTAGTGCGGTGACCGTGGGGGCAATCAGGGGAGGGGCGGGCACAACCTTAAGTGTTCTTGATTTTTTATTTGTATTAAAACAAAAATCAGCATTACTGAGTTATAAGGGTGACGTTATGGATACACCCTGAATGCTCTCCAGGGATGGAAAGTATTCACCACATTTTCACATTTAGCCTAACCACTTCAAAATATAAACCTAGTATTACTCAAGGCTCATCTGAGATACCAGCCTCCCTCGGTGTAGGTGGTTGTGTGCAATGTAAGGGTGGTTCTGCGTGGATATTTGTGTGATTTAAGGGTGAATCCGTGAGAATAATGTCAGCAGTGTTGTCTTCCTCCATTATGGTATACAGTCTGAAACGTCCACGTATTGTTATGCAGTTCTAATGGGAGGATAGTAGAATTATCTATTTAGTTCTCCGCAGGGGATATCATCATTCAGCCCAACCCTCTGTGTGGACAATCTGAAAATCCACATTTGCTCCTTTCTGAAAAGAACTTAATTTCTTATCTGTGGATGTGACTCTAGAACTGTCCATTTCAGGTCATCAAATGTATGCCTGTCATTGATGTAAATGGGCACACATCTTAGTGTTAGTCTTTTTGCACATGATGTTACGGCGATGCTCCGTGATTCGTACTTTGACAGCTCGAGCGGTCATCCCTATGTATTTCAACTGACATGGGCAAGTGATCAAATAAATGCAGTTGCATGGGTTGCAGTTGATGTGTTTCTTTTTCTTTTTTATCCATGTCAGGGTGTCAGTCAACTGGACCTTCTTCATTGGCTGAGTAAGGGGCAGATGTTACAGTGGCCAAAAGGGTAATGGACCACTACAGAGGGCAGATTCCAAAGTTGTCTCTGCACGGGGGCATGTGCATTTTCGTCCTTGTGTTGATAAGCATATCTTTAAGGATCGCTGTTCTTCTGAATGTAAACCTTGGGGGGGGGGGGGGGGGGGGGGGCGGGTTGAATGATAATTTGCCTGTTTGCAAAATTCTCCAGTGTTTCTTGATCTCCTTTTTGACAAAGTTGGACTCTGGGGTACACATGGTGATGCACAATAATTCTTCAGCCTTGGGTCTCACTCGCGGTTCTAGGAGAGACTCCTGATTGTTGGTGTATGCTCTTTCTTGTGGCGTTTTGATGTGTCTGAGTGGGTACTTGCGTCTAGCCAGGTGTACCGCTAGGTCATGGTATTGGTCCGTGAAGTCACTCATGTTACTGCAGTTATTATTATTATTATTCAATGTCTTCTATAACTCAAACATGACCCAAAAACGTGGGTGTCAGAGCGCTTTACAGTTCAACAGCATTCAAATTATGATGACGTCCCAATCTTTAACACCAACTACAAGGAATAGGTAATTATATAACAGTGGCATAATCTAAAACTTACAAATAACACACAATTTAAGATTACTAGACATCAACTAGAATTACAGTAATTCAAGTCACGTCACACTTAAAATTTCAAAATAAAACAACTACCGAAAATTACTAGGTATCCACAATGGTTGTAGTATTGCATGACAAGTCCAAAACGAAAGTGGATTGATCTGCGTCGTAAACACAGGAACTGTCCATAAGGAAGGTTCTCCCTTAAGGCCTTCAGTTGATGACTACTAAACATTAATAGGCTATGACTGTCAGTAGGCTTTTTGAAGGTTTTTGTATTCAATTCTTCTTCAGAAAGACTGATTAGTAGGTCTAGGAATGGGAGTTCCTTCTCCGAAACATTGACAATGAATTTAAGGTATGGATTCAGATTGTTAATCCATCCAACAAATATGGTGACTGCGTCCCTAGTTCCTTTCCAAAAGATTAGTATGTCATCAATGTATCGAAGCCATTTAATAATATTCTCGGTGTACGGGTTGGTAGGGGACAGTTTATGTTTCTCTTCAAAATCTGACATGTACACACATGTGCGTTTAAGTCAATAACTAAGGGAACACATGTGCTGGACCTACCCAAAAGCTCCTGGTTCCTTTTGTTTATATGATCGTCATTTGGGAGTAGTCAGGGGACACAGCTGTGACCTCTAGCTTGCTCCCTGCTACTCCTGGCACTTCCTTTGTAACACCTGGCCTCAGAGGAGACAAAGATTTTACCCCCTCCCTCCCTGCCTCAGCCCCCCCCCCCCCCAAACCCTACACTTTTGGTCTGGCTTGAGAGAGCGCATGCACTGTTGCTTGCAAGCCATTTTATTTACTTACAGGGGGGCTTAGCGTCCGCCTGTTGCTTGGTTTCTTCAACTTTCTAATTGCCTTGCTTCTCTTTGGTCAGTGAGTGTAAGCTTCACTTCCTCTAGTTGTGTTTCTTTCTAACCTGGAGCCTGGTCCAAGTACTGCTTTCCTTTCCCAGTGTTCATCCACTGCTCGCAATTTTCATAGGTACTTTGTGCCCTTTTACTTACATCCCCTTCTTTCCATCAGCATTGTTGCTTGCTCTGCTGTCCCCTACCATCCTCCTGCGCTGTTGCTTGTCTAGTCTGCCCCTGCCACCCCCGTTATTGCTTTCCCAGTCCATCACTCCCACTTATTGCTTGCCCCATCCTACCCTGCCAGAACAAAAGCATGCAAAGGCCAGGCCAACAGGTTTCAAAATACTACAATGATGCGGACGGCGCTGCCATCCCTGCTCTGCTTGGCCTTTTTGGCGCTGTCTCAATGCAGGCCAACACAGTGAACTTCATCCCAGACATAATATTATTACAGGTTTTGTTTTTTTAAGGCAGAGAATAATCCCTTGCTACGAAAATAGATCACTTCTGATAACGCGGGATTTCTGGTCTATTGTTATCTTACCAGATCCCAGCTCAGGTCGACTGAATCGTTGGTACCTGTCATTGAGTAAAAGGCAATCCACTACTAGGTTAATCATGAAAGAACTTACACCACTCTAAAGAACCACTTACCACTGGAAAAGGTTAAAAAGTTTAATTTAAAGCCAAAAGTATCTGGAGATACAAACATCTCAGAATAAGGTTCAAAAGATATACAGGTATCAATATAAAAAGGAACTCTCTGAATGCTCTCAATCGACAAAAGGAAATTATCAAAAATAGCTCAAATACCATTAGAGTTGCAAGAATCGCTGTGAGTTGCAACTTGAGAGTCATTTACAGAAAAGAAAAATACAGGTTAGTCTGTCCCTACACTAGACTAAGTGACATCCCTACTTAACAAGATCTTTACCTAAAAAGGTGTCAGCAGTGGTGACTTCCAAAGAAGATCACACACTTCCCTTAGTCTTTGTCTCAAAGTCGAAGTCTTTCAGTTCTCTATCTGCCTACCCATCCGCTCTCTTAGGCTCCTCAAATCATCTGCTCTAACTCCACCCCAGGGTGCTATCCCTAATACAAAATCACATTTCCAATAGGAACGCCCCTTAAGACGCCTCTCACGTGGTGCAGTTTCGAGCGGCAAATTCCGTGCTGGTGCTCCTCGGGACTCTTCATTAAAGTTGACCTTGCTTCCCAGGCTTCTCTTCGACCAGGCGGTACCCCCTAAAATTCCTGAAGACTCCTACAGGCCTGTGCCTGGCGCCTCTGAACAAGGGCCTATTCATTATTTCTGATTTAAGTTCCCCTTGCACCTGCAAACAGACACTCTCTCGGTAGGCCCCAAATTCCAGCATCTACCATCTCTAGAAGTCATAAAACATCTTGGACAGACCTATCGTTCGTGCTCTGTGCGACCTCTCCTTAACGAGCTCATGCAGATCAAAGAATCGACTTTATCTATTCAGGCCTACTAGAATTACATGAAACGGGCCTCTGCAATATGCACATTAAATTTCTTTGTTTAAACAGTATTTTAACTAACACACATTACTAAAATATAACACATCTATTTAAAACATACTTCAATTCCATGGTTAATAATACTTTGCAGTAAAATGACATTAGAATCCAAGTCACTAAAAGTGTAGCAGCATCTTTCGTTTCTTGTGAAATGCCATGTGGCCTACACATTTTCATGGTTTGCAGAATTACATTTCGTTTCACTTAGTCATCTAACGTGTGACTCCAACATCATTTTAACATTTCTACAACCTCTACATTAGTTTTTCACACTTATATATGCATCTATTCTAATTAAACACTCATATATTTTCTCTATATAAGTTGACACTCTTGTATATTCCACACTAAACTAATACTACGTGCTTGTAAATATGGTGCACTTCTACATTTTCAGATTTGTGCTCTCTCAATCCCCCCTTTGATGACTTACAGTAGTCATCATCATCACAACACCCTCTCTAATGTACAAAGTATCAAACTGAAGTCGTTGCAATCTTCCCTCGTTTCATCTCCTCTAGAGCCCTCAGACTCCGGTACTGATTCTCCTGAATCGCAGCTAATCTCCTCCCCTGCTCTCGCATAGATCTTTGCAACCTGTTTGCTCTATACCATTTGTACAGTTTCACCAATCCCCACAAAGAGATTATACAAATCACTATTATGATGATAGGTTTCAATATGTACCAAATGATATTCTTTCCCAGGTTGGCAAACCAACCTCCAACTTTACCCATTCCTTGACCTACCTTTTCCCACACTGTTACCTTAATCAAATCTTCTATCTCATTATGTATTTCAGTAATGCTTCGAATGTACTTTTCAAGCGGTTTTGATTTGTCTGGAATGTAAGTGCAACATTCCTGGACCTTCAAAGCCTTACAGACTCCGCCCTCTTTGGCCAACAGAACGTCTAGAGCAAGTCGGTTCTGAAGAACCATTGCCCTTATCGATTGCATCTCTCCCTCCACCAGCATTAAAGATCTAGCAGTACTGGCAGACAACCTATCTACAACTGTTGCCAATCTTCTTATCTTAACATCATTTAGTGCTATCCCTAAAATAGGAAACATAGCACCAAACACATCTCCAATTACCTCCTCAGCGCTTACATCCCTTCTTCCTCTAGCTGATGTTTCTCTCTTTTTGGTTTCTAAGTCCTCAGCATGGTATATTTTGGGGAAGACAATTGCCAAATAACATGATCCATACCAATTATCTGGTAGTTTCACGTATGCATTTCTTCCACAGACAAAATACACATTCGGGATCACCTGCCTTTCCTTCAGGAAATCCTTAGAATAGTACTCTAATTGGAAAGCATGTTCACAATGAACTTCTCCTACAAACACATTCTCATAATATGTTTGACTTCTGTGTATACATAGCTCTCCCCGTTTCTCCCGGTCTAAAGCTATTGGACCACTGCTACCCTTTCTTTGGTGTTCTCTTTCTTCCCGGGTCCAATCTGTTTTCCATTGTCCTGAAGCTTTTAGGATCTTTTGTCTCCTATATCGATCATCCACCTGCCCTATAAACTTTTTCTCAATTTCTGACACTTTACAAGTCAAATTATTTCTTCGGGCATGTGAAGTATCTAATGTTTTCCATGGAATGAAAAATTTCTGTAACCTGTCCTCACTCTTATAATAATCCCACTTGTTTAGATTTTTATAATTCGGCACCTCTGGCAGTACCGAATCAAAGTTCGAAAAATAATACTCAAACCCCTCTCGTTCATAAAATATGCTCAGCAACAAACTACATGAGATTCCATAGGTCAATGGAAGATGATGGTATCTGATGCCTTCATCTACAGAAGCTGGCAACTGCATACAGACGTAGCAGTTCTTCGCCTCCATGACATCAATATATTCATAAAGCAATTTGGCATAAGCATTCGTTTTAAAATTCCCCTGTGACTCATCTGCATGTAATCTTTTTATTTCAGCATCTAATAAAGTTTTCTCTTTCGCTGTATTTTCCCCCTGTTTACCAATCATAGGAGGCTTCTGTGTTGGTACACTTTTTGCTTCTTTTTCTATTTTCACATCATTTTCATGTCCCACTATATATGATACAGTAACTACTAAAACTATAAGAGAAATCACTACCCCTAAAAGTGTGCCTATTATGCATTTTGCCCTGCGGTTCGGGTTGCCAGCCTCCATGGTCTCAAAACAGTGTAGTTCTGGTTTTCTTTCACGGCACAAGTCTCTTTGCTTTGCTTCTCCAATCTTTCGAACCACACCTCCTGGAAACTGAAAAATCCCCTCCGCAGAAACAGTCTCTGAGTTCTGTAGCAATAGGCAACCCTAGCCCTTCTCCATCCACTAAAAGGGAAGTCCCTAATTCTTTCTTCGTCCACTCGGCGCTAGGTTGTCTTTTCAATCAATATTTACAAAGTTCTTTACAAAGTCTTTAATAGTCCGAAACTATGCGTGTTCCCAGAGCTTCCACCACTAGCTCAAATATTTCCATACGAAGAAGGACTCCCTCCAGTATTGGACACCTTGAACAGCAACACGGAAATTCAACAGTCTCAAAGATCAATTTTCTTATTCCGCTCAGGAGAGGAGGATAGACGATGTTGAGTGTCAGCAGTCTTTCGACCTCCAATCCTGGTAACAGGAACCTTACTTCCACTGTGATGATCGGGTCAGTTCTGGTCAGGGTCACTTCCCTCACCCTCCCAGTTCTGCGTCCCGCTGAGGACATCTGTAGAGAGGTAGGTCCACTCAGGAGTAGCGTATCTTCTGCAAGGCACTCGCACCCTCCTTGATCTTCTCGGACCTTCCTGCTCTTGTCCTGGTGCACTTTCTTCTGGATCTGAGTCTTCGGATATAGGAGCAAGAGTTTCCTCTCGAGCTGGCTTCAAGCTTGGCCTCCTTTTTCTTTCAGGCCAGGTAGCCGCTCCACGTCTTGTTCTCCTATTTCTTGTCCGTTCACTCAGTTCTTGATCACTCTGAACTTGCTCTGTCTCTGAGTTGGTTTCACAACAGCTTTCTCCTTCAGTGGCAATTTCAGTTTCACTGCCGTCCTGTTTTCCTTCCTCTTCTGGATCTGTGACACTCCCAACTTCTTCAGACACCCCCACAGCTTGACTGATCCCCTCTTGTGCTTCTTCCTCCACCACTGGATTTTCGTCTGCGAGAGGAGCTGTTTCTTCCAGGGGTGCTGGAACTCTTCGAGTATGGGAAGCGTGGATCCAATTTGGCAGTCCTCCGCACTTCACGGCGGTGTTAGTGATTAGGACTATCTGGAAAGGCCCCTTCCAGCGCACGTCCAAGCAGTTCTTCCGGACGTGCTTCTTCACCAGCACCCAGTCCCCTGGGCACAGGTCGTGGCACTGATTTCTTGAAGCTGGAACTTCTGTGGCCTGTACCTGAAGGGACACAGAATGAATGGCGTCAGATAACCCCTTGCAGTAATCCAGGATCAGGTCATCTGTAATTTTCAGTAATGCAGCTGTGGGGATAGTTGGAAGTCTCATTGCCCTCCCCATCAACACCTCATGTGGGGAGAGACCTGTCCTCCTGTCGGGTGTGCTACGCATGCTCATAAGGACCAAAGGAAGAGCATCAGGTCAACTTAGGGAAGTTGATGAACACACTTTAGCAATTCGACATTTCAACGTCCCATTTATCTGTTCCACGATACCTGAGGCCTCTGGTCGATAGCTACAATGCAATTTCTGATCAATGTTCAATGCAGAGCAAAGCATCTTCACAACTTCGCTGTTAAAATGTGTCCCTCTGTCCGATTCCAGAGAGGCAGGCACCCCGAAGCGCGGTATCAACTCTCTAAGCAACAATTTTGCTACTGTGAGTGTATCGCACCTGCGTGTAGGGTACGCTTCAACCCATCTGGAAAATATGCATACTACCACCAGAACATACCTAAGGCGGTTGACCCTTGGCATTTCAATAAAATCTAATTGCATTCTGTTGAAAGGCCTCCCAGACCTCCCAATGTGACTCAGTGTAACTGGTGTTCTTTTCCCTATGTTCAACTGTTGACAAGTGACACATCGCTTACACACTGCTTCTGCTGCAATCCTAAACTTTGGGCAATACCAAGTCTGCCTGAACACCCTCAGCATGGCATCCCTTCCCAAATGCACTGGACCATGTATCTGTCGTGCCATTGGGCTCGCTAGCTCCTCAGGTAACACAGCCCTTCCATCTGCTGAAATCCAAAAATCCATTTCGCTTCTCACACACCCTGCTGTTTCCCACGCCTGCTTCTCAGATTCAGGTGCATTGTCTTGCATTTGTTTCAAATCTTCCCAAGTATCGACTGTTTCTAACATCATGCTCAATTCTGTCCTTTCCTGAGCCCCACTTACTTCCACCTCCGTGAAAGAGTAATCATGCTCCGCACAATAGCGGGCAACTTCATCTGCATATCTGTTTCCCTGTGACACAAAATCCGAATTTTTCGTATGAGCTACACACTTTACAACTGCTATTGCAGCTGGACCCTGTAATGCTTCTAACAACAGCCGCACAAATTCTCCATTTCTGATTGGCGAACCAGAGGAGGTCATGTAACCCCTCTGAGACCACAATTGCCCGAAATCATGAACTACACCGAAACCATATTGGCTATCAGTATAGATGGTGACTCTAATTTTGCTACCTGCTATACAGGCACGGGTCAATGCAACAATTTCTGCTACCTGAGCGGAGTGTACTCCTTCCAGGCAAGCGGCTTCCACAACTCCAGTAATGGTGCAAACAGCATAAGCTGCTCTCAACCGACCAGTATCGTCTCTTAAACATGAACCATCGACAAAGTAAATTTGATCGGGGTCGATCAATGGTTCATCCACAATATCTGGTCTGGGCTTCGTGCATAGTTCAGTCACATCAAGGCAATCGTGATCTTCACAGTCTTCGCTTTCTATGTCATTAGGAAGTGGCATCAGAGTAGCAGGATTTAAGACAGAGCACCTCTTAAGGGTCACGTTCTCTGCAGCAAGAATAACTTGCTCATAGCGCGTGAGCCTACTGTTGGTCAAGTGCTGGGTCTTGGTCCTGGTCATTAACAGTTCCACAGAATGAGGTACATACACCACTAACTGGTGTCCCATCACTATGCTTTCACAACGCTCAATGCTGACACCTGTTGCAGCAACGGATTTGAGACATCCGGGCAACGCTGCGGCTACTGGATCTAAAGTAGCTGAAAAATATGCAACTGGTCTACGGGCATTCCCATGTACTTGCACTAAGACTGACAAAGCACAGCCCTCCCTTTCGCAGCAATAGAGGGAAAATGGCTTTTCATAATCCGGCATCCCCAGAGCCGGAGCACGACACAAGTCATCTCTCAGCTGTAGGAACGCCATCAAGCACTCGTTGTCCCATGGTACCGGATCACTCACCTCCTTGTGCGTCAGTTTCTGTAAGGGTTTTGCTTTCAGTGAAAAGTTAGCTATCCACTGTCGGCAATAACCAACCATTCCTAGAAACATCCTGACTTCTCTCTGTGTTGTAGGCGAGTTCATCTTCATGATTGCCTCTATTCTATCTGGTGACACTTTACGCTTTCCCTTTTCTATCCGATGACCCAAGTACTGTACTTCTGTCAGACAGTACTGCAATTTACTCGGAGATACCTTGTGTCCATTTTCAGCTAAATGGTTCAGCAAGGCGATGGTGTCTTCCTTGCAAGCCTCTTCTGTTCCTGACGCAACAAGTAGGTCGTCTATGTACTGGACCAGAACCGAATTCTGGGGCAGTACCAGACTTTCAAGATTCTTTTTCAGTAACTGATTAAAGATTGATGGGCTATCTGTGAACCCTTGTGGGATTCTACACCATGTTAAGACGCGATTCTCCGTTTTAAACGCGAAAAGATACTGGCTCTCTTTGTCTAATGGGATTGAAAAGAAAGCCTGACAAAGATCTATCACTGTGAACCACTCAGCTTGGAATGGTATCTGAAACAGTATTACTGATGGATTCGGTACCACTGGACAACATGAAACAACAATGTTATTAATCTTTCGTAGGTCCTGTACTATTCTAAATTTCCCACTAGGTTTCTGCAAACCCATAATCGGGGAGTTGCATGGACTTCCCACGATTTCTTTCAGTATTCCCTGTTTAATCATGGAGTCGATCACGGGCTTTATTCCTGCAATCGTCTCTTGGGACAGCTTGTATTGTGGCGTTTTTGGATAATCAACATTTGGTTTCACTATGATCTTCACTGGCTCTACCCCTTTGACCAATCCTATCTCTTCTCCTGTAAAATCCCATACTTCTGATGATACTGCCTCGCGTAAGTCCCAAGGAAGATCCTCCACGGTTAGAGTAGGATACAGTTCTATGCATGTTCTGGAGTTCACAATTTTGAAGGTAGCATCATCATCTGTCGTTTCTACCTCTACTCCCTGAGGCGTGCAGTATATGGTACAATTTAGTTTGCACAATAAGTCCCTTCCTAACAAACACACAGGACTTGAATCACATACTACAAATTGATGTTCATTCATATAATTTCCGATCTTTACTGACACTGGTTCCGTCAAAGGGCTAGTCATTCTCTTGTTTGCGACTCCTACCACCTGAATTGTTTCCCCCGACATTGGTAGATCCGGAACCACTGCTGACCTCAAAGTTGATTGAGTAGCTCCAGTATCCACCAAGAATGTCATAGGACACCCTGCCACTTCAGCCTCAACAAACGGTCCTCTTTGATCCACTTCCAGAACTGCCCCGAGGGTACAGTCCTCTTCTTTGCTTACACGTTGGCCAGTCAATGGATCAATGTAATAACTTTTTTCCTCGTCTATGAAAAGAGGCATTTGTCTAAAAACCTTTCCCCCGGTCGAATTCTTTGGTGGCTGCGGAAACTGAGCTCGTGGAGCCGAAGTCCCCCCTTTGGCCACCTTGATTCTTGGCACTGGTACCCCTTGAACTGGAACCTCTGGAACCTCTTCCTCTTGCTCTAGTTCCCCATTCTCAGGGTTATAGGGACACTGGCGTCTCCAATGCCCCACCTGCTGACACTGGTGGCACTTTGTCGTTTTCTTTAACGTAGCAATGTCAACTCTAGGTCCCACGCTTTCCTCACTGTTCTTATTCTGATTGCTTGATTTCCGTCTCCTTGTCCCTGTACCCTGCTGCTGCTGTCCGCCCTTTCCAGCTGACTGCATCTGTACTACCATCAGCTTCTCTTTTAGCTTCTTTGCTTTGGAATCTATTTCATCACTGCAGTACCTGGCATACCTCAAAATCTCATCTAATGGTCTGTTTTGCCAACAAATCAAATGTTGCTGAATCATCAAACAAATATCAGGTCTCAACCCCAAAACAAACTTTGACACAAACTGTCCTATATCCTTGGGGTCCATTACATCGAGTCCACTGTATTTTTTTAATGTTTTCAGCAATCTCTCATAAAACTCATGAACTGTCTCCTTGGGTTCCTGTCTTGTTCGGTCTATTTTTACACAATCTATGTCTTGTGGTGGGACCTTTTCCTTCAACCAAGTTATTACTCTTTCATATTTCAACATTACAATTTCAGACGGTCCATTTGTGGCAGTATTCCTTTCTGGTTCTGCCGTTGGCCACTCGACACTAGTCTTGCATGCTGTCCACAAATCTCCTGGCACCACAATGTCAAACAAGGTGTTTAAATCAATCCACAATACCTTCGATATTTTCACAAACCTTTCTACCTGCTTATACCACTCAACGGGATTGTCCCTTAACTTTGGAAATGAGTTGGTAAATGCAGCCAAATCTCCTCTACTCCAGGGCACATGTACATAGTTCCCATTCGATATTTCCCTCAAAGGAAATGCCTCCATCTGCATTACCCTTCCCTCCGGAGACATCACACTCGTGCTCCTCCTGACAGTACCCCGTTTGGACCATCTCTCTTCCCACTTGTCCAGATCTCTCCACACTCTTATTCCCGCTATCAGTTCTCTTATGTGTGTCTTTAACCCTGTAGTTCTCTTCTCATCTAAGTCTTGATCTGAATACTGCAACCTATGGTTACTCTGTAATGTCCTCGTTCTGGAAAAGTCTACCATATACTTGTCTGCCAGTCCAGACAGTTTCTCATGAATTGCTCTTGCCTTTCGGGTAACATCTTTTGCTATGAACAGTAACTCATCTTGTTCATACAGGTCAATCCTTTCTAAAGGCAACGTTCCATCTATTATCTCATCCAGGTCAGATTTTAAGCTAGTGATATCGAGTCTTTTGGCCTTTACTGCAGCTCTCAGTATGCTAGTTCTAGGGGGTCCATTCACATCTCTCCCATCCCAGCTCCGAGTCCTACGTCTAGGCTCAGGCGAGTTATGGGGAGTCCTCCCTTGTTCCCACCTCTCCAGGTCCCATGCAGTTCCATCCTCTCTGGGTGTATGGTGAAACACTTTCCCATTTCTCGTAATCCCACCAGTCCCATCCTGCATGATTTCCCTAGATTCATGGTATGACATTCCATTACTCCCCCTTTCTTCACAATTGGTCTGTGACCTCTGATCACCCGATGTATGGCAAGATCTTTCATTGTTCCCCCTATTCCAGTGTTGCACATTCTCCCCTGGCGTGTGATGAGTGCACCTAAACCTATCTCTGTATGCTAGTACCATTTGGTCTCCACCCTTTTCAAAGAGCCGAGACATCTCTTCACACTCCATGCTTCTACCATCTCACTCCTGCTGGTCTCTCCCATCATTAGGACGTATTACTCCTCTGTTCTCTGGCCTGTTACCATCCCACTCCTGACTACTTGCACTAGCCCCGCAGTGAGACAATGTTCCGTTGCCTCGGCTTCCCCATTCTGCTTCTGTTCTTGGCCTGCTGGTTGGTGCTTCTGTGGACCCCTCCCATTCTCTCAAATCGGCCCTCAACTCCTTAAAGGATTTCGGCCGTGGTCCCCTCAGGTCCATCGGTCCTCTCTGACCCCCCTGTTCTGCTGCGGGACCCACTGCTGGATCAGATGGGGTGCTCCACGTCACTGGTCCTGGCAATTGTCTCCAGGCATTTGTCGTGTTATTTCTCCTTTCCATTTCTGCTCTCTCTCTATCTAACCTCATCTGTTCTTCCTCTCTGTCTCTCTCGGGGTTGTAAATCGATACTATAGGACCTATGGTAACGGGTACTTGTAGAGCGTCTGGCAACCCACAGGACTCAACTCTCTCTGTTTCCGGTACCTTCTGCACCAGAAACCTTCCGACTACTGTCGGTACTGTACTAGGCTGAGGTGTCTCCTCTCTTTTGGGCGGTGTCCACTCTGATATAGGGAGTGGTACATATCCCTCTATGGCAGGCCCATCATCCCTTGCGAGTCCCCTATCCTCCATTCTCCCAACGTTCGGAGGCGGTCTATCTATTAGCAACCTATTTATCAAGTTGTCCTCCGACTCGCTCTCCTCATCCTCTTCCATGAGCCTCTGTTCTCCTGTCACCTCTCTCACTGGGTATAACTTATCCACCTCAATAGCCTGTACCCTCCATCTCTTGGTGTCCGCATCCCATTTGGCATCTCGCACTGCCCTTACTGATCGCTTCAACCTGTCTTGGCGCCTGTTCATATTTCTGTCGTGTGCCGCCCTAAGCCACGCATTAAGGGCCTCGAACTGGGTTGGTCTAGGCTGAGGATTCAATGAGGACATAATTGATTTCAGCCGATGTAACGCCTCTAACTTGAACGTTCCATACTTAGGAAACGTCAGTTCTTCATTCCCTTCCGAAATCTTATTCCATTCACTAATCCATAGTATCGTATGCAAGCCAACATTCGCTGCCATATAGTAAGCTGGTGTACCCTCTGGCGGTGCCTCTTCCCCGTAATAAGAGTTCCTTCTTTTTCTCTTAAAAATCTCTCTCAAACATTTAAAACACTTCATGTTCAAAACCTACAATATTTCTATTTTCTCCGCGTTTGTTTACTTCCCGATGACAATCCACCAATCTCAGCTCGGTTCTCGCTAACTGGCCTATCAGAACGCGACTTCTCCCTGACGTCACACCAGCCCACAATCCCGTCGCGGCTCTTGCCGACGTCACACCAACCGTCCTATCGCGTCGCGGCTCCTCACTAACCGCCCTATCTCAGCGCGACTCTCGCTGACGTCACTCGTCCCTCTTCGCAGCGTTACCCCTCCTTTCTCAGCTCGTCTCCGCGTTTATGCATGCGTCCCATTCATACTTCGAAAAATGATTACTTCCGTCCAAGCGATCACTTTTCTTTGACTGTACGCCCACAGTCAATCTGTAATTTTCACCTTAACTGGCGAAATGTCTTTCCGTTCACGTCCAGACAATCGCCTTCTCTGATAGGTTACTTACACACAGTAACTTTCGACCCGCGTCCGTTACTCACACACTCACTCTTGCACTCCCCCTATCTCGGTTCTGCGGCGGTCAATGGTACCTCATGACCCCCTTACTCTGGTCGACAATTACTCTGGATGTTCGATACACCCAAACCACTTAAGCTCTCCCCCGAACTTAAGATTTTACCAGGTTGCGCGCGCTCACAACCTTCTCACAATCACGCTACAGGCATTCAACTCCGCAAGACATTACAATACAAATACAACACAAAACACCGCAATCTGTCCACGCATGACCCTTGTTATACTCACTCTCGTCTGATACTGCTGCTTTTCTCTCTCCGTCAGCGCCTTCTTCGGCAGGCCACCTCTCGAACTCTAGGGACCTTGGGGTAAACTAACCTAGTCTAGATTACCTTCCTCAAGAAGATAACCATCTTCTGCTACCAACTGATAACGCGGGATTTCTGGTCTATTGTTATCTTACCAGATCCCAGCTCAGGTCGATTGAATCGTTGGTACCTGTCATTGAGTAAAAGGCAATCCACTACTAGGTTAATCAAGAAAGAACTTACACCACTCTAAAGAACCACTTACCACTGGAAAAGGTTAAAAAGTTTAATTTAAAGCCAAAAGTATCTGGAGATACAAACATCTCAGAATAAGGTTCAAAAGATATACAGGTATCAATATAAAAAGGAACTCTCTGAATGCTCTCAATCGACAAAAGGAAATTATCAAAAATAGCTCAAATACCATTAGAGTTGCAAGAATCGCTGTGAGTTGCAACTTGAGAGTCATTTACAGAAAAGAAAAATACAGGTTAGTCTATCCCTACACTAGACTAAGTGGCATCCCTACTTAATAAGATCTTTACCTAAAAAGGTGTCAGCAGTGGTGACTTCCAAAGAAGATCACACACTTCCCTTAGTCTTTGTCTCAAAGTCGAAGTCTTTCAGTTCTCTATCTGCCTACCCATCCGCTCTCTTAGGCTCCTCAAATCATCTGCTCTAACTCCATCCCGGGGTGCTATCCCTAATACAAAATCACATTTCCAATAGGAACGCCCCTTAAGACGCCTCTCACGTGGTGCAGTTTCGAGCGGCAAATTCCGTGCTGGTGCTCCTCGGGACTCTTCATTAAAGTTGACCTTGCTTCCCAGGCTTCTCTTCGACCAGGCGGTACCCCCTAAAATTCCTGAAGACTCCTACAGGCCTCTGCCTGGCGCCTCTGAACAAGGGCCTATTCATTATTTCTGATTTAAGTTCCCCTTGCACCTGCAAACAGACACTCTCTCGGTAGGCCCCAAATTCCAGCATCTACCATCTCTAGAAGTCATAAAACATCTTGGACAGACCTATCGTTCGTGCTCTGTGCGACCTCTCCTTAACGAGCTCATGCAGATCAAAGAAGCGACTTTATCTATTCAGGCCTACTAGAATTACATGAAACGGGCCTCTGCAATATGCACATTAAATTTCTTTGTTTAAACAGTATTTTAACTAACACACATTACTAAAATATAACACATCTATTTAAAACATACTTCAATTCCATGGTTAATAATACTTTGCAGGGGGGGAGGAGCCTAGCTCGGGGACGTAATGGCCGCCTTTTAGCTCGGCTCCGTCGACCCTCCGGCTAACCTCGACTATCCTGCAATATATCCTGCACTGCGACGATACTTCAATACAGAATTTGACATTTAAAGACCCACTCTTACTCACCGTCTGGTCCGGAGGTTCCTGTGTGCTGTGGGTCCGCAACTGTGCCCTCGGTGAGATTGGGGCCTCCGGGCACTCGAGACCGGGACCTCGCCTGCGGGACCCGACCGGCGGAGAAGAGATTGCCGGCCCTGGCCGCGAGAGAGAGCCACTGGTGGGAACCGTTGTACGTGTGCCCCGGAGATCCTGAACCGGCCCCGATGACTGGACCGTGCGGCTGGAGAGGGACGAGATGTACTGGGGGCTGACTGTGTGAAGGGGTCCCTTCGCCTTTGTCCTGTCTGGCGGCCCTGAACCCCGCGCCTGGCTCTCGCCTGTGGGGCCTGCCACTGTTCGGAGGGGACCCCCCCCCCCCCATCGGGCGCTCGCCCATCCTGTGCCGGTGAGGCCGTTGTTGGGAGCCTCCGGAGGTCTGTAAAGTCCTACATTTGGGAGATGTTTGGGGGCCCACGGTGGAGTGTGGGGCGGCGAAACTCACAAGATGGCTACCGACGACGCGGGGGGTGCTCCGCTCTGCACCGACGCTCCTTGCCGGCCGGATTGTGCGGAGGCCTGGGTGTGTACCCGAGCGCCCACGCCCGGAGATGTCCTGGACGCCTTGATGTCATTGTACGCTGTCTTGGCCCCCGGTGCCTCTACCGACCCCATGCGGCTCGCCGCCATTTTGGGCCGCCGCTCTTTTATGCACCCCTCTCGTCCTGATGCCGCCATTGCTTCGCCCCTTTCGGCTGCGCCGGGAGTTGCTGTTGTTGTTCTTCAGCCGCTTGATGGGCCGGTGACTTTTGACCCTCTGCTTCCTCACCGCCTGGATTTCGAGGACTTCCACACGACGCGGAGATCTGCTCCTTCCCGGGTACCTGGGACTTATGGTGGGCCGCTGCTTGCTCCCGCTTCGTTGGATTCGAACTTTTGTCCTGGAGGGGTACCTTTGTATTGTCGAACTGCGCACCTGGACTCCGGCTTGCCTTTGCTTGCCCTGTCGTTGCTGCTACAATTGACTTGCTTTATTGACTTTTTGTATTCCCTCCGTACGAAGGCTCTCCCTGATTTATATCACTGCGGTGACTCTGGACAACATTACGATTATTTTGTGCTGGGTGGTCCGCTCCACATTATCCTTTATTGGGTTGGTTTCGTGGTTAGGAAGGGTTGGGGTGAGTTGTACGACATGATAGTTTGCTGGTTTACCTGCCCGTTGCACTGATGTTTTTACTCCCGACCCAGTGAAACGTTACAATCTCCTCCTCCTCCCCCTCCCTGTGGTTTTTGCTGTATGTGAAGGTGTAGTATTGATTTGATACTTATTCATTCGTCGGTCGGGGGAGGGTCGTAGCCGAATGTGTTTGCTCATGTCCTCTGGCTCCTCCCTCACATTTTATTTTTGTTTCGTATTTCCTCTCCTCCTCTTTTTGTCTTCTTCTTCTACTTTCCTTTTTTCACTATATTTCGGGTTTCGGATTAGGGCGACAGGCACGCTGTTTGGAGGGTAGGCCGTAGCCTTCTGCAGGGGTGCGGGGTGGGACGGGTGGGCGGGGTCTTTCAGATGTTTTCTTTTGGTTCTATGGCCCTTTTCTATCCCTTTATAGCGGTGCCGCCTCTGTCCTCGCTTCTCTGGCATGAGTGGGTTGGGGTCTGTTGCTATGCCACTTTTATTGGTTTCAATGCTTCGTCGCGACTGCCATACCCTTCTTTTCGCCAGCTCTCCACTTTCTTCTGTATTATTAGCCGCGGGTTGCCTGGCCCGGGGTGGCGCCCTCTGTTTCCCCCCTATTTTTTCCCCCTTTCCCTTCCCCTTTCCCCTTTCCCCTTCCCCCCCCTTTCCCCTCCCCCCCTCCCCCTTTTTCCCAGGCTCGTATTGAGAGAAGTGGGTTCGGTTCGTACAGTTTATCCGCTCCCCTTGCCTCTGTTAGCGTGTTATTGGGTGGGGGACATGAGATCTTGGTAGCACTTGTATGCTTCTCCACTATATTTTGCGTTTGTTTTGTGCTACGGTCGACTCGTGCCCTTACATCCTCTTCCCCCCCCACCCCCCCCCCCTCCTCTCGTTTTGGCATGGGTGTATTCCTGTTTCTGGGGTTTCCCGTATTTGTGAGTCAGCCATGAGCCTTGTCCCCTTATTATAAAATAGACCTCATTGATCCTGATATTGGGCCGTTATTGCCGCTTATCCCATTTCTAGCATTATTTAATTATGTTTGCTTGCCTGCCAACTGGCCTTGTGTCGCTTATTTTGATTCTTGATCGTCTTTGACTTGTGGCCGGCCAGATTGGTTGTAGGCCCACGCATGTTTATCCTAATGATGCAAATAAAGGTCTTCAAAAAAAAAAAATAATAATAATAATAATACTTTGCAGTAAAATGACATTAGAATCCAAGTCACTAAAAGTGTAGCAGCATCTTTCGTTTCTTGTGAAATGCCATGTGGCCTACACATTTTCATGGTTTGCAGAATTACATTTCGTTTCACTTAGTCATCTAACGTGTGACTCCAACATCATTTTAACATTTCTACAACCTCTACATTAGTTTTTCACACTTATATATGCATCTATTCTAATTAAACACTCATATATTTTCTCTATATAAGTTGACACTCTTGTATATTCCACACTAAACTAATACTACGTGCTTGTAAATATGGTGCACTTCTACATTTTCAGATGTGTGCTCTCTCAATTCCCTTTGTGGTCAGCGATGGCCACATCATAGCCCTTTTTTCAAACTTTCAGGCATGCTGCACAGCAGCCATCTGCTCTAGAACATGGCTAAGAGAAATTTAAATAGCCAATAGCTCTCCCATAGGCGAGACATACTGGCTTTGCCAATGCTTGTTAGCATGCGTAGTCGAAGATCTGAGTTCGAAACAAGAGGTCCAAAAATGGCTTGAATTGTATTATCCTGAGCAAATCACTATGTGTCTGTATCTCACTTCCCATGTCTGACAAGAATGAGAATGGTTAAAAACATAGCAAACACCAGCAGTAACGACTGGATAAACTAATGGAACAAACCAGCTTCACAGTAGTAAACTGGAGAAGGAAGTCCAATGCCAATACATTATTTGCGAGATAGCTTGCACTGTAGTTTTCTTTTGGCTGTGGGAGAGGTTTTTTGGCAGGGCTTTAAGTGGGCTGGGTCTCACCGGGTCTGAGCACCGGCAGTTTTTTTTAGGAGGCCTCGAAACGGGTCTCTATCGGGCTCTGTTTTATGCCGTGGCACAGAGGTCCGTTTTTTCGAACATTATAGGGGAAGGGAAATCCTTTAAAGAGAGTCATTCTGCCAGGAACGGCGCAGCCACAGTCAGAAATGCCAAGATGATGGACTTGTGTAACTCCCTGTAACCCCCCACCCCCTCCCCCAGGGCACTCTATATCTGTTTTTTCTGTAAGTGACCTCTCATGTATATGTGATGCACCATGTAAATATAATTTTTCAATAAAAATTTTACTGAAATAAAAAAAAGAGAGTCATTTTCTCTCTGGATTTCTTTTCTCTTTTCGGAACAAAGGAGCAGCAACATTGTTGTGGTGTCACCAGGGCTTTATGTGGAAGCTTTTTCAATATTATATACAAGCCACAGTTGCTGCTTATTGATCTTATGCAACTAACAACCATTGACAAAGCCAATAGTCCTGACTTGTAAGTATGATGTTACTTGTTGCATCATATATCTAGATGCAATGACAGAAACAGCAAAATATCAGTCGGCGGTACACTATGCTAAGCACAAACTTTTAGCTTACGTGTTTTAAGCCACGCTCTTAATTTCATTGGCCACGCCCCCTTGAGAGACCCCCCCCCCAGTTTTTTCATCCCACTTAAAGCCCTGGTTTTGGGACACCAGTGGCACTCTGAGCTTTGTGAAATCCGCTCTTAGAGTAACCAGCAATGCTTGTTAAAAATACTTGGCAAATAAAAAGTAACCAGCAATGATCTTCTTGAACGCCAGAGATAAAATATCAGCCAACATTTTTGTATCTGTTAGTCAAATACTGCAGATGTGAAAAATAAGCTTTAACTCTTACATCATGTCCTTGGAGGCTCTAAGATAACACAACAAGAGCTTCCTATTACAAAACGATTCATTAAGTCTGGCTAGAATTAATATTCTCGAAACTCCCCCTTTCCGACTCACCGAGGAGATATGAAGGGAGAAGGAACTCCCAGGAAGCGCCTATGTCATGTGACAGGAAGCCCTGAAGGCAAACGTTTGCATAAAAGAAGCCCCTAGAGTGTAACGTAACATTGACTGCTCTCAGTGAGTTTGTCTGATGAAACAAACCAGAAACACAAATACAGCAACAAGTGTATGTAGTCTGTGGAGTCCTGCTGGTAGAAGGCTTCATACTCAGGTTGCAATCGAGCTGCAAATAGCAAGGCCGACACACCTTCTGGTTTCAATGCGTGAGGCGGAACTGGCTCCCCAGTCTACGCCCCCCTTTTTATTTGCTCCTCCACGTCACTCGCAGGCCAAGCCAAATGCATACGGAGGGCTGGGTGATTGTAGACACTGCCCAGGTAGTTGACCCAACTCCCCAATAAACTTTCTTCGAACATGAGGAACATTACATTCCTTATCAACCGTAACAAAGTTAGAGCAACATACCTAACAGACTGATAACAAACAGCTCACCTATCATCACTCAAGTGCAGGGATGGTGAATCAAGCATTCTCCAGAGTGCGCAGTCTTTTAGCCGAATTGATGGTACAGGTTTGTCCCTTAAATGATATCTGGTGTGAGTGCTCCCGCTCTCCTGAGTCACCTCTCTCAGTGGCTCCACACCAGAAACAATCAGCGACAGAGGTTGGTTGACCCCCCTCCAGGTGAGCAGGCCTTGAGGTCGGAGGCAGTGGTGTTGGAGTTACTGTCCCCTCACGGATCGGCCCCCATGACCCAACTGTCCTCCTCATTTGCCCCAGCATTGGGCTTCTCTCTTCCAAGCTTGAAAATTAGATTTTCTGGTAATCTTTTCTCTATTCTGCCTTGCCATAACCATGGTACCATGTGGTCTATCACTCACAGGTGTCGTTCGAAAGGTAGTTGGGACTTACTGCCGGATTACCTATTCTTGACAAATACCTGGCCGAATTTCTGCATGTCAGCCATCCAAGCTCTAAGGTGCACGCTCACACATTGGTATATGTTCCTCCTCCGCTGTAGTATCTGCTTGTCAAAAATGGGCAGCGGACCAACTGTGGGTAGTGAGGAATGATGTCAGTGACCACCCGAAATCCATAAGAGCAAGCCTGGGGTCCGCCTGGTGGTGGAATGTGGACTCTGGCCATACTCTAGTAATAATGCATATATGGCCCATTCCAGAAGTTAGAAATTATCAGGAGCAATCCTGATGACTTTGTTAAGTGTTCGCAACAATCACTTTACTTCGCCATTAGCCCGCGGCTAATGTTCCTAACTTACAAGTATGCCCCGAAATCATGACTGTGAAACAGTGGGCCATAGTCAGTATGTAGTTCTTTCAGCAACCCATCGGTCACCATCGGTTTTCAAGTTTCTGTAGAGTCTCACAGCTATTTGGGATGCTACATTCTCTACCTCCGGATATTTGGTGTAGTCATCTATTAGAACCATAGTGTAGTACCCATCTGGGAGGGAGACAAAAGCGAGGCTGGTGCATATCCATGGTTACTAAGGGCCATCCTCTGTAATTATCGCGGCTGTTGGATATGTGTTTCACTGACACCTGGCACCACTGGCATAACTGGACCATGGTTTTCACCATTTCTTCTATTAAGGGGAAACATACCTTACTCTTAAGATGATTTTGCGGTTTAAATATCCGTTCTTGTCCTATGTGCGCTAGCTCCACTACTCGTTCGGTGAGGCTGCCAGGGTCCTCTGTGCCCTGCGTTCTTTGAGCGCCACCCATTTTCTGGTCTGTATGATGGTTAGGGCTAGCTGGAGGCAGTCTTTTTTTTTCAGTCTGTGCAGATCTTGTCGAGTGATAAAGGGAGAGGCCAGGACCATTTCACCACATATCTGACGTATTCTTCGGTGTCTTCTGCTTCCGCTGCGTCGGTCGATGTCGCTTCTCTCGGATGTCGAGGTATACTGCTGAGTGATTCGACCCTGGCCTGTGCTCCACTATCAGAATTCTCAGAATGAATGATACTACTGCATGACTGAATTGTCCAGAAACTTGTTGTATGCCTGGCCCCTTAGATGCAAGAATTTTCCCGCCCATGATACATAATGAACTGGCACACTTTTTCCAAATATCAGAGGAAACTAAAGATAACACTGTTTTTATTACTCCCTTTTAGAACTGTAAATTGTGATATACTATATAGATTATACTATAGATGATTTAATGGACACTTTCTGCTCGGGGAAATGGTATGGTGACTGTGTCTCTCTCGCTTTTTTGTAATTTTCGTTTTTAATTATTTTAATGTTATTGTGCAATTAGCAGTTCTTAATTATTTATATGCACGATAATGTACTTAATTGACTGTAAAGGTCAAATGTGAATGCATGTGCTTTAATGGTTTTAAAACAAACCGTATAAAGATATTACTACTACTATTCCACTTGGCAATCATAGTCTTGGAGCTGGAAAATCCATTTCTCTATGTGGGGCAGTGGCTTAGAGGATGTGCCTCTTAATAGCAGGCCTGTGGTTACAACAAAAGGATGACCATAGACGTAGAGGTGAAAATACTGGCATGCGCAATGAATGGCCATTGTCTTCTTTTCAGTTTGGGAGTGCCATTGTTCTGTCAGGGATCTGCTAGCGTATGCAGTTGGGGCCCACTCTCTGCAGCGTTACATTTGCATGAGGACTGCTCCTTTCCCAGTTGGACAGGTGTTCACTGCATGGGTTATGGGCTTCGAAGGGTGAAAGTAAGCCAGCGTTGTATCTGCTGACAGCACATCTTTTTTTGAGTGAAAATCCTTGGCTTGATCAACATCCCATGTCTACATAGTTGTGGTTTTAACAAGCTCCCTTAAGGGCTGAGTCAGGATAGTCAAATCTGGTATGAAGCAACCACAGTAATTGACCATGCCCAGGAATTTTTTCAATGCAGAGACATTAGATGGTGTAGGGGCTTCTTTTATACCTTTCACCTTGGGGGGGGAGGGATCCGAAGTAACACCATCAGTTGAGAACGTGTATTTAAAGAAGCTAATCCATGGTTTCCGAATTTCACATTTGTCTCGGTGCACGGTGAGCCCTGCCACTCTGATTCTTCACAGCAACCCTCAGAGCCGTTTGTGGTGCTCTTGGACGGTGGTGGCATACACAAGGATGTCATCTCTGATAATGACAATGCTGGATAGCCTGACTAGCATCTCTCGAATGGCTTTCTGAAAAACCTCTGCCGCACTGGAGATACTAAAGTTTAGGCGGTGGTAGGAGAGGAAAAATTGTGATGTGCTTTGACTCGGGGTGCAAGGTTAGTTGATCGTACCCTGACCGGAGGTCAAACGTGGAACACCAACTTGCACTGCTCAACTCTTTAATGAGGTCGTCAATGGTGGGAGTGAGTTAACAGTCCCAGAGAATGGAGAGACATTTTGTAGCCTCATGTCTGCACAGACTGTCTTGGTTTCTTGGTCACGAAGATCAGAGACACCCATGGGGTAGTGCCAGTGACTCTCTTAATGATCTCTGCCTTCTCAAGTTTGTCTAATTTGGCTTCCACCTTAGGCCATGGGTGGAACGCTATCCTAAAATGGTGCTTAGCCACAGATTGTATGAACTTCTCGATGCGTAACTTCACTACTTTGTTCTTCATGTAGTCTGTCCCTTCAAACAGGCTCAGGAACTCGCCCAGGATATGGACGAGTTCTTCGGTGTGTATCCCAAATGCTCATTTGACCAGTTTGAGGGCATTTGCTGTGCTGCTGCTCAGGAGCATGCCCATGGCTCCCTTTAGAAATATATATGGTGGTGTATACCCAAACGGTACCATGTGAGATCTGAACTTTGAAACGTCCTAGCATGGGCAGAGGTCTGCTCTGTCCCTACGCCAACACATGGATCTTGGTCTGATTCAGGGGAGGTGGAGTGGGCAGAGAGTTGTATAGGTCTGCCGACATGATGCTGGTGGAGGTGCATGTGTCTATAGTTGCTGTCCTGTGGTCAGTTCTTACTTTCAGGCAAGACAGAGTTTCGTCTGCAAGTGCCGGTGGTGTCAGCAACGCCAATGTAAAGTCCTGGTAATAGGACCCCTTCAACCACTCAGGCCACAGTGCCACTGCAAATAACAAGGCCAACACACCTTGGGGCATATTATCAAGGACTGGTTTTAAAATTATCGCTGTTTTATCGTCAGGAAACTGCCGATAACACGGCGATAATGGGCTTGAATATACGCCCTTGTTAATTCTCATAGAAGCCCATGTTAACACCAGAACATGGCTTCTATGGGAATTAACAAGGGCATATTATCAAGCCCATTATCGCAGTTTTATCGGCAGTTTCCTGCCGATAAAACAGCGATAATTTTAACACCGGTCCTTGATAATATGCCCTCTTGTACTTTCGATGCATGTCGCGGAACTGGCCACTCCCACCTTTTTATATGCTCCCCACGTCAGTCGCAGGCCAAACCTAAATGCACAAGGAGGGTAGTGTGATCATAGGCACTACCCAGGTAATTGACCCCGCTACCCAATGACATGTCCTCCTATACAAGGAACATTACAGTGTAAATATGCTAAACGTTTTACTGGTATTCACAAATTTTGTCTACACAACACACAATATGCAAGTAGTGCAGTGTTTACAGTTTGTGCATCACTGAACTAAATACACAAAACACATAATTCAGCGTTTCCATAGTGCGCCTCTGGCTGCATGAAGTATAATACGAATAGTATAAAAAAAGAACTTTCGATTGCCATGTTTTTCTGTCCAGCAGCGAAAAAAATCGACTGTTTTGAAGGTTAAATTTATGACTGTTTAATTTTTTCTAGGTGATCAAACCACCGCCACCACCGCCCGAGGAGGAGAGTGAGGTAAGAAAAGCACCTCAGGTCTCTTCTAGGTTGCTCTCTCTGGCCTTCCAACATCCTCTCACTGACTAGGGGCCAGTTTGTACAATTAAGCTATGTTTCTATGTTATCTTTTTACTGTTATCGAGTAATGACCTGCAGAATGTGATTTAATGGCACGGACACAGCACTCTAAATATAGTACTGTATAATTTCCACAAGTATACAGTTCTGACTTTGTGATATACAACCCGTACAGATGCAGGGCTATGCAGTTGTTGATTATCACATGTGTGCAGAGATATCATAGTCCTAAGTGGTATGCAACACGAACACGTGGATTCATTTTATTTGTTTTTTTGCGTAGTGCTTATGACAACAACGGCCATTCAGTGCGCTAGAAGGTTGGTATACAAAGAGAGGAAAGGGGATTATTTTAGAACAAGCATGATTGGATGCTCTCTGTATTGGTTGAAGACTGGCAAAGCAATTTGCTGAACTGCATTCCAAATGATTGTGATACAGGAGAGATTTAGGTACTTTCTGGAACGTCACTAGGTATGCTTTAAGGTATGATAGGGTATGTAATGAATAGTTATATAGCGTTTACTATCCCTGACGAGGCACTGAAGCACTTTGTGGACGGAAAGCCTACTACTCGGAGTCCAATGTTAGGGATTTAGGGCCTGAATTCGAGTTTCTCACAGAGGGTACTCTGTTTCAAATGCAACAGAGTACTCTGACCACTAAACCCTCGGTCCATCCACCTCATTTAGATATGGATGGACCTTAAGAACTCCATTGATGGAATACTTCCTCCAACAGCTCGGTGGATTAAGGGCAATTAGTGTGGAAGAAGAGCAATATACCATCCGCCATGTTTTAGGGTGTACAGTGAAAATGCTCGCAGGGTGTGGGGGTCATTCGTTTTTTGTTTTCAAAAGCAAACTATCACTTTGGAAGTTTGTTTTTGAAAAACTAAAAACTTTTGAAATGTTTGGCATACATGCATTGTGGCTAATGGTACTGCCAGTCAAACTTATCCTACATTGACAGGAACCACCATGTTTGCAGTTCCTGTCAATGTACAGAGGGATGTCCATGGGGCTGGTGGGTGCAGGTACCTCAGGATGGTGGAGGTAAAGTCCTTTGCTATCCCTCTGACCACCAAACTCGAAATCTACCCATTAGTCATGCATAAGGATTGCAGGTTTTGATACTGTTTTCAAGCTGTGTTATGCAAATATATTGTGCAATTTGTTATATATGGAGGTTGAATCTGTGTTTTTGGAGTTAGAGAGATTCTTCACACCACTAGGAGTGATGAAGTGGTAATAGAGAGTACAAAATAAAAAGTCATTGCATGTGTATCACGCTGGACATATGGCGAGTCTGGTTGCTGGTGGAAGCTGCCCTTCGTTGCCTGGTTGGCAAGTAGTGTACCATCAACTTGAACAGTTTGTGGTACATCTGGCCATAGAAGGCCTTATGAGCTAAGCAAATGGCTTTGAATTTACCTGCTTGCTTTGATGAGTCAGCAGGTCTCAGTAGATAAACTGGCCATGGTTCCAGAGGTGGATGTGGTGACAGTGCAATTAGCAAGTGTTAAGACTATGTGATATCAAACTAAGTGCACAGCTACATAATATATGATACCCACAAGGGAATAGGTGATCTGTATATCCACAAATGTAGGGCAATTTGAAATATGATAGTCACAATTGTAGGGTTGCGTCATGATCAATATACTCAAATGGAGAGCTTGGTGACACGTGATCTACATCTAATTGCTTAATTTTTATAAACAATATTTTGAACACAATATTTATGTCTAATACTAAAGCGCTTGCTCGTCCTATGGTTAAAGACTATGCTCGAAAATGGTAAAAGGCTTTGTCATTCAGTAGCCATGTTTAGTAGAAACAAGTATTTAGGATCAGGCATGATAGCAACCTCAACAGTCATATTCTGGACATAACTTATTTAGGGGAATATTTATCATTATTTCAAGCAATGTAGCAAGATACTTTGGTGCGCTGCATGAAAGGGAGAGGGCAGGAATGCGCCATCTGTATTAAGATATGGCAAACTCCTACTCTATGCTTGTGCTGGCGCACAAACTGCTGCTAGCGCCAATTCAGGCACCCTTGTACCATGGTTCAAGGCTGCCTGCGTTGCAGACAGGATTGTTTACCATCCTCTGGGACGTTTTCCTCTTTCTACATGTGATGCAGAGTGTCTTGTTAAATATAATTCTAGGTTTTGCGTCGCTCTTGCGTTATCTTGCATAGCACAAGTGCAACTCAAAACTTTGATAAATGTTCCCTTTAGTATTTTGAATGGTTAGTGGTTGGTGGAGGTCAAATAAAGATGGAAGGAAGATATATAGTCTGATGGATGGTGAAAAAGTTATGGAGTGAAAAGAGCAAGGTCCTGCTCCGTCAGTTGTAACAATGGGTAGATAACTGGTCCAGTACAAGTGACTTTGATTAAAGTGTAAAATACCAACAAGTACCTCAATGAGTAGGAAAGAGATAAGTAGAATCACACCAGCCTCAGCTGTGAAGTGGGAGATTTTGGGACATATCAATGCCTCCTAGGGGTCAATCCCTGGCCCTACTTTCCTGCCTTTGTGAGAATGCAATGCAACTGACGTTATCCCTGCCCTCCTAACAAAAACCTGAGCCCAATAGTCTTAACTGTGAAATGCGACTGACTCTTGCCGAATCCTACCAGCCTTTCAGAGGATCCAGACTGTCGGGAAGTGTCCTGATGCCCCTGTGGACCAGTCTAAATCTGGGCATGGACTATGCCTTCTGCCATGGGAAGATGCTGTAGAGGTCTGAGTAATATTCGCCTCTTGGTGAATCAATCTTGAGACGAGGATTCCAAATTAAGCCCTGTCAAATATGCCCTAGCCCCAAATTATAAGAGACTGTAACAGGAATGGAGCCTTGATTGGGTAGTAACAGCATATCCTGACCATTCTGAGCAGCCTGCCGTCAGAATGGTTGGTCCAGCACTCCTTGCGAGTGGTCATTCACAGCTGTTTCCAAGATGAGGCAATCTGACTGTATCAGAGAAAACACCCACTTTTCGATGCAACTGCAACCCCTCCACCCCACTAGTTCTGGAAAACAAGTTTGTTCCTGGGCATACGTCCTGGAACGAACATAATTGTTTCAAGGTCTTTGCCTGGAATGCCAGCCTGGGGCTCGAATGACAGAGGAGGGAAGTGGATTAGCATGCGGCGTGCGAAGGAGGGTGCGTAATGTTCTCTTCCGCCAGTGCACGCGAACTGCTGATTTTATAGAGGACACCGTCTTCCCCCTTCCCCATCCGCAGTCAGAGTCCGGAAAGATAGTCAGACCAGACCCAGCTGGAATCATTTCAACCCAAGTGGTGAACTACACCCCTCTTATGGCAGAACTTCCTGGAATCCTAAAAGAAATGAAGCTCTGCAACACTATACCAAGGAAGCATCCCCCTGCTCGGCAGCACACACAACTGCCCGGTAGCCAGTCCGGCCCTGAAAATCCCACTAAAACGCCCAGGGCCCGTTTTAGCCCTTGTGGCGCGCGGCTTGACAATGTTTGTTGGCACCACCCCATCTGTGGTGGTGGTGACCACCTCCTCCACGGGTTCCCTCACCACCACCTTTTAACAGTGCTCCTGAAGTCTCCATTATGACTCTCCTTTAGATGCATTTAATTAGTTATATAGCGCCACTCCTACCAGTATATGGTCTCAGAGCACTTTGCATCACGCGCCCATTACACCGAGCCAATCATATGTGTGTAAATCAGTGTATAGGAAATGTTACATAAGCCAGAGGGATACAAGGTGTGGCAATGACGTGTCATCCATACTGGTAGGTAGTATAGTTTAAGAGTGTTGGTCTGGAGAAGCACAAACTCAGAATTGGGAAAACGGGACACCGTAGTTGGGGGTTCTCTTTATTAATAAGAATTAATTTCTACCTAAATTAACCCTTTTCCCAACATTAATCTATGCTGTAATCTATACTTTGCAGTGTGCATGCAGTTCTTTGATGACAGTTAATAATTAACAGTTCTCTACGGTGAATTTGCCTCATAAACTGCAAGTAACAGAAGGATGTCTCTTAGAAAAGCTGTAACCCTCTGACCTATTTACATTATATGCACTTTATGATCTGCATGGTACACATTCTTTGCAGCAGGCATATTATACCTCTGTGCTACTTTATGAGTAGACAAAACTTCCATCCCTCTCCTGGAAGACCGTTAATCCCTGGAGTTATCTTGCCATTTTTATTGTTGCCTGGAAATTGCTGGAGGCAATGAAGAAGCAGCAGGTGTTTTTAAAACCAAACTAAACTTGCAAATTCTGTGACCACTGAAACCAGCACCTGGTGCAGTGGCACGAGTAGCACCACCCTAGAACCGGTCCTGACAAAGCCTTCAGCTAAAAAGTGCTCGCCATTATCAAGTCCTTACTGGCAAGGAGAAATTTGAGAAGTGTCCTAAATGCATGCAGTCTTGTCCTTTCCCAAAAAATCCAGACTTTGATGTCAACAACTTCAGATCCCTCCAAACTTCCCATCCCTAAGTAGTACAGTCCAGAGTCTGTTATGTGGTACTTGTCATCCTGAATTCGTAATCGAATAAACAGGAACAAGCACACCAGAATAAAAAGGAAAAAAGACAAAAGCACTGGCCTGATGAACTACTCACAAGACAGGATTATGTTAAAATATCGACTACAGAAATGTCATGCTCTGGCCAAAGTATTGAGAACCAGAATCTCGAGAAGGTGAACGCATAAAGGGAAGTATGGGTTTACTATTCTTAAGTCCGCTTCTACATACCTTGAAGATATATATATTGTCAATGTACATATATGTGGAGTTAAATAAAATAAACACATTCTATAAATACTTATCTTATTGATATTTTGGTCCTCAATATTTTGGCTACAGCACAATAGTTTTGATGTTAAGTTTGCACCACATTGTGGAGATCATATGATGATGGAATACCACAAAGTTGACCTTTAAAACCTGAGAGTTATGAAACCTTTTAAACATCCATCCATTTCTACGGTATAGCTTATACTCAAGCCATGGCTCTTCTATGGCACACACAGTAACCCTCCGGGTGGAAAAAAATTATTTCTTCCCAAAGAACAAAGCAAGCCCAATCTTTTTTATCAGCACGTGTCTATACATTACATATGTCCACAATCATAGAAAAAAAACTCTGATTTGATTTCCTCTTTGCAACACATTCAAAATACAGAAACCCTCTCAACTGTTCATATTCTGCAGAGTCCGCTAGGACATACAAAGTCTTTCCTGTGATATTCAACCTATGCACAGGGCTTCTGGGAGACCTTCATGCAAATCTTGGCATTCCTGGCCATCAAAACTCTAGAGACAGCCCTACAACAACGCCTCCTTCCTACTAAACATAATCCACCTGAAATCCTGCCGGATGGCCATCACAGCTTAGATGTTATGACATTGAGCTCAGCCAAATCCAATACCTCACTCAAAGTCTTGAAAAACACAATTCTCTATTTTCATACTTGGTTTTCAGAGCTGTTAATTGTATGCCTCCACTCCTGGACTGTCAAGTAAAACACTTCTGTTTGCACTCCAATCAAGCTTGTTCTATATTTCCCACCACAAAACACAGTAGAATTTGTCCAATTCCAGCCTCGCATGCTCTACTGAAATGAGAGCATTCATCACAGCCATCAACTGCAGAACTATGGTTATTGGCATGGTAATGTCAAGAGTGTACTACAGCAACACACAACTCCTTAGACCGCCTCACTGTTCACTAACCCCCACTTATGCTGTGTTCACCACAGCAGCACAGACTATTACAGGAGTCATTCACCACATCACCATCGTACTCGAAATCACTTCCCTTCTTACTCCTAGAAGCCCAAACCCTTCATTACAAGTGACAAAACTAACCATATTTCTACATTTTTGAGATAATACTGTGGTTTCCAAAAAGAATCAGGGATGCAATCAATGAGTGCTTTTCTCGTTTTGAAGGCAATTTATTGTGTAACAGGACGATTCTACAGAAAAATGTAAAATTTGAGGGCCTCATTTATGAGGATTTGCCATAGGGCAGCGCAGCAGGCCTTTCAGGTGTGCTGCCCTACAGCAAACGGAAAGGGCAGGAATGTGCCGTATCTATCACGTACGGCACAATCCTGTCCTTTTCCCCTGTGCCAATGCAAGCACCTTTGCACCATGGTGCACCGGTGCCTGCATTGCAGGGATGATTATTTTTGTCCAGGAAGGGAAACCTGCATTTTTGTAGCACACATAGAAAAAGGAAAAACGAGAAGAAATAAAGACATTTCTCCCCGTTGTGCCTCCCTTACCCCTCCCCTGGGGAGGTGCAAGTTGTTGCCGCTGCCTCAGAGTTGCTATTCCTCAAAAATCTGGGGCAGTGTCAAAAAGCCAAGGATGTTGCTGGGAACGCCCCCAGCAGCACCTATTGCATGCCCCTTTAATGCATGAAACTGCGTTGAAGGGAACAATATTTGCAAGGTAGCATTAAGCCAAAAAAAGAGGCTTAGTGCTGCTTTGCAAACATGGAGCAGGCTCCTGTATCTCTGGAACGTCACAAAAATTGATTTACCGGCAGCACAAGGTAAATGAGGCCCTGAGTTAGATCTTGGAGAACAACAGTTCATCCCTTTCGCCAACTGGCTACTCCGACACGTAAATAAAAAGTAGCAACAAAGTAGCAGTAACCCATCTACCAGTTCTGCACATCTCTACGTGTCGTGTTTTGCAATTCCCTGTAGTTCTGTTTGGCTGTACACTCCACTGTGGGGTGTAGTGTGACGCCAAGGTACGAGATATATTTCTGCACCCATGAGAAAGGTTAGCTCTCCTGAAGAGTAGCCTAGAGGTCCCTCATAATGTAAAGTCATAACATTTGAGATTTTTATTGTTGATCTTAAACCCTGATGCAGAACCAAAGGTGTAAAGCTCATGGAGATGGGTAGGGAGATTGGTCTGCGGATTCATGAGCATCAGCAGAATGCCATTTGCATATTAAGCTACCTTATGTTCTGCTTTACCAAATGTGACCCTGGCAATCAGCGGGTTCCACCAGACCACCTATGCCAGGGGCTCAATGCAGAGAGCCAACAGAAGTGTAGGTAACTGACATCCCTGGCACATCCCCCTCTTTATTTTATTAGGGCCTGATGCCGTGCCATTCACCCTAACCCTCACCCACAGGCTTGTGTTAGCCACTTAGGGCCAACGTTCTGGAACCTGGTGCCATCCTGGTTTTGTTAAGGACAACTCAGAGGAAGGATCATTGTTTCTAATCAAACGCTTTACCAGCGTCTATGGACAATAGAAAGGTTGGGTTCCCTGTACATGAGGCCTTATCTGTTATGTGTTTTTTGTTGTGATGACAGCCCTGCTCAAGGATAAACCCCGTTTGGTCAAAGGCAACTGAGTCCTGCATATATGGGGCCAACCTGCAAGTGAGGATGCTCGCGAAAATCTTTACATCCATGTTAAGAAGCGGCGGTAGGAGGCTCATATAGTAGGGTCTTTCCCTGGTTTAGAAATGACAATGATGATGGCCATTTGCATCGTGGGAGTAAGTGTTGAAGTGTCTGTAAAAGAGTTATGTACTCTAGTCAGGAGGGGGAGCCAGTTGTGGGATAAACATCTTATAGAAGGTGGTTGTGAGCCCATCTGGTATTTAGACTGAGGAACTTAAGTTGTGAGTGTGCAGTGATCTGCCATGTGGTCTCTCAGAATATATTGCAAGGGTGTGGGTGTCTCTTGTGTGTTAATCATGTGGTGGCTTGTGGTGCAGATGGCATATTGTGTTACTCTGGTGTCCTTTCCAAATCTCCCCATGAAGTGAGTAAGCAAACTCATTAAACTATCACTCCTTCAACTTGAGAATACCAATTAAGATGTAAGGCTAGGAAATACCCATTAGGTCCATGCTCCATCATACCTGTTGTAATCCGTCTGGTTCCCTCCAACCCGGCTTCCCGCAGTGTGCAGCTTGTACATCAAGCAACACTTCCCCCCATTGCATCTCAAGTTGGCCAGAGTCCCAGACTTAGGGTTTCAGGCTGTCAGCGTGGAGTTTCTACAGAATGCCTGTAGCTCTCGCTAGATTTCAATGACTGTGGGCTTCGCTTCTGGTTGCCTTGCCCCTTTCCCATTCGTCACGGCCGGCTCTCCTCGCTGCTTGATCTGCGGAGGAGGAGGAGGGTTCCCGCTGGGAGTGGATCTGTGCCAGCACCTGCAGTTCCAGAATTGCGGCCACTTCTGTTAGGGAATAAACTGCATGGGTTTCATTGTTCCAGGTGAAAAGTAATTTAACGGGATGAGTCCATGAGTACTTTATTGCTTTACTTTGTAGGAAGGAAGTGACTGGTTTCAGCTGCCTGCGCCGCAGTAGGGTATCCAAGGATAGATCCTGGTATAAACATATCGTAATGCACTTGGATTGTATAGTTCTCATTTGGCGCGATGCTTCCATAATCGCCTCCTTCTGCTGACAATAGTGTAGACAAGTCAGGATGTCTGGTAGAGCGTTTCCTATATTTGCACCTCTGTTAACCCTACGAGTCCTGTCTAGTTTCATGTCAGTCATAGCCAGATCAGGGAGAACGTGCTGGAGTAATTATTTTTCATACAATTCATTATCTACCTTTTCCACTCCCTGTGGTGCTCCTCAAATGCGTATGTTTGATTGGCGTTATCTATTTTCCAAATCATCCAGGTGGGCTTGTAGTGTGAAGTATTGATCTGGCGAATTGATCAACTCCCTTCTATAAGAGCCATGATCCTGCTCCTTCGCATCTGTGCGGTTTTCTAGGCTGGAGACTCTTTGGTCCAATTTCCACAGTTTGTGTTTCATGTCCTTCACGACTTCCTCCTGTAGGAAGGAGTATCATATCCAAGGTCCTCCATGAAGGCCCTGGTTAGTGGTGGCTCTGCTAGTGAGGGTGAGTATCTATGTGGGGAGGGGATACTTGGTAAGCATATCTTTAAGGTAGGTGCCTTGAGTTTCGCCATCCTGTCCGGAAGAAGGGTCTGCAGGGGCACTGCTAGGCTCAGACCATCACAGCACTCTCGCTGCATAGCCGCCTTGCAGTCGTACCTGTGAGGCCCTGGGTGCAGTCTGAGCAGATGATCCATTTGAGGTGATAGTTTGGACACCGATGCACCCGGTATCACCCCTGTTGTCGTGGTGGCTCCACGGCGGTCCAAGCAGAGGGGGCTTGAAGCGTTGTGCGGCTGATGACTAGGTGAGGGATGTCAGCAGTCTCCTCACTCCACAGGGAATCCACACACCCAGGCGGCTGGTCCACAGTCATAATTTCTCCCACGCCCCGGGCCCACCAGGGCCACCCATGTGACCGCCCTGGCTTGGCAGTTCGGGCTGGACTGTTCCCATGAGGCACAGGGTCAGACTGATTTGCATATGGCCATATCTGAACTGGGGTGGTGGAGTGAGCTAAAGAATGATGATGGATTAAACCCAAATCAGTTGACTAGGGGTGAGTGTTTGATTTGCTCAAGCACTCTTTTCATCATCCCCTTTGATATCGCTTTGTTTACCCATGTGACCGACATCTGTCCACCTGATGAACATCACCCTGACAATGTGGGCCAATCCAAGGGGGGCACAGTTCACGGCCGGAGGCCCACCTATCGGCCTGGGAGAGTCCTCGGGCCATCAAGGAGGCTAGAGAACTGGTGCACGATCCTCCGGCTCCCACGTCATCCAAAGGGGCCGTCCTGTGCGCAGTTCAATCCAGGCCTCTCGCTCCTCTCTATTTGGCCCAGAGACGGTGGGCAGCGCTCGCCTGCAAGCAGTCCGGGTCCGGTCCTTGAGAGGTCTCTGTTTTTCTTTTCCCCCTCTTTGTGCCTTGGGGCGTTCGTTGGGGGTCAGTCTGTGCCGAAGCTGCAGTGGACAGAGCCAAAGTACTGTCGTGCTGCAACCCCGGCTGCCAGACTCCAACAGGTCTGGCGCTCCCAGGGCAGGCCCACTCGGATTGGCCGCTGTCAGCTGGCTGTGGTTTTGTCTCTACTCTCTGAGGGGCCCTAGGGGTCTGGTCTCTGCGGCAGAGTAGCCACTGCTGCTGCCCACCCCTGGATATATAAATTCAGGTGGCAGGGGTAGGTTGGCAATGGAACCGGGAGGCTGGGCACCGAGCAGAGGAGAGGTGCTCCTACTCCATTGCCATCTTGGCCATGCATCCCTTGGCTGCTGATGAAAGTTGAAATCTCCCTGTGAAAATCTTGGTACAAATGGCGAATTACTGAGGGAATCAGACCAGTAATTTGCAATTCCCCTGGTAATACTCCCAATGCCCCCAATAACTCCTCATTTCTTAGTGGACCCTCAGAGACCAACTCATAACGAGTCAGATTTTCCCCACCACCATAGGATAGATTGTAATTCTATTTGTGTTTGCAGGGCCAGTACTGTGGGATTGAGGGAGGCTCCAAAATGCACGAGGAATTTTATGGTTTAACTCTTTTATTAAAGTTTCAGTAAAAACAAAACAAAAGGATCCCAATCGAGGAATTTTATGAAAGTACATGAGGTCAATGTGGCAAAGGGTGTGACTGTGATCCTATTGACGTCATTGAGCCACTGGCATGTCTAGATATTAGGGCAATTCATTATCTGGTGAAAGTGATCACACACGCACACACTTATGTTATGGTGGGGCTCGTTTGATTTCTATGAGGCTTTTGATATTGTAAATGCACTCTAGTTCTGCAAGGCCTGCGTCATGTGGAATGAGCCTTCTTTAAAATTAATGAGGTCAGTGTTTTGTAGATTGGCAGAGACTGTATGAGGCCCCTGACACGGTAATGAGTGAGATTCCTCTGGTGGAAAAGAGGCCAATGAGGTAAGGTGTAGGCCCAGTGGAGTGAGATAAGGCTATAATTCTATAAAAGTTATCTAAGCCAATGCTGTGTGAGTGAGTGGTACATCATGGATGTGCATGACGCCAGTGACGTGACAGTAAGTGTGATTGCACTGATGTCAGTGAATTCATTGGAAGGGCTCTGTAATGGGGGATTTGACTATCCACCCAGGGATTCTCTAAAGCACAAAAAGATATGATGGAGGCATACTTAGGCGTTTACAAGGCTAGTGTCTTCGAACAGAGGCGTTTGAGGCCAGCGGTATGGGAAATGCGTGAGACTTTTAGGAATGTTTTGGGGCCAGTGAAGCACATGTTGAGAAGAAAGGGGATTAAATTAAACAAATATAGCCCAAACCGCTACCTGGCGCAGCTCCCATCCAGTCATGGAATCAGGGTCAGTCCAGGGCTCTACCTTGCCAGAGTGAGCCTATAATAAGGATATTCAGATAATTAAAATTACTGCGGCCTGACACGACCTCACCTGGGCCAAGGCCAGACAATTAAACGGCTGCACTTCCGCCCCACGCTCAATGCCACGCGCCCAGGGCCGGTGCGCTGGCACGAGACCCGAGCGCGAGGGCTGCGTCCAATTACAAGTCAAAGAAAGTGAAAATGCGCACCGATAGGCACGAGCACTCCCGTCAGTGCACTGTACGGGCGGAGTGTGAGGGGGATGAGGGCACGTGACAGCAAGGCCAAGGAAAGCCGAGTTAGGACACTAAAAACAGGAGTACCCAAGGTCAGATTGACCCACAGAGGTCAGTGAGCGGGCTGTTTTCATGGCTGTTTGCGGGACTGTTTTACGGTCTCGTGGGTAGGTTTTTACAATTAATTTCCGCAAACGTTGCCTGCAGCATGCACACATGAATGTAGACTTCAATATCTTGAAAACAATAGAGCTGCATAATTTTGTGTGATTTGGGGAGTTTAACATTACGCCTGTATTAACGAAATTCAAGAAATGACACCATTATGCATGCCACTTAGCATAAGTTCACGCCATTGATCAGTGGCGGCTGGTGACTTTTGAAAGTAGTGAGGCGTAAAAGTTGGGGCTGAGTGTTACATCGGAACCAAGAAAAGCCAGCAAGCCCGATCAACAAAAGGGTATTCGGGGGTTGTCCCCTCTGTTAAAATGTTTAAAAAGAGTGCACTTTAATACAAAATTATTTTACATGCAATTAGACATGGGGTCACAAATTTAAAAAAGTTCTAGCATCCTTAAACCGACTGACTTGCGTACACAACTGAACCTTTTATAATCTGTATATGTAATTGTGATTGTTTGTATGTGTAGGTTGCATTGCCGCTTCTTTTACTGAGACAATTCTGTGACCATTCTGTGTGTGTGAACCTTGCACTGCTGTGGCAGTACTGTACATGTAGTGTGTATGAAGAATGAGCTGCTGTACTGTACCTGCTATGTGTGTGTAAAGCTTGTGCTGCTCTTGCCTGACTGTTCATAGTAGGCACATATCTATCGCTTTGGGCCTGATCGGATATTTGGATCCATTTCACAAGGGAGCAAATGCAGCTCCACTTCTAAAGGAGCGAGCAATGTGCAGCGAGGGCCTGGGGTGTCTATGTCTATTCAAATAAAGGAAATCCCAAATTCAAAAGAGCATAACTCCTTCACTGTCAACCATTTTCGTGACTCTCCCACTGTAGACACCAGCAGCCGAAAGTCTGTCCGAAGGAGGCACTGCCTGCAACAGCTCGAGCTTAGAAATGAAAAAGGCACACACGCTTTAAAGTTGACCTGAGAAGTGTTACAATGCGTTGTTTTGGCAGTGCACAGTTACTTGAGGAACTGCACAAGTGCTAATCATAGCGCACAGGTGAAGTAGTTCACAGTAGCTCGTTGTAGTGCACAGTGGTGTACAATGCCCAGATGCTAGTAGAAAAGAGTTACTTATTGTAGTGTCCAAATGTGGCAGTGCCCAGTACACAGTTACAGAGTAGTGCAAAGTTGGGGCAGGATACAGTTGGACTGGTGCACATCTGTAGTAGTGCGCAGTCAAAGTAATAGACATTACATTTCGAAACGTCCAAGATATGGTGACACACCATTACTTGTGGTAGTGCACCTTCCTCGAGCACTGTCACTCGCACAGTGCACTACTGCAGTGGCACTTTGTTAGAATAGTGTGCAGCCGTGGTCATGCACAGTTGGACTAGAACTTACTTGTGTTAATCCTCTGGTGCAATACTGTCACACAGTTACTCGTGGAGGTTTGCTTAATTACTAGTGTACAGTTGCTTAAAGAAGTGAATACTTTCACTGGCATGGACTGGTGCACAACGATGTCAGTGCACAGTTGCAGTCACACTGAATTTTGGTAGTGAACAGTTGGAGCTGTGGACGCTTGTTTTTGGGAGTGCTCAAAAGTGATGGTGCATGTTAAATTGTGGTAGGCAGTGCACCGGTTTTGCAGCACACTAACAATTGATCAATGCTAGTGAACAGTTGGAGAGTTAGAACATCGGATTAGTGTGTTTTTGTGGTAGTAAGGTGTTTGACTAGTGCAGAGTTGTAGTGGTGCACAGCTGTGGGAGCACACTGTGGAAATCGTAGTGCATAGTTTGAATAATAAAGAGATGTTGGTAGTACACAATCGGGGCAGATTACCTTTTACTTTTGACAGTGATCGAATGCAGTGTACTGGTAGGTGTGACATGACAGGCACATATTTGTTAGCGCACTGTCACTTGTGTACGAAGAGGTACACCGCACACATAGTGCACAGCTGTGGTAGTGTGCAGTATGAATAATAGTACAGAGATGTGCTGGTGTCAGTGCACTGGTGCAATAGCGCCCAGTTAGAGCACTGCTGATTGTTCATGGGAGAGGAGCGGTCAGCATGGCCGGAGCTCAGATGTGGGCCCGGCTCTGAGCAAGCAGGTGGCTGCGTATGACCCCATTCCCCACTAGTTCTGAGGAGCTGTCCTTCACCCCTGTCTTGCACAGATTCCTTTCCTGGCACCATCGCCCCAGGCTCGGGCGTCTCTAGTCTGCATCTGATGAGACTGGCTGCAGGATAGCTTAGATCAGTCTCCTACTGACTTCGGCCAGCTCACCTAACAGGCCACGTCCTGCATGGGGGGGGGGTACGCGCAGGGAGGGTGGCGGGACGCGTAATTAAATGAATAAATAACATAAAAATAAACTTACCAGGCATCTCCTCCGCCGGTCTCGCATGTCATCACGTCTCCTCTCACAGACGTGGGACTGACTTCTCCCCGCTCATTTGCTTGACTGCCAAGTGGCAAATCAGAAGACTGGATGGACTGCGGCCGGCTACTGGCCTGTAATCTGGCATATTACAGGCCATGGGGCGACTGTACATCACCGCCCGAGCAGTAGCCTATCTGCAGACTCCTGCACTACACTAGGCATGCGCAGCATGCCTAATGTAATGTCAATGGAGTGGGGGTGCTGAAGTGAAAAGCGCCTCTCGCAGATGCGCAGTTGGAGTCTGTACTCCTGCTACTCAACTCGCCTGCGTGCGTTGTTCGTTTGTTGTTGACTCATGCGCATTGGAGGCTGTGAGCCAGCTGCCAGCACAGGTCAGGCTGGAAATGTAAACAGACGAATTGTCAAAGCTGTCAATTCGTCTGCTTACATTTCTTGCTGCCGGTTGCCTAGAGGGGCGCTGCCCCAACGCCCCTATGGACCAGCCGCCACTGCGATGGTAACACGTTTCTGTGACTACAGAACAACAGAATGCAAGTGGCAATTGTTCGTGGTGGTTTTGCTTATCCTTGTTGCAACAATTGACGCCTTCCGCCCAAAAATATAGCGCAAAATGGCGGATTTGCATTTCAGTTAATTACGTAAAATTTTGGGTAATGTTACTGAACGTTTGCGGAATTACGTGAAAGCAAATTGCGCAAACTTCACACACCCCGACAAAACACGAATACAGCTTGTCTCTACAAGTTTAAAACTGACCGATTTGCAGAATGTGGCCCACTTCTTTAGCTGTCTGATTCAGTAATGAGGAGCACTTTTATTTAGTTGCCTGGGTGTATCTTCTGTCGCAGTCTGAACCTTGTAGTACTGATTCCCATGCAGTGCCTTCTGTTGTGCCACAGTTGCAGGTCCCCCTCCTAATGAAGAGGTATCAAGACCACAGGAGATTGAAGTCACATGCAGAGACATGTCACCCACGAAGACAGATTAGGGGGATAGACAGTCACATGCCACAGACATGCTAGCCGTGGCAAATTCACATGGCACAGACATGACACGAAGATTGGCAACACGGTGGAAGTCATGTGATACACATGGCAGTCATGAAGCGGGAAAGAGGTCACATGATACAGACATAGCAGCTCTTATCGTCCACGGGTAAGAAGTTACATGACGCAGACATGGCATACATGGATTGGGGCTGGGAGATAAAGTCACATCCATGGCAGCCACATGGAGATTGGCCAGGGGGAGGAAGTCATGTGACACACTCAAAGCATTCATGAAGGATGAATGAAGAAGGAATTCACATGGCACAGACATGGCAACCAAGGAATGGGAAACCGACACTATAACGTGGGCATCACATCGCGATTCCCTTGCAACGCAGTCGTTACAATGACCGCACTGTTACCATGCACTGCCAATACTGCGCAAGTCATTACATTGACTTGCAGCAGATGGTCTGCTAACATTAGAAATAGTACAGTTTACTATTCCAACACCTTCCCTACTGTTACGTAGGCTGGAGTTGGATTAGTAAATTATACATTTCTAATGTCGGTACGCCATCTACTTCATGTTGATGTAGTGACTTGCGTAGTAATGGCTCTGCGTGGTAACAACGCGGTCGTTGCAACAACGGCGTTGTTATGGCACACGTTGTGATGACGCGTTGTAATGAGTCATATTCTCAAGGAATATGGCAAGGGTGAATAAGTCACAAGGTACATACACATAGTGGTCATTTGGGGTGAGCCAGTGATAGAAGGTTACACGGCTCAGATAAAAAAGGCTATGTGTAATGGTCAAAGGAGAGAAACCGTCTGATATAAACATCCAGCCATATATGATGAGTGAGAGGCAATAAGTAACTGGGCGCAAAATTGTTGCAATGTGGATGGATAAACAAGCTTTATTTCCACAGAGATTGCATGAAGTCTCTTTTTACCAACATGGCGGCTGTTTCATTTACCATGTGTCGCTCACTGCACACGAGTACCGCCCCAATTCTTAACATGTAAAATATTGCCAAACTCGCCTCATTTGTGGAACGCACTACAAACCACATTGAGAATCAAAACCTTAAACAGTGATTGCCCTATACCATTAGTGGGTTACCCATCTTATAACATAGACACTAACCATGTATAGGTAACATTTATCTGCCCCTAATTTTGAGGCGCTCTTCTTTTTAAGCATTGTACTTTGCCTACATGTTTGAAGCATTATGTGCGAGGGCGACCTTTCCTCTTGTTTTTTTTAATTTTAAATTGAAAGTAACTTCCTCTTCCACGGTTTATGGCAGGAGAATAGGGAATAGTGTTAGTTTGCGTTTAGTATTATGCTCCAAAAAGAGTTTCACGCGTGTTTCAGCGCTGGCTAAGTGCACAGGAAATGGTCAAGTTGATGCCATTTTCAGTCCACAGGCTCACTGATGATTTCTCCAGACACGATTTTGGAAATCGTTCAGCCCTAGGCTAGTACTAAATTCTCGCTTTGGGGAAGAACAACTCCAGAAACTTTGAATGTTGTTTACAAAGGCTGTGCTACTGGAAGCAAGCAGAGCTCACAAAGTATCACCCTTCAGCTTAGCCATTTACTCTGTATGTCCTTACCATCGCACTAACAACTTAGTTTACCCGATGCCCCTCCTCTACACAATACACTCCCTTTAAAGCTCTTAAGGTCTGCAAGAGGTGTTACAGGAGTTCATATTCTGTGTAGAGTGTGTGTGTGTGCGTATATGTGTATGTTTTTGTCAGTGTGGGCATGCAAAAATCCAGGGTGTAATCTGACCGACACCTCACCATACCCGACTGAAAGGGCCTCTACCCAACTATTTGCTACAGAATACATTTTTATGGGAGTGTAACATCCCAAACAAGCCGTGTGCAGCTAGGCCCCTGCCTTTGTTGAGCCACACTGGCGACTTCTCCTTCTACAGTTGCACCGAGGGCAGCCCGTGGCCCTTCTGAACTGGTGCCTGACCTTCTTTGCGCTGTTAAATCCAGGGGAGGGATTGAAAAATGTCTCATGGGCATGCGTAGGCAGAAACCAGCATCCATACCCCTGCAGACATAATGCTTCTCAATGCCCTCCCTAGTCTTCCTCAAACAACTCAATGTGCTGAGGGCTAATCCGTCTATCACCACAGGCAGAGCACAAGTCCGATAAAAAGAAGTGGGGGGACTGACAATATGTAAATGACCCCATGACGTCACGTGTCCCGGTGTTTGAAAATTACAGCGGGACACGTTCAGCTTATTTCTGTGGGGCCTAGCTTCTTGGCAGAGGGGACGGCGTTCACCCTGTGAAAAGAGTGGGGGGACGCCGTCAACCCGCATGTACCCCCGACTCGAGCCCTGGCCCTGCCTTTCCACATGCAAAGGATGAGATTGTGAAGTGGGCACAGTAACCATTGCTATTCCTCCACCGCTAGGGGGCACTGAGTGCACCTGGTAAATCTGCATGCCCGTTGACAAAGAGAACCACAGACCCTCAGGGGGACCAGGCACTGAAGCGTTCACTGACTCATTTACAGAGATACAATCTTCATGGGAGAATTAGGAAAGGAGTTTCAGCATCCTCTGAGAATCACCACATATGTTGGTAATACACAGTAAAATACTTATCCAATTAGGATAGTTGTAAAGAAAATGTAGAAAACAATCTAAACGGCGTATCAGACTAACAGGAACTAAGCCCTGATGATTGCTGAACTTTCATTAGTCCCAGCAATTGTAGACCACACATGGAGTTTAGAATTGCGGTCAAAACGTGTGAACCCATAGTTCTCTTTTACGTAGTACCTTTGCTCCAGTATGTTTTCTGGAGGTACACAAAACTTTGAATTTAATCCTGGTGTCAACTGGTAGTCAGAGGAGTGCTTTAAATTTAGGTTTGATCTGATACCACTTTTGAAGGTTAAGGCACATTCTGGTTGCTTGCTTCTGAAGAGTTTGGAACATGACAATGAGGTTACCAGGAAGGTCAGAATAGATTCTATTACAGTAGGTGAAAGGTGTATGGAATAGGTCTCTTCACGGCACATGAGCCCTCCCCTATCTTACTAGATAAAGAAATGTGGGGCCCATTTTCCTTGCTAGCATTAGGGCCCAGCTCACGCTTACTACACATGGATCAGGGTTAGGGTGACCAGGTGTCCCGGATTTGTCCGGACGGTCCCGGTTTTTCACCAGTTGTCCCGGCAGATTTCCGGAAATGTATCTCATGTCCCAGCTTTTGGACAGGCCCGGTCTGGCCGTAGCGGGCACCGGGCAATCCCCCGGTGCGCCGCACGGGTGGGGGCCGGTTTTGGGCCCCTGGGGGCCGTTTTTGGTACAGGGCCGTTTTTGCAGCAAAATCAGCCCTGTAACAAAATCGGCCGAAAACCGGCCCAGGCAAAGAGCTCGGCAGTACCCCCCAACCCCCCTTCGGGGGGAGGCTGCCGAGCACTTTGCCAGGGCCGGTTTCGGTTCTCAGTCCGGCCCTGCTTTTGGAGAGGGTCGACTGAAAACGGCAGGAGGTTCTTTTTATGTTTTACAAAGCAGGGCTGGTTAGCAGTTGTTTCAAGAAAGCAATTTAATTAACAGGCAAGGTACCTGGTTTAAAAATTGCATTTTATTTATGTTCTTACTGCCTGTTCTGTAATTCTCTGCTGAGGAGCGCTGTGCCGCTCGCTTGAGGTAGAATTGTTGTCCTTCTTCTATTTTTGTGAAATGTCCCAGTTGCTGGCTTTAAAATTCTGGTCACCCTAAACAGGGTTCAAGCAATGGGGTGGGAAAGGTGTGGTTTTAGATGTGTTGGTGTGTGTGGGTGTGTGCATGTGTGTGTGTGTGTGTGTGTGTGTGTCTGTGTGTGAGGAGAAAGCCTGGTTTGAGCATCATGCCTCGGAGAGATAGCCCAGGCGAATGGCAGAGTAGCCAACCTGCTCTGCAGACCCGCTGCAGATGCAGAATGATAGCTGTTTCCCTTTATTTCTTTTCTTGAATTAGGAGACTGGTGCATACTTGCTGTGCCTGTGTTGATTTGGGCCTCAAAGCAATGGCCCATTGCACAGGACGTCATTTAGGGGTATCCAGGCGGTTCAGCTGTGACCCCTGCCTTCCCCCTTGAGACCTCGGGCACAGCCTTTGCGACCCTTGGCCTCAGAGGTGGAAAAATCTGTACCAGGAACACAGGGCCAGCTTGTCCTTTTGGATGTCAGTTGGGGCAGCACTCTTCTTGTTTTCTATCAATGTTTTATTACGCTAATAGTGAATAATATATTATTTAATATTAGCATAAAAAAGAATGAAATAAAATTAGCTGGAATATGACCCTCACTGGCTGCTGAGATAACTAAAAAGTACTTTTAAATGTATGTTGTATGCATGCTTGCGGGTGACAACCTGTTTATGTGAGAGAGACTGTTTGAGCACGTGTGGGTGAGTGAAAGCTAAGTTCAAATAACGTGTGATGTCATTTCCGCTACCCCTGGCATTTTGTGAATTGACGTTCATGCCATGGCAAAATTGAAGCAGAGGGGACACCTAGGTTTGGGCATCAGGAAAATGAGAGATAGAGGGATGGCATGAGATAGCAGCCCATGTTGTTAACAACGGGCAGAGAAGGCAGCCTCACAAAGCAGTAGCCATTGCTAGTGAAGCAGGTGCAGTGGCACTGGGGCTCAGGAGTCTGAGAGGCCTAGTGCATCAGAATTATGAATGTCTTACATTAAAAAGGAGGCATGGAGGTGCATTATCCTCGCTAGCATTTACACAGAGAGCACCAGGGTCGGACTGGCATTAGCGGGCATCAGGAGTTTGCCTGGGAGCCTGAAAGGGTGGGGGCCAGTTTTGCAGCAGTGGGGCCCGTTTTTAGCAGTGATGCTACAATAGTGGCCCCCAATAATAAAAGCAGCAGTGCTTCACACTTCCCCCCTGCCCCCCATCCCCACCTCCCTAGGTGCTCGTCCGGCAAAATTGCTAGGGCTGTTTTGGCTTCCCAGTCCGGCCATGTCGAGCACCCTTACCCCCAACTGGGTGGGGGGGGGGCACACATGGGAGCTCATTTTTTTTAGAAAGTGGCAGACAGCCTGTTTTAAAATTGTAGTAATGGTCCAGCATGGTGGGAAAGGAGTTAAAGAAGAAGGAGGGATGGCCTGCTTCTCAGGGTGGCAGGTATCATTGGTGCAGCAAGGGCAGTTGCATTGGGGCCCAGTAGTGCAATGGGCTCACAGCATCCCTGTTATGGGAAATATCATTTTTAGTCAATTCGTTTTTTTTATGCATTTGGTTGTTTATGTCTCATATTTAGTATGGGCTATGAGCTACAGGAAAGCACACTTGGAAAAGTCCCATAATTCCAACCCCCTGCGACCAGTCATGCCCTTGCGACTCTCCCAGCCTTTGCAATAAACATTTGGAGGGGTTTATGGCTACAAAATATTTTGCTTAGGTTGGGCTCAGAACAAAATAGTTTGAAGGCCTATCTATGGATTACAGCCATGCGCACATCTTTGCACCATAGTACAGAGGTGTCAGCATATTGGTGTAAAGCAGTACAAAGTGCTAATTGCACTAAAAAAATAAAAAAATAAACTTTTCCAGCGCAAAGTAGTTTTGCTTTGGAAATTAAATACCTTATCAAAACTTTACACTACTGAACATCACTGTGTGCGACTTTCAAAGGTCAAGTGGGAAAATATTCACTGCCAAAGATCCTTGGGCTGTTACGTAATGCACCAGCTGATTATGGATAGAGTTTCTTCCCCACCACTTCCTTAGTTTTTTAATATTGCTGCGGCATTAGCTGCGACTTTCCCTCTTGTTTTCATATTTAATTGGAAGTGACTTCGTGCGGCACAGTAAAAAAATGGAGCATAGGAAACATGGCTAGTATACATTTAATAATCTACCATCAAAATAAGTTGTAAATACATTTCAGGGTGGTCAACTTTACAGGAAATGGCTACGCTGATGCAGCTTTCAGACCATAGGGGCCACTGATGATTTCTCCAGACACGGTTTTTGGAAGTTAGCTATTAAATACCTACCAATTTTTTCCCGGTACACTACGCGAACTCTAAAACTTCATCTTCATCTGAAGGTAGCGCCGTGGCAATTGTTATTTCGCCGCTAGGGGGCAGTGAGTGCGCCTGGGAAATGTGCGTGTCGGTGACCAGGCATGCAAGCGTTCGATGACTTGTTTACAGAGAAGATATCATCGTGGGAGAGTTAGGAAAGCAGTTTTAACTACTGATAGTAATCAAAATGTTTGCTGCTAATGCAGAGCAATGCGTTTTTTCTAATTAGATAGTAGAAAAAACATGTTTTTACAAATACATCCAAGAGCCCCACTTTAGAAGAACAGGGAAACGAGGCATGATGACAACTTTAAATGTCCTTATTTTGCAGTAATTTCAGGCTTCATTTGCAAGCAAACCACACACATCCATAAGAGAAGAGCATGCAAACCTTGGTCAACAGTCAGGGAGGTCTATATGGAAATGGGGATTTTGGTTCACAGTGGCGGTTCCTCCGCTAAGGCGGAAGAGCGTCGCCTCACTGCTCAAAAGAAAAAATAACGTGTCGTTATTATCATTTTATTTTTCCTATTGATGTCAGTGGCTCTTGGGGTGGGGCGGGGCTACCCGAGTAGGGGCAGGAGTGATTTGCACTCCTTAAGTGCACATTACTGCTTGGCCGGCCCTCTTGGGCAGGCCAGACATTCATGTGCACTCTGTATGTTCCCCACCAGGCTGCAGGAACATGCGAGGTACATGCAAAGCCTCCCTGTCCCCATCTGAACGTCTAACCACGGCGCTCAGAACAATCACAATGCTGCATTGCAATGTTGTGATTGGCTTTGGGGACCATGGGAGCCTGGGTGCTTCCTGCTGCTTCCTGCTGCTGTCGGAGATAGGAAGAAGGAAGAGGACTGAAGAGAGATTGCAGCTGGCTGGCCCAGGTAAGTTTTTTTTTTTTAATTTCCTTCCCCCCGCTTCACCACTTCCGTCCTGTAGCAGCCACTACTGCTCATCAGGCAATACCTTTAAAAAGTTGATATAGCTTGGGTAGTGTAAAAAATAGTGGTGCAGCACAGAGCCAAAGGGCGCATAGCCGCAAATGAAGTAGTCAGTAGGTAGCCTCACCCATTCATGCCATTGCTTCCTGAGGCCTCTGCATCCCCCCGCACCCCATGGATTACTCTGCACACATATCAGCTCTGGAAACAGGTGCATTTAGAGTGCAAATTCTAACTCTATCCACCAGGTGTGGCATACAGTGTGCAGTGAGTGAGTACTGAACCTCACCTTACATTGTGTGACACTCGCAATGAGTAAGATCTGAGGTCTGGTAGATCTGGGGCAGAGGCAGGCACATGTCAGGCTAATACCTAACATACAACTTGGGTTTAACTGAGCTATACCTGTTTTTTAGAGGTAGTACCAGATGGGTTCCATTATCAGGAAGGTTACAGAAAATGTGGTGTTGCTTGAAGGAGGGTCAATCAATCAATCAAGTCATTTGTAGAGCGCACTACTCACCCGTAGGGTCTCAAGGCGCTGGGAGGGGGGGGGGGGGTGCCGCTACTGCTCGAACAGCCAGGTCTTGAGCTTCTTCCTGAAGGAGAGGTGGTCTTGGGTCAGGCGCAGATCGGTGGGAAGTGAGTTCCAGGTCTTGGCGGCCAGGTAGGAGAAGGATCTTCCTCCTGTTGTCGCTCTTCGGATGCGGGGGACGGCGGCGAGGGCGTGGTTGGTTGATCTGAGGAGGCGCTTGGGAGTGTAGAAGTTGATCCGGTTGTTGAGGTAGCTCGGGCCTTGGTCGTGTAGGGCTTTGTGTGCGTGGGTGAGGAGACGGAAGGTGATTCTCTTGTTGACCGGGAGCCAGTGCAGATCTCTCAGGTGTCCGGAGATGTGGCTGCGTCGGGGGATGTCGAGGATGAGTCTCGCCGAGGCGTTCTGGATCCGCTGGAGTCTCTTCTGGAGTTTGGCAGTGGTTCCGGCGTAGAGGGCGTTGCCGTAGTCCAGTCGGCTGGTGACGAGGGCTTGGGTGACCGTCTTCCTCGTCTCGGTGGGGATCCATCGGAAGATCTTACGTAGCATGCGCAGGATGTTGAAGCATGACGAGGAGACGGCGTTGACTTGTCTGGTCATGGAGAGGGAGGAGTCCAGGATGAAGCCCAGGTTGCGTGCGTGGTCCGTCGGTTTGGGCGCGGTGCCCAGGGCGGGGGGCCACCAGGAGTCGTCCCAGGCGGAGGGCGTGGAGCCCAGGATGAGGACCTCCGTCTTGTCTGAGTTCAGTTTCAGGCGGCTGGTCGTCATCCATTCGGCTACGTCTCTCATCCCTTCGTGCAGGTTGGCTCTGGCGGTGGCGGGGTCGTTGGTCAGGGAGAGGATCAGCTGGGTGTCGTCAGCGTAGGAGATTATGTTGAGGTTGTGTTGGCGTGCGATGGCCGCGAGGGGGCTCATGTAGACGTTGAAGAGGGTGGGGCTCAGTGAGGATCCTTGAGGGACGCCGCAGATGACTTTGGTGGCCTCTGACTTGTACGGTGGTAGGCGGACTCTTTGTGTTCTACCGTCGAGGAAGGAGGTGATCCATTCCAGTGCCTTCTCCTGGATTCCGATGTTGCTGAGGCGCTGTACTAGGGTGCGGTGGCAGACAGTGTCGAAAGCCGCGGAGAGGTCCAGGAGGATGAGGGCCGCTGTTTCTCCGTTGTCCATCAGAGTTCGAAGGTCGTCGGTGGCGGCGATGAGGGCGGTCTCGGTGCTGTGGTTCGCTCGGAAGCCGGACTGTGAGGGGTCGAGGGATCCATTCGTCTCGAGGAAGGCGGCCAGCTGTTTGTTGACGGTCTTCTCGATGACTTTGGCCGGGAACGGGAGGAGCGAGATGGGACGGTAGTTCTTGAGGTCGGTGGGGTCTGCTGTGGGTTTCTTGAGGAGAGCGCTGAGTTCGGCGTGCTTCCAGCTCTCAGGGAAGGTGGCGGAGTCGAAGGAGGTGTTGATGATGTCCCGCAGGTGGGGTGCGAGGACAGCGTCGGCTTTGTTGAAGACGTGGTGAGGGCAGGGGTCAGTCGGAGATCCGGAGTGGATGGAGTTCATGGTGCGGATGGTGTCTTCGGTGCTGATCGGGGTCCAGGTGCGGAGGGTGGTGGTGGGTGGTGTCGTAGCGGTTGTGGCTTGCGTTGGTTGGTTGTTGAAGCTGTTGTGTATGTCCGTGATCTTGTTGTGGAAGTAGGACGCGAGGGAGTTGCAGAGTTCTTGCGACGGGGTGATGTCATTGTTTCCGGCGTTGGGGTTGGATAGCTCTTTCACGATGTCGAAGAGTTCCTTGCAGTTGTGTGCGTTGTTGTCCAGCCGGTCCTTGTATGCATTTTTCTTGGTGGCGCGGATCAGTTGGTGGTGCTTCCGGGTGGCGAGCTTGAGGGTGGTCATGTTGTCCGTCGTTGGTTCCCTTCTCCAGGCTTTCTCGAGGGCTCGACAGTTCTTCTTGGAGCTCTTGAGTTCATCGGTGAACCATGGTGTTTTTCTGCTGCAGGATCTGCTGGGTGGGGTTCTCAGAGGGGCGAGTTCGTCCGCGCAGTCGTTGATCCATTTCGTGAGGTTGTCGGCGGCCTGGCTGGGGTTCGCTGAGTTGGCGGGAGGGTGCTGGCTCAGGGAAGCGGTGAGCTGGTCGGCTGTGATCTTGTTCCAGCTTCTTCGAGCAACCTGTTGCTGGTGGTGGTGGATCGTCGTTCTTCTGAAGGTGAAGTGGACGCAGCTGTGGTCCGTCCAGTGGAGTCCTGTTGCGTGGCTGAAGGAGACGTCTTTGCTGGATGAGAAGACGGCGTCGAGTGTGTGTCCGGCGAGGTGGGTGGGGGTGGTCACCAGTTGCTTGAGTCCGAGGTTGTCGAGGTTGTCGAGCAGGCTGATGGTGTTGCGGTCGTTGTTGTTCTCCAGGTGGAAGTTGAGGTCCCCCAGGAGGATGTAGTCGGCGGAGGGGAGAGCGTGCGGGCTGACGAAGTCGGCGATGTCCTCGCTGAATCGTGTGCGTGGTCCCGGGGGTCGGTAGATCAGGGTGCCTCTGAGGGTGGTGGTCGGGTTGGTGTGGAGGGTGGGTGTATTCAGTACTTTCTAAAGAACATAAGAAAGGGAGCCAACCGCATCTGGGTGGGGAGGGGGATTCTAGATCTTATGTATGTACATGGTATTTTTATAGCAGAAACCTATCCAAAAGTCTGGAGGAGCACTGTTTAGGGTAAAAGACAAGCATAAAGCCAATACGTGAGGCAGCTTGGTTTTAGACGGTTAATGGAAGTGATGTAGTGTTCTTTAAAGAGGTGAGTCTGCAACTGCTTCCTAAATTGGTGCAGCGCTGGGGAGGTCCTGATGGATACGGAGAAATTGCTCCAAATCCTGGGTGCATAGATGGAAAAGGCCTGCTGCCTTGTTTTATTCTTTTTTGCACCTCTTAGTCCGCTGTCTGATGGTGCCAAAAACCATCCCAAATGGTGAACCTGTCTACAAGTTAGGCAGGGTACTTTGAAATTGATGCAGCTGGTTGTGAATCAAGTGCAGGCCGACAGGGGAGGCCAATGGAATTTCATCAGGTTGTGGTTGGTGTGATCATATTTCTTTAGACCCTGGATGACATTTACTGCTGTGTGTAGCATATCCTTGCGGGGTGCAGAGTGGAGTTTGGAAGGCCATGGCTCAGGGCATTACCACCATTCTGACGGGAGACTGAGAGTGTTTGAAGAGCAGTTCTGAAGCTCCTGCCTGGAAGAAACAGTTTCACTTTCTTTAGAAAGGAGGGATAGTACTAGGCTATCTTTTTAGCTATGTTCCTTGAAGGTAAGTTTGGCGTCCAGGGTGAATCCAAGCAACTCGGCATTCGTGAAAGTTGGTTTCAAAGCCGTCAAGATTGAGACAGATTTGTACTGTTTCATGTTTGTTGTTCTTGGCAATTACCAGAAATTCTGTCTTGGTTGAGTTGCGCTTCAGGTCTGGAGGACGTGCAAGCAGTGTTTGAGGATTGGTTGTCTGAAGCAGAGGAGACTTTCAAGTGAAGTTGTGCATCATCGGCATGCTGGTGAATCTTTATGCTGTTATCTGTGAGTAGTGACCAAGCAGTAACATGTAGAGGTTGAAGATGCTGGAGACAGTATGGAACCCTGGAGGCACTCTGCAGGTGATAGGGATCTCTTGGGACATTGCCGGTGAATCCCATTCAAGATTACTGGGTGAGAATGAGGGTGAGAAGATCGACTACGTCTAAGCCAGCGGAGAGACAGAGTTCATCTTCATCTGTGGTCAGGAGGGCATTGTCTACAGTGTGTAAAGTAGTGGTCTCTGTGCTGCTGCATGATCTGAAGCCAGAATGGTAGTCATGGTGGAGATGTTCGTCATTGATACAAACTTGGAGTTAAACAAAGACAGTTTTTTCAATGATATTGCCAATGAATGGCAGGTGACAGGATCTAGTGTAGATTTCTTTAGGAGTGGGAGAATCTGGCCTCTCGAGATCTTCTGGCATGATGCCTATAGTGAAGGAGGCATTGACAATGGTGAGTAGGAGTGAGAGAGCATCCCCAGAAAGAGCTTTGATGAAGGACCATGGTAAGACATCATCTTAATGAGAACTGACTTTGAGGGAGTTGAGTATTTCGTTGAGATCTGTGAGAGAAAGGGATCTAAAGGATGCTTTTTTCTAAGGGAAATTGTAAGAAATGAAGCAGGCTTGGTGTTGTCAATGTGCTGTAAGTATAGCAAGAGAAGACTTGGCAACACATCTTCTCCTTCAGACATTAAGCTGTTGATTTGGTCGCACCTGAAAAACACATCTCTGGAAGTAATTTTCAGTTCATAGAGAACCCTGACACCATTGTAGACTGCACTTGACCAAATTTAAAGAAAACTCCCCAGAGAATTTTTCAGGTTTGCCTGGCACAAAGGAGACAACAACTTGATAGGGCTACATTGACAAGAGGGAGATATTTGTGTATGTCCCAAGGGCTGAAGTTATTAAGCTAGGAATAAGCATGCTAGGAGAATGGCATAGTTATCAGAAAGTCAGCTGTGCTATTTAAGAATCATTCATCATACTCATAGACCACTTTTCAACCAACTATGACTATTTCTCCTCTTGTCCTTTTTCCTCAACAGTGCCATCAGAATCCAGCTGCTTATGGTATGAGCTATTTCCAGAACTGCTTTTGGTTCCCAGTCCGGCCCTGCCCTCTCTCCCCATCCACCTCTGCCTCTCCCCACCTCCCCCAAGGACCCATTACATGCTGCCCGTCACTCCTCATTCACTATCTAGATTCAATGTGTTGGCCATCTTGCCAGTATACAAAATAACAATTGAATAGGGCTACCCCCTGCTATTGGCTTTGTCTATACTTGCGTCCCAATTCTACAAGCATTGACAAATCCAATACTGCCCGCTAATAAGTATTGGCAAAGCAATACCATTTGACTTAGTCATTGTTTTTAGTCAGCAGCCTGTCTGTAGTAATCTTAAGATCTGGCTAGCCCTGTCGACACTGTTATTGATACTATGCAGGGTAGGACAATATATTTGTATGGTAGTTATTGGTGTGTTCGCAGGCAAAAAACTTTAACCGGGCAGACTTGTGAAGTGTGTAAACAGTGGAAGAAAGAGGACCACCACCTGAAAGAATCAGTCCATGATCGCAGTTCCGTCATTGGGAACTACTGAGTGACTACATGGTGCAGATCTCACTTTGGGCCATGGAGTGACCCGCCAGTGCAGCTGTAACACCATTATTTCCCTCTTGAAGGGTGTTGACCCTTTCACCTGAGCTCCAGCAGGCTGTCCTGGAGCAGATGTACTGAGCTGGATAGTACTCAAAACTTAATTTAATTGTTCTTGGAACGCATCCGGGCAGTATGGGGGTCTGAATGTCCCCAGTCAGGGTTGGACGGGTCTACAGGGCAATCAGGCAGTGCCAGATGGGCTGGTCTGATCGTTCAGTGTGTAGGCATGTTTTTTGGAGGTGTGTGGCCCTGTTTTATGGTCTGGCGGGATGGTTTTTATTATTGAGTTCCCTGATATTACCGCACAAATCGCCTGTCGCAAGCACAAATGCAAGCGGACCTTGCAAAACACATGTACAAAGTGTCTTTACAAATTTAAAACAGACCTAAATGCAAATGTGGGTCACTTTTCTCCCATCTAATTCACTAATGGGATCCACTTTTAATTGGTTTGGCTTTTTTGGCCTATGTGCTTATTTTGTGGCAGGGCCGTTGTCAACGGGCCACTGAGGCTTACTCCACCAACGGCCCATGACATTGCTGCCGATGACAGTATGCCAACACAAGTACACAGCCATCCCATTCCTAGAAGTGTGACAGTTCAGAATATTCATGAAACCCAAACCTATAGTAAGGGCTTGGACACAGGTATTAGTAATTTCTAATGTTTATTGTATTAATAAATAACTGTTGTTATTCTCATATGTAAATTAGGCAAACAGCGCCACCATGTTACAGACTGTCATAAGTGCTGGTGCAGACAATTAAGTGCCACTGCCAGCACAGGAAACCACAGCTCAAATTAAGCACTGAAATTTTCGGCTGAGTGCCAAGAGAGGAGGGCAGGCCCGCTAGTCAGTCCTGATGCTCAAGGCACCAGAACTCTCCATCACCCGGCTCCATTTGACGCAATCCCATCATACTCTGCTGCTTCCGGGTCATAGATGGGAATCTTGCTTCGTCCATGGAGGCGGGCCTGGAGCTTTTTGCCTCGAGCATTCCAACTGAATCTCTCTAGTAGACCAAGATGCGCACTTGTGCGAAGCTCCTGCACACTTCTTGTGTGTGCAACGATATAAAGAACCCTTTGTTTAGAAATCAAATCCCAGCATGCTCCCGGCACCTGTAGTTTTTAGCTCACTCTGCAAGCAGAAATTCACCTATAATGGGGAGATGCACTTAAAAAAAGAATCTTGTGTGTGCGCAAAATTGTGACTCATCCAGAGAGGGTTATGCACTAAGGGACTTTGTTCCCGAACTACGTTGATGTTGGTGGGTGATTCATGTGGTTTGGATTATACAGGGCCGGACTGAGAACCAGAAGCAGCTTTGGCAATAAATGTTAAACCCGCCCCACTCCTTTCGTCTTTCCATTCATTTAATTCTCTCTCTAGAGTCGTTCTGGCCCCAGTGGCGGCTGCTCCCAGGAAGTAGCAGTAGGGCAGGGAGGAGAGAAGAGGATTAAAAAAAACACCTGCCAGCCGGTTGGCCAGCATGCCAGCCGCCAACTATCCTCTGTCTGCTCCTTCCTCTTCGTGGCTTCTTCTGTGCAAACATAGTGCCCACCACTCCTCCCCCTGCTCTGAGAGCAGAGCAGATCCACCCGCCAAGACGCCGCAGCAGGAACAAATAAAATTATTATAACATCAAGTTATAATTTTATTTTTCCTTTTTTTTCTGCAAAAAACAGTGGGCCAACGCTCCTCCACCTTAGCGAAGGCGCCACCAATGACTGACCTATAGGGCATGCAGGCAGTGACCGATGGGCTGGTCTAAAAGGTCCGTGTGTGGGCCGTTTTTGGATGTTTGTTGGCTTCTTTTATGTTTTTTTACTGTGAATTTCTCTGATATTACCACAAAAGTTTCCTGCAGCAAGCACAATTGCATTCAGTCGCCCATACCTTGGAAAACTTGTATACAGTGTTTCTTTACATGTTTAAACCTGCCCCCATTTGCAAGTGTGGGCTTTTTTTAGGTATTAGATTCTCTTCTGGGGGACACTTTTAATTTGGTGCCTGGGCCTATTTTCTGTTCCAGTTCAACCCTGTCTCTCTCTCGTGCATGCACTCTCTCTCTGTCTCTCGCACATGTGCGCACTGTCTCTACTTTTGCCCCTGCTCTGCCTCCTGCTACACAAACTCCATGGAGCTGGAAACAAAGATTCGATATTCAAAACCGGTCTTCAATATTTCCAGCCCCAGGGGGGAAGTGCCTGATAGGATAAGTGGCCGATCCAAGCATGGGTTTATTTTCCCAGAGGGGAGGGTCCGTCGGCCGTCCAGTTTAACCTGTCTGGGTGACAAATCTGTGGTTCGGGGGATCCGGTTATGAGCTACCACCGCCCAACTTCTGACACCTATGGCAGTGTTGTCGCTTAAGGCAAATGAGCTTCTTCACTTCTGCACAGTGCCTTCTTTGAGCCGGTGGTTTCCGGTGCTTGGTGCTGGCACGTAGGGGCATATGTATGAACAAGCCCTTTTGCGATTCCTTAATAGCGATTTTTAGCGAATTGCTATTAAGGAATGGCAAAATGCTATGTATGTAGGAATGGCAATAATAATTGAGATTCCTTAATATTCCTTAATTGTGAATCGCAAATCACGATTCGCAATTAAGGAATACCTTTCCATTCATTCCTATGGGCTAGGAGGCCCATAGGAATGAATGGGAAGACATTCTCAATTTGTGAGAATGCAATTTCAAGGGTGCCAGGGTGTCAAAAGGACACTTTGTTGCACCCCTGAAATATCTATGTGTACACATGTGGCGCACATACATGCCCCAAGGGCATGTATGTGTGCCACATGGCACTTTGAAAAAATGCAAAAAAGTGCATTTTTCAAAGAAATCGCAAATTACCACCAACTTGAAGTTGGTGGTAATTTGCAATTTCTTAAGGACAAATCGCACTTTTTCTGTGCTTCATACGTTGCATTTAAGGAATCACAATTTGCGATTCCTTAAATGCAATCTCAAAATAGAGATTCGCAAATTTTGCGATTCTCTAATTTGTGATCCCCTTCTGGGATGATACATCCCAACAGGCCTTTGCCTGTTCACAAACCGGATGATTCTGAGAATCGGCCCGTTTGCGAACGTGAAAAGGGCTTGATACATATGCCCCTATATTCTGAACACCTGCACTTATGGCAGTCTGCTACATGGTAGCGCTATTTGCCGAAGTTAGAGATGAGCAACAAAACACATGTTTATTAATTCAATATACATTAAAAATGACTAATACATGCCACCTAAGCCATTGTCACAGCTTTGGGGCCTGTAACAGTCTAAATTGCCACATTGTGACACATGTGTGATGGTTAGTAGTTGAGTTGGGACTGTCATTGGCGGTGCTGGCAGGGGCAATGGGTGGTGCAAGCTGCAATGACCTCCTAACGAGAGACCTTGCTCTTATTTTGTTACAAATTAAGCGCTTCATCCTGTATAATGTGGTTGGGTCAGGTTTCAGGGTTTAGATTAGTGTTTGGAAGCCTTTCAAGGAATACTCTGTAAACAGAGGCATTGCCCACACTGTGGCCAAAGTGTTTTTTTCTAGAAAGATAAGAAATAGTTGCAACAGCAGTAAATACTGCTGAAGAACACTTTCATGAATGTTCAGCTGGCTTTGCTAAATCGAATACGGTGACCTAATCACTCATTCACTGATGTAAATATTCAGAGGATAACACTTATGTGCAGGAACAACTAGGTAGGGAGTGCCTAGGAAGTTCTGACATAACTCTGTCTAGCTTACCATGCAAGTAGTGCTATATCTGGCATACCACCAAAGAGCTATTTAAAGGGACATAGCTGGCTCTGTGATATGAATGGTTTTTGTAGAATGTCAAGCAAAATGTGAAATATCAGTTCCAATCACCAGTGGGCTCTATCTAGAGCACTGAGCAGGCAAGGCTGATGATTTACAAACCTCCATTGGCTGAGCTTGTAGCAGTCACCAGCTGTTTTCAAAGCAATGCTGAAAGTAGCCACTTTGGACACATCACCGCTTGATAATCTTTCTGGGAAGTCCTCAAATGGATGTCTTCTTGAGCAGATCAGAGATGCAAGACTTTAAGTTAATATTGTAATGGTTCCGAAAATGTGTTCACTTTAAGGAAGGAGGAGACCTCTGTCTGCTCCAGTCTGATCTAATTCCTGTCGGTGATTTTTTTTATAGTGATACTGTAAACTGAGCCTCTCCTGGGCGCCTAAGGCCTTTACTATTACATCTACATTTTCTTTACATATTGCACTTTCTTTCTGTTACTTAATTGCCCTTCAGGCCCGCTTCCTCCTCCAGGGTTAACCAAACAGCTCGAGCCCAGCTTGCTTATGTTTTTTTTCTTGTATATCCTGTTGTTAATTTGCCTAATAGACATGAGGATGTAGTGATGGGGCACAAGGTGGGGACAGAAAGCGTCTAGCTGAGGCACGGGACATCACTAAAAGAGATTGGAGTGCCAGGGAACGAATGGTAATTGTGTGTCCGGTTTTTAACAATCTACGTCCTTAAATGTGTATCTTAAGTCTTGGCTTTTATGATGCCGTGAAGCAGTGCTTCGAGGCAAAACGTTTAATAGATGCTCCAAAAAAGGACCAGTGTGGCGTGTTGCCATGGAAACTCAAGTACCGCTAATATACAGGGGAAGAGAAACTACAACTTTTCAACAGAAGTACAAAGAGACATAGAGTTCATCTGCTGACATTTGTAGCACGGGCATAAAAAACCAACAAAATAAATGTTCTTGCAGAGTCTTGTCAGCAAGGCTGCTGGGTACTGGAACACAACCACCAGAGTAGGGCCATCAGGCATAACGTACTTGGATGTAACCCCAGCCTGCCCCCTAGCGCCTGGAGAGCACCCAAACAATACTGGCTCAGTCGTCCCACCTCTCACCTCCGAAACCAACCATCAGCAGGCGAGTGAAGAAGACAAAACAACACCACTGGTGAAAACTGTTACCATCTCAGCATGACTCACCTAGGACAACTCCATTTAACTTGGCTGGCCTGCATACCTGTTGTTTAGGCTCCAACCTTTTCATAATACCGCGCCCAGATTAATTGTGGGCTTTCCTCAATTCCCCTCAGTCTCTGCCCACCTCGTGAAGTCCCAATGGGGTTGCAGTCTTTCTGTGCACAGCTCCCATGCTGTATCAAGTCCAGATTCTGCCTGGAGCTCCTAAAACAAGCCTTCCAGCTCTAAAGTTTTTGGCGTATGAGTCACAGGAAACAAGAATCCATCTTTCTAGTCCGAAAAACTTCCACCTTGCCTTCCTCACAAATCTATCTACACATAGAAAGATCCCACACACTCGACCAACCCGTGGAGCAATTATTGATCGATCAATGGTCAAAATTAGGACTCCGGCAGGCCAGAAGGTTCCTATGCACTTATCCGAAAGGGTGGTAATCTCACATAGTGCTGAAGGGCAGGTCCGTTCACGGCAAGACTCACCTAGAATTGACCAAATGAACAGTGCTGTGTTTCACAAGTCAAACAAATGTAATAAGCCACCAAAAAAACCTAAATCCAACCAAGTTTCATTGAAATAACTCATTCGCTGGCAAGTAAAACGCTGTTTGAGCTACTTGACTGACATGCTCCTTCCGAGGCCACATGCCTCCCAGGGTTTCCCTTCCTTTTGCACGCCTGCCAACAGGCCAAGGCCAATGCATACAAGATCCGCAGTGTCTGAACCGCAAAGCTGACACAGCCAACAAGGGATTCGCAAGCCTGGCACCCTATGATTCAAAACCCCAGAACAAACCAGAAGATCCTAGAAGGGGTCTGGCAAGAAGTTCTCGGCCTGCCTCAAATGTGGAGAAGAAGCCCTTCCAGCGCAATATGAGCCAAAACATAAATTCAACTTTCGTTATTTTTAGGAGTTCCTTAGGACAGAATTATAATTTTGGGTTTACCCCTCTGTGAACCCGAGTATAATGCTTGACTAGACAGAAACAGTTGCTGCCTACTTCAGCCAAGAATCCTCAGATCTGGAACACATGTTCTGTGAGTAGGATCTGAGCTTTTGTGATGAGGAAGGTTTGGGGTTTGTAGTCATAGACATGGAGAGATAAAACAAGGTCTAACGATTAAGCCCCAGTGAAGTTCTGTGGCTGAGCCTTGATTTGAGTCTCGTCCCATATATCATCCTAGCCACCAGTGCGACCTCCCTGCTATTTATAACTTCATTGATTTCTTTAGCTGCAGGAGTTTTCAAACAGAAATGTTCTACTAAATGGTATTAATGGTACATGTTGAGCTACGAAGGCACAGCGGGCACAGGTAAGAGCGGTGGGTGGGGCGGGGCTGGGTGGGGGAAGTTGACAGATGACGGGATAGGTAAAATTAAAGAAAAAAGAAAAAATCACTTACCTTGCGCTTGCCGGATTGCCGACTCTGCAATGCAGCGAGTGCCAGGTAAGTGGTTTTATATATTTTTTAATTTAATTTTACCTATCCCGTTGTTTGTCGACTTCCCCCCATCCCGCCCGCCCCTGCCTCACGGCTCTTAAACCTGTGCCAGCTGCGCCTGGTGCTACGCTTTTTGTGTTTGTTAACATACTAGAATCAGTGATTGAGCTATGAGGAGGCGTAAGGTTTTGGCCCGGCCCCAGGTTTATGTGATTAAATAATTCTGGGGCAGCGTCAACATCCATGGGTTTTGCGTGAGAAAACTCACAGCAACACCAATAGAACACCGCCTTGATGCAGAGTAAGGCAACTCAACGACTTGACCTGCTTTGCCTTACTCCATATCTATGAGGCCATGCAAAGCGCTGCCGGAGCATCAAAAAAAGTGACACAAGTCTTTCATAAATAAGCCCTAAAGTCTTTCACATACGCAAATGTTACCACCACGTGTGGATAGAAATCTGCAGCACTAAACCCCAATGTGGAGAAAAAAGGAAAAGGAAAAAAATATGCACTTGCACATCAGGCTGCATTTCTCCAGGGCACAACTGTGCAGAATGTAAAATTCTGCACTGATTAAATAAAAGAGATCCCCGGGGAACAGGTCACATGCAGAGACGTTTTAAGACAAATTAGGCTCTGGCCCAGGGCCCCAGGCTTTCCGGGGGGGGGGGGCCTGAAAGAGCCAGCTATGTTCTGCAGAGAGTCTTGCCCTCATAAACTTGAATAATTTTTAAACAGATTGTTGTAAAAAGCGTTTTTCTATCATTCCTTTTTTTTAATTCAAATCATTTTTATTGAAAAAAAATATATGCAAAGGAATAGGCACAAAAGCAACATATACATGAAATTAGCTCACATGCGCTGTCTTAAAAGAAAAAAAAATAAGGCAGGACAATACATAAGTTCGCAATATAAACAGATGAACATGTGATGTCCATTAAAGTAAACAAATGGGTCGACTCAGTGAGGAAACAGGTCAATCATGTGTTACATATAAAATGAATGGTACGTACAAGATGTCCATGTTCAGGTCCCTGGAGCTCCAATTAGATTCAACATCAGATTCAACATCATGTGAAACTATGCGAGAGTGGCAGTGCATGCGGACGGGTAATGCCCCATCAGTCAAACCAATACATAATATATAATATTCCACCCCATCACAAAATAATAAATTCACACTGTGAGGACATATAGCACAAATGAGAACGATGATGCATCTAGGGATTTCCAAAGTTTCTTATGGGATATGCGCCAGGGGGAGGAATGCAGTGCAGGGTTGTCAGCTCCTCTTAAAAAGGATAACCATTCTTGCCAGATTCTAAAGGACACTTCCGAGGCGTTCTTCCACTTACATAATATGATTTTACAGGCCAGAGTGAGCAATAGGTCAAGCAGGTGACGGTCATATTCGTTAACTAGGTTTGGGTCAAGAACACCCAGTATGACGTATATGAATTCCCTTGCAGGTTTGATATTAAAAATGTGTTCTATACAATCAAAGATTTTCTCCCAGTATAGCTTCAGAGAGGAATGGTTAAAAAGCATATGAGCCAGATCCCCAACAGCTGAGTTACAGTTCCAGCAATTAGGGCTGTCTCTCAGGTGGAGTTTGAAAAGCCTATCCGGTGTCCAGTACGTTCTGTATAGTAGCATGTATTCTATCATTCATTTTAAATGTGTGAGAGTCTATTACAGACATTTTGCAGAAAAAATGTGTTTATGTTTCATGCAACAGCCGTATAAAAAGTTTTTTTTAGATCAATACAGGACCTCACATATGAGAAATGGGAGGGTGTCACAGAGATTATTTGCAGTAATATTAGTGAGCTGCTGCTGTGTTTCAATACTGAAAACACACATCACTATCCCTGAATATTAGATGTACACACATTTAGAATTTGACCAAAGAGGGCATGAAAGAGCTGAGACTGGATCATAAAGTCAAAGCTTGTCCGAACAGGGGCCCCCAGAATACATTTGGCCCAGGGGCCCCAAAATCCTTAAAATGTCCCTGGTCACATGACATTCCCAGTAGCCTGCCTTGAAATCCGCACCTGGCCCTGCTGGCTCAACTTTACAGGCACGTTTCTAAGAATATTTCTGAAATCACTAGATTTATAAATCTGTATTTTTATGTCGAAGTACTGGTACGGGTGCAGATCTGCTATTTCTCTTTGTGAATTAGAGCCAGTGTGTTTACACAAAATGTACTGTCTCTCTTTAACACCTCGGTTCTACACTTCATGCTTAGTGGTCCTCAGAACATGTTTGAAACAGCCTAGACCACAATACACCTCTCCACACAAAGCTAGTATATAGTACCATGCCCTACCAATCACACATAACAAATGGAGAAGCCCATTACTCGACCACCAAAAGGGCTCTGGGGCCTGACCTGGGGTGTGAGGTGCCGTACACATGCTCTAATTTAAAGATCCTCTGGGTTCTTGTGCATTATTACAGCAATAGTTTCTACACCACAACATCAGGAGACAGAAGATTCTGTAAGAGGAAAAGGACTGGAATGGACTTTTATTCCACAGTGCATGATGTTGAAAGCCCAGGGCCGCTCCGGGTGCTTCTGTCTCTTTCCATAGCTCCGAGAGGCTAATTCCATTAGGCATTTTGGGGTGGGGCTTCAAGGACGAGAGGGAGGGAGACAGGTAGAGAGATAGCAATCAGAGAGGGAGAAGAGGGGCTGGGGAGAGATGATGGGTGGAAACGGAAAGGTAGCGCGAGAAGAGGCTGGGGTGGTGCTTGTTTGACCATTTTTGCCAGGGCTGCTTTTAGTTCCTGGGTCCAGCCGAAAGGACTCAACATGATGTCACAGATCATGATGGAGGTGTGTCCTCTACAGCAACAGGAAGGCGGACATGATGACCCCGGGAGTTTTGTCTTACTCTTTTTCTCAGTTCCAGTCATTACGCATTAAGATCTCCCAGCTTGTCTCTCTCTGTTAAGCATGAAATAAAAAAAAAGAGTCTGAGGATATTTCCATAGAGTATGGAAACAATCCAAGGGGAATGAGGGAGGTTGTCAAATGCATTTGGACAATTAGAAACAGAGGAGAGCACAATTGTATTGCTCTGGTGAGATGTGGAAGAAATATGTAAATGGAAATGTCAAAGAGGAAAACTGTTTCCTTCTGGTAAGAATCCTTCTGAACCAAGGTAGCAGCAGCATGCAGCCGACACTGGGGGGCTTGGAGTACTGAGAGAAGATCCCAGCTCAGCTGCCCTGCATCTGGTGTGATCTTGGTCATGCTGTACTCTCCCTGTGGAAGAAAGAGGGATAGCTGTGCACTCTGAATCCTCAATCTGCCATCCGTTGCTACCTCAAGTTTCATTTACTTGGTCCTCTGATGGATCTTGAAGCATGCAGAGAGGGGTAGGGTATAGGGCATCCAATCCAGTTATCCAATGAGGACCGGGAATTGAATAACTGACAAACTAGTAATTAGATTCATATATATATATATATTTGCTTTCACAAAGTGTCCCCAGGGGGACTGCACTACCACCGAAATGGGAGGGCTGCGGCGCACAGACTGCCTGAAAGCGCCTTGCAGGTTGTAACCAGTATTCATAAAGCAAACCGGAGTACAGGACTTGTGGCTCACCGGAGAGCACAAATTCATGCAGATTAAAGAATGTTCAAGCGGCGGAATCCACCAGAGGATTTAATTACTGAAGTGGTGAAACTACGAGTCCCAGAAGCCTGTTAATATCAAAACCCATCAGAGGGAGTGCCCACCAGAGGGAGTGATTCACCTGTGGCTGTTTAAAAGTAAGAAGAGACTCGGTTTCCGCTTCATTTCCAGCCTGCTGAACATTGCAGTGAGCCCGTGAGCAAGGAGCAGGAGCTCTGAAACGCGTTGGGCTATTCATTTTAGCAAACCCTGTGATGTCCGGTTACATGAAATAAAGAAAGCTGCTTCAATGTGCAGAGTTCGTCTGTTTCCTCAAGTGCGTCCTCGCATGGGGACACTTTGTGAAAGCAAATATATATATATATATATATATATATAACCTGCAACAGTACACTATTCAAGTACAGAATTATCACAGTTATACCAAATCATCTGAAGAAATTTAGTTGGACTAAAATCAAACAAACCAATAACTCAATTAAAGCTATGCTGAATAGTAACATTAGAATCTGTTGTCCAGAGACCTCTCTATTTAGGTTCTAATCCCTCATTAATATTCAATTGGAATGCACAATCAATAATTGAAGGCACGACATGGAGACAAAAAACAGGGTTTAAGGAGGGTTTAGTTTATCAGTAATTATAAGAAGAGTAAATACATCTATATCAGTCATTTAGATTGAGTGCTACAGAATAATCAAATTATTCTCTTGTGGCCCATCAATTACCAAAGTTATAGAAGAAAAGTTCAAGAAAGGACAGGGATCATATCAGCCTAAAGGTTCTCTCCCAGTGAGGGAATGGTGTCCAGGAATAGCGCACACAGCATCTGCGTCAGCCCAAGGAAAGCCAGTAGAGTCCGCAAGATCGAACGCTGTCTCCCAGTCCGCAAAGAGCAAGATTTTCAAAAAGGAAGAAAGGGGCTCCAAAAAGGACACACACTGTTGCCTCGTTTTACAGCGTATATTAATCCACATCCTCCAGCGTGACACGTCCTGGTTCAGTCCACTCAGTCCATGGTCAGTTTGTATAGGGAGATTGTCATGCAGCATAAAGAAGACACATTTTATGGAAAAAAGATGGTGATCATCACGAAAGCTTGTCGAACCATTCAAATTGTAAAGTTGCAAACAATAGTCTTTAGCAAAAAGGCACCCAAGTGAGTTCAAGGGGACAGCTTATCATGGAAGATGTTCCCAAAGTAACAAAAAGGTTGAGAGCAGTCCTAGTATGCACATGGGAACTCATTTTATGAAACAGTTTCATTCCACATCGTCAGCCTATGAAGCTTTTCCATAAGACCAGAATCAAGCAAGGAAAAGAAAATGCAGGCCTAAATTGAATTGGGTCATGAAGTACAGAATATAGAATAATGGAAATATATATTTCATTCTAGAATCTTGGGATCTCTATATATTTCTTTAAACTCTTTTGCACTCATTCTAGTTTCACCAAAATTAGCATGTGTAACTATGTCACATTACTACATTTTCAAAGTACCAGCCTATAAAATCATTTCAAAATATAAATGTTGTTTCTAGCAATTTTCATTAGTAGATGTATGGAGATTATTCTCTAGAAGTTTCATAGCAACTGGAATTATTATAAACGTGCAGCACCAGTTTCTCTGTTTCCACTTGGTGCACATTTTCACGTATGCAAAACTTTGAATTTTAAAATGAGATTCCTAAGATAACATAATATCATCTAAACTACATTAGTTTAATTAATTCTTGACACACATTGTTATTTAAAGAGGATAGTTAATGAAATCTCTTGTATACGCGAGTCATCACATTCACATTTCTATTTCACGTTACAAGAATACATCAGTGAAATTTTAGTAAAACATGAACCTATGTTACCTGGCTATACTGGCTGAGGCATTGAGTGCCAAGGCCATTTCTTATACTGATGATACACATCTCCTCTTCTCCTGTGGAAAGAGAAGGAAAGGGATCTGGATGGGCAGCTCTTATTTCAGTGTCTCACCAGGGTGTTTCAGTGGTTGGACCGGCACCAACTAAAGTGCAACCCAGATAAGACCGAGATTGTGGTCTTCGGAGATGTCCCCCACAATCTTGTGAGAACCTGCTGGCCGAGCGATGTGCCTCAGCCTGGTCCCCTCCAAAACTCTGTGAAGAACCTAGGTATTAAAATAGACAGCACTCTCGCTTTCCAACCACAGGTTCAAACTCTAACCGGCTCCTGATTCAATAATCTCTGTATGCTAAACATTCTTTTACCTCTCCTGTTTGAGTCAGAAGTCAGAAAGGATATTCAGGCTCTGATCACAATGAGACTGGATTTTGGGAATGCCCTCTACCTCGGTCTCCCTGATTTTTTTCTCAACAGACTCCAGCTGTTGCAGAATTTGGCGGCTAGACTGCTATTCAGTCTCCCACCCAGGTCCCACATGTCTTTTCATCTGAACGCATGAAGCGAGTGCGGTATACCTCAGAGCAAGGATTAGCAAATACATCCCAGCACGTACCCTGCGTTCCTCCTCCGCGGAATCCGCGCACTTGCAAGTGTGCCCCGAGTCATCCGACTCAGAATAGGCGGGAGATCCTTTTGTTACCCAGGGCCGCTCACCTGGAACAAACTCCAGAAAGACCTCTGCATGGTCAGCAATCTCGGTGCCTCCAAGAGGAAACTGAAGACATGGCTTTTTATGCAGTCAAACTAGGTACCCTGGTCTGCTGTCCTTAGCCTGAACGCCAGGACACTCTGTTGAGTAGCTGCGTGCTTTACAAGCCAGGTTAACATAACATAACATGACATTCAAACGAGCATTTACGTTTGGTCTACACAGGGCCGGCCTAAGGCATGTGCAAGCTGTGCACCTGCACAGGGCCGCCAAACCCCAGGGGCCGCCACGCCAATATATATCCTTAGATACATATTTGCGTGGCGGCCCCTGGCAGGGATTTGGCGGCCTCGGGCCCCCTACCTACACTCCCTGCTCAGGGCCTCCGTGAGCCTAGAGCCGGCCCTGGTCTACACTCTTCTGCATGCTTTTACGATGCAGTAAGTCTTTTTATGATCTATTTTTCAAGATTCTCGAACGAATATTGAGTACAAAATTGTGCACTTTCTCTGAGAGGTGCCAAAATCAGTGTTATTTGTGCACAAAGGATTTCAGCAGTAGTTTATCTGCTACATCACCTCATAGATATAATTGAGAGGCTTACGCCGCTGGAGCGTCCAAAAAAGCCCAAAAGTGTTTTATATAAGCAAATCTTACCATCATGAGTGGATAGAGTGGATAGAAATCTGCAGTACTAAACCTAACACAATGTGTAGGAAAAACGAAACTGAAAAAAATATGCAGGTGCACATCAGGTTACATTTCTCCAGGGCACAACTGTACAGAATGTAAAATTCTGCGCTGATGAAATATATGGGAGCTTGGGGAACAGGTCACGTGACATTCCAAGTAGCCTGACTTGAAATCTGCACCTGGCCCAGCTTTACAGGCACATTTCTAGGAATATTTCAGAATTCCCCAAAGTTTGAAATCTTTATCTTGTTGTTGAAGAACTGTTATGGCTGCAGATCGGCAATTTTTCTTTTGAGAATTAGGTCCAGTAACTATACGCAAAATGTATTGTCTCTCTTTCTCACCCCAGTCTTTCATTTCATGCTTAAATGCTCCTCAGAACACGTTTGAAACACCCTAGGCCACCACAAACCTCTCCACACAAGGCTACTCTATAGTCCCCCTACCGATCACACATAACAAAAATGGAGTAGCCCCTTACTCAGCCACCAAAAGGGCCAGGGTTGTGAGGTGCCGTACAAATGCTCTAATGCAGCAATCATTTGTACACCACAGCATCAGGGGACATGAGATCCTACAGGAGGAAAAGGGCTGGATTGGCCTTTTGTTCCACCGGGCATTTCCCTGCTGGGCTGGAGCCACTTGAGGCTGACTTTGACAGCCCAGTTCGGGTGCTTCTGTCACTTTCAATTGCTCCCCGAGGCTAATGCCGGTAGACACAGCGGGGTGGGGGGAGAGGGCGGAGGAACTTCAAGAACGAGAGGGAGGAAGCCAGGTAGAGAGACAGCGATTGGAAAGCGAGAGGAGAGCAAGGGGAGAGATGATGGGTGGAAACGGAAAAGTAGCGTTAGGAGAGGCTTGGAGCGGGGCTTTATTTGACCATTTTTTGCCAGGGCTGCTTTTGGTTCCTGGGTTCAGCCAAAAGGGCTCGACAAGAAGTCACGGATCACGATGGAGGTGGGTCCTCTACAGCAACAGGAAGGCGAACATGATGACCCCAGGAGTATCCTCTAACTCTGCAGCTCTAAACAGTTCAATACAGTGTCTCTCTGTCACTGAGCATCGAGATATCCCTGTCTCTCTCTCTCTCTGTTAAGCGTGAAATTCAAAAATAGGCCGAGGATATTTCCACAGAGCATGAAAATAATCCAAGGGGAACTACTAGGGGACGTTTTTGAACTGCATTTGGGTAATTTGAAACAGACGAGAGCATGATTTTATTGCTCTGGTGAGGTGTGGAAGAAATATGTAAATGGAAATTTCAAAGGCGCGCCGAGGAAATCTGTCTCCTGCTGGTAAGAATCCTTCTGATCCAAGCAGGGCACGAGTCCTAAAACAAGCATTTGCACTGCAATAGGTCTCGCATTAGGAAAGTGTGAGCTATTGGTATTGTAAATTACAATTTTTTTTAATAAGTGTTGGCTTTGAAAATATATAAATTAATAGCATTGTTATTCACAAAGCCAATAGCTTACGCTTTCCTAATGCGAGTTCTATTGGCATGGCAATGCTTATTGGTAGCAAGCAAGGAGAGTGCTGTTTTGGTGCTGAGTGATGATGTGGTTGGGCTGAGTGATGTGGTGGTGTATTAGAGTGATGTGGTGGTGTATTAGAGTGACGTGGTGGTGTCCCTGAGTGATGTGGTGGTGTCCCCGAGTGATGTGGCTGTGTTCCTGAGTGATGTGGTGGTGCCCCTGAGTGATGTGGCGGTGTCCCTGAGTGATGTGGTGGTGTTCCTGAGTGATGTGGCGGTGTCCCTGAGTGATGTGGTGGTGCCCCTGAGTGATGTGGTGGTGCCCCCGAGTGATGTGGTGGTGACCCCGAGTGAAGTGGTAGTGTCCCCGAGTGATGTGGTGGTGTCCCTGAGTGATGTGGTGGTGTCCCTGAGTGATGTGGTGGTGTTCCTGAGTGATGTGGTGGTGTCCCCGAGTGATGTGCTGGTGTCCCTGAGTGATGTGGTGGTGCCCCTGAGTGATGTGGTGGTGTCCCTGAGTGATGTGGTGGTGTCCCCGAGTGATGTGGTGGTGTCCCCGAGTGATGTGGTGGTGTCCCTGAGTGATGTGGTGGTGTTCTTGAGTGATGTGGTGGTGCCCCTGAGTGATGTGGTGGTGTCCCTGAGTGATGTGGTGGTGTCCCCGAGTAATGTGGTGGTGTCCCTGAGTGATGTGGTGGTGTCCCCGAGTGATGCGGTAGTGTCCCTGAGTGATGTGGTGGTGTTCTTGAGTGATGTGGTGGTGCCCCTGAGTGATGTGGTGGTGCCCCTGAGTGATGTGGTGGTGTTCCTGAGTGACGTGGTGGTGTCCCTGAGTGATGTGGTGGTGTCCCCGAGTGATGGGGTGGTGTTCCTGAGTGATGGTGAATAATTAGGAATTTCACGTAACAAGCGTAATGCGAAATTATGGAAATCAAGTGAGATTACTCAATTGTCATGGAAATGTCTCTCACGCCTAATTTCTACATTCAAAAGGCCCTAGTCAGGGAGCCAAGAATCTCAAGATATGCCAGTTAGGTAAAGGTAATTTAGAATTAATGCAGTGTATTCTTTGATTTATACTTTGTGTTTTCTGGGGAAGAATTTGGGGCTTGTGCAGGGCATTGTCATCAATGGGTTACGGTTTGCATAATACTTTGATAAGCGTGGCATTGTGCTTTCTGTTGATAGGCTGTTGTTTTACAGGGTCCATCCAAGGGCCAGTCTATCTATGGACAACGAGATGTCTTTCCGAAAAGCTCTTAAGACCTGGCTTTTTCAGAATTTACTTTGAGTTAATTTCTCTGACCTCAGTGTGATAGCTTCTTTTCTCAACCAAGGCAGGAATGCCTTCTGGCCAGCATCCACTTTATAAATCCCCTAGCATAGCGTAGCATGGGGGATTTGGACAGTGTCACATACAAGCTGCTGAAATTTGATGTCCTTCAATGAAGAACTGTGCAGTGCTTCAATTGGTTCAGGATCTGTTCAGTACATTAAGGAGTTGAGTTTTTTATAAAGTTTAATGTCGGGTGTCCAGCTTATTCTCCACTTCTTGTTGGTTGTAGGGAACACATAGGAGTTTTTAAAGTGGCAGTGAGTCATCTCTATACAGCACACCTGTAAACTAGGACTGCTATGGTGAGCAAGGATCCTGCAGCTTCCTTGACGCGCCATTGTTAGCTGTGCAGCAGCAGTCAAGACCTAGATAATGAGCGGTGGTGGGAAGATTGGCACCAAATACAATAATTGCATTTTTATAGTGCCTGCTGACCCTTGTGAGGCATGGAAGCCCTTTACGGTTCAAAGTACACTACCAGAACTCTAGGTTAGTGCTTAATTCAGTTTGTATTGGTAATTATGAGTCAACAGTGGCAGCTGGCACAGATCGGGGGTGGCGGGGCAGAGGGTGGGGGAGTGAAGAAGAAAAATAAATACCTCCTCGCCGCGTCTCTCCTCTGTCGCCCCTCCTCTGGCCAGAACAGGAAGCACACCTAGGCTCCCCTAAGCCAATCACAATCATTAAATGCAGTGTTTTGATTGGCCTGAGCGCTGTGGTTCGGCACTCTGAATGGTAGTGGGAGCCTGGGCATGTTCTCCACCCAGGTTGCAATACAGCCTGGGTGGAGAACATTCAAAGTGCGCATAAATGTTTGGCCTACCAAGACGACCGGCCAAACATTTATGTGCACTTACAGAGTGTGTTCATCACTCCCCCTGCTCCTCTGTCATCGGAGCAGCCCCGCCCTGCCCTGCAGAGCTGCCGCAGCAGGACACCATAAAATGATAACATCAAGTTGTATCATTTTATTTTTCCTTTATTTCACTGCTGCAAAGCAGAGGGGCAACGATCCTCCGCCTTAGCAGAGGAGCCGCCACTGTCACTGCTTATTTATGGTTATTGGGACTCAGTCACATGCTGTTAAGGAAGCACTCCATACATGTATTCCATTTTCATGGAGATAGTTTAAGTGAATAGGAGCCAGGTGTGATCATTAGTTCGAGTTCAGGACAGTGGTTGGTGGAAGGTTATTTGCCTTTAAGAATAGGCACTCGTAAGGTATTTGGCATCCATTAAATCGCCTTCTTCAAATAAGAGGACATTTGTTATCAAGCACATCACAAATGAAGGGCTCAAAGGATTTATCGATATGTTTCTTTTGCAAAGAATTGCTCATCATGAAAAACACAGAATTCCAAGCAATGCAGGCAATGGAGATTTTCTCTACAATCAATTGCGTAGTGAAAAAAATAAAAAGATAAATGCCCGGTCAAGGGTATTACTTCTAGAAAGGAACATTTTTTTATACACACAGAGAAAATAAAACTGAGAAAACACCCATTGCCAAAACCAACATGTTTGTGTTTCAAGTGCCAAAGCATGTAAACAGAGGCATTGACAAATGCTGTTTGTATGCGTTGCTCACAGAAATGCCGTTTATCGCATTAAAGCATCTTCTATTGGTTTTGCCAATGCTGGGGAAAAAGTAGCCCAGAATAATTGCTGCCTCTGCGGTATTTATATACACGAACTAAAGAATTGAATCCGACGAACATTGTCATGAGTGCACTTTTCAGATGTAAAAATAGTCCCTCAGTATTCCAATGTACATACTTCCTGGAAGGTGGAATGATAGCACCAAATAGCCAATAGCCTGAAGTGAGAGAGCAATGTAATACTGCTTTGTGTGGAGCCAAACCCACTCTGTGCATCTTTTAAAGAACTGGTAACAAAACGTCTTGTAGACAGGACAGATGTACTGTCAAGTCAGACCTAACTAGAATGATCTAGACCAGTGGTTCCCAAACTTATTCAACTCATGTCTCCCTTGACCTAATTGTTAGTTGGCCGTGGCTTCCCATCATGTCACTTTTTTTTCACCGGTGGGAGGATGTAAGCCAGACTTCGGGAGTACTTCCAATTTTCGCCCTGAGGTTAATTTGGATGAAGCCAATGAATAAACTGTCTTGGTGTCACTTTTTTAGTTTCCGGTATTTCTTTCATCCCTCTGTCACATTCCTCTTCCCAGAAATAAAACACACGTGGCCCATTCTGGGGTGATTGAACAGCGTGCAATCCTTGAATTCCAGGTACATCTCGGTTTATATTTCCCACTTGCTTTCAGCAAGTGAAAATGTGAGCAGAAACACACTTTGTTTCATTGTTTTTAACTCACCAAACAGTAAAAATGGTAATTGTGCAGTGGTAATTAACCCAAAAATAAAATAGAAATAACCACGCCAGACCACTCAGAAAAAGCTCCAAAATCATTATCCCAAGTTCTAGGGGAGCTTTTCGAATCGGACAAAAGTGGAGAAAATGTAAGCACGTCCAATGGTTTCATAACACTACATTTTCACTAGGTGAAATACAACTTCAGCTTTAAGAAATAGCTTCAGAGCAGTGGAAGTACCAGTTCCAGATAAATAAGTGGTGCATGTCTTATCTCACATTTCAACAGCCAGGCCAACAATCTATTCTACATATATTCTTTTTTCCTGTAATTAGGGCCCATCTAGATATTTGTGGAGCAAAATAATACTCGTCCTGACATCGCCACAGTCTGTGATTGTAGATAAGGTTTGAAAATACTCATTTTATTTTGGAGGCCTTACTCTTGTTACTAACTATGACACAAAAAGCTGCACCAAAGATAAAGAAAACGTTTTTTTTTAAAACATCTGAGAAGTTTTTTTTAAGTTCATGCTTGCATTGCAAAGCAAGGGATGAGCGGTGGACACCTGATGACCCCTTTTATATACGCAGCTGAGACCTTTAACAGTGCCACTTGTCGCACAGCCTCCATCACCTGTCCGCCCTCTTTGTCACAACACCACATAGGCCGCCTGGTTTGCACCTCTTCATGTGCAACGGCTAACTTTTGGCAAGTATGCCTGCACAGCGGCTGATTTCTTTTATATTACCGATCATATATGGAGTTTGTTTACATTTGCAATACCCAGCCTATGACTTTTACGTCCTCTCTGAGTCCTCGCCATAGCTCAGCCTCAGCTCATAATGTTGAGACACAAGAGAGACAAAAGAACACAGTCTTAACCTGCATGTGGGAGACTTTTTGACTGTCTTGTAATGCCATGGTCCTGGTAGGGACAGAATAAACTTAAACATAGGAGGGTGTGAATTTGAGCTCTCCTATCACGGCTGACATGCTGCACTCACTGCACATTACCACCAAACAACATATTTTCCCTGAGGAGAATCACACTGAGATGTCCTCCTTTCACGAGAAACAAACACTTTGAAATAATAAGTAAAGTCAGCAGCTGTAACTTTGTACTCGCGCTGTTTAGCTTGTTAGCACCCGTGTCTCTTCCTGGGGCAGTGGGCAGCGAATCCAGCAAAAGGGAAAATGTTGGCATTTACTAACAGCAAAGCAGAATAGACGAGCACTCACTGTTGTGACAATATATATTTCATATATAAACCTCTCCTGAGCACATGTGATGCTGTAGATAATGGCATTTTAAAAAATAATACTCTCCGTAAATGTTGATTTAGCAAGAAGTAGCACAAGTTATGGTATCGTTCACAGCGAGGGTGAACCTTGCCCAGGCCAAGGCCTCTGTAGCCTCCCATCTGCTGCCACGGGCAAGCAGTGGACACTACTAGAAATGAAACGTGCTAATGTCCTTCGGGAAAGGAATGAGGGTCACATGAGGCAGCTGGGAGGAGGTGCTGTTTCTTAGAAAGGGAACGTGTGTTTATTTCTAGCAAGTCCGACCATAAAATTATTTCAGTGGCAAATTCCTGAAATATACGGAGGAAAGAAGGGGGAACTGCTTTCACTGAGGCTGGAAGGAAGAGGGTCTCACAACTACAATACTACTTGATTAGAAGCTTCCTCAGCGCAGGCTATCTTCCCACATGGTGCGCGGCACCTTCTAACTGCGCACCGGGGTGCTGTGGCGCACAGTTTGGGAACCACTGCATTAGCTTGTAGAAAAACCTACAAAAATTAATCTATTTTCAAGATGAACGGAATTTACACTTTGAGAGGTATGTAAATGGCAAATGCAAAAAAAAAACATTCTATGAATTGGTTTCTATCAAATGGTGAATGCCAGTCATCTATACCATTTCTATTAAACAGTTTAGGTGAAATGGCTTCTTTCTCAGAACTTGTATTCAACAAATTCTTTTTTTCTATGAGATCACATACAACTTGGAGAAGGACCCTAAACCCACAGCAGAAAGTATGCAACAGTAGGAAAAGCATGTTCAGGGCAGAAAAAGCACTAACCCTAACAAGGAGCATAAGTAGAGTCCTCCACTAAACCCACACCAAAATGGAGAGAGGGCACTAACATGTTCAACAAGAAAGGGGACACCAACCAGAAGAAGCATGCACAGGGGAGATCATTTACAAAGCTCCAAAGCCCAACAGGCATCCAGGACCAATGAACCCCAGAGATGACACCAGGGGCCCCCAAGTGAGGGATACAACAAAGGGCCAGCAGACAAGGCCAAAAGAGGGTGAAACCTATTCCAGGAAAAAAAAAGTGAGGACATCGAGGTGGAAGGGAAAGCCAATTAAAGGTTAGCACAAGCACGGAAGATTGAAGGAGCATACATCCATGGAAAAATACAGAAGACTAGTCAAGTAATGAAAATCAGCCAGGGTGCCTAAAAAACATAAACCCCAAACCCACGTCCAGCATGGAGTAAGGGCAAAAGTCTAAAGAAGTGAATGTATGTAACAAATGATACAAGCATTCAGTCCAAATAAGGAAGCATACAAGCACCAGTCCAAAGAAAGAGTGTAGTTTACTGCAACTCAGACCTATCGAGCGCAAGGAGGGAAAACAGTAAATGCATGGACCCAGATTGCACCCAGTAAGGCAGAGTAATGCAAAAATGCCTCCATCCCACCTGGAGACTTGGAAACACCCCATAACGTAAACATGATTAGGAGTAAACAGAGCCAGTCAGTCCACCAGAGAGATTGTAGAGCACCCTTGATATGCTTTCACTGAACAAGTTGAAATGCCAAGGCATGGAACAGTCCTCCACCAGACTCCACACCAGAAAATGGGATAGGTTACCAACTAATGAAACATGACTGCACGGGATTAGTCAGATTACAAAGCAGCAGATCATACCACCCAAACTACCACAACAAGCAGAAATCACTGCAAAGCATGGTGAAGGGGCAGATAGATGCTCCAGCGAACACATGGCCAGCAACCACATGCCCCATGTCAAACAGGGAGTGAGAGGCGCAGCACCCACAGAACAATATAAAGCCACAATGAAACCCAAACAAAATACCACAAGGTGACAGCCTGGAGTGAAAACTCAACCAGGGTCAAAGAGCCTAAAAAAGGGGAGTGAGGGGACGAGACTGACTGCCCCCCAAAAACAATCCCATTAAAAGTGGTGGGCCAACAGCCTAACCAAAAAAGGCAAAGCCATCCCTCCTATCAGCAAAGCAGGAGGAGCCAACCTCAAGTTTAAAAAACAAGGTAAAAATCAGTGAAGCAACCTACAATCACCAAGCCCAACTGGGAGTTAGCTTAGACCATATTGAAAGACCTATTTGTGCACTTCCCACACCAGGACAGAAGCACGTAGCCCCTGTGGAAAACTAAGTAACAGTAAAAAGTGCAGGTAGCAGCCCATCGCTAAACACCACCCAAAGAAAACAAGCATTGAAAATGCAATAGGTCTCGCAATAACGCGAGTCTGAACTATTAGCATTGTAAATGATTATGCCCTTTATTTTTGCGTTCTGGTTTTTGGAACATAAATAAAAGGCTTTGCCATTTACAAGGCCTATAGCTTAAATTTGCGTTAAAACGAGACCTATTGCATTACAATGGTGGTGGTGCTGCTGAGTTTTCTCTGAATCTGCACCCACAATCTGCACCCACAATCTGCACCCACAATGTGTGAGTGGCGTTGCGTGTGTGAGTGGCGTTGCGTGTGTGAGTGGCGTTGCGTGTGTGAGTGGCGTTGCCTTTGTGAGTGGCGTTGCCTGTGTGAATGGCGTTGCCTGTGTGAGTGGCGTTGCGTGTGTGAGTGGCGTTGCATGTGCGAGTGGCGTTGCGTGTGCGAGTGGCGTTGCGTGTGCGAGTGGCGTTGCATGTGTGAGTGGCGTTGCGTGTGGGAGTGGCGTTGCGTGTGTGTGTGGCGTTGTGCGTGCGAGTGGCGTTGCGCGTGTGAGTGGCGTTGCGCGTGCGAGTGGCGTTGCGCGTGTGAGTGGCGTTGCGCGTGTGAGTGGCGTTGCGCGTGTGAGTGGCGTTGTGCGTGTCAGTGGCGTTGCGCGTGTGAGTGGCGTTGCACGTGTGAGTGGCGTTGCGCGTGTGAGTGGCGTTGCGCGTGTGAGTGGCGTTGCGTGTGTGAGTGGGGTTGCGCGTGTGAGTGGCGTTGCGTGGGTGAGTGGCGTTGCGTGTGTGAGTGGCGTTGCGTGGGTGATCTATCCACTCTTTCATTCCGTCCATCTGTCCAACCTTTCCTTCCACCCATCCATGCTTTCACTAATCCACCCATCCTTTCTCATCATCCATCCACCTTCAGTCATCCATCCGTTCAACCTTTTATCCATCATCCACCCTCTTTCATTCATCCATCCATTCTTTCATATATCCATTCATCCACACTTTATTCATCATCGATCTACCCTTCCTTTCACTCGGCCATTCCTTCTTTCACTCATTCATTCTTCATTAATCTGTCCATCCATCTAGCCACTCATCCACCATGTCACTCATCCTTCCTCTCATTCACTCTTTCATCCATCCATCCACCCACCTTCATTAACCCATCCATTCTGTCACTTATCCTTCCATCCACACTTGTAACTATCCATCCACCCTCCCTTTCACCCATCCATTCATCCTTTCACTCATCCTATCATTCATTCACTCATTCATCCTTACATCTACCTTTTCACTCATTCATTCATCCACCCTTTCATTCATCCATCCACCCTTTCACTCATCCATCACATCGAGACCCTCATAGTGATTTGCAATGCTCTGTAAATGATTGTTTGATTGAGCCAACAACCCTTTCGCTCTCATTCATCCATCCTTTCACTCAGCCTTCCAATCATCCATCCTTTCACCCTTCTTTCAATCCACTCAAACATCCATCCTTGTAGCCTTTCACTCAGCCATCCATCCATCTACTCACGTATCCATCCATGCTTTCACTCATCCCTCATCCATCCACCCTTTCATTCATCTATCAATCCATAAATCCATCCACCCACCCTCCATTTCACTCAGCCATCCATTCTTTGTCATCCAGCCTTTTATCCATTCATTTTTTGACCATCCAGCCATTCATCCACCCTTTCACTCCATCCATCTGTCCATCCCCCTTTTCACTCATCCCTTCCATCAATTAATCCGCCCACCCTTTCACTCTGCCATCCATCCTTTCACTCATCCATCCATTCATCGTTTCTCTTATCTTCCATCTACCCTTTCACTCATCCACCCACCCTCCCTTTCATGCATTCATCCATCCTTTCATGCACCCACCCTTCCACTCATCCATCCATTTTTTCACTGATCGTAACTTGCATTCATCCTTTAAGTCATTAATCCATCCAGCTGCCCATCCATCCTTTCACTCACACATCCATCCATCCTTTCCCTCACTAACTTCCATTTGTCTGCCAAGTTGCAGACAGAAGAGGCCTATCAAGAACTCCAGCCCACCGTAGCATCTAAAGTTGGGTGGGTTCATGACCAGCATCCATCCTTTCACTCATTCATCCATCCTTTTGCTCGTCCATCTATCCACTCTTTCATTCCATCCATCTGTCCACCCTTTCACCCGACTCATCCGTACTTTCACTAATCCACCCATCCTTTCTCATCATCTATTTACCTTCAGTCATCCATCCATTCACCCTTTTATCCCTCCCTTCTTTCACATATCCATCCATCCACACTTTTATTCATCATCCACTCACCATTCCTTTCATTCATCCATTCCATCTTTCACTCATCCATTCTTACATCCATCTCGCGTTGCGCGTGTGAGTGGCGTTGCGCGTGTGAGTGGCGTTGCGCGTGTGAGTGGCGTTGCGCATGTGAGTCGCGTTGCGCGTGTGAGTCGCGTTGGGCGTGTGAGAGGCGTTGCGTGTGTGAGTGGCGTTGCGTGCGTGAGTGGCGTTGCGTGAGTGAGTGGCGTTGCGTGGGTGAGTGGCGTTGCGTGTGTGAGTGGCGTTGCGTGGGTGAGTGGCGTTGCGTGGGTGAGTGGTGTTGCATGTGTGAGTGGCGTTGCGTGGATGAGTGGCGTTGCGTGGATGAGTGGCGTTGCGTGGATGAGTGGAGTTGCGTGGGTGAGTGGTGTTGCGTGGGTGAATGGTGTTGCGTGGGTGAGTGGCGTTGCATGGGTGAGTGGCGTTGCGTGGATGAGTGGCGTTGCGTGGATGAGTGGCGTTGCGTGGATGAGTGGGGTTGCTTAGATGAGTGGTGTTGCGTGGATGAGTGGGGTTGCGTGGATGAGTGGGGTTGTGTGTGTGAGTGGTGTTGCTTGGGTGAGTGGCGTTGTGTGGGTGAGTGTGGTGTTGCGTGGATGATAGTGGGCTTGCGTGGGTGTGAGTGGCGTTGCGTGTCTGTAAGTGTTGCTGTGTGGGTGAAAGTGGCACAGAGCCTTTGATGTGGCCTGGCGCAGGAGAAATGCTGCTGCTGCTAATTAAATACAAGAGCGGCCGGGAAGCGGCCAGGAAACACAAGTACGGCCGGCCACATAATTAGGGGAGGAGAAGCTGCACAGCACACGCTGGGAGAAGCCCTTTGATGTGCTGTGCGGCCGCGATGCGCGCTCTGTGCTGGGGGAGGGGGAGGGCCATTAGCCTGAACTCGCGGCAAGATCAAACGAAGGGTGGGAGGGACATTGAGGAACAGGAACAGATGGCCATGAAAGTGTATGGGCCAAAAGCGCGTGCCTGTACGTGCACTCGAAGAAAACGCCACGAAAAAAAGCGGTGGTTTGACAATCAGTTCGAGCACTTGAATTCTCGGCCATTTCCCATTCCTTCGGAATGGTAAAGGACGAGACCTAAAAAGGTGGGCGGTAAGACCAACCTGAAAGGAAACAACACAACAATGAGAAAGGGCATCTCCTGTAAACAGTAGCTTAGGATCAAAGTAGGTACAATGTCAGAGAAGCAGCACCCACATTATAGGCCCAATTCACTCCCAGGCACATAACAGGGCACATGGGGCTGACCACCAACAACCCCAGACCAAACTAAAGAAGCGAGGCAGTAAGGACTGCAGGATGGAGAAGGATACAAACCACTTTCCCAAATGCCAAATCACAGTGAAAAGACGGAAGACTGCTCTGTAAAAAGGGAGTGAAAGTCTACACATCAAGTTAGATAAGAGTCCAACATGGGGACTGCTCTGTATGAACGCCAGGAGAGCTCCCTAAGCATACATCTGCTGTGGAGTTTGCTTTCGTGGAAGTGGGCTAAAGGTCTCTGGCAAGCCAAAGAAGAGTCTAGGAAAAGTCTGGCGCACATCCCAGAAAGAATACGTTTTATAGTTTCAGAGAAGTGAAAAACAATGTATTCAATAAGTAGTGCTATCATAGGGCTGTACTAACAAAGATACATGACATAAACCAATTAGCATTGTAGAAATTGTGCTACATAAAGTAAGTTACTGTAAGAAAGACCTACATCATTAGCAAATATTAACCTACTTTACCCTACAAACAAGGGGGATGACATTGCACTCTTGAAGTAAACTAAACAATAAGTCATTTAAAAAAATAAATGAAAATACCATTGTGGCTTGGCAGCAACAGCCTTGATTTTCCAACATGTGAGAACATCTTGACATACTGTTCTCCTAAGGCTCATTTAGTAGCAATACAAGAAAACAAGACCATGAAACGAATCCCAATTTTAATATTTTAGGAAAAGGATAAACACAGAATAGGAAAAAAATGCTCGTAGGAAACTTGTTTGTTTGACTTTTAAAGCCACAGTTCCTTCATCAGATTCAAAATGGATGTCAGTACAGTGAATTTAATATGCAGCCTGGGTATCCTAACTAAAAGACATGTAAATAAACATTATTTTCTAATGAATAAAAATGCTCTCTCACTAGCCGAAAGTCAAGCAGGGAACCAGTGATGGGCAGACCAGGCACCAGTGTATTACCACACAGCTCCTAACAGGCACAGCAGGGAGTAACGCAAAACCTTCTAAGGGAGAATCCTTTCTCAGCAAATCCAAAATAATATAGTGGTTGTACAGTATAAAAGAACAAAATATTAGTTGTTTATTTGCTAATTCAGATAATAAACCTTCTTCGTCATTAAATAAATTATTTCAAACATAAGGTACATTCACAAACAGAGCTGGCCTTAGGTGCACAAATACAGCTGCCATGTTTGGAAGGATGAGTCCACTTTTTCCTAGGCCATTCTTTAGTAACTGACATAATGTAGATGAGGTGAATATCTTCTATGTTGAACAGAAGGCCATTTGAAAAACAGTACTTTTGGTCAAAAATGATAGGTGTGAGGTGATACAACAATCAAAGGCAAGGGAGTACCCAGAAAATTAATATACCCCCCACTTCGAACCAAAGCTCTTATGGCATTAAGCAAACAAAGCAATTCATCATGACCCTCCCCAGAAGAGCTCTCTTATCTCTTCCATACAAGCACCTATCCATTCATCCTTCCATCCAACTGCTGATAACCACAATTTCATCTTTACATTATGTCATCCATTTATTATTTAATATATCTTTCAGTCTTTCATCATTCCATTCATCTGCCTATCCATATCCAAACCTATGTATCTATCTCCAAACCATCAGTCCTTTCACTCATCCTTCTCTCCATCCACGCTTTCACTCACCAACCCATCTTTTCTGTTCACTTAAACATCCATCCAAGTACCCTTTCACTCATCCATCCATCTACTCACTTAACCCTCCCTTTCACTCATCTGACTTTTCCTTCACTCATCCATCCATCCACCTTTTCATTCATTCACTAATTCATCTATTCAAAACGCCCACCCTCCATTTCATTCACCCATCCATTCTTTGTTTGCCATCTTTTCTGTCATCCATCCATCCTTTCATTCATCCATAAATGTTTTCACTCATCCAGCCATCCATCCACCCTTTCACTTCATCCATCTGTCCATACTCCCTTTCACTCATCACATCCCTAAATTCATCTACCCTCCCTTTCACTTAGACATCCATCCATCCTTTCAGTCATGCATCCATCCATCCTTTCTCTCATCTTCCATCCACCCTTCCACTCATCCATTAATTTTTTACTGATCCATCCTTACATTCATCTTTTAAGTCATTCAATCCATCCCTTAGCCCAGCCATCCATCCTTTCACTCACGTGTCCATCCATCCTTTCACTCACTAACTCCCTTTGTCTGCCAAGTTGCAGACAGAAGAGGCCCTCCAAGAAAACCACACCTCTGTAGCGTCTAAAGTTGTGGAGTTCATGACGTCCCAGCATCCACTTTTACTCATCCATCCATCCTTTTGCTCGTCCATCTATCCACTCTTTCATTCCGTCCATCTGTCCAACCTTTCCTTCCACCCATCCATGCTTTCACTAATCCACCCATCCTTTCTCATCATCCATCCACCTTCAGTCATCCATCCGTTCAACCTTTTATCCATCATCCACCCTCTTTCATTCATCCATCCATTCTTTCATATATCCATTCATCCACACTTTATTCATCATCGATCTACCCTTCCTTTCACTCGGCCATTCCTTCTTTCACTCATTCATTCTTCATTAATCTGTCCATCCATCTAGCCACTCATCCACCATGTCACTCATCCTTCCTCTCATTCACTCTTTCATCCATCCATCCACCCACCTTCATTAACCCATCCATTCTGTCACTTATCCTTCCATCCACACTTGTAACTATCCATCCACCCTCCCTTTCACCCATCCATTCATCCTTTCACTCATCCTATCATTCATTCACTCATTCATCCTTACATCTACCTTTTCACTCATTCATTCATCCACCCTTTCATTCATCCATCCACCCTTTCACTCATCCATCACATCGAGACCCTCATAGTGATTTGCAATGCTCTGTAAATGATTGTTTGATTGAGCCAACAACCCTTTCGCTCTCATTCATCCATCCTTTCACTCAGCCTTCCAATCATCCATCCTTTCACCCTTCTTTCAATCCACTCAAACATCCATCCTTGTAGCCTTTCACTCAGCCATCCATCCATCTACTCACGTATCCATCCATGCTTTCACTCATCCCTCATCCATCCACCCTTTCATTCATCTATCAATCCATAAATCCATCCACCCACCCTCCATTTCACTCAGCCATCCATTCTTTGTCATCCAGCCTTTTATCCATTCATTTTTTGACCATCCAGCCATTCATCCACCCTTTCACTCCATCCATCTGTCCATCCCCCTTTTCACTCATCCCTTCCATCAATTAATCCGCCCACCCTTTCACTCTGCCATCCATCCTTTCACTCATCCATCCATTCATCGTTTCTCTTATCTTCCATCTACCCTTTCACTCATCCACCCACCCTCCCTTTCATGCATTCATCCATCCTTTCATGCACCCACCCTTCCACTCATCCATCCATTTTTTCACTGATCGTAACTTGCATTCATCCTTTAAGTCATTAATCCATCCAGCTGCCCATCCATCCTTTCACTCACACATCCATCCATCCTTTCCCTCACTAACTTCCATTTGTCTGCCAAGTTGCAGACAGAAGAGGCCTATCAAGAACTCCAGCCCACCGTAGCATCTAAAGTTGGGTGGGTTCATGACCAGCATCCATCCTTTCACTCATTCATCCATCCTTTTGCTCGTCCATCTATCCACTCTTTCATTCCATCCATCTGTCCACCCTTTCACCCGACTCATCCGTACTTTCACTAATCCACCCATCCTTTCTCATCATCTATTTACCTTCAGTCATCCATCCATTCACCCTTTTATCCCTCCCTTCTTTCACATATCCATCCATCCACACTTTTATTCATCATCCACTCACCATTCCTTTCATTCATCCATTCCATCTTTCACTCATCCATTCTTACATCCATCTCGCGTTGCGCGTGTGAGTGGCGTTGCGCGTGTGAGTGGCGTTGCGCGTGTGAGTGGCGTTGCGCATGTGAGTCGCGTTGCGCGTGTGAGTCGCGTTGGGCGTGTGAGAGGCGTTGCGTGTGTGAGTGGCGTTGCGTGCGTGAGTGGCGTTGCGTGAGTGAGTGGCGTTGCGTGGGTGAGTGGCGTTGCGTGTGTGAGTGGCGTTGCGTGGGTGAGTGGCGTTGCGTGGGTGAGTGGTGTTGCATGTGTGAGTGGCGTTGCGTGGATGAGTGGCGTTGCGTGGATGAGTGGCGTTGCGTGGATGAGTGGAGTTGCGTGGGTGAGTGGTGTTGCGTGGGTGAATGGTGTTGCGTGGGTGAGTGGCGTTGCATGGGTGAGTGGCGTTGCGTGGATGAGTGCTTTGATGTGCTGTGCGGCCGCGATGCGCGCTCTGTGCTGGGGGAGGGGGAGGGCCATTAGCCTGAACTCGCGGCAAGATCAAACGAAGGGTGGGAGGGACATTGAGGAACAGGAACAGATGGCCATGAAAGTGTATGGGCCAAAAGCGCGTGCCTGTACGTGCACTCGAAGAAAACGCCACGAAAAAAAGCGGTGGTTTGACAATCAGTTCGAGCACTTGAATTCTCGGCCATTTCCCATTCCTTCGGAATGGTAAAGGACGAGACCTAAAAAGGTGGGCGGTAAGACCAACCTGAAAGGAAACAACACAACAATGAGAAAGGGCATCTCCTGTAAACAGTAGCTTAGGATCAAAGTAGGTACAATGTCAGAGAAGCAGCACCCACATTATAGGCCCAATTCACTCCCAGGCACATAACAGGGCACATGGGGCTGACCACCAACAACCCCAGACCAAACTAAAGAAGCGAGGCAGTAAGGACTGCAGGATGGAGAAGGATACAAACCACTTTCCCAAATGCCAAATCACAGTGAAAAGACGGAAGACTGCTCTGTAAAAAGGGAGTGAAAGTCTACACATCAAGTTAGATAAGAGTCCAACATGGGGACTGCTCTGTATGAACGCCAGGAGAGCTCCCTAAGCATACATCTGCTGTGGAGTTTGCTTTCGTGGAAGTGGGCTAAAGGTCTCTGGCAAGCCAAAGAAGAGTCTAGGAAAAGTCTGGCGCACATCCCAGAAAGAATACGTTTTATAGTTTCAGAGAAGTGAAAAACAATGTATTCAATAAGTAGTGCTATCATAGGGCTGTACTAACAAAGATACATGACATAAACCAATTAGCATTGTAGAAATTGTGCTACATAAAGTAAGTTACTGTAAGAAAGACCTACATCATTAGCAAATATTAACCTACTTTACCCTACAAACAAGGGGGATGACATTGCACTCTTGAAGTAAACTAAACAATAAGTCATTTAAAAAAATAAATGAAAATACCATTGTGGCTTGGCAGCAACAGCCTTGATTTTCCAACATGTGAGAACATCTTGACATACTGTTCTCCTAAGGCTCATTTAGTAGCAATACAAGAAAACAAGACCATGAAACGAATCCCAATTTTAATATTTTAGGAAAAGGATAAACACAGAATAGGAAAAAAATGCTCGTAGGAAACTTGTTTGTTTGACTTTTAAAGCCACAGTTCCTTCATCAGATTCAAAATGGATGTCAGTACAGTGAATTTAATATGCAGCCTGGGTATCCTAACTAAAAGACATGTAAATAAACATTATTTTCTAATGAATAAAAATGCTCTCTCACTAGCCGAAAGTCAAGCAGGGAACCAGTGATGGGCAGACCAGGCACCAGTGTATTACCACACAGCTCCTAACAGGCACAGCAGGGAGTAACGCAAAACCTTCTAAGGGAGAATCCTTTCTCAGCAAATCCAAAATAATATAGTGGTTGTACAGTATAAAAGAACAAAATATTAGTTGTTTATTTGCTAATTCAGATAATAAACCTTCTTCGTCATTAAATAAATTATTTCAAACATAAGGTACATTCACAAACAGAGCTGGCCTTAGGTGCACAAATACAGCTGCCATGTTTGGAAGGATGAGTCCACTTTTTCCTAGGCCATTCTTTAGTAACTGACATAATGTAGATGAGGTGAATATCTTCTATGTTGAACAGAAGGCCATTTGAAAAACAGTACTTTTGGTCAAAAATGATAGGTGTGAGGTGATACAACAATCAAAGGCAAGGGAGTACCCAGAAAATTAATATACCCCCCACTTCGAACCAAAGCTCTTATGGCATTAAGCAAACAAAGCAATTCATCATGACCCTCCCCAGAAGAGCTCTCTTATCTCTTCCATACAAGCACCTATCCATTCATCCTTCCATCCAACTGCTGATAACCACAATTTCATCTTTACATTATGTCATCCATTTATTATTTAATATATCTTTCAGTCTTTCATCATTCCATTCATCTGCCTATCCATATCCAAACCTATGTATCTATCTCCAAACCATCAGTCCTTTCACTCATCCTTCTCTCCATCCACGCTTTCACTCACCAACCCATCTTTTCTGTTCACTTAAACATCCATCCAAGTACCCTTTCACTCATCCATCCATCTACTCACTTAACCCTCCCTTTCACTCATCTGACTTTTCCTTCACTCATCCATCCATCCACCTTTTCATTCATTCACTAATTCATCTATTCAAAACGCCCACCCTCCATTTCATTCACCCATCCATTCTTTGTTTGCCATCTTTTCTGTCATCCATCCATCCTTTCATTCATCCATAAATGTTTTCACTCATCCAGCCATCCATCCACCCTTTCACTTCATCCATCTGTCCATACTCCCTTTCACTCATCACATCCCTAAATTCATCTACCCTCCCTTTCACTTAGACATCCATCCATCCTTTCAGTCATGCATCCATCCATCCTTTCTCTCATCTTCCATCCACCCTTCCACTCATCCATTAATTTTTTACTGATCCATCCTTACATTCATCTTTTAAGTCATTCAATCCATCCCTTAGCCCAGCCATCCATCCTTTCACTCACGTGTCCATCCATCCTTTCACTCACTAACTCCCTTTGTCTGCCAAGTTGCAGACAGAAGAGGCCCTCCAAGAAAACCACACCTCTGTAGCGTCTAAAGTTGTGGAGTTCATGACGTCCCAGCATCCACTTTTACTCATCCATCCATCCTTTTGCTCGTCCATCTATCCACTCTTTCATTCCGTCCATCTGTCCAACCTTTCCTTCCACCCATCCATGCTTTCACTAATCCACCCATCCTTTCTCATCATCCATCCACCTTCAGTCATCCATCCGTTCAACCTTTTATCCATCATCCACCCTCTTTCATTCATCCATCCATTCTTTCATATATCCATTCATCCACACTTTATTCATCATCGATCTACCCTTCCTTTCACTCGGCCATTCCTTCTTTCACTCATTCATTCTTCATTAATCTGTCCATCCATCTAGCCACTCATCCACCATGTCACTCATCCTTCCTCTCATTCACTCTTTCATCCATCCATCCACCCACCTTCATTAACCCATCCATTCTGTCACTTATCCTTCCATCCACACTTGTAACTATCCATCCACCCTCCCTTTCACCCATCCATTCATCCTTTCACTCATCCTATCATTCATTCACTCATTCATCCTTACATCTACCTTTTCACTCATTCATTCATCCACCCTTTCATTCATCCATCCACCCTTTCACTCATCCATCACATCGAGACCCTCATAGTGATTTGCAATGCTCTGTAAATGATTGTTTGATTGAGCCAACAACCCTTTCGCTCTCATTCATCCATCCTTTCACTCAGCCTTCCAATCATCCATCCTTTCACCCTTCTTTCAATCCACTCAAACATCCATCCTTGTAGCCTTTCACTCAGCCATCCATCCATCTACTCACGTATCCATCCATGCTTTCACTCATCCCTCATCCATCCACCCTTTCATTCATCTATCAATCCATAAATCCATCCACCCACCCTCCATTTCACTCAGCCATCCATTCTTTGTCATCCAGCCTTTTATCCATTCATTTTTTGACCATCCAGCCATTCATCCACCCTTTCACTCCATCCATCTGTCCATCCCCCTTTTCACTCATCCCTTCCATCAATTAATCCGCCCACCCTTTCACTCTGCCATCCATCCTTTCACTCATCCATCCATTCATCGTTTCTCTTATCTTCCATCTACCCTTTCACTCATCCACCCACCCTCCCTTTCATGCATTCATCCATCCTTTCATGCACCCACCCTTCCACTCATCTATCCATTTTTTCACTGATCGTAACTTGCATTCATCCTTTAAGTCATTAATCCATCCAGCTGCCCATCCATCCTTTCACTCACACATCCATCCATCCTTTCCCTCACTAACTTCCATTTGTCTGCCAAGTTGCAGACAGAAGAGGCCTATCAAGAACTCCAGCCCACCGTAGCATCTAAAGTTGGGTGGGTTCATGACCAGCATCCATCCTTTCACTCATTCATCCATCCTTTTGCTCGTCCATCTATCCACTCTTTCATTCCATCCATCTGTCCACCCTTTCACCCGACTCATCCGTACTTTCACTAATCCACCCATCCTTTCTCATCATCTATTTACCTTCAGTCATCCATCCATTCACCCTTTTATCCCTCCCTTCTTTCACATATCCATCCATCCACACTTTTATTCATCATCCACTCACCATTCCTTTCATTCATCCATTCCATCTTTCACTCATCCATTCTTACATCCATCTCTTCCCTTATTCATCCATTAATCCATCCATTCTTCCATCCACTCATCCACCCTTTCACTCATCTTTCCACTCATTCACCCTTTAATCCATCCATCCACCCACCCACCTTCATTCATTCATTCAACCATCATCCACACTTGTATCCATCCATCCTCCCTTTCACCCATTGATTCATCATTTCACTCATCCATCCTTACATCTATCTTTTCACTCATTCATTTATTCATTCATAAACCCTTTCATTCATCCATCTACCCTTTCACTCATCCATCGCCTCGAGAGCCTCATGGGTGATTTGATTGACTCATCCACCCTTTCACTAACACACTCATCCCTCGGTCCTTTCACTCACTCCACCAACCAACCACCCACCCTTTCACATTTTGTATAAGCCTTTGTCTCCAGACAAAGGGGTTCATCAAACACTCCACCCCCGCTTTAGCTGATAAATCGGAGAGGGGGAGGGGGGGTCACAATGCTCCTGATCAAAGGTGCAGTACAATGTCCAACAGCCCTTTTAGACAACCCTCTATAAGGCTCAATCGGAAGTAGAGCATTCACGGGGAACAGGGTATCATCTCACAAGTTGCAAGCTCAGCAGGGAGCATAGTGGGAAGATAAATAAGTCTCTGCCCAGCAAGATGAGAATGGAGTAGCTCAACTCTCCTTCAGTGAAGTGGTCTCCAAAACCTCACATCAAGCAGGTAGACCCCTGCCCCAAATCCAGCAAGAAGCACACAGGAGATAGCCAACATCAGCCCTGCTAGCTTGGGGGTGTGGAATCTACATCCATTATTAGACCCAGATGTCAACATCAACCACTTTCTCAAACCCAAGCCCAGCATGGGTCGAGGAAGGGCAGGTCAAACACTGGAACCAGCACCACAAAGACTCGTGCCCAGTGAGATGATAGCACACCCAATGCCAGAATAACACAGGCCACTGGTCTATCAGGGGCCAGGAAGCCAGAAAAACCAGGAACATAATCCACAGAAGAAACACACTGCCAGCAGCAGGAAATGAAATGACAAGTAGGTCCTAAAAGATAAACAGGGTCTTCTATTGCGAGAAACAGGCCCCGGAGATAGGACAGATGAAACAGGGGTGTTCAATGCAGAGGAGACCCTTCATAGACACACCTGGAGGGAGAGTATTTTTTTCCCTATAAGTATGCAGTGGTGTACATGTCTACAACATGCAGACACTTCAGGATGTAATGTTTGAAAGAAAGAAGTGATGAGTTGGTAATAAGATTTGTATGTATATATGTGGCATTTGTATAGGGCTCTGTACCAACACGGCAGTGGAGTGCTGTACAGGGTCAAACGCAAGGATACACCGAACAAGTGATTGGAGAGGTAGCAGTAACAGTGGACTGTTACTGCTTCATGGCGTGGTGTGCTTTGAAGAGATGCATCTTCCATTGCTTCCTGAATTGGTGGGGTCGGGGTAGGATTGATGGGCAGGGGATCGCTGTCCCAGATCGAGAGTGCATAGATGGAAAACGCCTGTTGACTTCTTTTTTATTTTTTTTTATTCTTCTTTGCCTTCGTTCTGATGGTGGGTGTCATGGTCGCTAGTGTGCCAAGAGCCACCCCGAAACTGATCCTAGAATGCTTGTTTCCGGTCCAGTGAGGACCTGGCTTGGCAATTCGGGCTGGACTGTTCCCATGAGGCACAGGGTCAAGACTGATTTGCATATGGCCAGGTCTAAACTGGGGTGGCATGGTGAGCAATAGAAGGATGGATTTAAACCAGATCTTTTGACTGGGGGTGAATGTTTTGATTTGTTCTGCATTCAGTCCATCAATTGTGTCTTTTGCTTACTCACCCTAAGTGCGCCAGGTATGCCCAGACATGGGTCCTGGGCTCACTGTGCCACTGGAATCAAGCTATTCTGGTTGAAGAGGGGTGAAACACCGAAACCAGTCCTAGGATGCTTGTTTCCGGTCCAGTGAGGACCTGGCTTGACTGTTCGGGCTGGACTGTTCCCATATGCACAGGGTCAAGACTGATTTGCATATGGCCAGGTCTAAACTGGGGTGGCATGGTGAGCAAAAGAATGATGGATTTAACCCAGATCTTTTGACTGGGGGTGAATGTTTTGATTTGTTCTGTACCCCGAGAAAGGCGGGAGATTTGAAGTGCGCCCACAGAACTGAGAGGCACACAGCCTGATGAGGATTTGGTTGTGCTTTTTGCAGTAAATAGACACCGTTTCTGTTACTGTCAGTGCATCCATCTGTTGGGAGGATATTCAGCTGGTGAAAACTTTTGAGGGCCTGCCTCCTTCCGACGGCTCCTACAAAATTAATGACCTTGTTTTGGCTTCTGTAAAACCTTGAAAAGCTCTGAGGCCGGCCTGTTATTTCATTATTTTCCATCTGTAGACATTGCACAACTTCCGCACACTCATAAAAGGTGTAAACACTCCGAGGACGGTCCACGCGCTTGTTTTTCAGAGCCACTCTGATGCCTCGCCGTTCTGACGCAGAGGGGGCTGAGCAGGAGGGCCGCTGCCGGCTGGGCTGCGGGGAATTAATTCTCCCAAACCATGGCATTTCCTGTTGTGAGGGATCCAGGCACTGAACGGGAGAAACAAGGAGCGAGAAAGAAATGTAGAGATGAGGGAGCGAGAAAGAGGGAATGACAAAAAGTGGAAGACAAAAGGAGCACATAAGGGTGGTGATGGGGAAGTAAAAAAAAAATAAAGAGGGGGAGAAGAGAAGAGCAAATGAAAAGAGAGCGGGAAAGAGGAAAATCAAAATGGAGAAAAAGAAGACAAACAAATAGAGAAGGGCAACTGATGAGGATAGCGAAGTAAGTGGAGAGAGGGACAAAAAGGGAGGGAGAGAGGCAACACAAGAGACTTAGAAAGAGGAAGTGTGAGTTGCAAGGGAGAAAGAGAGAATGAAAAAGGGGAGAAACGGAAAACAATATAGTAGCAGAAAAGAGGGGAAAAGAATAATTCTGGTATCACCTATACGTTTTAAAACAAAAAAGTACACAGGAATCACAGACGCAGTCCGAAATTTCCAAAGTGTAGATTCGAGCCATACATTCTGCCCGGACTCTCCAACCGCTAACCTGTTCTCAACATTTTTTTTAAACCCACCCATCACCACCAACCCCACCGATTAGCAAATTCTGCTCCCTGAATAAAATTGGATTACAGTTTCTTTCTAGGTTGTCTTGGAATCTCAGCAGCCCTACCACACAGCAGAGAAGCATCACTCCTTCAGAGAGCTTAATCTTACTGATACAATGGATTTAACTATAGGTCTGAAAAGACACTCTTTTCATGCAAACATTACATATATGTTTAAAATGTTACTTGCTAGCCTTGATAGGATGAGGTGATTGTGTTTCTTCACCACCATTAAGATTGAACGCATTATGAGCCGCCCTCAGAGCTATTTTCCCCGTGACACTCCACCAGAGGCTAGACCTGCATTTATGTAGCTATTTGGAAAAAGAGCTGAATATCCCCATTCAGTTTCTTCAGATCAATGATAGTCCTGTCATGAAAGTCATCTTCAAACACCAGATGGAACCAGCCAAATTTCGGGCGGGGGAGGGGGTGGGAGAGGGGGTTATTAAATTGTTCGGGTGGGGGGGCTACTTTTTCCAGCAATAGTCAGAGTGGAGATGCAGGAGCTCTAAGAAGGGGTGAAAAAACAACAAAGCCTCGTTAACAAGTAAATAGTCTTTTAAAGACCTGTTAAGTACTCGGGTGCAGCTGGGATAAGACACCAGCCCACAGCAGCTCAAAAACTGTTTTTGTGTGCCCGGGAAGCTGCCTCAGCCCGGGTTGACACACATAACAGGGGATGGGCAGAAAGCTCCTGGATGGGGTGATACGATCTGAGAGGTGGTTTGGTCTGATACTCGTCACGTGCTCTTCAGTACCTACCCATTTTCTGTGAGGGGTTCAGCTGTAGGCAAGTTTGAGAGTTTCCATTTTCAGGTGTCTCCTGAACGGAATGTTGTATGATTCCACTCTCAAGATGGGACACAGGGCATGCCATAGACCAAGGCCCTGAATTCAAGAGAACCTACATCCATGTTCAAAGATTTCAGGTTTATTTAGATGGTTAGGTGTGCAGACCCAGCTCTTTTCCTTGCAATGCCTTCTTAAGGCTGGGATCATGCAGTTCTTTCCCTTCCTCAGTAGATTAACTGCATTAGCGCCTTGACGCCTTTGGAAATTTGATTGCGCTTTATAAATTGCCACATCAAATCGAATCAGAAGCTGAGGGTAGGCACCTGGTATGTTCGTAATTTACAGGCTAGCTTTCATGAGTACTTTGGGCCTCTCACCTAGTGGGCTTGACATTGAACTTGATGCCAGTACTCACTGAGAACCAGCCGGGTGACTCAAATGCATGGTGAGAGTTGTTGTGTTTCCCTTTGTTGAGACACATTCTGGTTGCTCGGTTCTGTAATCGTTGCAGCTTGTCAATGAGTTTCTTAGAGAGCCATATAAAGATGACATTGTAATAGTCAGTGCATGTCATGGCCAAGTCTTTTGTGATGTTCACCAGTAGCTGGCCTGGAATCGTTGGAGGATTTTTGGGGGAAGCGGGAGCTGCAAAATAGTTCCCTTATTCACTGTAATGACTCATGAACAAGAGCTCCACATTGAAGATACTATCCAGGTTCCTTACTTATGATGGCTCTGATGGAAGTGTCGCAAGGACTGTGGATCAATCAATCGCGATGAGGCGGTGTAGGTAGGAGGGAGTTCTTTATGTCAGGTTTACCTTAAGATTGCAAAGAAAATCAAATCCTGCACTTGGGAAACAGACAATGTTTAAATGTACCCCAAAGATAGTGGGGTCATCATATTTCATATTTATTAAATGCATTGGTCTGTAGGAACTTAATTTCGAGTTCATATATTTAACTTCAGAGAGAGTCTGTGCTGGCTCACTGCAATACAACACAAGGTCGGAAGCACGTTTTTTAACCCCTTCCATGCTGGGCCGATTCCGCCGCTGTGCGGTAAACAAAACAACAGGGCGGGGCCGTGACGAACCCCAGCCGTCATCAGCACACGAGCACCGTGGAGCGTGACGGCTGGGGTTCGTCATCAGCATGGAAGGGGTTAAAACTAAAAGGCAGAGTTGGCTGGAGCTTGTAGTCGCACATAAGAAAGAATGGCTCAGCAAGTTCCTTTACACAGAGGAGGGGTCTTGTTCTCCCTCCTGTTTGGAATTACCAGCAAACACCCAAATGGAGGCCAGTGTGGCGTACGTTACTCTCGAGCCTGAGATCATCCAAAATACATTGTGCCCGATTCACAGAACTAACTTAAGACAAAATTCTAAACTTACTACCATTTTGGTATTGACCGAAGGCACTTACTCATTTTGGTATTTACAGAAAGCCCTTACTCATCAATGAGAAAGTGCCCTCTGTGAATACAAAAATGAGTAAGTGCCTTCTGTGAATACCAAAACGAGTAAGTGCCTTCTGTGAATACCAAAACGAGTAAGTGCCTTCTGTGAATACCAAAATGGTAGTAAGTTTAGGATTTTGTCTTAAGATAGTTCTGTGAATCGGGCCCGGGCTACACTCATAAAGGTTATTTATAGTGATTCTTGTAGCCCACATGCAATTAGTTCTTGTTTTTATTAACATTCCACCCATAAAAGTACGAAACATTGAGTCATCCTGGCTTAGGATTTTAAAAGATATTTACTGTGTTGGGGCTGAAGTCGTGGACATCTGTTTAGCACAGTCCAGGCTGGACTGCACATTGCACAGCCGAATGGTACTTCCTGAATGTTGTTCAGCACACACCTGCCAGGCTGAGACCCTAGAATGGGTAAGAACTGCAGCAGTTGTTCACAGGCAGCACAGCGCCATTTGCTGGATTTTGGGTGAGGTCTAACCCTGTGCAGGCACGGGCAGCTTATGAGTTCACCAAGCCCTGTATGTTCTGTGTTTTTGCGGGATGTTCCTGGAACGGTCTGCATTTCATGGAAGCCTGTCTGGTACTCTATGAACCATGGCAACTGAAAGTTCTAAGTAACTTGGGGAGCTTTCAGATATTTGTTCAAGAGTAATTAGTGCAACAATCTTTTGAAACTTTCTAGTATCCCAAATAAAATATGATGTACCCCACTATTTCCACTTTTTTGGGACTAAAAATAAAATTGCTTTATAATGCCAGGAAATACCCCATAAGGTTCAGGCTAACTTGGTGCTTGAAATTTTCAACAGAGGTGTAGCTTGTTTGGTAGAATCGGGGGTGCGAGCTTCAGATTTTCTGACAATCACCCAGGCATGTCATGTTCATCATTATGTGAGAAGCAGCACATGAGGGGGGCTTAAGGGTCTGTTGAAAGGGAAAGGAATGTGGATTGTGAGGGGTGCTTAAAACACGGTGGGGGATAGTCTCAAGAACGTGTGAAAATTCCCGCAAAAGTAGCTTAACGCAATTCTTCATATCGCAGTCTATCCTGGGAAAACAACTCTGTGTTAACTCAGTATTCACAACATGGAGGAAATATGCAATAGGCCCACGACAACGCGCCAAATGTCTGCGAGAAAGACAACGCGATGCCGCAAATATGCGATACACCAACACAAAAAAAGTTGTGATGAGGCCAATCGCGATACAAAAAGCTGTGAAAACCGGCGACAGGCCTGCAAATCCCACGCGTCAGGCTGGAAAATTCACTATAAAAGCAACAAAAACAATACACCAAAAACAATTCAAACTGTGCAGCACCATGGATGCACCCGGACCTAGTGCAGAGGCCAACGTGAACGCCACAAGCCCCACACACCTCCAGCAAAGAACCTAGGGCTCGGGGAAGGCCAAGGGGAAGAGGAAGAGGAATGGGGGGTGCAGTCCGCAGCAAACCTAGATCAGCGTCATAGAGGTGACAGTACACTACCATCAACTGACCCACAATGAGACTAAAGTGAACCCAGTCGGAGTGTCAAGGAGGGCAAGAGGCGGTGGCATGATGTGAAAAGCCACACCATGCACAATCCCGCTGCCAGCAGGAAGGCAGCAACGGCGACAGGAGGTGGTAGGCCTGCACCACAGGAGGAGCTGAAGGAAATGTAGGCCACAGTCATCAGTGAGGAGACGGTACAAGGAGGTGGGATCACGGACACACCTCTATAGGACCTGACACAACATCAACAGGGTGAGTAACGACCAGAGACGGGGAGACGGGGGGAGATGGGCACAATGACACACATGCACAATGATGTGTAGCACACTGCACACCCACAATGACCCAGGATCATGTCCCTGACCCCAGTGGCTCACTGCAGCACGCACACATAGCAATCACAGCACATCCCACTACAATGTGGTACAAAGTGCAACACCGACACTGCAGAACAGGGCACACAACTGGTTCCGCTCATGCGCAGAAACAGGCCAATCAAATCTAACACAGCAGGAAACTGTGAGATTCATATGTACGTGTACAACCTAACATCCGTCACGTAGTCCAAATGTCCACTGTCCAGCATCAAATTGCTAGCACTGCCTAAACAGTCACAATGTACATTGTCATACAGTCTGCATGTCAACAAGAACAATGCGCCAAAATACATGTCAACACAATGTCAACATGCATTTCTCCCTTCACATTGCAGAGGGTCAAACAACACCTTCAGCAGAGCAAACCAGAAAACTGATCATTGATGCTGGAGACGACCACCACACCTCGACACCGACGCACTACGACAGTTCATTGACAACTTAGGCAACCCACCCCCAAGAGCAGGGCAGCCAAGCCACATAGAGAAGACCCCAGCCCCTGCGCAGACCACACAGCAGGATGCACCCGCCACCATGGCTGGTTCCCAACACTCCACCGAGGCACACTTCGCATTCAGAAGCCAGTTGTCAGAATGCCAAAAGGAGGTGGCCGAACAGGTGCGGGTGGGGTGAGAGCTCATGGAAGCCAAACTACATCAGATACGGGATGTCTAAGTCCCATTAGGGACCACCTACATACCACAAAGGAGACCCACACTGAGCCAGAGACACATGCATTTGCACATTTCCTGTACTGAGCCACGCCCAGAGCTCCGCAATTACCATTCACACACCTACGCTGGACCTTTGTACGAAAGCCAAGGACACTCCTCTTACGTATTGAGTGGCTGACGAGAAAGCTACATGTCCAAGGTCATGCCCGCTGCCAGCAGGGGCACGGTTGCATCCGCTGTACACAGCACAATGTAATGTGGTAGGGCCTGGGGCCCTAATGCATACATCATGACCACACAGACACACTCAGATAGTTTGTGGAACTGGCTACGGGCATTGGCACCTGGCCCCTTTATTGGCAGGGTCACATGTACAGTGATGCCTGTGCTGGATGTGTGTGGGGTGAGTGTAAGCCAGCCCTCACGGAGTTGTTGTTGCTGGCGAAAAATACAAAAGTGAACACCATTAAAATGGAAATAGTAAACACCAGCATTAGAGAGACAACAGCGTACCATCATGGTGGTATCCGGAGCAAGTACAGAGGTCACCCAGTGAGCAAACAGAAGTGTCCGTGAGTTGCAGTGCATTGAGGTTGGGGCACTCGAGCTGAGCACGCGTGTTAGACCTGGCACCATTGGCGTGGGTGCCCAGGGCGTGTAAATCCAAGTGCTGCTGGTGGGCCTGCTGCACTAGTTGTGCCACCCACAGAAGCAGCCTTGTAAAATGTGTCTAAGGTCTGCCATTGCAGAGCCTGCGTGCAGTCTGGTACTGTCATGCTGACTGGACAAGTGCACCCACTTCCCAGTCCTTAAACCTTCTCTTTTCTTCATATCAGTCACCCCTATGGGAGGCCCAAGGGCAGGGTGCATTGTAAGAATAAGGTAGGACAAGCCCTGATGTGTGTGGCATGCCCTAATAGTGAATTACAGCCATTTTCGTTTTTCACTATTGCAAGGCTACCTGTTCTCCATAGGCCCGAAGGGGCTGTTAGAGTTATTACATTTTATCATCCTAACTGTCTCAGAGAACATGATAGCAATTCGAGTTTAGTATGCCTGAACTCAGAATAATAAAATACATATTTTAGTGAAGTTGGTTTTAATATTCTGTGTTTGCAAATATTACTTTTAGAAAGTAGGTATTTGCTTGTCTAACTATTCAAAACCTGCCTCTGTGAGGTTGTGTATTCCTATGTCTGGTTTTGTAAGTGACAGGGCTGGGGAATTCCAGGAGATAGGCTGAGTCGCCCGGTGGTGAATAGAGAGATCTGCATCTAGATGGGAGGGAGGAGTTGCACCTGAACCTTCGATAGGGCTGTGCCTGCCTTCCACAATGCTGGCTCCACCCCCTGGTGAGCGGCTGATGTTTCTGTCCTGCACTGTGAAAGAAAAGGAGAAGTCTGGTAAACAGAGTGCTTCAGAACTGGCTTGGACTGGGCAAAGGCCCTCTCCCCTCAGTGAAAAAAGAATTTTGGGGTATAAATATTGGGACTTGATCCCATGAAATTAGATCACTTATGTGACTACAAGAAGAAACTTTTACTGAGGAGAGGGACCTGAAGAAACGGAGGAGAGACTATTCCCAAGCTGAAGTGCTGCTTGGGTGATTGGCCTGCAGTGGTTGCATTACTGCCAAAGGAAGGAGAAAGGAACTTTGTGTACTTTGCTTTCAACTTGTAAAGGATCTCCAAGGGCTTGGAAAAGAGCTTGCCTCCTGCTGAAGTCTCAGGGACAACAGACTTCGATCCCCAGCTCCCCAGAGTTCTTGTGGAAGTGCCTGCTGCTGTTTTGGGCCTTCTGAGGAACTGCGTGTCTCAAGGCGCTGGAAGCGCGACTCAACGAGAAGAAGCGTGTCGGCGTCGCTGTGCCTGTCATCGCAACTCCAAAGGAGGGTGTCGCTGCTGGAACTGTCACACTGCACTGCATCGGAGAGAAGCATGCCGCAACGAAGAGGAAGCGTTTCGCCGTCGCTGCTGCCGTCGCAACTCCAAAGGAGGGTGTCGCCACTGTAGTTGTCGCATGGCACCGCAGCAGGAGAAGAATCTCGCAACGAGGTCGGAGCGTGTCGCTGTTGCTGTGCCTGCCGTCGCAACTCCAAAGGAGGGTGTCGCCGCTGGAACTGTCGCATAGCACCGCATCGACCAAGAGCACCTCGCACCCCCGAGAAGCGCGCCACCATCAGAGCTGCTGCCGTCGCATCTTGGATGTCGCCGCTGTAGTTGTCGCATCGAGCGGAAGCTTCAAGAGTGTCGCTGCTGGAGCTGTTGTTGTCGAATTGTAAGGGTGTCGCCACTGCAGTCCACGCATCGAACCAAGAGATTCTCACATCCCCGAGAAGCGTGCCGCATCTGGAAGATCTTCACGTCTTTATTTCTTTGCACCTGAACTTTGCCGCATTTCCCATCGCTGCAACATTGCTTGTCGTGGAAGCGCAACGCAACCTAAGGTACATTGACGCAAAGTGTCGCATCTAAGAATTGAACTGAACTAAGCTTAATCTACCATCTTAAAGTAATCATAGTGTGTATTTTTGTCGTTTATGGTCTTGTGGTAACTCTATATAAAGTATACTTATTTTTTATATAAAACCTGTGTGGTGTCCATTTGTAGTGTTGTCACTGGGTTACTGTATTTGGTCAGAACTGCTTAACTCACAACGCCTCTGAAGTAAAGCCTTGTTGCTCATGCCAAGCTACCAAGGGGGTGAGCAGGGGTTATTTTAGGAGTGTAATCCCCTTATCCTGACTAGAGGAGAGGGTCCATATTTGTCTCACGTACCTACCTGTGCCAACTAGAGACCCCTAAATCTAACAACGCTCATGTGAAAAAAATGTCTAGGATTGGGTCCCTTTGGGATATTCCTGATGCAGCTGCAGTGAGGGATGTTAGAGCAAACAAATGATGGACAGAATTCTGACGATGCAAACATTCTCCCCAGTCAAAAGATCTGGGTTAAATCCATCGTTCTTTTGCCCACTACGCCACCCCAACTTTGTTCCCAGCCATATGCAATCAGTCTTGACCCTGTGCCTCATGGGAACAGTCCAGACCGAACTGCCAAGCCAGGTCCTCCTTGGACCAGAAACAAGCATCCTTGGACTGGTTTCAGGGTATGTCACCCTTCTTCAGCCAGGGTAGCTTGAATCCAGTGGCACAGTGAGCAAGGGACCCACGTCTGGGCATACCCTTCCCACTTAGGGCGAAAAGTGTTACAGCAATCAAATGATGGACAGAATGCTGATAATGCAAACATTCGCCCCCAGTCAAAAGATCTGGGTTAAATCCATCGTTCTTTTGCCCACTACGCCACCCCAGGTTGGACCCAGCCATATGCAAATCAGTCTTGCAGTGGGGGTGTCACACCTGCATCGTCTTCCTCATCATCGTCCCAGGTCTCCCACACTGCCTGAGGTGACACAGCTGCGTGAGCTGTCCACATCACATAACCAAAACAGAAATTGACAATGACTCGTGGTGCACTGAGTTAGTGGCACCTGGAGTGCTTAGCAGGTTATCAGGCAGATGATGGCATCCACAACAGGTGTGAGCAACTCCATTAGTCTGCTAGTATGACTGTTTTGACTCTGGTAGTTGGCGGTTGGAGGTGGTCCTGGCGGTGGTGGTGTCTGCTTCCTGCTGTGATGCGACATCCGGGCCGGTCAGGACTCGATTTGATGTGTGAGTCCTGGTGGACTGCAGTGTGGGCTGGAGGCAGCGGACAGCGCAGGGCCACAGACACATGGCGTTGATTACCCAAGGCCATCGTCTCAGAGACCATCCAATATCTCAGAAGACCGGGTCCCTGACTTGAGCTGCACAGAGTTAGTGCCCATGAATGTCGGGGAACAGACTTAGTGGCACCGGGGCCGAGAAGGGATGCAGTCTGCGATGATGCCGGTACAATGTAATGAACCCGGCCATTGCATGATCAAGACTCAGTTCCAAATGTGTGTCCTACTCGACCACAGTGTAGATCGGAGGCAGCCATCAGCAGTGGCCCACAGCCATGTGTCTTTGGCTTGCGATGCACAGAGTTAGTGACACCAGGGCAGTTGTCTATAGTGTTTGATTACCTCCGTAATGATGATTTTTTTTCTCATGACTGAAACGCATCTTCCTTTTACACCTCTCCTACTGTGCAATGATATGTACTCTGCCATTGAGAAATCAAGACTAAGTTCCAAATGTGTGACCTTCTCGAGCTTAGTGTGGCCCGAGGGCAGTTGTCCGCGTGGGCCCACAGACACATGTGGTTGTAATGCTATGCACAGACTTGGTGGCAACACATCGAAGGGAGTATAGTGATATAAACTCTGCCATAATTAATGTTCTCTGCCACGGTGTAATCAAGACTCAGTTCCAAATGTGTGACCTACTAGTCTGCTGTGTATGCCGTTAGAGTACGTCAACGAGAAAGGAGTACTGCGGGCCTGTGACGCGGAGACCGTGATGGTATGATGAGGCTACCAGGGTCGCGGGCCTCGGGCTTGGAGCTTGCACCGGCACATGGTAGGCCCTCTTCGACACACACCGGTGTCGGCAGGCGGGCATTGAGACCTGGGTACGCAGGGGCGAGCAGGACTGGTTCAGGGAACAGCATCCTAAGGTGCAGCAGGTGCACAGGGTCGCAGGCAACACCGCTCACGGCGAAGGCGTCGGCCTCATGGCGAGGTGAGAGGTGCTGTGCTGGCAGACACGTTGGGCATGCCGGAACAGGACCACGCCCAGAGTTACATGCCTCTTATTCCCACCCCTACGCTGGCCTGGCCTCCACGCCGGGCCAGCCCACTCCACTCACGCTTACGAAGGGGACGTAACAAGCTACATTTCCGCGATCTTCCCCACTGGCTGGGGTGACATGGTTGCATCCACTGTCCACTACATTCCATACACCAGCGGTGTATGTGGACATGGATATGTGTGTGGTCTGCATACTACAGTCTGTCCAGCACATCCACGCCACACTTGGCATTGTGTACATTCTCATTCATGGGTCACTTGCCTCCTTGGCACATGCCTGGTCTCCACCTTTTCCCACATTCTGCTATTGTGTGGCTGAGGTGCCATGCCGTTGATGGCTTATGTGCATGGCTGGCCCAGGTTCCCACAGTAAATTGTGCTGTCATGTCTGGTGGGTGTGCATGTTGTTTGGCATGTTGTATGTGAGTTTGTGACATGTGCATTCCCAGTGTTGTGTGTTGCATGATTGTGGAGTTGAGGTGTGTACTTGTCAACAAGCAGTGCATTTCTGTGGGTGCCATCCTGGTAGCGCTGGTTAATGATTGACTGTCGAAAAATGTAGGGGTCATGCACACTGCCTGGGTGGTTGGCGTCGATGTTGGTGGAGATTCCCCGGTGGTCCGCTATTGCCTGGACATTGAAGGAATACGTGCGCTTTCTGATGCGGTTAATGTGTGCAGTGTTGCCAGGGGGCACAAGTACGACATGTGTGCAGTCAATTGCCCCATAACACGTGCGGGTAGCCAGCTGTGGCTTGATCCCCAGCTGTTCCTGCATAGTGTGGGGGAAGTATAGATAGTGTGGTACCAAGCTGATGGTGTCATCCATGACCGTTGTGAGGGACTTGGATTGGGCTGGCTGTGTGACTACTCCGGCTCGGGCGGTTGTTGGTTGGAGGGTACCAGAGGCCAACACATGCAGCACGGCAAGCAGCTTTGTTGGAGGTGGGATGCTGGTTGTCCGCTGTGTCGGTACCATCAGCCTGTGGACAATGGTGGTCAGGATGCAGTGGATGGTTGTCCCTTTGAACCTGTGGTGGGCAATGACATTCTCTGGTGTTGGGTCTGTAAAGTTGGAGCGTTTTCTAAGGTTCGCTGTCTTTGTCTGCGCTGCCTCTATGTTGGTCCGGGGGGGTCCTGAAGGGGGTGGCGGTGGGTGTTGTGGCCCTGATGGGGCTCCCAGCTGCATGGTCAGTGGCTCCATGGCATCTGTTGCCCTTCATGTGTGGCTCAGGCCTTGGCTCCCTTTTCTGGTGCAGGCTGTCATCTGACTTTACACCAGGTCAGAGCAGGTGTTAATTTCCTGCTGCTAACGCGCCTTTTCGCCTGTTTTGGGTTCTCATCGCCAATCTGGCTGGTCGTTGAGAATGTTGCGGATTGGTGTTGTTGCGGCATTTTGCACGGGAACGCCTACTCTGCATCTCATTAGCGATAGTTGCCGGGGTCATCAGTGGTGATCTTTTTTGCGGCTGCTATCACCTGTAAACTGGTGATATGGGCTGTTAGCACCAGCTTGTGAATGGGGAGATCAAATTATCGCGACTTTAGTTGCGATAAAGAGCCGATAACTTGGTGATAGCTCCTTGAGAATATGCCCCGGTATTTTGTAAAATAGCCATGTTTTAAAACCTTCAAAACAGAAAGGAGAGTGTGTGTGTATTTTTGTCTGAGTGAGTATTTAACAAACCCAGGTGATATCCAACTGGCACATAGCTCAATCATTCCATGTAGCGGAAGGCCATGTAGATCTCTCTTTATGTTCAGTGGGTGAGAGACTGCATGTGGGCTAATGAGGGCGCATACCAAGATGACGAGTGTCTAATGCGTTGCTGCGCGGCAGTGGCCTGACACCGGCAATCCCAGTCCTCGTTCACCCACCGCAGCATCTAGGCATTAGCGCATTGATGGTCCCAGAAGGAGGAAGCTCCCCAGTCCTATTTCTGTCGTCAATCCAAGCTGCGGATTGGGTCAGCAGGATGCGTTGTCACAGGACAGTTGAAGCGGCAAAACACAGTGAGCGTCTCTCTCCTCATCCATTGCCCCGTGTTTGTTACTAGCTCATCTCTTGCTCTTGGCCACTGGTGGCCCCTGGTCTCCTTGCCTCTCATCTGAGCCTGCTACTGCAGCACGCCTGTTTTCGGCTCATCATAGGCAGGTAACATTGGCATGGAGCTCTCCCGGTAGAATGGACCTGGCCCTCACACCTGCACCTCTTTTGTGAAAGCCAGCTGGAGTTGTGGGCTCCTTAGTAGCTCGCTGAAGTCACTGAAGCTGCTGGCCCCACGACTTTATCTACGCCAGAATGCGGCAATGGGGTAAGACCCTTAAATAGTTCTAGCATTGTGGAGTGCATGCTTCTTTCTGCAATAGGTTGCTCCCACCAAGGAATGTTTGTCAAGTGACCCTTCTGAATGTTACATAAAGGGAAACAAGTTGTTCTTCTTTGCTTGCAAATATGGGAGGGCAGAAGGAATAGTATCTTGGGTGGGGAGTGAGGAGCTTGGGAGTGTATGAGGTAAGATAAACTTAGCGAGCAAAAGCCATAGAAGGAGGTACAGTCAAGCAGGGCTACTCAAGTACCTTAGGGCAGAGCTATCAGCTACACTGGAGTCGAAATAATAAGGTTGTGGGTGGTTGTGGGATGGAGCTGCCTGGGAGGGTTCATTAGCACCCCCAAGGTGGAAGAAACTCGTGGGGTGTTGTGGAGGTGGTTTGTGTAGCACAGATGCGGCTTATAATCCCCGTGAACCTCCATCATTACCCCTAGTGCACTTGGGCCCAAGTTTCTAAGGAACAGGCACTGTCCCACCTCTGACATCCAATGAAGCGACTCTCATGAGACACCAGTGAGAACGCGAGCATCTGGCAAAAAATTGGCAACAGAGGCCGCAACCATACAGCATCTATCTTAAAGCAGGGGGCTAGCACTTTGTAAGACACCTAGCAGAACATTTTTCTAGATCATGTGCCTCAGAAGATGAATCTTCAGGAGTTGGTGGCATTGAAGAAACAGGTGGCCACTGGAGAAGGACCTAGTGGAGCAGAGTTGTCTTGCTCCACTACACCAGAGCTGTGCCCTCAATCTACCCAGTCTTGGAAGTGGAGGAGGGGCACCAGCACTAGATGATAATCCAATGGTACATCCTCACCTAGAAAATGCCCTCTCTCCAACTTTGCTGATAATCCACCATTTTCAAATGGGCTACCAGCATACACCATGTTCTTGGCTGCCAGCCCCAAGCGACAAGGAAAGGGAGGTTTTGGACTCAGTGCATGAACGTAGCAGGATATGCAATATTAGCAAAGACTCGGAGTACGAGCAACAAATTTCATCAGTCCTGTCCAACCCCCCCAAATGCTACAGCTCCTCCGATGGTGTCCGGAAATCTCCTAGAGATGAGCAAGAACCTGGTTGGTGACCCTACAATCTAACGGTCTCAGGCCCAGTCTCAGGTTGTTGCATCATCTCAAGCTCCATTATCACTTCTGGCCCAGACACCACCAATCGAGGTTATACTGCATCAAATCTTAGGTGAATTCAGGGCGAAGAAAGTCTCACAGGAGGAAGCCCATATAAAGACAAACCAGCAATTGAGTCAGATCAACGCCAATATTCAGTTGCTTACCTCTCAAGTGTTTCAAGTGGAACAAAGAGCCATAGACTTGGAGGATTTCATGTACAAACAAGACACTACAACTTCTACGATCCAATTAGAGCTGACAGAACTTCAACTGAAACTAGACAATGGTGAAAATAAATCTCGCTGTTCTAATTTGAGATTTATAGGAATTACGCAGGGTAGTGAAAACGGTCAGGCAGTCACTAAGTTAATTCAGGACCTTATTAACAAGCACATGTGCGCCAGAAATGGCAGCGAAAGACATGGAGCTTAGGCCCAGATGTAGGTAAAATAGATTTACCGATTTTTAATTACCGAATCCTACCGATTCGGTAATTAAAAATCGGTAAATCTAAGGGGTGGATATGTAGGAACATCCAGATGTTCCTTTTACCGAATCGGTAAATATCTGTATTTACCGATTCGGTAAATACCGACCGGTAATGCCCCATTCATTCCTATGGGCTTTGAAGCCCATAGGAATGAATGGGGTATTACCGGTCGGTATTTACCGAATCGGTAAATACCGATTTTGACAAGGGTGCAGGGGGTGTCACTTTGACACCCTCTAGCACCCCCAAAAAAGATTCGGGGGCCATGTGGCAGGCATACCTGCCCTAAGGGCAGGTCTGCCTGTCATATGGCACAGGTGTGCATGCACACATGTGCATGCACACCGGAATCGGTTTTTTACCATGAAGTTGGATTTCATGGTAAAATACCGATTCTGTAAGGCTTGTGGGACTCAGAAGAGTCCCACCTACATATCAAAAATACCGAATAGGTATAAATACCGAATCGGTATTTTACAGATTCGGTAAATTTACCGATCGGTAAATTTACCGAATCTGTAAAATTCTGGGCCCTACATACCATTTACTAAATACCGGTCGGTAACGGCCGAAAATACCGATTTTCGGCCGTTACCGACCGACCTACATCGGGCCCCTAGTGACTTGGTTGCACTGTGTCTCAGAAGTTCAACCCTCCATTGCTAAATACACACGTACCATTTTGGTGAACTTTGGTGATTTTCGTATCAAAGAAAGCACCCTGTCCCAAGCCTTCAAGAATAAAGTGTACTCCACTTCAGATAATTATTGCTTCAGAATCTTTTCAGATATGTCAATATTGGCTGCATGGCGGCACTGAGACTTTATAGGGCTGATCAACAACTTCATTAGCCAAGTGACACCTGCAGGCATTGTCCAACAGTCCACGTTAAAAATCCTGTATAAGGATCAATCACATTTTTTCTTTCAGCAGACCAGGCTAAAGACTTTTGGGCTTATTTACAATCCCATTGCGTCGCCAGTGCAACACTCTTATTGACGCATTGCCAGCACAATGGGCTTCCCCATATTTACAAGTCCATGTAAAGTCACCCTGAGTGACTTTTCATTGCCTTGTAAATATGTTCCCTTTACACATAACTTTGCGTGAAAAGGGGATTGCTGTTGGTGCATTCTGCAGCACACATAGAAAGAGGAAAATTCCTTTATTATTGATTTTGTGCAGGAAGGTGTCCCTTCCTTCACACAAAAAATCATCCCCTCGGCGCAGGCATTCTTGCTTAATGACACAAAGGTATCTGTGCTGGTGCATGGCTTCTGTTTGTGCACCGGCACAGGGGAGAAGGACAGGAATGCTTATCTTGTGCAACTCTGCCTTTTTACTTTGGCACACAGTAGCGCAGCAGGAAGGCCTACTGTGCTGCTGTGCGGCAAAATATTGTAAAAGAGGCCCTTTCTACATTCAATCCAGAGGTCTTACGCAAGAGTGGGGGTAAGAGGCAGCACTATTTGATGTAATATTTCTCCTTGTTACTGAGCAGAACTGTTTGTGTGCCGCATTTGTGCAACAGGATACTCCATTTCAGCTTAAGACCATGTGACGTTGTTGTAGATTAGGCAGCTCTCAGTTACCCTTGTTTGCATTCTCAGGAGTGCCATGCCAGGGTACATATTCAGGGGAAGAGGGTGTGGTATGGGTGAGTGGGCACACAAAGGTGGGTGGGCTATTGCTTTTGAGGGAACCTAGGATGGTTTGGGCTCCAGGGTCAGCAGGTGGGGGGTGGGGGGTGGGGGGTGGGGGTATCAGGTCATTTTAGGTCAGGAAAACTCAGGTCAAGAGATCTGGATTCATTTTTCTGATGAAGTATATGTGTTCAATCAGCTATTGCTGTCAGGGGCTGCAAGTGGCTAAAGTGGAAGCCATTCATGATATTCCTCCGAGGATGGAGGAATCCGTTGGAGTATCTTTAGGACATTGCATTGGGACGGCTAGGAGGTGGCCTGTTAAGCCAGCAGAAAATCTCCTTCCATGAATTTCAGGTCTATGAAGGTAGTAACACAAATGGTATTAACAACCAAGTTAAGTTTAGGTCTATACTAGAGTGGTTCAAGGTGACCAAAGCACAAATGATGCTTTTCCCAAAGACTCATCTCAAGGCATTGGCCAAACTACCCAAGGCTCCAAGATTTATTTCACATGCATTCTAACCGTCAGCCAGCGCAGCAGTCAGGGGGTACGAAATGTTGAATTTCACCGGATTTCCTGGGTGAAGTGCAGCAGGTAGTAAGAGATCCTAAGGCCAGGTGGATTTTGGCAAGCTTGAGGGTTCAGAACCAACTTATTCACCTGGTTAGCTTCTACGGCCCATTTGAGGATGATGTAACCCCCACTCCTCCCCTTAGTGAAGTCTACAATATCATGCTCCCACTGAATGATTTACTGGTAATAGGGGGAGATTTCATCATTATGCAGAATGTCAGACTAGACTCTTCACGCAGTAACAAACAGCAAAATAAACCAAGGGAATCACACTTTTTTTAGCCAAAGCAATTACCGATCTAGCTTTAATAGACCGTTGGCGAATAGATAATCCACAGGCGTGAGAATATACCCGTTTCTCTAAAAGTTTTAATTCTGCCTCAAGAGTTGGTTTCTTTCTAGTATCCCATTAATGGGCCAGGAATAAAACTTGCATACTTTCAAACCCCTTTTGAACCACTCTGTCCCCTAGATAGACTTAGTAGTGAATGGCAATCAAGCCGATCGGCCTCGATGGTCACTCAATAAATCTCTGCTAACCGAGGATAGTAGACTCATGGTTATGCTGTAAGTCGTAGATGACTTTTTGTTTTAGAAATATAGGTTTAGCTTCCACTTTTGCAGTAATGAGGGGACTGTAAAGCTTTTATCAGAAGCGAGGCGATTTCCTACAAAGCCCAAATCAATAAGCCAAAGAAGGAAAAGACACTAGCCATGCAGCTCGATCTGGATCATGCCACGCTTGCTTACTCTACAGTCCATTCTCAAGCTTCAGGGACTAAAGTTGCAGAAGCAAGCAAAAGCTTTAGACATAATTTAAAATCCCTGGAACTCATTAACCAAATACGTATTTCCAGAAGTACTACGAAGACAGCGAGCATGCCGGGCGTTTTTTGGCCTTGTCTGTTAAGAAAAAAGGGAATAATAATGAGGCCATTAAAATGATTTATGATGAGGCTAGGAACCAAATGGCTGATCAACCTGATCCCATTGGCAAAGTATTTTTAGAGCATTACACAAACTTGTACGATTCAACGTGTAAAACCATAGCAGTATAAATAGATGAGTATTTGCGGTCAATCGAGTTGCCTTTGATCATTGGGGATCTCCAAGCCTCAGTTATAGCCCCTGCTACACTTGCTGAAGTGAAACATGCTATCAAAACATCGCAGAATGGTAAAACATGCGGTGGTGACAGTCTACCTGCTGACATTTTAAGCTGTTTGTGGCCCAGGTTGCTGAATGTTTAATTATTCTATTCAATGAAATTCTGGATGGATGTGTGGTGCCTAGCTCTTATCAGCTTCCTAAAAAAGGACAAACCACCGGAAAAGCCTGCCTCCTATCACGCAATCAGTCTATTGAATAGTGACTACATGCTCTTCATGAAAATCATAGCTTCCAGGATAGCTCCTTTAACACAAACTGTGGTCGACAGTGATCAAAGCGGATTCTTACCTGCAAGATCGATCTTGTCCAACACCAATTTCCTGCTGCAGGCAATTGATTCCTTTTCAAGCAATATTATCAAGGCAGGGATCATCAAGCTTGACGTCAAAAATGCCTTTGATCTTGTGCAATGGGAGGTACTGTATGCCATCATGCTTCATTTTGGCTTCCCCTTGTTTGTTTACTGGAAAATCTATAAAGTAAGGCCCATGCAAGCGTGGTAGTCAATTTTCAAATTGTGTGATCCGTGGCCATTAGAAGAGGTACACTGGGATGCCCTATGTCCCCGGTTCTATGTCCCCGGTTCTATTAGCCCTTTTCATTAAACCATTGGCAGCTGCATTACAACAAGGTCACCTGTTTAGGGCACCCCTGCAAGGAGCATTCAAGATTAAGCTTGTTGCAAATTACATGATCCTCAGAGGAGCAGAACAGCTCCATAGCATTTGCCAAAATCCAGACTTTTACGGACATCGGGGGTTATAAAAATAAATTATGAAAAATCAGAGGGCCCTCTGTTTGTCCAATCTATTAGGTATCTGGGCATTTATGTCTCACGTAGCTTCGCAGGCTTATACCAATTACATTATATTGCCACCCTTAATAAGGTGTGCAGTCTGTTAATGCAATGGCAATCCCTGCCCCTGACAATCATAGGGATGAGCTGCATTAATCAAAATGGTAATTTTTCCGTTATTCCTTTTTATTTTCTCTAATGTTATGATTAAAGATCATCAATCCAATTTTAATGTGATAGATCAAGCAATATGCCACTTCCTGTGGCAAGGAAAAAGGGCTTGTACTAATTTGATGTCTTTGCAACCAAGTATCGAAGATGGGGGCCTGGTGCTCCCGCGCATCAGGAAATATTACCAAGCAGTGTTCCACGATTTGGATTACTCAGGCAGTAACACAAAGTACCTTGCCAGTTTCTATCTCCAGCAAATGCTCTGAGAAGCCGATACTCGGCTCCCAATCTTTCTGAAAATCTCCAAGCTCCTGAAGCGTACTAGATATAAGTTTCCACTCATTCTGGACGTTAGGCACACTATACTTAAAGAGGAGTTCCAGTTCTCCAATTTCATCCTTGTATGTGTAGAAGGGAATGAGCCCTGTTAGTTTTACAGGTGGAGATTGAAGCTGTAAGGTGTTGGGAAAAGGTGGTCGTCTTTAGATTTAGAAACTTAATGCTGGCTGGGATAATGAAATCCTGGGAGCAGCTGATAGCCGGTGACCCACGATTCCATCTGAATTGGCTTCTTCCTTCCACCAAATCAACTACTATATGTGTAATATGAGTAATATTCATCCGACAACCAATTCACTAGCGGCAAGTATCAGTCAAACTTATTTCATGAGTGGTTTGATGGAAATTTGCAACTGGTACCTATGCTTCATCACCAACTACACGAAACGGTTGTCCCTGCCACTTTGACCAAGATTGAGGCCTCCACAGGCTGCAGGATTGATCAGTGCACCTGCGGCTGGTAAATCAAATAGCCCATAAGGCCACCACGGGCCGTATTACAATGTTATTATATTATGTTATAAAGCATTTGTAAAGTGCAACTTACACTCCGAGGAGCATCATAGCGCTAAACGGGTCACTAGCAGACAGGGAGACTGAGACTGGGAAATGGTTAAGATCAGTGCTTTGCATAGAGCATCAGGGGCCGTAAAGATCCAGGTTTTCAGACCCTTCCTAAAAAGGGTTTCTGATTGGATGAAGTGTAGGTGATTGGGGAGTTGGTTCCAGGCCTTGGTCCCGATCACTGCAATTGGTTTCCCCCCTTTTAAGACACATCTGAAAGCAGGGGTTTTAGTACATTTGCTTCAGATGATCTGAGAGTTTGGTGTGGCACATAGCGTGCAAACCTTGGTCGAAGGTAGTGGGGGTCTGATGAATGAAGGATTCTAAAAGTAATTATCGGGATCTTAAACAGAATTATTTTGTGAATGGGTAGCTAATGTAGTGCTTCCAGTGCAGCAGATGCTGAAGAACCCCTGGGCCATTTTAGTACTAGTCGGGCTGGTGAAATTTGTAGCATCTGTAATTTGTGAAGGACCAACTTATTTGCTCCTGCATAAAGGCTGTGGCAATAAGTGCCCCAGGGATGCAATGGGCATTTGCGCCCGCTTTGCGTGCCCCCCCCCCTCGGCACTTTGGTATTACAGAAGGCGGCACAGATGCTTGTGCGTCTCCTTCAGTTATACCGATAGCGCACTTAAAGCGACAGCGCTACCTTCAGGGGGCGTTTCTTCATTTGCATAGGGTTATGCCCTATGCAGTGAGGTAATTCCTTCGCCTCTGTGTCCGTGCCATATTACAGATGCAGAGGCAAAGAAGCTCTCAGGGGGCGCACTCACAGTGCGCCACCTACAAGGTGCTGCACTGTGAGTGTGCCCCCTGAGAACAGCCCTCTTTAGGGGAGAAAGGGGGACCTATGGACCACCCAGACATTCCCTTGCAGGCGGGTTCAGTCACTGAGTGCACCAATCTAATCCCCTTTAAAAGTGCAGGCGGGATGCAGCCTGCACTGTGAAAACAGGGAGCAGCTGCTCTGTGCTTTCACATCAATGCCCTGCCCTGGGGGCAGCGCAATTTCGGGGCTGCCTTGGGGACAGCGCATACATCGTAATAGGGCACATTGTCATTGTTTGCGCCTTTTAAAAGGTGCACCAGGCGCAAACAATGACAATGCGTAATACGGCCCCAGGGGCCCAAATTACACAAGAATGCATTTTTTTTCGAAATGGATGCTTTATTACACACCTTTTCGTATCCCCAAAAAATTTCCTGTCTAGCAGAGCTGCAAGCTTTACAGTTGCACATAAATGCGACTAGCTTCAGATATGTTTCACCTGTTCTGCTCTTGCCCATTTCTGGACGAAGATATATCAGTCAATTAGTGCAAAGCTACAAGCTTGTATGACTCCTGACCCCACTGGTGCGCTATTTGGATTACCAGCTCCCCAAAATCATATTACCTTACGACAGCAACAGTTTCTGTTTATCGCCACTCTGGTGGCCAGATCCCTAATCTTGCAGTTTGCAACCTCTTAGTCAGTAGCAAATTGGGACTGCTGGCATTTGTTAGGGTTTTAGCGTACCGGGCTGCAGTGGATTCCCCTATCTTTAGCAATAACCTCTTTAAAAGACGCTGTAGTGGTAAATCTTGATTAGCGTTTGATCATATAGTTTAGCCAACTCATCCACACTGGTTATTGCTTCATTCTCAAACTGAAAGACTTGATGTCTGAAGGATAGCAGCGGCTGGCAGCCGCAGTCGGTATGGGAGTACCTGCCGGGGCGGTGACGTGGGGAGGGAGAGGGGCAGGGTGGGGGGTAGTAATGTATGGATAATGGATGTTTGCAGATAAGTAAACATATAAATAAATCAAACAAATTTCATTGTGTGCACTGCATTGCATTTAGGGATGCAGTGCACGCAACGAAATTCGTTTGATTTATTTATATGTTTACTTACCTGCAAACATCCATTATCCATACATTACTACCCCCCACCCTGCCCCTCCCCCTCCCCACGTCACCACCCCGGCAGGTACTCCCCTACCGACCGCGGCTGGCGGCTGGCACAGGGGCAATGGGGCGGTGGTGCGGGGCGAGAGCGGGGTAGAAGGGGGTTAAATCGACAGACGACAGAATAATTAAATAAATAATAATGATTCTGTCGTCTGTTGGCTTCTCCCCTGTTGCCCCCTGCCCTGCCCCGCCCCACCACGTTTACCTGCGCCACCCGCCGCTGCTGAAGGATGCCACAGAGAAGAGTTTCACTTTCAAACATTGTAGTGTTGTATTTTCTGCTGTCTTGCTTCCAGATAGTCTTTTGATTAGTTACCTTGCGTTGATTTCTGCACCAAGCTAACTGAATGCACAAGAGACTAAGGCAAGATCCGACCTGGTGAAAAATGTGGCGGATAATCCAGTGGCACAAGAGTCTTATCAGCTAGAAGCCAGTCAAAATAAGACCCGTGATGTGAGAGTCGGTTGTGATACATTTATCAACTGAATAGTTCTAGGTGGTTCAAGGAGGAGTATATGCCATCTTCTCAAAGTGATCAGCCCACATATTAGGCCCCCATGATCAACAAAAGGTGGTTAAAACTTTAGACAGAGTAAACAAAGTTGGTAAAGTAATTCTTGAACTTAGACTACCAAATGGCCTTAACATGTGCAATAGTCAAGTTAAATTTAGGACACAACAGCTTACAAGGCACGCATTGAAAATCAGGATATTTTTAAAAGGGCAGTAGCCAAACTGCAGATGTACTGTGCACAATTAGCACTACCCCCACCTTCCTCTCTCCTCCAGACTCTTCTGATTTTCAACATCAAATATTCATCCAGAAAGAACTTTCATGGAAGATGAGGTTTGCTAATGTGTCGAAATGTTGAATAAGTTTGAGAGAGACTCCTTCTTTCAGGAGTAATACAGAAATGTAAAAACTATTTAATTTGTTATTAATTTTACACAAATTTGAAAGATAAATTATTCTGAGTCTCTGCTTTAAGACTATACTCATCTCACACAGGAGGAAGATGATGATGGCTTGCCGAAAAAGAAATGGCCAACAGTCGACGCGTCGTACTACGGAGGCCGAGGAGTCGGAGGCATTAAGAGAATGGAGGTGATAATAGCCAAATCCCTATATGTGCTTCCAGCAGGAACCAGCCTGGACATTCTCTAAATAGTACCAATTGGCTTTTCATGAAAGCCAAATTGTATCATGGCTCAGTCACTTGGATCCTGGAAACTGGCTTCTTTTAGTGTCGTCTGTCCCCATGTGCAGTATGTGATCCTGGTCTTTTCTATAAATGAGGTCTTGCTTCGTAGCCATCTTTTTGATGCTGCTCAGTGTCCTACTCTGTACCTCTACTCTATTAATATTCTGTTCCTATCTGCTGCGCTCTGCTTATATATGGAGCTCTACTCTTTAATTGTCCAAGTAGTCCCGCTGAATATAGATGCATGTAGTCCTGCTGGTATATAAAAATCAGACAAATAATGTCAATTTCCAAAGGCAAAATAAAAGCCTGAAACGGTCACTAGCTCCTACAGTGATGTGTATCAAATGTTGAAATGTTAGTAACCTCCAAATTTACTGCTCATGGTAGGAGCACCTTTATGTAGTAGAATTTAGGGCCCTTAAAAGCGATATCTATTCCCCTCCTAAACTAAGAACAGAGTGTCACTCAGATGAGACATTATTACAACCCTTGGTGTCCAATGTCCTCTCCTTGAACCTGCACAGGATATCCTTTGCTGACATCTATACATAAGTGTGTGATATGTATTTTAGGTTCGTTGGGGAGAGAAAGGCTCCACTGAGGAAGGCGCCAAACTTGAAAAGGCCAAGAACGCGCGTGTCAAAATGCCTGAGCAGGAATTTGAGTTCCCCTCGCCCCGGACGCTGAACAACAACCACATGCATAAATCCTCCTCCAGGAAGTGGTACAGTCCAATAAAGGTATGCACAGCATGAATACATGTTCGAAATAATGGTATATTTAGATAAAGGTATGAACCAGCTACTAATTGTGATTCATAACATGGGACATTTGTCTAAATGAAATAGTACACTCTGGTAAAAGTAAGTTCAAGGGTGAAAAAGATAATTATAATGCAGAAAATCCCCACAGGAAGTGGCACGCTCCAATGATAGCGCATACAAGCCTCAGATAAATGTAATCTTTATTTCCCAAAATTATAAATAAATGTATTTAATTTGGTTTGTTTTCTTACAGAACTTAAGCATTATGGGGCTTATTTACAAGAAACTGACGCATCGCTGCGTTAAAGCTGCAATGCGCTAGTTTCCTTGCTCCTGAGAGAGAAACCCTTGCGCCACCATGGATGCGCTGTATTTACAATACTTAAACAACAGGGGGTGGTGATGGACAGAGTTTCTGAATTAAGCAGAATCTCACACCCAGTCAAGAGATCAGGGCTAGATCCAACACCGTTTTTTAGCTCATTGCACCATCCCAGTTTCAGAACCTGGCTGTATGCAAATTAGTCTGTCCCTGGCCCAGTGCATCATGGGAACAGGGCAGACCAGACTACAATAGCCAATTCTTTCACTGGGAAGGAAACAAGCTTCCGGGGACCGGTTTCTGGCATTACAGCCGTCTTCGGCCCGGCTTGCTTGAATCCTGATGGTGCAATGAGCAAGGGACTCACGTCTGAGTATACCCTTCCACGCTTATGGTGGACAAAATAATTAAACAACAGGGGGTGGTGATGGACAGAGTTTCTGAATTAAGCAGAATCTGGACTGTTCCCATGGGGCAACAGGGTCAGCGCTGATTTGCATATCGCCATTGTCTAACCCAGGGTGGTGTGGAGTGGAAAAACGATGGATTTGGGCCCAGATCTTTTGACTGGGGTGAATGTGTGACATTGATCCACATTCTGTCCATCATTGTTGTGTTTGCAGTTACCGCTCTAAGTGTACTGGGGATGCTCAGACGTGAGTCCCAGACACTCCACACCACTGGAATCAAGCTAGCCGGGCTGATGAGAGGTGTTACCTCGAAACCGGGCCGGTCCTCGGATGCTTGTTTCCGTTCTGGGAAGGACATGGCTTTTGTAGTTCGGACTGGACTGTTCCCATGGGGCAACAGGGTCAGCGCTGATTTGCATATCGCCATTGTCTAACCCAGGGTGGTGTGGAGTGGAAAAACAATGGATTTGGGCCCAGATCTTTTGACTGGGGTGAATGTGTGACATTGATCCACATTCTGTCCATCATTGTTGTGTTTGCAGTTACCGCTCCACACCACTGGAATCAAGCTAGGCGGGCTGATGAGAGGTGTTACCTCGAAACCGGGCTGGTCCTCGGATGCTTGTTTCCGTTCTGGGAAGGACATGGCTTTTGTAGTTCGGACTGGACTGTTCCCATGGGGCAACAGGGTCAGTGCTGATTTGCATATCGCCATTGTCTAACCCAGGGTGGTGTGGAGTGGAAAAACGATGGATTTGGGCCCAGATCTTTTGACTGGGGTGAATGTGTGACATTGATCCACATTCTGTCCATCATTGTTGTGTTTGCAGTTACCGCTCTAAGTGTACTGGGGATGCTCAGACGTGAGTCCCAGACACTCCACACTACTGGAATCAAGCTAGCCGGGCTGATGAGAGGTGTTACCTCGAAACCGGGCCGGTCCTCGGATGCTTGTTTCCGTTCTGGGAAGGACATGGCTTTTGTAGTTCGGACTGGACTGTTCCCATGGGGCAACAGGGTCAGCGCTGATTTGCATATCGCCATTGTCTAACCCAGGGTGGTGTGGAGTGGAAAAACGATGGATTTGGGCCCAGATCTTTTGACTGGGGTGAATGTGTGACATTGATTCACATTCTGTCCATCATTGTTGTGTTTGCAGTTACCGCTCTAAGTGTACTGGGGATGCTCAGACGTGAGTCCCAGACACTCCACACCACTGGAATCAAGCTAGCTGGGCTGATGAGAGGTGTTACCTCGAAACCGGGCCGGTCCTCGGATGCTTGTTTCCGTTCTGGGAAGGACATGGCTTTTGTAGTTCGGACTGGACTGTTCCCATGGGGCAACAGGGTCAGCGCTGATTTGCATATCGCCATTGTCTAACCCAGGGTGGTGTGGAGTGGAAAAACGATGGATTTGGGCCCAGATCTTTTGACTGGGGTGAATGTGTGACATTGATCCACATTCTGTCCATCATTGTTGTGTTTGCAGTTACCGCTCTAAGTGTACTGGGGATGCTCAGACGTGAGTCCCAGACACTCCACACCACTGGAATCAAGCTAGCCGGGCTGATGAGAGGTGTTACCTCGAAACCGGGCCGGTCCTCGGATGCTTGTTTCCGTTCTGGGAAGGACATGGCTTTTGTAGTTCGGACTGGACTGTTCCCATGGGGCAACAGGGTCAGCGCTGATTTGCATATCGCCATTGTCTAACCCAGGGTGGTGTGGAGTGGAAAAACGATGGATTTGGGCCCAGATCTTTTGACTGGGGTGAATGTGTGACATTGATCCACATTCTGTCCATCATTGTTGTGTTTGTATTTACAATACAGCGCACCTTGCGCAAGGATTAACAAATGCGTCAGAAATTCTGACGTATCTGTCGGCACAAAACCCACATATTGCTGGAGTTGTGTCGTAAGCCTGATACAACACCAGCAATCCATGGGTGAGGCCTTTTATTATTGCACTGCGTCACTCCTTACGTCTGCTCCAAGCGGGCATAAGGTTTTGACGCAGTACGTCCTAGAAATGGCGCAGTTAAATCTTGTAGATTTCACTGCGTCACTTCTACGAGGCTTTCTGGAGTGGGAACGCCCACCCTGCATACATTATACCTGATGCAGTTATAATGTGGCACAGGGGTTTAAAAGGTGATGCACCTGCCTAGATGTGTCACTTTGTAAATAGGGCACTACCTGGCGCATTTTTTAAGACACAACCGCATCGCAAAAGTGTCTCAAGGGGCTTGTAAATAACCCCCTATGGTTTCATTGGTCCTGTATGTAATATCTCAAAATTATATCTTGAAAAACAGTCATGATAATTAATGGAACTAGTCTTGAGGCTAAATTTATAGGGTTGTGTTTTTCTGGGGGATATATCTATAGGTGTATATAGGGAACAATATATCAGGAGATTAGCAGGTTGAGATTGAGGCACAGATTGGCTGACTGGTGTGTTTTCTGTAGGGAAAGGGATTCCTTGAGAAGGGACGTAATATAAACAAGTGAGTCCCTGAAGGCTGGGAAGGAAGCAGGACAGAAGCTGAGGACTGACGCAGGTTTGGACAGGCAGTAAATAGGGAGCTGGCAGTGTGCAGGGAAAACTATGAAGATAACACAAAAACAACACAAAGGTAATGCAGGAAAACAACACACAAACTATCACAAATCATAGTTTGTCTGCTGCTCAAAAGGGATCTCTCTGTGAGGTGAGAACGTTCTTACAAGAAAACAAGGAGCAGCATTGCTTAATTTGTTAACATGTAAGTACCAGGACCCATAGTATTTCTTAGGAGGACTCTGGGGTTTGCACTATCCACTTTCCTTGCCAGCACTGCCAAATAAGAACTATCACACAACACTTGTGGGACCTGTTGACAATAGCAAGTCACATAGCAGTGTAAATATGGCCTGGACCTCCCACATTCATTTATATAAGCATATTGAATTTGTTGTTAACAAGTTAGCGCCACCATGTGGTAGACTGTCGTAAATAAAGTGCTAAGCACTTCAAACACCGGCACAAATTAAGCACTAAGGAGCATATAAATCTGACAGGGTTCTGGGAGACACTGAACAGCTCTTATGGAAAAAGAACACTGAGTGGATCTCTGTGTCAGAGGCACAAGGCATCAGAAACACATTGGCACCCTTGGTAACAATGATAATCAACATTGTAATATAACACGCACACAAAGACCAGAGGGAACAGAACAAGGAACAACGAAACAGAAACGGGGTTCAGGGAAAAGCAGTACTGGAATCAGGACCAGAACTGAAATACATAGATCTGAAATGTTGAAAACAAGACCGGAAAAGACCTACACTCTAACACGGCAAGACGGAAATATGCAGACAAACACAGAACACAGGGCAAGGAGTGTGCATATAAGAGGGCAGATCAAGAAAAATGACAGAAACAAATACTAAAAAATAGCCAACAACAGGAACATGGGTTACAGAAATAAGAGAAACAGAATCAAAGAACAAGCCTGAAATGACAACAGCAGGAACACAACAGAGCACAAAGAGACATAGGAAACGTCAGTTGCCAGCCACTGCACTCTGGGCTCCCAGGACTAATATGGCTGGAGGCTAAGAGGAGGAGCACAGATGCAGGGAGACGGCCAGGTGCAAGGAATCAGTAAACCATCAGTTAAGTGAAGTGTGAACTGGAACTTGGAAACACCAGCAAAACCAGGAAGCACAAGACAGGAAACAAGAAAACTGGGCATGGACAATGGATTTGAGCCAAGAAAGAAAAAGCTCCAGTGTACAGATGTATAATGGTCAGAATAATAGTTGCCTCCAGGAATTAATCTAGTGAACAGAGAGCCACCACCAGGATTTAACCAGGGCAGGGTTTGTAGGCAGTAATGACTACAGGGACCATGATGCATCAGGAAGGCAGTGCAGAGGTCTGGCTTGGAATATCAAGTGGATCTGGGAATGCACTGTTTAGACGTGTACATATTTCTATTCGGGGATAAAGGCAGGACCCCGGTATACACCCGTTAGAACGCAACTTTTACTCCGCACTACCATTACAACGCGGGCATTACAACGCATGACATTACAACGCATTGCGCTGGGGGGCGCTCTAGGATAAGAGGTAAGTTTAATTTACTATCCAACACCTTCCCTAGGGTCCACGGGGACTGGAGTTAGAATAGTAAATTATACTTACCACTATCCAGCACCCCAAAGCGCTATGCGTTGTAACGGTATTCGTTGTAAATACCGCGTTGTAATGGTATGCGGAGTAAAAGTATGCGTTGTAACGTCATACATCCCAGGACCCCAGAGGACCTTTGTGAGCGCCACCTAGTGGCTGGATAGTAACGTTCTGATACAATATGCAATTGTTTGGTAACAAAACCTGTACTGTGCAGCATAACATCGCTCCTTACATTTTAATCTTTATGAATCTCTTTATTGGTATCTTCATTTAAGTCAGTACATCAATGGGTTGAAACCAAAACATTAACCTTCAAACTAGCATCATCATGCACATTATTATTACAATTGTTTGAGTGGATTATCAGCCCTTCCAGATTTACAGTCTCCTCAGACCTTTCACACCTTGTCATCACATGAGGCACATCATTAGGGTTCACAGATGTTGGTCTGCCCTCAAACCTTTTTGAGGTTTGGAATGAATTATCAGGAATCCTCTTCACTATCCCTATACTTGAGCCATCTTTTCCCAGACCTCCTGATGTTTTTCTGGACACAATTGTAAATCAGAAGCTCAAGGATGGTAAGAGTCCAAACCTGCTTTCTACTTAAGCAATGTGCTCCCTAGAACCAACAAAGGCACCCTTGGGTGCCTGCGTTGCAGGTAGGATTGTATTTGTGTAGGAAGGGACACCTTTCTGCACAAAAACAATCCTCATGGGCATGTTCCTCTCTCTATGTGTGCTGCAAGATGCAGCACTCATACAAAAAAGAAAAAACAAGGAGAAATAAAGATATTTCTCCTTGTTACACCTCACTGACTGGATGCATAGCATTTTGACACTTTCCCAGATCTACATGTAATGGTAAGTCTGGATATGCGACAATATCCATGGGAGGATGTGTGGGGGAGACCCAGTCTTCACCCATGGAATGCCTCCCTGGGGAAGAGTAGCGCAATGAAGTGATTTGCGCTGATTTGCATTAGTTTAGATTTCTCAAGCCATCCAGGGACATGCAAAGTGGCCTTGCGTGGCTTTATAAATCTGACTAAGTAGTTGCATCGCCCTAGCGCCCCCTTGCATTGCGCAAGGGTGACGCAACTCAATGCCCCTCAGACTTTGGACTTCGTTGCATGCATCAGAGCTTTTCAGTGGTTAAGTATATTCTTGGTTTGTACTTAAATTGTATGAGGCAAAATCTATTTGACATTACCACCTCCCTAGGAGCCATCAGTGCAAAGGCCCTTCTTCCGTCTTGTAGGGGGTCCATCTTACGCTTCCAGACCTCTCCTGATTGAAAGTGTCTGAAGTGCTAATTATGAGGGTTTTGTACATACAGGATATTTTAACTTTTTTGGGGGTGGTGAGATTATTTTTTGCTTCCAGTACACTGAACTCTGGATTATCATTCAGTTCAGTTGGATCTGATGTGATAACATGTCCTAGCTGCAGACTATCGGAATAAACTGGGTCTGCACGAGGCCAAATACCTACTTCTACTTTGCAAAGGACTTCATGGTGCCTGAAGAAACAACATCACCAATTTAGAGATGTCTATGCAGTTCCATCACCCGAATCCCTCCAGGGAGTTAACCCGAGGGAGAAATGTACCCACCCAGCAAGGTGCTTCCTCCCTAATTTTATGTAACCATCTATTTTATGTAAGGGAGGCCCACTGTGTCTCCAAGATTACTTTAGATGCAGGGAGTTTACTATTGGGCAGACTGTCTCTATATCAGTAGTGAATAGGAGGGCGAACTCCCACTGCCCATAGGTCCATTGAGTATTGCCAGGTCTGTTGTTGAACTGAATATCCAATCATTTGCTACTCACAGGTGTGCTGCTCCCTAATACGACGCAAGGTTAATCATATCCAGTCACCTCATGTACGTTGAGGTGCAGCATTTGATCACTGATACTCATGGAAGTCTTTTCTTCCAAACTAAAAGTCTTATGGGGAAATTGAACTTTTCAGATGCAGTTTAGGGAGCAGATATAGACAGTTATGTAGGATCTGGAGAATTCTGAGAAGGATAATCCTTTTAATCAAAGCTGTTGTCCTCAACATATACAGTTTAAGAGATGACCAATCTAGGGTGCCCCATCCGAACTTAGATTTCTTGTACATATGAGTCATTCAAGGGATTGTCCTGAGATTTTTAACAAATTTCCTTCATGTGTATATTTGTCAAAATAGGCCTCACGTTTCTTATCCTGTTCTCACAAATCAATTGATACAGATTAGCTGCGTGTCTTGCACCATATTGTCTTGTAGTTGCAAAACCACGATTTTGGTGTGCACAACATAATGTAAATTTTAAACTTCTGCGGCGGGTTTGAGAGGGAGCAGGATAATGGCGCTCAGGCAGGAATGAGTGATTAAGGGAAGGTTCAGGTTTTACAAATTAGTTAACGGTGCTGCCAGTGTAGACGAGGACCCAGAACCTCTGAATGAGTTAAGGGCAAAAGCCTATAACACAGTAAAATATAGAACAAAAATTGGGCACGCGTTTTCAAATACACAGTATAGATACTATTTGAGTACTCGTAAGGAAGGCGACACCGGTGGTTCAAAATCAGTTGTTTATATAGATTGAATTCTTCATATGTACAAAACAACGCCAGCCGACACATGTTTTGTCATCAGGACCGAGCCTGTGACTCTTCAGGGCTAAAATGGCGGGGTGATGGCGCGGATCGGTGTACCAGTGATAATTCCGACCCTATTGCATCTCCGGGCGATAGGAGCATTGTCAGAACCAGAAACCTAAAGGTTCGGATGAACACGGACGCACCCGCTCGTGTTCCATCTTGACCCCTGCCTGAAAAGCACGGACTTACCCGTTCGACTGCCTTCATTTTCATTCGACCGCCCATACCCGTGGCCCTTGTTACCCCGTTACCGGGGCGGAATTATCACTGGTACACTGATCCGCGCCATCACACGGCCATTTCAGCCCTGAAGAGTCACAGGCTTGGTCCTGATGACGAAACACGTGTCGGCTGGCGTTGTTTTGTACATATGAAGAATTCCATCTATATAAACAACTGATTTTGAACCACCGGTGTCACCTTCCTTAAGAGTACTCAAATAGTATCTATACTGTGTATTTGAAAACGTGTGCCCAGTTTTTGTTGTATAATGCCAAATTTGACAAAGATTTTCCAAAGGCCATCCTTGCACATGTGGTCTAATTGCTAAACTATGGCTTCGGGGCCACGGTTCTAATCTCACCTCCATTACTTTACCGGAAATTATGTGATTTCGGACAAATCAATTAATTGCCTGGTGCCAATAATTTGATACAAATGTGAACTGCTAATGTGTAAATCCCTAACTGATGTACAGTTCTCTGTTGCTATGTGGCTATGTTTCCACTACATAAATAGCAATGCATACATGACGCACATGTTATTATAGCCAAGAACTGCCTGCGTAACCCAACTCTAGCACCAGGCTGGGGTTACAACATTGTTAGCCAACAAAGAACTGTTGCCTGGCCAACATATTGTTTTAACACAAAACCTACAAACAGGGTCCTCCAACCACCATGGAAAGTGAACTTGTCTCTGCATTTACCAAAACACTAGAAGTGTCTTGTTGATAAAGTAATAGCAAAGCTCCCCTGGAATCTTGGAGAGTACAGAATACGCAAACCCTAAGTGCAACACGTGTAAGCTTTCCTGGCGTCCAGTTGCTCTTTCCTATTGGTCAGAGTAAGGGACGTTCTTCCAGTAGATGGCTGGTATCCCAGTTCTAGGGAAGTTGTTTGCTAATGTCATGTCTCATTGGAGAGCTTCTGAAGAAGCTGTGACTCATCCAAATGGGATAGGGAAGGCAAGAGTTTTACCATATGAAGATTAATGATCATTAATCTTGAGATTTATGAACCACACACTTCTCCATCGCAGCCTTATCTCTCCCCACCATTTTCAACATAATGTATGATTCAGAACCATTCTGGGCTGAAAAAAACATTGGGAAGCATTCAGCGGGAAGTTAGTGAAAAAGTGCTACACTTCCTCTCATTTATAACCAGATTTAGACAACATTCAAGGTTACAGTTATATAATATAGGACCATTAATAGTTTTTGAACTTCACCTATATGCATATGGCAAACTGCAACCGTTTAGGCGCTTAAGAAAGTTTCACTCTTGCAAATTATTTGATTTGCAGGGAAAGTAATTTTGTGGAAAAAAAATCACGTTCTCATGTACTGAGAAAATGTACTCAAAGGGAGAAATGTACAGAAATTCCTAATAGGATACACATTTTGCTTCAGTGGGAATAACAAGGAAAAAAAACTATGATTATAATCGGGTTGTTATTTTTATTGTTAGTAAGATCATAGATTTGTTCAGTATAGTATTTACACACAGGTTGAGACTATAAAAGTTTTCAGCAAACCCATTTAATAAGAAGGAGAGACTCCTTGGAAGACAAATCCAGGACAGTCTTCTGACTCCTGCCGTTTATTGTTTTGGGGGGAAATCACTGATGATCGAAGCTTCCTTTTGATTGGCTGGCCGAGCTGAGGGTCGCATGTAAAACTATTGCCTGAGGTCACTGCACTCTACTAATCTGGTCTTTTTGGGCACAGACCCCTCAAATATAACAAAACAATCTCGTATCACCAGGAAGTTGAATGTGCCGAATACTACTTCTGCTAAGCGGGAGGCACATAGATACTCATCGCTTCCTCTTATGGTACCCATCACTCCTCCTGCTCAGACTCTTTCACTTCCCCACAGATTGTCAAAAAGTCCATTATATTACCTTGGCATTTTTGCTTAAAATAGGAATGTGCTACCCTTGCTTACCCGAAGCAGAGAAAGGTTTTACAATCTAGTTTCACCTGAAATTTGTGTCACAATCTGTCCTTTTTCCCCAGGGGCTTTTTGATGTTTTTAGAGAATGTTTTAGGTATGTCATTGCAGCTTTGGGTAGATTACTCTGGCAAAACATGTTCCCCAACTTTAGTCACTTAATATTATCAGTTTGGTTTATTACTCTTACATTGTTTGTAACAAAACAGTTTTCTGGACTACAACTGAATTCCTTTGCTCTTGAGATTTTTGCATTCATGTATGTATTTATATGTGGATATTTGTAAAGCACCAACCTGATCACTAAAAACAATGAAGTTCCATATCTGAAACAGAGGACCAACTGTGGGATGCACCACTGAAATTACATAGCTGGTAGCTAGGAGTGATTGTCACCTACTGGGTTCCGTATAACCACAAATTTAATTTGCCCAACTTCAATGCAAATATCAGGCAGATTTCTTGTTTAATAGGATTTTCTATAAAATGCGCAAAACAAAATACTTTTTCGTGTTTAAGTTTGGTGGTGAATTCCTGCTCTCTAAACCACACAATCAGACGGCTGAAAGATGAGTGCAGTTATTGACAAAAGTTGCCACTTGCAGGTCATTGTCAAAAACAATGAAGAGAGAATAGGTGACATAAAAGCACCAGATATCTGCGGTCTGGCACCAAATTTAAAAGTAATGTATCCTCTACTGGGAGTTATAGCATTTGAAAACATTCTCAGCTAATGCATGCAAATAGGTGACATTTGGCTGGGAGTGGAGAAGTGAATAAAGAAGTGTTAATGGATTGAGAGAGCACAAGGACTTTCTTACTCCACAGGAATTTTTTCTTAAAATCAGTTAGGCAATTGCCACTTTTGCCCAAGCAACAATTATAGAAATGTATGAAATACCCATACACTTAGTAAGAGAGGCCTGGATATTCCTGCAGGGATAGGAGTTGCAAGTGATGAGGACTTCATCGCACCCATTAATTTGTGGGTAAGTTTATATTTGTAACCTTCGTGCACACAAACAATCAATTGCTTTTGCTATTTCCTTGTTTGTTGTACAACTCAGCACACATGGAAACAGCAAAAACAAGGATAAATTAAACATTTCTCCTCGTCATGCCAGGGTAAGACCAGGTTTTCCCTGGTCTTAATTTTGTCGCTGCCCTATATTAACGCCACCCTTGTAAAAATGGTCCAGCGTCAAAATCAATGGGTTTTGTGGTGGAACGCCCACAGCAACACCCATTGCACTCCCCTTTCATGCTAAGCATAATGTGAAAGAATGCCTTATTTACAAGGCAGCGTTAAGCCACGTGAAGTGGCTTACAGCTGCCTTGTTAATAAGGCATCCTTGTTAATAAGACGTTATTAAGGCGTAGCCCCTATTGCCACCACAACATCATGAAAAGTGACGGTGTGGTGGCGATAGGGCTTGTAAATATGCCCCTGAGTTCGGAGTTCATCGGGAAAGATAAATAGGAGACCGTTCTCTTGTCCACTCACAATAAAGGCCTTAGTAGGGGCCAGTAAGTAGGTAGCATCCTATGCAGTGATGTTACAGAAGAGTGACATGGTCCCTGAAAAGCATGAAGCATAGATTTCGAATATATTTTAAAACTCTAAGGGCCAGATTCACAAAGGTTTTGTTAGGCAGAATTAGGCTGTTTTCGACCGCAAAAAAAGCTTTTCCTGTGTGCGCAAAAGGCTTAGTAACTTATCACTGAATTGCAATTTGCATGTGCAATTGGAGATTTGGAAGGGGCATGTTTAGGGCATCCCTTCCAAAGGCCGAATCACAGTAGTACTCATAAATGTTTTGCGACCGAATTCCAATCACAAAATATTAATTCTTTGCCACCAATTCTAAAGTGGTGGTAATCCATACACAAATGGGAGTGGAACGCTACCCCTTTGAGAATGTTTAAAAAAATGTTTTAAAGAGCAGGCAGTTGTCCCAAGGAGAGTTCAGGGGAGCTCGGGTTTAAGTCTTGGTGTCCCTGAGACTTCAGAACAGGAGGCTAGCACACACAGGACTTTGGAGATCTTCTTCAAGCAGGTTTAAGCAAAGTTCCAATCTTTGTCCTTTCCTTGGCAGAAACATGAACTGCAGGCCAACCCCACAGAGCACACAGCAAAAGGGGCAGAACTCCTCCTCCCAGCTCTTCAACTCTTCTCCTTGCAAAGCTTCCTTTTGAGTCCAGAAGTTCCTGGGTTTCACGTGTAATACTTACACCGCAAAATGTCTTTGTTCTCTTTGTGCAAGGGTCTCCTGAGCCCAGTCCAAACCAGTTCTGTCCTCACTGGTACAGTATGTCCACAGGAGGTGGAGACAGCATTGTGTAAGGAAGACAGGCCCTATTCGGGTGCAAGGAAATCTCCTCCCACTACTCTAAATTCAGCCAAGGTCTATTCAGCTCAGCTCTAAATCATCCAGGACGATCAGTGACACCTCACCCCCCCCCCCCCACAGTGGCTGTCTACAGTGAATGCACATCCCCAGCCCCTCTCACTCCAAAACCAGACAGTCAATACACAAACAGGCAGAGGCACACAGAATGGTTAAACAAGAAAATGCCTTCTTTCTAAAAGTGACATTTTCAAGCACACAATTTAAAAATCATATTTACTCAAATATGTGTTATTAAATTCGGAGTTCAGAGAGTCTAAACTTTATTTATCTATCTTGTTCCAATGGGAAGTTATACTTGTAAGATGTTACAAAGTATTTCCCACTCTATCCTATGGGGCAAATAGCCTTTCAATAGTGAAAAACGAAATTGGCAGCATTCCACTATCAGGACATGTGACACACAACAGTACATGTCCTAACTTTCACAAACACTGCACCCTGCCCAGGGGGGTACCTGGTGCCTACCATAGGGGTGCTTTTCATGTAAGAGGCAAGGTTAGGGCCTGGCAAGTGGGTGCACTTGCCAGGTCGACATGGTAGATAACAAACTGCGCATAGACACTGCAGTGGCCGGTCTGAGATAGCTTTTCAGGGCTACTCATGTGGGTGGCATAAGAAGTACTGCAGTCCCACGAGTAGCATTTGATTTACAGGCCATGGCACACTTAGCACACTAGGGTCTTACCAGTAAATCAAATATGCCAATCAGGAAGAACCAATTGTACTCACAATTTACAGAAGGAGCACTTGCACTTTTACACTGATCAGCAGTGGCAAAGTGCCCAAAGCATCTAAGTCAGCAAAAGAAAATCCAGCACAACATCAAAAATACAGGATGTAGAGGCAAAAAGTCAGGGAAAAACACTCCAAAGATGCCAAGTCTAACAAAAAGTAATCACATACATTGTGGTCTACTGACTCCAGTAGGCCACCATTCCTATAATGTTAGTGATTCCTAATGAGTAACAAATTGAGACCTACCTCATTAATATTCATGAGGTAGGTTGATTTATGACCTACTAGGAATCGCTATTTGGGAATAAAAAAAGTCATACATTAGGAATATCAATTTGCTAATTGCAATTCGGAGAAATCGGTATTCCAAATGTTTGTACATCTGGTTCCTAGTCTCTCCGTTGTTAAGCAAGATTTTATGCTTGTGATCACCAGAGTACAGGGTTGATTTATGGAAAATGTACAAAGAAACGATATCTCTGAACCTAGGACATGAAGATTGAGTGGGATGGTATAATCCTGAAGCTCTGCAGTGCCCCCTACAGGCTTTTAATGATAGTAAACAGCGAAGTTAAGAAAAAAAGCAATGCACTGTAATGTGACCTGAGTGATTACCAGTGGCTGCAGCTTTTCCAACCATTCTATCCATCCCCTTTTGTCATTTAAATATGGCCCCTATGGGCAACTGGTATACACAGATGTTTGTCCAATACTATCTGTGCTCTAGAATCAAAACTACGTCTCACAGATGAGGAACAACATGGATGAAACCGGTCTGCTGTTGCTTATGTTCTTGTTCAGAGTAGATATAGCCTGGCAGTTCGGGCTGGACTCTTCATATTGGGGAAGGACTAAGTCTGCTTTGCATATGTTTAGGATAATTCTGGAGTGGCAAACTGGATAAAGCATGCAGTGCCAAAGCCAATAGGTCCGGTGTTGGAAGGCCTATTTTGTCTTGTCATTTTAAAAAAAAAATTTTTATTGTTGGGAGAGCTTGTGGGCCCTCACCATATAAAAAAATATATATATTGACTAAGGCAAAAAATAAGTTTGGTCTAAAAAAACAGACATTGCCAAGGTAGTTCCTGGCACTGACAGAAACTCATTTGTGTGTGGATGGGTTTTTGTGAAAGAGCAGAATGCAGTCACTGTGCAGGTAGCAAATGGCTGAAGTGGGCTAACCCATTTCTCTATGCAGTATGATGAAGTGGCTAGGAGAAAAGGCGAACAACAGAATATCAGACCAATAAATGAAGAGGGCTGAATGGAAGCCACTATAACACAGATAACATGTGTATTTCAAAGTGCACGTTCATACAGAAGGACATATTGACGCTGAATAATAGATTATCATTGCTACCCATCTCAATGGTACTCATTTTATCGACCTTAGAAGTATGAAAGACTAAGTGGACACACATGGATTTGAACCTGAGACCTTGAGGTCAAAAACAGGCCCCTACAACTAGGCGCATTCGTCCACTAAGCCACTATTCAATAGGTATACTGTATAGATTATTTTAGTAAAAACTAAAAGTCTAAGCTAATGCTAGAACTCAAAACTACAAACTAAAATGCAACTGAGTAAACGTGAGTGGTTGAACCTTTTGCAAGTATCCACCATCATTGTTTCTTGTTTGAGTAATAATTACAATATTGGCCAATAATATAGCCCACACCAAAAATTAAATTGCCTCCTACACTTGAATAAGCAGTAGTCATTTTATTGGCCTTGTACAGATGCAAGGCTAGGTCAGTGCAGGATGACAAATAGATATCTGCAGGAGGCGTGTTCAACCCAATGGCCTTCCATTGGAAGCCAGATTCACTATAGAAATGTTGTCTTGCACAAGAGTATTTGTGCTGTGCAGGGCCGGACTGGGAACCCAAAGCAGCCCTGGCAATTTTGTCCAACCAGCCTTTGGGCGGGGGCGGGTTGTGCATGTGTGAACCACTGCTGCTTTTGGTACTATTGTAGCACCACTGCAAAAGCGGCCTACATAACAAAACCGGCCTCCACTGTGGCAAAACCGCCATTCACCCATACAGCCAGTAATGGGAAAAAAGCCTGATGCCCGCTAAAGCCAGTCCGGCCATGGTACTGTGGTGTCCAGGGACAGCCTTCTTCTCAGATAGTGTCCCTGGAAGGACCAATTTGGTGCCATGGCTGCTGATGGTGTTAATGAGGCCTCATGGGGGCCATTTTGTGTTCACAGGTCAATCCTTGCCTGGTTATATCACACAGTGACTGGCCTCTGAATACGAGCATATCGACCTATCCCCCCACACCTGAATCGTCCACAGCGTGTTGCTGCTGAGGGGCAGGTGGGGGCGTTAGAGGCAGTGCTAAATTTGTGCTGGCGGTTTCCGGTGCTCGGCACCGGCACTTAATAGTCAACATGGGCTCCATTGACACTCCAACACATTAATGGTGCTGTCTTTTAAATTTTGAGATGATCACAACAACCGTGTTTGTGAAGTCAATATACATTGAAAATGAATGATGCCAGCCTCTCATGCCATTATTATAGCTGTGTGTGCCTGAAATAGTCTGACCTGTCACACTTGTAGGAGTGCGATGACTAGTTGTTATGTTAGTACTGTCATTGACTGAGCTGGCAGGGTATGGGTGGTGCAGGCAGCAGTGGCCTTCCAAGATGGGCCCTGGCACTTAAATCTTTGCAAATTAAGCACTGTTTGGAGGGTGTGAGAAGGGAATGAGGACATAGGAGGGGTAGGATGAGAATTGAGGGAGTGTTCACCGTTAACATCTGAATGCTAAACATTAATTCAGACAGCTGCGTGCACCTCTCTGAAGGTAGACGGCCACTATGTGCGCCCAGGTCACTCATTAAAGGCCGGGCCTGATGGTGCCTGTTGGACAGGCCGCATGGTCGGGCTGCCCCCCTCCCCGCAATGGGACCTGGACCCTGGCTCCCCCTGCATCCCCAGCCAGAGTCCCCGACGACCACCCGAAGTACACTGCAATCCCTCACCCGCAAGACACCAGCTCCGGACCCAGCTGGCCCGGGTCACCATCCACACCACGGCCTCGGCCCAGCCGCCATCTTGGGGCACTGCAGCACGAGGCCGCGTGGCCTCAACTCGACCCTCACCCTGGGCCCGGCCGGGCCCGACATCGAGGCACCAACCTCCCCCCAGGAGGCAGAGTGACCACTTGGCGAGTCAATGGGAGAAAGGAATCGTCAACGGCTCTCCTCCGCCAGGTGTCGATCGCCCCCGGCCGCCTGGGCGCTGGCTCCGCCCCCTGCTGGGTGTCTGGACTCCCTCATCCCGGACCTCCCGGCCCCCCAGGCGCGAGGGTCCGGACATCAAAGGGGACCAGACCTATAACTGGGGCAGGGCCAGACCAGAAAGCCAGTTGTATCCTGGAGTCGAGAGACCCGAGAAGAACTCATCTGTGACTGGCCTGCTGGCGCTGCCGCGGCCCTCTGCCTCGTGAAACCATCGTCTTGGCCTGCTGGCGCTGCCGCGGCCCTCTGCCTCGTGAAACCATCGTCTTGGCCTGCTGGCGCTGCCGCGGCCCTCTGCCTCGTGAAGCCATCGTCTTGGCCTGCTGGCGCTGCCGCGGCCCTCTGCCTCGTGAAACCATCGTCTTGGCCTGCTGGCGCTGCCGCGGCCCTCTGCCTCGTGAAACCATCGACTTGGCCTGCTGGCGCTGCCGCGGCCCTCTGCCTTGTGAGACTATCATCTTGGCCTGCTGGCGCTGCCGCGGCCCGATCCACAGACACTCCAGCTCGAGGATTGTGAGCTCGCCTCTTACCACTACCTGTACCGATCCGGTACCAAGACTGTCCCGCTACCCCCTTTCCCTACAAAGACTAGAAGTGAGAGGACCCCCGGGTCCGAGATATCCTGTATCGCTGATATCCTTGCCTTACGAACCTTATATAAAGTATTGAACTCGACTTGGTGTGGTGCCTGTTTGTGGGGAGGGAGGTAACTTGTCTGTACGATCGCCGGAGACGGTCCCCCTCGGGGATCTCTCCCTCAGTACCCGGCCGACCCTCAGGGTCCCCGTCTAACATTGGTGGCCAGCGACGGGATCCGAACCTACGCATAATCGTACAGAAAGTCACTCGACCCACGGCACACGACCACCATGACAACAGAGAGCGGAACAACGGAGAAATTCCAGATGGAAAAATTGGAAGACTACAACCACCGAGAACTGAAGCAATATTGCATAGAACTTGGTCTCCCAACCACAGGTCTGAGCACGAAGGAAGACTTCAAACGAGCCCTGGAAGCTTGGGCGGAAACGGGTACGGCCGTACCCCGAACACAAACAACCGAGACGAGCCCCGCACCAACTGAAGAAAGAAGAGCGGGTCTCTCCCTGGAAGAGATCCGAGAAAGAGAAAAAAGCAGACTCCACGAGTTAGAACTAGCCCGACTTCGCTTGGATGGGGAACTCAAGCTGGCGGAACAAAAAATAACTCTGGAACACTTACGGCTCCGAGAGGAGCGAGAAGAGAAGCAAAAACAGAGAGAGCTAGAGGAAAAGAAACTAGCGTACGAACATGAGCGCAATCTCAAAGAACTGGAGATCCAGAAACAGAATAAAGACCTCGGGCTCCCCGAACGACCGACCCTGCCTGCCTCTACCGAGCCCAAGGTTCACATCCCCAAAGATGTCATCCGGGAATACCACAAGAACGATGATATACAGCAGTGGTTTAAAGCCTATGAGGTGGCAATGACCTCCCACCGGATTCCCCGAAGCGACTGGGGAGCCGGATTATGGGGGAGGTTTGTCAACGAAGGGCGGGACGCCCTGCTGCAACTCCCGGACCAGCTGATGACATCCTACGACCACATGAAGGCCGCCCTCCTCACTCGATACGGGCTCACACCTAAGATGTACCGCCAACGGTTCCGCGACTGCAAACGGATTCCGGGTACAACCTGGGTGGAGTACGTGAACTTCTTTAGCCGAGCCTTCGAGGGGTGGATCAAGGGCAACAAAGTGACCACCTACGAACAACTCTTTGACCTTATCGCATGGGAGCACCTGTCGAACAACTGCTTCGTGGAGCTCCGCCAACACCTCTTGGACAGTAAGCTAACCGAACCTCGACAACTCGCCGCCGAAGCCGACCGGTGGGAAAGCACCCGAGTTGGCCGGAACGGACCCAGCGAATCATCCAGACCGTACCCAGGGCCCCATCGCCCCCGAGGAGGAGGAGGAGGCCAGAGTCGGGGGAGAGACCCCGGCCCCTCGTCACCCCCCAGGAGCCCCTCGACCCCGGTCGGCCGAGGAAGCCCTGCCATCCGGGCCGGTTTTCGGGCCCACGTTATGTGCCACAGATGCCTGCGACCCGGCCACTACGCCAGTGATCCCAACTGCCCAAAGAATCCGAACACTACCCCCCGCCAGGTCGCAGCGGCCGCCCTAGGGGAAGAACTAGTCCCGGAAGACCAAGAAGAGTACGAGACCGACCCCTCTGAATGGGCTCCCGCCGCCATGGCACTGGCCTGCTTAGGGGAGAGAGAGATGATTCCGCGGGCCCCCCTTCCCGCCAACACGCAGAAGTACAGTCAATGGGTCAACATTAATGGCCGCCGGGCGGGAGCCCTCCGCGACACCGGGGCCAGTGTAACGGCGGTCCGACGCCATCTCGTCACTCCAGACCAAATCCTGCCGAACATTCTCTGCCCTGTCCGCTCAGCAGACAATTCCGAAAGCCTGTGCCACATGGCCTGCGTCCCCTTCGAGTGGGGAGGAGTAACGGGGATGTTAAAGGTGACTGTCCGCGATGATGCCCCCGTGGATTGCCTCCTAGGAAACGACCTCGAAAGCTCTCCCTGGGCAGCTGTCGAACGGAGGGAACACCTGGGGATGCTCGGCCTCCCCGAATGGGTCTGCGTCACGACCCGGTCCATGACCGCCCGCGCGGTCCCCAGTCTAGAAGAGCCCGAGTGGCCGGAACCTCCTCCCGCGCTCATCCCAGAGGAGGCCGCCCCAGAAGCCAGTCCCTCGACCCAAACAGAAGAAGGATCCGACCAGCTTCGGGACGTCCCTGACCTGGCACAATGGCGTCAGGAGGGAGGCCCCACTCAGGAACAATTCCGGGCCGAACAGAAAACATGTCCCTCTCTCGAAGGACTCCGGCAGCAAGCCCTGGCCCAGAGCACAGGGGATACCTCGGGGGCCCACTGGATCTACTGGGACCAAGACCTGCTCTACAGCGAGCAGAAAATTGCAGAACTAGGAGCCAGTCGGGTGCTGGTGGTGCCCCTTCGCTTCCGAGACTTCCTCCTGAACTTAGCCCACGATGTCCCCCTTGCCGGACACCTGGGACAGGATAAAACCTACGACCGCCTGGTGACCCATTTTTTCTGGCCCCAAATGCGAAAGGATGTCACCAACCACTGCAAGGCCTGCCCCACCTGCCAGGCCAGCGGAAAAAGTGGCCGAAAAATCAAAGCACCTTTACAACCCTTTCCGGTCGTCACCACCCCGTTTGAACGAGTGGGAATAGACATTGTGGGGCCCCTCGACCCTCGAACAGCCCAAGGACACCGGTTCATCCTGGTCCTAGTAGACCACGCCACCCGCTACCCCGAGGCCATCCCTCTTCGGACGGTGACGGCCCCCGTGGTGGGCCGAGCTCTGATGGGGATCTTCTCCCGGGTGGGGTTCCCCCGGGAGGTCGTCAGTGACAGGGGCACGAACTTTATCTCCAAATATATGAAGTCTCTCTGGCAACAATGCGGGGTCACCTACAAATTCACGACCCCCTATCACCCGCAAGGAAACGGACTGGTTGAGAGGTTCAACCGCACCCTCAAAGGAATGATTATGGGCCTAGAAGAACCCCTTCGACGCCAGTGGGACGTGCTACTTCCATGCCTCCTGTTTGCCTATCGGGAGGTCCCGCAGAAATCCCTCGGTTTCAGCCCATTTGAACTCCTGTACGGGCACCCCGTCCGGGGCCCCCTCAGCCTAGTCAAGGAAGGTTGGGAGCAGCCCCCCCAGAAAACTCCCCCGGACATCTACAGGTACCTCCTGGCTCTCCGCAACCAGACCCGGCGGTTCCGAGACACCGCCAAAGCCAATCTCGAGGCCAGTCAGGAGGACATGAAGAGGTGGTACGATCAGCACACGTCCTCCATTGAGTTCGAACCAGGACAACAGGTCTGGGTGATGTCCCCGGTTGAACCCTGTGCACTCCAAGACAGATGGTCCGGGCCCTTCAAGGTGATCGAACGCAAGGGGCCCGTCACCTATTTAATCGACATGGAGACTGCCCGGAACCCCCTACGGGTCCTCCATGCCAACAGGCTCAAACCCCATTTTGTGCGATCCGAACTCAGCCTCCTGATGGCTACCGATAATGGGACAGAAGAAGACTCCGAACCCCTTCCGGACTTACTGAGGGTCCTCGAACGGGATGGCTCAGTGGAAGGGGTCCAGCTCTCCGAGGCCCTGTCCCCGGAGCAACGCCAAGACTGCCAAACGCTCCTGAGGCGGTTCGCCTCCCTGTTCTCCCTCACCCCCGGAGTCACCCCCTGGTGCCTTCACGATGTGGACACCGGGGACAGCCCTCCTATTCGACACCGGGCGTACCGCGTACCCGATCGGGTGCGCAACTGCATCCAGACCGAGGTGTCCAAAATGCTGACCCTGGGAGTGATCGAACCCTCAGACAGCCCCTGGGCGAGCCCAGTCGTCCTGGTTCCCAAAGCAGCCGCCCCGGGCGTTGCCCCTGAGCTCCGGTTCTGCGTGGACTATCGGGGGTTGAATGCAGTTACCAGGACCGACGCTCATCCCATCCCCCGGGCAGATGAGCTAATTGACCGGATGGGGGCCGCCCGCTACCTGAGCATCTTCGACCTAACAGCGGGCTACTGGCAGATCGCCCTCACCCCTAGGGCCCAAGAACGTTCCGCCTTCTCTACCCCGGACGGGCACTACCACTTTAAAGTAATGCCCTTCGGCATGAAAAACGCCCCGGCAACGTTCCAACGGCTGGTAAACCAGGTACTGGCGGGCCTGGAAGACTTCAGCGCCGCCTACCTGGACGACATTGCTGTGTACAGCCACCAGTGGACCGACCACCTCCGCCACCTGCGGGAGGTTCTACACGCCCTCCAGCAAGCCGGGCTCACCATCAAGGCCAGCAAGTGCCAGGTTGGCCAAGGGTCCGTGACCTACCTGGGACACCAAGTGGGAAGCGGGCTGGTGGCCCCTCTCCAACTCAAGATTGCTGCCATCCAGGCCTGGCGACCCCCTACGACCCAAACGGAGGTCCGGGCCTTCCTGGGGCTCACCGGATACTACCGGCGGTTCGTGAAGGACTATGGCAGCATCATGGGGCCCCTCACAGAGCTCACCTCCAAGAAGGGCCCCAAAACCGTCAACTGGACCCCGGACTGCCAATCGGCCTTCGAGAGACTGAAGGCCGCCATGTGCACGGCCCCCGTGCTCCAGGCTCCCGACTACAGCCGGGAATTCATTGTGCAGACGGACGCCTCCGATCATGGTGTGGGGGCCGTCCTCTCCCAACTCAACGCCGAAGGGGTCGACCAACCAGTGGCCTACATCAGCAGACGCCTGCTGCCCCGAGAACAGCGCTGGAGCACCATTGAGAGGGAGGCCTTCGCCGTAGTCTGGGCACTCAAGAAGCTCCGGCCGTACCTCTTCGGCACCCACTTCCGGGTGCAAACAGACCACCGACCCCTGCAATGGCTGATGCAAATGCGGGGGGAGAACCCGAAGCTGTTGCGATGGTCCATCTCCCTGCAGGGGATGGACTTCACGGTAGAACATCGTCCAGGCCAGGACCACGCCAACGCCGACGGCCTGTCACGCTTTTTCCGCCTCAGCGAGGAGAGTCCCCAGGAAGATGGCTGACTCTCCCCGCCTTCAGCTGGGGGGGACGCATGTTGGACAGGCCGCATGGTCGGGCTGCCCCCCTCCCCGCAATGGGACCTGGACCCTGGCTCCCCCTGCATCCCCAGCCAGAGTCCCCGACGACCACCCGAAGTACACTGCAATCCCTCACCCGCAAGACACCAGCTCCGGACCCAGCTGGCCCGGGTCACCATCCACACCACGGCCTCGGCCCAGCCGCCATCTTGGGGCACTGCAGCACGAGGCCGCGTGGCCTCAACTCGACCCTCACCCTGGGCCCGGCCGGGCCCGACATCGAGGCACCAACCTCCCCCCAGGAGGCAGAGTGACCACTTGGCGAGTCAATGGGAGAAAGGAATCGTCAACGGCTCTCCTCCGCCAGGTGTCGATCGCCCCCGGCCGCCTGGGCGCTGGCTCCGCCCCCTGCTGGGTGTCTGGACTCCCTCATCCTGGACCTCCCGGCCCCCCAGGCGCGAGGGTCCGGACATCAAAGGGGACCAGACCTATAACTGGGGCAGGGCCAGACCAGGAAGCCAGTTGTATCCTGGAGTCGAGAGACCCGAGAAGAACTCATCTGTGACTGGCCTGCTGGCGCTGCCGCGGCCCTCTGCCTCGTGAAACCATCGTCTTGGCCTGCTGGCGCTGCCGCGGCCCTCTGCCTCGTGAAACCATCGTCTTGGCCTGCTGGCGCTGCCGCGGCCCTCTGCCTCGTGAAGCCATCGTCTTGGCCTGCTGGCGCTGCCGCGGCCCTCTGCCTCGTGAAACCATCGTCTTGGCCTGCTGGCGCTGCCGCGGCCCTCTGCCTCGTGAAACCATCGACTTGGCCTGCTGGCGCTGCCGCGGCCCTCTGCCTTGTGAGACTATCATCTTGGCCTGCTGGCGCTGCCGCGGCCCGATCCACAGACACTCCAGCTCGAGGATTGTGAGCTCGCCTCTTACCACTACCTGTACCGATCCGGTACCAAGACTGTCCCGCTACCCCCTTTCCCTACAAAGACTAGAAGTGAGAGGACCCCCGGGTCCGAGATATCCTGTATCGCTGATATCCTTGCCTTACGAACCTTATATAAAGTATTGAACTCGACTTGGTGTGGTGCCTGTTTGTGGGGAGGGAGGTAACTTGTCTGTACGATCGCCGGAGACGGTCCCCCTCGGGGATCTCTCCCTCAGTACCCGGCCGACCCTCAGGGTCCCCGTCTAACAGTGCCTATAGCTATGTGAAGAATGAAGTTAAAACATTGAGAAAATATCCAAATGTCCAATGAAGATCTTCCAATTTCTACTTGCACCCATACTCTCTCCCTGTCCCACATGCTGGGTTTTCAGAAAACAAGATCCGCCATCTGCGGTGCGTTTAAGCTTTTTGCTGCACACACGTACTATTTCACGCCTGCTATTCTCGGACGACAAATGAGGTCATAACCGACGATGAAAAGCAGGAAGAACACTCGAGTAGGATGTGACACCACCAGGCAACTGTACACAATTACCTTTCTTCACTTTCCAATAGCATTTAAATGGTTGGTTGTACGGTGGTGTAGGGCATTCCAACCAGGGCTTTTAGTGGGATGAAAAAACTGGGGGTCTCTCAATCTGTGTTTAGCATAGTGTGCTGCCCGACTGGTATTTTCTGTTTCTGTCATTGCATACAGGTATTTGATATATGTAACAGTATATCTACAACAAGCCAGGACTATTGGCTTTGTCAATGGTTGTTAGTTGCACAAAATAAATAAGCAACAACTATGGCTTTGTTGTGTTTAATATTGAAAATACTTAAGATCTGAAATTATGAGACTGTAAAAGAACTATAATGAGTCTCTGAAGTTATCTCAACGGCAGTAAAGGGTGGTATTGCTGCAGAGTTAAAAAAATATACCACCTAGGGTGAGGGCAAAAATGGAGAGCCCGAGAGGGACTAATCTCAGCATCTGTTTTTTAGAACTGTCGGTGCTGAGCATCTGCAGGACCCAGCACACTTAAAGCTCTTATTCCAACAAAAAGAAATCTAACTAGACACAAAACTGCCAGTTGATCCAAAACTGTTATAACATTCAAGTGACAGCCACCTAGTGCTGGAGAGTTTAGAGCCAGGGGTTCATTAGTCAAGCTTCTTTCTTAAAGGTGATATTTCATATGCAAATATGGGCCTCGAGCTAACCGTTTCCGGCGTCATGTGAAGGCAATTGTACTACTGCTGATAAAGACTTGAAAATGTATCTTCAGGGCTCGGGCTCCAGCTTTCTGTGGAGATGCATGGAGGAGCAGTCACTGCTAGTGCTCGAGGCTCTCAGGAAATTGCAGACAATACTTTTCATTGGTGTCCAGGCCAGCCAGGCGCGTGAGCATCCTGGAAATTCAATCCGGGTTACGAGAAATGGCACCAGATCGAGGCCATCGCAGCTGCCTGGCGCGTTCAAGTCGTTGAGGAAGTTACACTTACTGCAGTATGTCTTTTTTTTGGTGCAGATTTATATAGCACAAACTCGACCCGAAGGTATTGGAGCGTTTTACATGAGCACCAGTTAAGTTACACAAGGACACATTCTTTTTTTTGTTTATTTATTTTTTGGTAGGCACAGGAGATTAAGTGATTTTCCCAGCATCATAGGATGTGGAGTCGACCCCGAGGCTCAAACCTTGGTTTCGCCAGCTTCAAGGTCGACAGTCTAGCCATGAGACCACATTCTCTCCCTATGTCTGCAAGGGCATCTCTTACTGAAGCGACAGCACAGAGTGCCACGTGCATGATAAGCTGAAATTAAAAACAGACAAGAATACTGTCAAAACCAGAGAGTTTCTACAGTGTGGAAAGAGGAAGTGAGGGTATTGCTGAAGTGACTGTAGTGTCCTGCTGCACATGTTCTAGTGTCTCAGCAGGTACTTAGTTTACCAGCCACTCCCTTGAGGGCTGAACACACTCACACCCCGCACCCATCCAAAACACAGGTTTCATGAGTCATGCTAATAAAAGGGCCAGAGTGCACATGCTCGTGGCCAGTTAACCAGCATACTCAATGTGTCTGCATCACTTCTTTTAGTAGCGTGTGGGCCAACAACTCTACAATGGCGACGAGGGGTTCTGAACCCCTGCCGTGCCGCCTAGGAAGTCACCCCCGTTATTGAGGAGGAGATTGGGAGCCCTACTGCTGCCGCAACCTGACCCTGTGAAGTGGGCCCGTCGCCCGAGAAGAGGGGGGACCTTGGCGGTGCCCAGAAGGAGGAAAGGGCAAAGACTGTTATCTCCAACACCTTGCCACCCGCCTGCAGAGTGACAGTGAGGCAGGCAGGGCTATCAGCAGGACGCCAATAGAGAATGCGCTGGGATCCCTCCAGGTCATCTCTGAGCCCATGGCACGCAACGGCCCAAGAAGGAGAGGTGCCCGTAAGCTGCCAGAGACAGCCACCACCTATAGCAAGTGGTGAGAATGGGGTGCCTTCCCAAAAACATGCAGGTAATCACAGCACAGAACGCCTGCGAACCAAAGGAAATGGCCCTCACAGGCCTGTACACTCTGCACCACATCCCTGCTGAAAGCCAGAGAGGCAGAGCAGGCGGGCAAGCAGCGCTGTGCATGCCTGCTGCTGACTGCGACGAAAAACAACCATTACATCGCAGTCATTACAATGCATAACCTTTACAACGTGGCTGTTACAACGTGACTGCATTTACATCGCATGCCATTACAACGCAGACATTGCAATGCATGTCAGTACAATGCATGCCATTACTATGGATACCATTACAACGCATGCCATTCCAACACATTATAAGGTAAGTAATGGAGTTTTTTTAGTTTTAGGGTGGGTATGGATTTGAGGGTACATGGTAATAGTAATTTTTACCCCTACACTATCCAACACTTTACCCACTGTTACCCTAAAAGTATTATGCGCTGTAATGGTATGCGTTGTAATGGTATGTGTTGTAATGGAATGCGTTATAAAGGTAGTTTCTAAACATGCGTTTCAATGGCATGCGTTGTAAAATCATACGTTGTAAAGGTAGCTGCGATGTAAAACCCGCGTTGTAAAGGCATACATTGTAATTCTTTACACTGTAACGTCATATATTTGACCACTTGCTTGCTTTCCAACATAAAACAACACTAAGCGACTCACCTAAAACTACCTTACATCCATCCACCTATCGACCGTGGAACAAACTGAATTTGGAACACTTAGAAACACAACTAACATCCAGTATAAATCTGGAAACCATAAATTCTGTTCAGAATCTATATGAGTGACTACAGGAAGCTTTTGACATCCTGATACCACTCAAAACCACACAACAGAACAAAAGAAAAAAAGCTCCTTGGAGAAACATAGAAATAAAAGACATGAAACAACAAATTAGAAAGCTGCAACGTACCTGGCTCAAAACAAATGCAAAACAAGACAAACTTCACCTACAAAAAATTAACCGATTATATAAGTCAGCTATCAAAAAAGCTAAGAAAAGGTACTATTCGGACAGAATTCAAAACGCTAAATGTGCAAATAAAGGATTCTATAAAATACTCAATGAATTTCGAAAACCAAATTGCCTAGAAGGAACTCATCCTGTTACTCAAGATTACACAGACAAAGCAGACACGTTGGACTCGTACTTAAGACAGAAACAAAGCACCAGCACTAACCCTTGTACAAAACAACTATCCAAGAATGCTCTAATCAAGCCTCTCTGTTCCTTCCAACACATCTCACACGATGAATTTATGGACCTGGTCAAAGCAAGCTGGCCTGCCGGCAGCCCTTCTGACACCTGTCCGCCACAAACTTTCAAGACAATTCTTTTAACAACCTCTGCTGCTATTCCAGTAAGACGAATCATCAACGATTCCTTAACTACTGGAATATTTCCAGAAGAACGAAAAAAGTCATACATACGCCCTTTACTGAAGAAAACAAACCTGGACCCGCTGAACCCTGACAACTACAGACCCATTACAAATGGACCTTTCCTGGGCAAACTGATAGAAAGAGCAGCGTTCGCCCAGATGTCACAATTCATTGAAGAGAATGACATACTTACAGATTTCCAAACAGGATTCCGTCCGGGAAGAGGCACTGAATCTGCCCTCCTTGCCATCTGGGATGACCTAAAGAATACAGTTGACCGCAACGGGGTTGCTGCGCTACTCCTCTTGGACCTCTCAGCTGCTTATGACACGGTTGACCATGACACTCTGAAACAAAGACTTTATGAAGCCAGCATAGAGGGAACTGCTCTAGACTGGATCGCGTCCTACCTTCGAAACAGAACTAATGTCATCCACACCCCACCTTTCTCGTCCAAACCGTACTCCACAAAAGCAGGGGTCCTCAAGGTCCTATCATCTCGCCCATGCTTTTCAACACCTACATGAAGTCTTTACCAGTACTGATCAATAAATTTCACCTCACGTGCTACAACTATGCGGATGACACGCAAATACTCCTTCAACTGGAATGCCCCAAAAACATTGGAAAATCACCAATTTTCAGCTGTCTCAGAGTGGATGACTTGGAGCCATCTCAAATTGAATGCTTCAAAAACTGAAATACTCACGTGTGGCGATTGGAAAAATTACAACCCGCTAGCAGCATGGCCTGATGAACTGGGATCACTGCCTAAAGTATCAAAGGAAGTAAGAAACCTCGGAATGACCATGGACTCCAAGCTGTCGATGAATGTCCAAGTGGATAAACTAGCAAGATCAAGCTTTGCTACTATAAAAACGCTGCGACGAATTTTCCCTCATTTGGGATTTCCACACAAGGTCCAAGCTACCATCTCCCTTGTTCTATCCAAACTCGATTACGCCAATCGCCTCTAACACGGATCACCTTTAACGACCATGAAAAGACTACAACAGATTAAGAACTCGGCTGCCAGACTACTCTTGCATATCAAACCACGAGACCACATCTCCCCTGCCTTGAAAGCCTTGCATTGGTTACCGGTTGCCAGAAGATCCAAGTTCAAGCTGCTTTGTATTACCCACAAAGCAATACATGGAATAGGACCACTCGTCATCAGGAATAAAATCACCAAACACATTCAACAAAGGTACCTCCGCTCTAAAGGAGCATCTCGCCTCAAAATCCCACCATACAAGAAAAATACCATGGGTGGCACATCTTTCTCTGTTCAAGCAGCCAAACTATGGAACTCTTTACCCCCCAACATAAGACCCACCGACAACCACCTTATCTTCAGAAAACTACTCAAGATTTGGCTCTTCCCCACATAAGCACAATACGGAAACAGAAATTTACAGCATATCCCTCTGTATATAAGCATTTGTTTTCACTATAGATGTGTACCTATCTTTGTGTATTACTTTATAAAACATGTAAAATAATTATGTTGTTAAGAGAAAATAAAAAATAAAAAAATAATAATAATAATATTCATCAATAAATAGAAATCAATAAATAGAAATCATCTTTGGTCTACATGTACATATTTCCATTGTGCATCTATGTACATTCCATGTACTTGGATCTGTGTGTCTGTTACTTTTCTCCTGAAAAAGCATATCCAATACACTACCCTATTTCTCATCCTGTGCCTCTATCAATATATTTAATCTAAATATACTTACTTCCTTTATGTATCTATATACTTTCAATGTACTTATGGATCTATATATTTATCACTTTCTTCTAATTTAGCATTTCCAATGCACTAGCCTATTTCTCAGCCTATACTTCGCTCAATATATCTTCTGGCCAAACCTTCTGACTCATCTCAAACGTCTTTCTACTACTCCTTCCAATGCACTACCCTATCTCTCATCCTATACATCTATCAATATATCCTCTACATCCACTCTCTCATTTATCCCAAACCCCATACCACTACTATGATCGCCAAAATAACCCTTTCTGGACTCTCTCCTGCTCTACCCCTCCTTGCATCATCTGACACCTCTTTTTACTACACCGATCGCCTAAAATCAAACCTTTCTAAACTCTCCCCTCTGACTCCTTCCCTCCAAAAACTCCTTTTTACTCATCCAAAAGCCTCTTCCTACTGCTAAGACCTAAAAAAAAAAATCCTTCACTCTTTTATCCCTCCACTATCCTTTTCAATCAAAATTAACAGACTAACATGTTCACTTCTCAAATTCCATATTCCATATTCAACTATACTAATATACTGCCCAAATAACTGAATAACATATCTACTACTCAAATTACTTCATATACTATACTAATTTTCATCACTAATCCTTTATGGGTTCCGGAGTGGCGTGCTACTCATCAGAAAAGCGCTTCAACACCCATCAGGGGTAAGAAGTGCTATATGAATGCAAATCTTTCTTCCCCTTTTATCCTACCGCTATCCTTCTCACTCCAAGTAACAGACTAATATCCACCACTGAAATTACCTCATATTTCACCATATTAATTCACCACTAATCCTTTATAGGCTTCCTGAATAGTGTGCGTCAACAATCGAGTGATAAATAAATCCAAACCTTTGTCCTCCTCTATCCTTCTGCTATCATTCAATATCCAAATAACCGACTAACCTATACACCACTTAAAATGTACTTGCATGTTTCACTATACTAATTCAACACTAATCCTCTATGGGTCCCAGAGTAGCGTGCTACCTGCCGAAAAAGCGCTTCAACGCCTCGTCAGGGGTAGTAAGCGCTATATAAATGCAATTAGAATACAAAAAAATACAATATGAGTAGACACTGAGATCCTCTAACATCGCACTGGCCCGTTCTGCCTACTGCGAGGCTAGGTAAGGTGGATAGCGCATTAAAAGAAGAAAGCAGCGCAGAGACTTGAAGGCATGACTGGGGCCACTAGCATAAATTGGGGACCTCCTCTTCAGTACTTATGGCCAGGGAAAAGAGAGGAAGACAACAATACAGCGAAACAGAATTCCCTCGTGGCCTAAATACTTTACATTTTATGACATAGTTCTCATTTTTTACAAAAGTCCTTCAAAGTATGACAGAGACTTTCTTCAAATATGTTTACAGTAATTTATTCATTTTTTTTATATCAAAAACTTTTTTTCACTTTTTTTGAGATAAATATATTCCATTAAGAATTCATTAGTCAATACATTTTTAGCGGTAAAAAACACTTCATCACTTGTATATTGCACAAATTTTACATAAAAAACAGACGATACCCAGTAACACGCACACCTACACACTTAAACAAGCTCGCATACATCTAAACAAACATCCATATTCATCCAGAACAGTTTCTTTTCTTCTGTGGTTAAGGTAACACAGATATTTATGCGTAATTCCACGCCAGGTCGACCTGGCGTGGAATTACACATAAATACCTGTTTGGTTCGATGTATGCGAGCTTGTTTAAGTGTGTAGGTGTGCGTGTTACTGGGTATCATCTGTGTTTTTTATGTAAAATTTGTGCAATATACAAGTGATGAAGTGTTTTTTACCACTAAAAATGTATTGACTAATGAATTCTTAATGGAATATATTTATCTCAAAAAGTGAAAAAAAGTTTTTGATATAAAAAAATGAATAAATTACTGTAAACATATTTGAAGAAAGTCTCTGTCATACTTTGAAGGACTTTTGTAAAAAATGAGAACTATGTCATAAAATGTAAAGTATTTAGGCCACGAGGGAATTCTGTTTCGCTGTATGACTGGGGCCACAACAGGCCATACCTCCACATAATGCGACGCTTGTAAGCCCTCCGCCTGCCAATAACATATCTCGCAGCTACCACACCCTCTTCCTCGTTCATGGTGAAGAAGACATTGGCTGCCTGGTGAGAAGCGCTCTGGGGAACAGTCCTACAGCCTGTATGCGCAGCAGCGTCCCTGCCAGCAGAGTGGTAGAGCACAGTTAGAGGCCACTCAAGCACCCTAGGAAACCCTGCATCTTCTTTCCTAATGCCATCGGGCCCACAGCAACATCGAGGCAGCTGCAGCCAGCAATGAGAGGTACTGCATAAAAGAAAACAAGCATTTACAATGCAACGGTTTCGCCTTTGCCAGTTAGAGCTATTGGCATTGTAAATGACAATATTTTTATTTATGTGTTGGTTTTGAAAACAGATAAATAAATGGCATTGTCATTTACATTGCCAACAGCTTAATCTCTTGCAAATGTAAGACCTATTGTACCCTACTGGATTTCACTGAAGAAATTCAGAGTCTGGTCTGCAGGTGTCACGTGACAGATGCCCAATTGACAGCTGAGGGGGTTAAATCGTGCTGGGGTGGCACATTAAGGCAACGCTTGCTGAAAGCACTACACTACCCTACTGGAGTGTCAGTCTTTTTGGACATGGTCCACTCACTCATCTTGAAACAGGAAGCTCGCCACCAGTTCCACAAAAAATACCGTCATTAAATCTTTCCTTTTTAAGGGTTGGACATTTCAGTTGGCGTCTGCTCTCAGTCACGCTCGTCTTGTCGCCCATTGTCAATCACGCGCCTCTCTGTGCCTGGCTGTCAAGTGCCGGCGCCATCCTAGTGCGCATCTTCAGTCAGCCACGGTGTGCTAGCCAACCGAACTGCATTATGGGATGGCATGGTGGGTTAAAGAACCTGTTTTACAAACATGTGTCCGTGCTTGTGAGGAGGTAGTGCACCTGTTGAGGGAGAGAGAGTGTGTTTGCATATGTGCGTGCATGCATGTGTGTGTGTGAATAAGCACTTCCAAGATTTAGTGGGACTAGAGGTTTTTATCTACAAATCATTGTTTTCAGCTGTGTTCTAATGGAATCAAAGCAACACTACACCCCCCATAATGCATAGTGTGATCACATAAAAGTACAGAACTGGAAAGAGTGTCCATAATGACCAGCAAGACCCTAAGAAGGATGTGCTTCAGTCTCCAGTGCCACGGGCGAGTGGAAACACACACTGTGCTGGTGGAGAAGTAGAAGAAGTACAAGTGTCCATAGAAGAGAAGTAGAGGGGATGCACTCTCCATTCCCTATGCACTCTCCACTCCCTATGCACTCTCCACTCTCCACTCCGTATGCACTATCCACTCCCTATGCACTCTCCACTCCCTACGCACTCTCCACTCTCCACTCCCTACGCACTCTCCACTCTCCACTCTCCACTCTCTACGCACTCTCCACTCTCCACTCCCTATCCACTCTGCACTCCCTATGCACTCTGCACTCCCTATGCACTCTGCACTCCCTAGGCACTCTCCACTCCCTATGCACTCCCTAGGCACTCTCCACTCCCTATGCACTCCCTAGGCACTCTCCACTCCCTATCCACTCTCCACTCCCTACGCACTCTCCACTCTTCACTCTCTATGCACTCTGCACTCCCTATGCACTCTCCACTCCCTATGCACTCTCCACTCCCTATGCACTCTCCACTCCCTATGCACTCTCCACTCCCTATGCACTCTCCACTCCCTATGCACTCTCCACTCCCTATGCACTCTCGACTCTGCACTCCCTATGCACTCTCCACTCCCTATACACTCTCCACTCCCTATGCGCTCTCCACTCTCTATGCACTCTCCACTCCCTATGTACTCTCCACTCTTCACTCTCTATGCACTCTGCACTCCCTATGCACTCTCCACTCTCCACTCCCTATGCACTCTCCACTCCCTATGCACTCTCCACTCCCTATGCACTCTCCACTCTCTATGCACTCTCCACTCCCTATGCACTCTCCACTCTTCACTCTCTATGCACTCTGCACTCCCTATGTACTCTCCACTTTTCACTCTCTATGCACTCTGCACTCCCTATGCACTCTCCACTCTCCACTCCCTATGCACTCTCCACTCCCTATGCACTTTCCACTCCCTATGCACTTTCCACTCCCTATGCACTCTCCACTCCCTATGCACTCTCCACTCCCTATGCACTCTGCACTCTCCACTCCCTATGCACTCTCCACTCCCTATGCACTCTGCACTCTCCACTCCCTATGCACGGTGTGCTAGCCAACCGAACTGCATTATGGGATGGCATGGTGGGTTAAAGAACCTGTTTTACAAACATGTGTCCGTGCTTGTGAGGAGGTAGTGCACCTGTTGAGGGAGAGAGAGTGTGTTTGCATATGTGCGTGCATGCATGTGTGTGTGTGAATAAGCACTTCCAAGATTTAGTGGGACTAGAGGTTTTTATCTACAAATCATTGTTTTCAGCTGTGTTCTAATGGAATCAAAGCAACACTACACCCCCCATAATGCATAGTGTGATCACATAAAAGTACAGAACTGGAAAGAGTGTCCATAATGACCAGCAAGACCCTAAGAAGGATGTGCTTCAGTCTCCAGTGCCACGGGCGAGTGGAAACACACACTGTGCTGGTGGAGAAGTAGAAGAAGTACAAGTGTCCATAGAAGAGAAGTAGAGGGGATGCACTCTCCATTCCCTATGCACTCTCCACTCCCTATGCACTCTCCACTCTCCACTCCGTATGCACTATCCACTCCCTATGCACTCTCCACTCCCTACGCACTCTCCACTCTCCACTCCCTACGCACTCTCCACTCTCCACTCTCCACTCTCTACGCACTCTCCACTCTCCACTCCCTATCCACTCTGCACTCCCTATGCACTCTGCACTCCCTATGCACTCTGCACTCCCTAGGCACTCTCCACTCCCTATGCACTCCCTAGGCACTCTCCACTCCCTATGCACTCCCTAGGCACTCTCCACTCCCTATCCACTCTCCACTCCCTACGCACTCTCCACTCTTCACTCTCTATGCACTCTGCACTCCCTATGCACTCTCCACTCCCTATGCACTCTCCACTCCCTATGCACTCTCCACTCCCTATGCACTCTCCACTCCCTATGCACTCTCCACTCCCTATGCACTCTCCACTCCCTATGCACTCTCGACTCTGCACTCCCTATGCACTCTCCACTCCCTATACACTCTCCACTCCCTATGCGCTCTCCACTCTCTATGCACTCTCCACTCCCTATGTACTCTCCACTCTTCACTCTCTATGCACTCTGCACTCCCTATGCACTCTCCACTCTCCACTCCCTATGCACTCTCCACTCCCTATGCACTCTCCACTCCCTATGCACTCTCCACTCTCTATGCACTCTCCACTCCCTATGCACTCTCCACTCTTCACTCTCTATGCACTCTGCACTCCCTATGTACTCTCCACTTTTCACTCTCTATGCACTCTGCACTCCCTATGCACTCTCCACTCTCCACTCCCTATGCACTCTCCACTCCCTATGCACTTTCCACTCCCTATGCACTTTCCACTCCCTATGCACTCTCCACTCCCTATGCACTCTCCACTCCCTATGCACTCTGCACTCTCCACTCCCTATGCACTCTCCACTCCCTATGCACTCTGCACTCTCCACTCCCTATGCACTCTCCATGCACTCTGCACTCCCTATGCACTCTCCACTCTGCACTCTCTATGCACTCTGCACTCCCTATGCACTCTCCACTCTGCACTCTCTATGCACTCTGCACTCCCTATGTACTCTCCACTCTTCACTCTCTATGCACTCTGCACTCCCTATGCACTCTCCACTCTCCACTCCCTATGCACTCTCCACTCCCTATGCACTCTCCACTCTCTATGCACTCTGCACTCCCTATGCACTCTCCACTCTCTATGCACTCTGCACTCCCTATGCACTCTGCACTCCCTATGCACTCTCCACTCCCCACTCTGCACTCCCTATGCACTCTCCACTCCCTATGCACTCTCCACTCTCCACTCCCTATGCACTCTCCACTCCCTATTCACTCTCCACTCTCCACTCCCTATGCACTCTCCACTCCCTATGCACTCTCCACTCCCTATGCACTCTCGACTCCCTATGCACTCTCCACTCCCTATGCACTCTCCACTCCCTATGCACTCTGCACTCCCTATGCACTCTCCACTCCCTATGCACTCTCCACTCTCCACTCCCTATGCACTCTCCACTCCCTCGAGCTGCACTCCCTATGCACTCTCCACTCCCTATGCACTCTCCACTCCCTATGCACTCTCCCCTCCCTATGCACTCTCCACTCCCTATGCACTCTCCACTCCCTATGCACTCTCCACTCCCTATGCACTCTCCACTCCCTATGCACTCTCCACTCCCTATGCACTCTCCACTCCCTATGCACTCTCCACTCCCTATGCACTCTTCACTCTCTATGCACTCTTCACTCTCTATGCACTCTTCACTCCCTATGCACTCTTCACTCCCTATGCACTCTGCACTCCCTATGCACTCTCCACTCCCTATGCACTCTCCACTCCCTATGCACTCTCCACTCTGCACTCCCTATGCACTCTCCACTCCACTCCCTATGCACTCTGCACTCCCTATGCACTCATCACTCTCCACTCCCTATGCACTCTTCACTCCCTATGCACTCTTCACTCTCTATGCACTCTTCACTCCCTATGCACTCTTCACTCCCTATGCACTCTTCACTCCCTATGCACTCTCCACTCCCTATGCACTCTCCACTCCCTATGCACTCTCCACTCCCTATGCACTCTCCACTCTGCACTCCCTATGCACTCTCCACTCTGCACTCCCTATGCACTCTCCACTCCCTATGCACTCTCCACTCCCCACTCCCTATGCACTCTCCACTCCCTATGCACTCTCCACTCTCCACTCCCTATGCACTCTCCACTCCCTCGAGCTGCACTCCCTATGCACTCTCCACTCCCTATGCACTCTCCACTCCCTATGCACTCTCCACTCCCTATGCACTCTCCACTCCCTATGCACTCTCCACTCCCTATGCACTCTCCACTCCCTATGCACTCTCCACTCCCTATGCACTCTCCACTCTCCACTCCCTATGCACTCTGCACTCCCTATGCACTCTTCACTCCCTATGCACTCTCCACTCCCTATGCACTCTGCACTCCCTATGCACTCTTCACTCCCTATGCACTCTTCACTCCCTATGCACTCTTCACTCCCTATGCACTCTTCACTCCCTATGCACTCTTCACTCCCTATACACTCTTCACTCCCTATGCACTCTTCACTCCCTATGCACTCTGCACTCCCTATGCACTCCCTATGCACTCTCCACCCCCTATGCACTCTCCACTCTCCACTCCCTATGCACTCTCCACTCTGCACTCCCTATGCACTCCCTATGCACTCTCCACTCTGCACTCCCTATGCACTCTGCACTCCCCACTCTGCACTCCCTATGCACTCTGCACGCCCTATGCACTCTGCACGCCCTATGCACTCTGCACTCTCCACTCCCTATGCACTCTGCACTCTCCACTCCCTATGCACTCTCCACTCCCTATGCACTCTCCACTCCCTATGCACTCTCCACTCCCTATGCACTCTCCACTCCCTATGCACTCTCCACTCTCCACTCCCTATGCACTCTCCACTCTCCACTCTCCATGCACTCTGCACTCCCTATGCACTCTCTATGCACTCTCCACTCTGCACTCTCCATGCACTCTGCACTCCCTATGCACTCTCTATGCACTCTCTATGCACTCTCCACTCCCTATGCACTCTCCACTCCCTATGCACTCTCCACTCCCTATGCACTCTCCACTCCCTATGCACTCTCCACTCCCTATGCACTCCCTATGCACTCCCCACTCCCTATGCACTCTCCACTACCTATGCACTCTCCACTCCCTATGCACTCTCCACTCCCTATGCACTCTCCACTCCCTATGCACTCTCCACTCCCTATGCACTCTCCACTCCCTATGCACTCTCCACTCTCTATGCACTCTTCACTCTCTATGCACTCTTCACTCCCTATGCACTCTTCACTCCCTATGCACTCTCCACTCCCTATGCACTCTCCACTCCCTATGCACTCTCCACTCCCTATGCACTCTCCACTCTGCACTCCCTATGCACTCTCCACTCCACTCCCTATGCACTCTGCACTCCCTATGCACTCTTCACTCTCCACTCCCTATGCACTCTTCACTCCCTATGCACTCTTCACTCTCTATGCACTCTTCACTCCCTATGCACTCTTCACTCCCTATGCACTCTTCACTCCCTATGCACTCTTCACTCCCTATGCACTCTCCACTCCCTATGCACTCTCCACTCCCTATGCACTCTCCACTCTGCACTCCCTATGCACTCTCCACTCTCCACTCTCCATGCACTCTCCACTCCCTATGCACTCTCCACTCCCCACTCCCTATGCACTCTCCACTCCCTATGCACTCTCCACTCTCCACTCCCTATGCACTCCCCACTCCCTCGAGCTGCACTCCCTATGCACTCTCCACTCCCTATGCACTCTCCACTCCCTATGCACTCTCCCTTCCCTATGCACTCCCCACTCCCTATGCACTCTCCACTCCCTATGAACTCTGCACTCCCTATGCACTCTCCACTCCATATGCACTCTCCACTCCCTATGCACTCTCCACTCCCTATGCACTCTCCACTCCCTATGCACTCTCCACTCTCCACTCCCTATGCACTCTCCACTCCCTATGCACTCTTCACTCCCTATGCACTCTGCACTCCCTATGCACTCCCTATGCACTCTCCACCCCCTATGCACTCTCCACTCTCCACTCCCTATGCACTCTCCACTCTGCACTCCCTATGCACTCCCTATGCACTCTCCACTCTGCACTCCCTATGCACTCTGCACTCCCTACTCTGCACTCCCTATGCACTCTGCACGCCCTATGCACTCTGCACGCCCTATGCACTCTGCACTCTCCACTCCCTATGCACTCTGCACTCCCTATGCACTCTGCACTCCCTATGCACTCTGCACTCCCTATGCACTCTCCACTCCCTATGCACTCTGCACTCCCTATGCACTCTCCACTCCCTATGCACTCTCCACTCCCTATGCACTCTCCACTCCCTATGCACTCTCCACTCTCCACTCCCTATGCACTCTTCACTCCCTATGCACTCTTCACTCCCTATGCACTCTGCACTCCCTATGCACTCCCTATGCACTCTCCACCCCCTATGCACTCTCCACTCTCCACTCCCTATGCACTCTCCACTCTGCACTCCCTATGCACTCCCTATGCACTCTCCACTCTGCACTCCCTATGCACTCTGCACTCCCCACTCTGCACTCCCTATGCACTCTGCACGCCCTATGCACTCTGCACGCCCTATGCACTCTGCACTCTCCACTCCCTATGCACTCTGCACTCCCTATGCACTCTGCACTCCCTATGCACTCTGCACTCCCTATGCACTCTGCACTCCCTATGCACTCTCCACTCCCTATGCACTCTCCACTCCCTATGCACTCTCCACTCTCCACTCCCTATGCACTCTCCACTCTGCACTCTCCATGCACTCTGCACTCCCTATGCACTCTCTATGCACTCTCCACTCTGCACTCTCCATGCACTCTGCACTCCCTATGCACTCTCTATGCACTCTCTATGCACTCTCCACTCCCTATGCACTCTCCACTCCCTATGCACTCTCCACTCCCTATGCACTCTCCACTCCCTATGCACTCTCCACTCTCCACTCCCTATGCACTCTCCACTCCCTATGCACTCTCCACTCCCTATCCACTCTGCACTCCCTATCCACCCTGCACTCCCTATCCACCCTGCACTCCCTATCCACTCTGCACTCCCTATCCACTCTGCACTCCCTATCCACTCTGCACTCCCTATCCACTCTGCACTCTCTATGCACTCTCCACTCCCTATGCACTATGCACTCTCCACTCCCTATGCACTCTCCACTCTGCACTCCCTATGCACTCTCCACTCTGCACTCCCTATGCACTCTCCACTCCCTATGCACTCTCCACTCTCCACTCCCTATGCACTCTCCACTCCCTCGAGCTGCACTCCCTATGCACTCTCCACTCCCTATGCACTCTCCACTCCCTATGCACTCTCCACTCCCTATGCACTCTCCACTCCCTATGCACTCTCCACTCCCTATGCACTCTCCACTCTGCACTCCCTATGCACTCTCCACTCTGCACTCCCTATGCACTCTCCACTCCCTATGCACTCTCCACTCCGCACTCCCTATGCACTCTCCACTCCCTATGCACTCTCCACTCCCTATGCACTCTCCACTCCCTATGCACTCTCCACTCCCTATGCACTCTCCACTCCCTATGCACTCTCCACTCCCTATGCACTCTCCACTCCCTATCCACTCTGCACTCCCTATCCACCCTGCACTCCCTATCCACCCTGCACTCCCTATCCACCCTGCACTCCCTATCCACTCTGCACTCCCTATCCACTCTGCACTCCCTATGCACTCTCCCGTCCCTATGCACTCTCCACTCTCCACTCCCTATGCACTCTCCACTCCCTCGAGCTGCACTCCCTATGCACTCTCCACTCCCTATGCACTCTCCCCTCCCTATGCACTCTCCCCTCCCTATGCACTCTCCCCTCCCTATGCACTCTCCACTCCCTATGCACTCTTCACTCCCTATGCACTCTCCACTCCCTATGCACTCTCCACTCCCTATGCACTCTGCACTCTCCACTCTCCACTCCCTATGCACTCTCCACTCCCTATGCACTCTCCACTCCCTATGCACTCTCCACTCCCTATGCACTCTCCACTCCCTATGCACTCTCCACTCCCTATGCACTCTCCACTCTCCACTCCACTCCCTATGCACTCTTCACTCTCCACTCCCTATGCACTCTTCACTCCCTATGCACTCTTCACTCTCTATGCACTCTTCACTCCTTATGCACTCTCCACTCCCTATGCACTCTCCACTCTCCACTCCACTCCCTATGCACTCTGCACTCCCTATGCACTCTTCACTCTCCACTCCCTATGCACTCTTCACTCCCTATGAACTCTTCACTCTCTATGCACTCTTCACTCTCTATGCACTCTTCACTCTCCACTCCCTATGCACTCTTCACTCCCTATGCACTCTTCACTCCCTATGCACTCTTCACTCCCTATGCACTCTTCACTCCCTATGCACTCTTCACTCCTTATGCACTCTGCACTCCCTATGCACTCTGCACTCCTTATGCACTCTGCACTCCCTATGCACTCTCCACTCCCTATGCACTCTCCACTCCCTATGCACTCTCCACTCCCTATGCACTCTCCACTCTGCACTCCCTATGCACTCTCCACTCTCCACTCCCTATGCACTCTCCACTCCCCACTCTGCACTCCCTATGCACTCTCCACTCCCTATGCACTCTCCACTCCCTATGCACTCTCCACTCCCTCGAGCTGCACTCCCTATGCACTCTCCACTCCCTATGCACTCTCCACTCCCTATGCACTCTCCACTCCCTATGCACTCTCCACTCTCTATGCACTCTGCACTCCCTATCCACCCTGCACTCCCTATCCACTCTGCACTCCCTATCCACTCTGCACTCCCTATCCACTCTGCACTCCCTATCCACTCTGCACTCCCTACCCATTTGCTGTTAATCACCTTTGCAGCACGTACTTTATGGCCTCTGATGCTCTTCAGCGCTTTGCAGTGCGGTTAGGATATGAAGCGCTATATAAATTCAACTGTAATGCATTACGAAAAATGCCAAACCATGAAAAAACTCCCTGTTGCAAATCTTATGAGCAGTTTTACAAGTGTCTCACGAGGGGCACGAGATGCTTAGCCCATACGAGTCTATTTAGGCCGTTTGGGTACTGGACACCCGCAGTTTTAAGGACAGTAATAAAACGGACTGTAAAGTCGAACTGAAAGAATGAAAAGTTATGCATGCTGCAACAAAGGGGATCAGCCGAGCAATTTCACATCAGACAAACCACTGCGGAGTCCTCACTACAAATAAAGGGGCAAAAACTACTTTTAGCGCCTATGCACTTGATGAACAGCCAGATCGTGGCCTGTGTCTTCATCATGTATTTTTAACCAACGTACACTGAATTCACGTGCTCCACCACTAAAAAACAAGCACTCACCTGGGCTTCCTCGCATGGAATGACCAAAACAAACACAGAAGGAAAAAAAACGAAACTCCGCCCACCGCCGCGATGACGACATCGCAGAGACGGAGAGGGAAAAAATCGCGGGAACGCCCCCGAATCTGGTCCGGCCTTGACGGACAGATCCGGCTCCCAATGGCTAGCCTCCATTTATGGAGCTAGCTAATGGGAGGTGGGGGACGTTCCGATAGCCAATATGGTAAACAAAAGATTTCACCTGCGCGAACTGCTTGCGCAGATCGCCAGGTCGAAACCTAAAAAACTGAACAAGTTTGTAAAGAGACGGCTAGCAGAAACGGCCAACAGCACTTCCAAGGCTGCAGTGCCCTAAAGTGAAAGTAAGGACAGCACCACCTAGCGGCTGCTGGCAGCACTACACCTAAATAGAAAACACAGCTTCAAAACAAACAGCCCCAAAAAGCAGACACTTGCATAATCGTTCCTGTTGCCCAGCATGAATGAGAACTGGACAGGCCTCAGCGCAGATTCAGAAGGTGAGAGCGTGACGTGCCAGGTTTGTATCTCCACCCAAATTACATCACAAGCAAGGGCCATGAACAGCTCCCTTTCCGCATGCACATAGAGAATGCTATACAACCCCAAGTGGGGTGCCTACCTTTTGTAAGGCAAGAGACTGCAATGTTCACGCAGCAAAGAGCCACATAGAACATAAAGCTACACCAGCCAAGAGAAGTGTCAAGTAGCCAAGCAAGGTCCAGCAAACGTAATGGGACCGAAGGGACCAAGTAAGCCCCACGAAAACTGCAAGAAGAATATGCCTGGTGCACGCGCCCCCCAGTGGCTGTCTGATGCCACCGCAATTTGGGAGATTGCGCAGTACGCCCATGGTGGTGAAAGGCCACCACCGCAGAATGTTGCTTCAAAGGAGGAGTACCGGAACACTACCTGTCTTCCTGAAGGGGGAAGAGAGCATTGTACAACCCCTATTGGCAAGACACAACATAGTCAAGTGTGCATGTAGAGCACACACTCAGTAAAGGCCTAGCATGGCCCAAATGAAGGAGGAAGAGCCTCTATATCTCTACTGCAGAAGTATAGCCCACAGTGAGCCAAAGACGGCACTGAGTGTCCTCCCCCACACTGTCACAAAATGGAGTCACCAGTGGCCCCTTGCAGCCAAGAGGAGAGCTGCACACTCCAAGCGGCAAGCTGCCATCACCGCAACACATAAAAGAGAATGTGGCACGACGCCAAATCACGAAGAAGAAGAAGAGTGACAATCCTGTCACCCTGAAGAGCTGGACGAACACGGGTGCGCTGGAGAGGTCAACACGAGGAGCAGGAGGTCTAGCACCACTACAAGACAAGAGTGCACACACAGACGCAAGAAAGACACAAAGGTTGAGCGACTTCCCTGGAGGCAGCTCAATGGGAGAACCACATGTAAGCTGCCAGCAAGCGCAAACTGCGTCTCTACCCGAATGCTTCACAGTGCAACTCCCAGTTCCGGAGAGTCTGCAGTTTAAGTCAAATGGCATCCCTGCTCGCGACCACATATGCCATGGGAGAAGAACGACACCAGAAAATAATACATAGCTGCAAAATCCCTCCAGTCATCCTCACTCCAGTCAAATCATCACCACCTGTCGTCCAGGTCTGATGGCATCCCCAACAACATTCCCATGTGAATCACCCAATCCAGCAAAGGAGCAAATCATCACCAGGGTGGAGCCTTGCAACACAAAGCATCAAGAGACCAAGTGTCCAGGGACTATCTGATCACCCATCTGCCCTTGTGACCTGTTGGCAAGCACACCAACCATTAAGTCATCTATCCTGGCGAGTGTACGGACAACGTAATTGGATCCTGTCAGTGATCCTGTAGTGGCCCCAGGCAGCCCACAAGCAGCCCTGCACAGTCAGCGCGGTACAGTGGCAGCCCCACATAAGGTCCTCAGGGACATTTCTGCACCAAGGGATCCTGGTACGAGAGATGGTCTGGAAGCGGCTCCACCGACAAGGTACCGAGAGGCACCGGGTCTTCAAAGGAGAATGTCCCAAGCATTGTCAACGCCATCCCAGTCCTGGCAAGACTTGTCATCACAGTGCCCAGTTGCCCCAAGGGAAGACTCTGTAGCAGGATTACACTGAAGCTCTAGATGCACCATGAGTGACACCAACAGAATCAACGCAAGAGCACACAGGTCCAGCCAACAATGTGTCAGTGGACATTGATTCAAAGGACAGGCTGCCAAAGAATCTAGACTTCATTGACACATCGTTCATGCCCAGTTGTAGCTGGTTAAATTATGGACATGTGCCAAGATGCCCGGATGTTCCCAGCTGCCCCTGTCCACCGTTATCCAGCTGCACTTGTCCACAGTGGTCCTGCATACTGCCTCTTAAGGCCGAAAGTCTGAGTGGTGTCTTATGTGAATAGTTCATTTCTATAGGTTGGACTTTGTTTTGTTTCATTAATGTTTGAGAGGAATGTATTGCCCTGCTGGACACGTTCTAGTGTCTCAGCTGGCACTTAGTTTACCAGCCACTCCTTGAAGGGCTGGACACACACACACCCCATACCCATTGAACACAGGCTTCACAAGTGACGTTGGCATGCTAATAAAAGGGCCGGAGTGCACGTGCTCGTGGCCAGTTAATCAGCATACTCAATGTGTCTGCGTCACTCCTTTTAGTAGCATGTGGGGCCAGGGCCCACAACTCTACAGTGGCATCAGAAAAAGCCAACGGTTTTCTCATTTCTAGGCAGCACTCACAACACTGTGGAACTCTGTGTAACTGGTGTCCTTGCACCACTAGAACAAAATAAAAGTCGTAGCCATGAGAACAGTTCCTGAAGGAGTCAGACGTAGTGGGTAAAATTCTCTTTAAAGGAATATAAATGCTTGCCAAATCCACCCTTTACCACTGCAAGTCTCAGAAGCAGTTTTGAGTGTTGGTGGGGCAAAATTAAACGTCAGACAGGCTCTCTAATGATGCATCGACTCCATGGGGACTATTATGACAAGGAAGCCCTTTCATAATATGGCCCTTGATGTTCTTCCCTGCCATTGCCATTCACTAGACCTGCCGGTGCCAATGCAAGACACTACTCAAGTTGCATCGCAGGACCTCTTCTATGGTTATATTTTATACTTAATGAACATAGACGAGATGAATGACAGCACGAAGAATGCACGCTCTCAGCTCAAATCGACATAATAATTAAAACAAGAAAGGTAAAACAGTGGATGCCAATGGGCTGACGGAATCTATGTCCACCCACTGGGCAAGGCTCAGAAGCTCATGTTATTATATGGTTACTTTAATATCACAATAGAATTGTAAGATATCACACGCACCATAACAATATGAAGTTGGTTACAGTAAGCAGTAAATGGTGATTTTCACGATAGATTAGAATATGTGTATTCCTGCTCTTGAAAGTGCTGGAATCCATTTAGCCTTTGGTTTATCTTCGAACCCATCAAAAATGACTAGGCCTATTGTCAAAATGTTTTTCATCTTGTTGCAACTTTTTCAGGGAATGCACCTTTACTTTATTCACCCTTTGGAGCGGGCCATCTAACTGTGTTATAGAGAATCATTGTATGGTACCCTAACACACATGTTTGTTAGAACAAGCAGGCCATATTCTGACCAATCAGAACACTCAAAGTGAGAGTGTTAACTGGTGATGAAGGCCTGTTTGAGATTGCTTTGAAGCTTGTGATGTGTAAATCATCCATCAGGATGTGACCCTTAGACTTTTTCAACTGATGCTTCTTAGCTTTTTTTATGTTGCTCATTATGATGTCACGTGCATACCAACCTTTTTTTTTTATCAAATAGATTTAGGAGCAGCATCCAGTTATGTATTTTTTTTTCTCAAAGTTAACCCTCCTGAGTAGCAGTTGTAAACCACTCGTGTTCAGTACCATCATGTTATTGAGATAAGTGTCGTTTGCCCTTGGTGTGAACCCTTGCCTTTGGTTCAAGATGCATCAATTGGGTAGAAGACTACAACTGCATCACACTCCCACTTTAATCAAAGAGAAATGTATTTGAACTGAAAAACAGCCATTATGGATAAAACAAAAACATATCTTCAAGTATTCGTACATCAATAACAGCTTGGGGTCACCCAAAGATGCCTCACTACCATGTATCAGTGCTTAATTTGTAACAAAATAAGTGCCAGGGCCCACGTTAGCAGGCCACTGCAGCTTGCACCGCCCATTGCCCCTGTCAGAGCTGCCAATGACATTGCCAATACAACTACTAACCGTCACACTCCTAAAAGTTTAACAGTTCAGACTATTCCAGGCCCCCAAAGGTATAAGAATAGCTTGGGCGGCAGGTATTAGCTCTTAATGTATATTGAATTAATAAGCAGCTGTTGTTGTACTAATTTCTAAATTGAACAAACAGTGCCACCAGGTGGCAGAGGCATAAATGCCAGTGTTGACAATTAAGTGCCGGTGTCAAGCACCAGAAACTACCAACGCAAATTAAGCACTGCAAGTAATGCCAACCACAGAAGGTTGGTCATCGCTATCTTACAATTATGAGGTTTACAAAATTTGTATCAGTCTTTCCTCTCTTGCCATCAATGCCTCAGTGCTCCTATATATCACCTCTAGTTTCTTTTATACTCATTGGATGTACAGCATAGAAAAAGAGAATGAAAGATAATGAAGTTGTTCTGCTACAAGATTTACTACTGTTCAGCATTAATAGGTCCAGACATGAGTGGCACAGTGTAAGTTGCACATGGACCTAAATTTAACCATTAACTCCTTGACACGCTTCAGTTGTCGAATATACTATGGTAACAGGATCCTGAGGTCCTTCATGACTTTGGGGCAAAAGTGAGCTGTGCTCACTGTGTACCAAATGGAGACGTGTGGAAATGTTGTGTTGTTGTAAATGTGGAAAAGTGGAAGACATCCCACTAGACACTGCTTAGGAGAGAGCGGTGATGATGAGGTCATAATGCCTCGACCGGAAGTCATCCATTGGCCTAAATTTGCACGAGCTCGATATCTATCAAATTGATGACTGTGTGTACTATTACAAGACATGTGCGTTCCGAACTCAGCAACCCGACCAGCCAGAATATTTTGTTCTTATGAAAGGACTTTGTACCAATTAGTAAACCAATTGGGAACTCTTGCCGCCGATTGGAAGGCCGTATCCTTGCCCCATGGCCCCCTCCTCCCACCCATTTCACAACGTTAGGTTCGTCACAGTTCGGCATGCCAGGGACTGAGTGTGTCCAGATGTTCAGTCACTCCAAAGCCGGTACTCATCAAGAATATGGCAGCTGGATTTCTGTCGGGGTTTGGATAGGCTTTTAATTCGCATGCACAAGTCAATTTTTGTAATCGCATTATAATCATCACATAGCAAAAAACAACGTCGCCATGGTTTCTGTTGTGTTTCAGTCAGCTGGGGCAAAACTAACAGTCTAAAACGCCATCTTGAAATGGGTCATCATTCAGGGTTTGAACGTCTGTGAGCCTGTAAATCCAACAACAGCCAGACCATAAGAGACTAGCAAAGCTAGTGAAAGATTTGGCATGTACACAACAAACGTCATGTGAACATATGATAAGACTTTGAAATCCAAAGAAGGGCTCCTTACTTTTTCACTTTAGTACATTAGGTTGCATCACTACATTGAGTGAGCATAACATTGTTTGTAAAGATTAACGCAACTTCAATGATCCTCCCCACCGCTTGACAATGGTTTCCACGAGAAAAACAAATAGACTCATTTGGCATGTGCACTTTATGTATAGCAATATTATATCATGTGAAGCAACATCATCATTTATTAATGACAAACAAGTGACTTTTTCTAAAGCAGATTTCCTGAACTGCATCTTGTCATTACTTCAAAAACTCTCAAGTTTGACAGGCAAGGAATATGAAGCGCAGTGAAGTAAAGTGTTACTGGAATTTGAGATCAGGTTTATTGGTTACATGTTTGCAATACAGCCACTAACATCAAAAGAACCATGCTTTAGGGTTTATTGTCTTTCGGGAAGCTTAATAAACACACTGGGGCATTTTCACAAGAAAATGTGGAGTGTGGAGCCGCGCCAAATTTAGCAGCACCACTCTCTGACATTTTCAAAATGCAGGGATGTGCTGTATTCACAAGAATATGGCGTACCCCTGTGTTCTCCCTAGCGCTGGTGCTAAATGTAGCTACCTAGCGGCAACACAGGCACCCTTGCACCTGAGTGCAGAGTCCGGAATCCTCTCAATGGCACTTATGAAGAGGAACAACCACACCTGTTGTGACGGAAAGGACAGGTGCGCTTTGGAAATCCGCTCTGTCTGATGTGATGGATCACCAACCTGGGAAGAAAGTTGAATCCTGCCTCCCATCAGTTGGACATGCAATACTAAGAGCAAACTAAAGTGGATTGGTGGCTGCTGTAGCAGGGGAAGAGGAACTGGAGGACTGATTCTCTTATTGGCATGCATGCTGCCTGGCAGACCCAAGTCCATGCCCTCAGTAGAGCTGAGGTACCTGTTGTACTATTAGGAATGCTGTCTCTGGGAGAAAAGTGGGTAGGGAGTGAGAGAGATTGCTGAAGATGACAAGGAAAGAGGACAAACTGAGGCAAAGCAAGGATAAGCTGATTGCACTGTGACAGAAAAAAATGTGGTCACAAAGTAGGGCATGAACACAAAAGAAATAACCCCAAATTGGAACCAAATATCACTCAAGGATGGTAGGCAAAAGCACATGCAGAGCTGTCTCTCACTCTCCTTCATCCACACTATGAAAAAGAGCAGCCACACGATAACAGCAACATGGTATAACCACAGCACCAAAACACTCCCCACCACACTGAAGTAGTCCTCACAGCGGCCATGCTGCATTCCCTCACCCTTCCAACACATCAATGCCTTACATGCTGAGGTGTCCTAGCGGGCTCGTTTCCACTCCACGTGAAACCGAGGCACAGTTACATATAATACCATACAAGCAAAGCTCTGGTCATCACACAGAACACTGCACCAGGTGCCGCACAGGCCACTCTACAATGCATTAACAGGCTACCTGACATCAAACCAATTTTCAGGTGCATGGAGTGCAACATAAACACATTTACAATACAAAGATAAGAAACTGAGGAAAACAAAAGAGATGTAGGTGGGAGAATAAACAGAACTGAATGCAGGACTGAGGAAAAATAAATTGTGAATGCTGGGAAGTCAGAGGCCACTCAACACAGGAACAAGATGCATAGCTAGAGTAAAATAAAATAAATAGGATGCAGGCAGTGCAAATTGATAATGAGCACTCATGAAAAGACAGCAACAAATACAGTGAGCAGCAATCAGCCTACGTGAAGGTACTTTTGGTATGTAACACATTGTTGATTACTGGATCATATAAGTGGTCAATTGCCCCTTACAATGATGCACACATAGAATAATGCATCCAGTAATGGTCTGGTCAATTATACCTTTCAGTGCGTTTACTGGAGGTATTTCAATTTATATCATGCACTATAAAAATCTCCCTCCTTTAACCCAATCTATGTCTGTGTCACTATTTCCTTACTCCACATTTGCTTCTGTCGAAGGCGCTCTCTACCCCCACACTCCTTTACTTATTTTCTACCATTTTTTTCATACAAAGCTGAAAAATATCACATAACTTTGTTAAGATTGGTTGACGGGCATTGCACATAATTATCACTATAGATTTTCTATTCCTAACTCCACATAGATGTTCTTACGCGGTACATAGATCTTGAAGGGACATAGATGTGGAGTTAGGAATAGTGCATTTATACTTCCCTGTATGCACTTAACTTTGGATACTTCGTCACTCGATATTCTGTCCTTGATATTTTTTACCACGATATTCTGAGTTTCCATATTCACAGAACATGTGAATGGAAGAAAATATAATATCTATGTTGACTGCAGTTAAGGGCATTGAGAATATGTACTCACACTTACAACCATTTTCTCAATCCCTGTCTCATTCTCCCTCGATTGCAGGGGAAGCTGGACGCCCTGTGGGTGCTGCTGCGGAAGGGTTATGACCGCGTATCTGTGATGCGCCCCCAGGCCGGAGACAAGGTAAGACAACAGTTTTGTCAACTCGTTTGGCTCTTGACTGGCCTCTGTGCATTGTGGCAGACAAGGCATCTGATGTCCTCATGATAAATATTCGCTAAATAGACTTTTCATTCATATTGGACCATTACCCGGTATTTGTAAAGCGCAAATATAGGGTCTCAAGGCGCTCGGGCCATCGGGGAGATTAAGTGAGCTATTGCCCAACGTCACATGATGCTGAGCTGATCTGCCTCTGGCGCTGGGGATTGAACTTTGAGCTCCGCGCTCCGGAGTCACCCGCCCTGGCCGCTGCGCCACATCCTGCTAGAGGCACCCATTCTGGCGGGAGGAAGGTGACACCAGAATAGGTGCCTATAGCAGGGCGAAACCTTTGACGAATGTTTGACCTAAAAGGCTCTCCTCGTCCCATACCTCCATGAAGAATTCTTGTCCTAAAATTGAGGACCATATCATATACTTTGACGAGAAATTAGGAACTGGTACCGTATGTCTTGAGTGAACACTGAGTGAGTGCTGACACTATTCTTGGGAATCCAAAAAGGAAAAAATAAAATCCTAGTCCTGAAAAAAGCCCCAGACCCTTGTGTGGGCCCTTGTTGGGGTGAAACAGTCGACCTGAATAGGACCCAGGCAACCTAATGGTGCCTCAAGTGTCCCATGTTTGTTTTTTAATCACCCCTACACCACCTATTAATAAATATTGGATTTTAAATGGAGGTGTACGGGGTTCTTAATTCTTAGGATCCCCATCTCTCAGATACATCCCTAAACAGTCCCTCTGCTCACAGCAAGGCCCGGCCACTAACCACTAGAGTATTCTCTGGCGAGCACAGGATGGCCAATGATGAAGAATGACAACCAGGTGGTGTGTGAGGCCATCCCAAAACTTTTTCAGAAAAATCCTTCTGTAGGGTCCCTCCTTTAGCCATTGGAAAAAGTCATTCTGTTATTGAATGGAATGGAGGATGTCTGGTTTTCATAATTGAAGAGCCTGAGTTGTGGTATGTTTGCTTTTTATGATTGTGTGTATTAAAATGGAGAATGCAAACGGGTACCCACAGGTGGTCTCTTTCATTTCCTCAGAAATTATTAAGACAATGTTAGAGGGTTTTTGTGTGTGAGGTGTTGACCACAGCCATTCTTCATAACTAAGCGGATGCACGAATTAGTGGCCGTCTATGTCCCAGGCACTCCTGAGATCACACCAAACATACCTGCAGGTCAAATGGGAACTCATTGATTCTTCTGTAACCCGGTTGAGGCAGAAATAACAGCTTTGCTATGTGTTCCGATGCCCCCCCCCCCCCCCAACTGCTAGCTGGTACCTGAGTATGAGAAAGCTCCTACTTGGGGTTCTAAGTGTGAAGATGTTTTCACCTCTGAAATCCTGTCACTCCCTGGAAGAAAGGAGGTGGCATGGTACTCCATAATGTGGTTATTTTAGAGAGCATGATGAAGAATGAAACAGTGTTCTGACAGAGGAGAAAAAGTGTTGGAAGGGGCAAATGTGTCCAATCAGTTATGGGTGGGTGTACATAACTGATGTTCTTGAACATAGCTCTCATGGTTTGAGAGGTACTTTAGAATGTGAGTCGGAGTGCATCTGTTGTCTGTAGTTTCCTGACTCTGTCATTTGGTTCAGATCTCAAGGGCAGCTTGAGGATATTCCTCGCTCTTGGAAGTTGTACTCCTAGGGATCTGCCTCTGTGTTTTGTCTGCTTAAACAAACTTTGAAACATCTAATTGCCTCTGACAAGTAGAGCCTTACTAGCTGCAGTGCAGGGTGGAGTTAATATCTGCCTTATACTGGAGGAAACCTGGGGGCATATCAACAAGCGGCAGCGCTAATTATCGCTCTTACCGTGAGGATTTTTATCGCCAGCTATCACAGATAATTATCGCCATGCTAGCGCTGTATTAACAACGCATAGCGCAATGGCAATAATTATTCCAGTGATAGCAATGTTTTCCATGGAAGATCCCTGGTTTTCCAGCAATGTTCCATGGAAAAGTGCGATATCCTTGGTGATAGGGCCTGTGGTCGTAGTCACACAATCTACCCCCCATGTTAGGTATGCCTTAGTTAGGAATTTAACTGACGTTAAATTCCTGCGTTAAGGCATACTTAACATGATTTTAAATATCGCTAACCCTTGTTGTTAATGACGAAGCTGGGTTAGCGATATTTTCCCAAGGTAGTCTTCTCAGGCACGCCTCCTTTGCATCTCATTAGCGATGCGATGGGAGGCGTGCTGACAAGGGGTGCTAATGCAAGGATACACGCGCTAGCGTGTCCTTGTCGATAATGCAATAATATTATCGCTGCTTTTTGCCCAAAAACGGGCTCTAAAGCGGCAATAATATTATCCCCGCCCCTTGTTAATATGCCCCTTGGTCTTTAGATTCAGATATTGTTTATACAGGGTTTAGTAACAATTCTGGGCCTGTGAGGGCTCAACCTCCACACGTGGGGGGGAGGGGAGGCGTCCCTGGGTAGGGTACCTATCTACATCACCGGGAGAAAAAGCTCTTGAGACCCTATCCCCATGGTTAAAACTTTCAACACACCTTCTGGTTCTTTTTCCTAAAGAGAACTGAGCAGGTAACGCAAGCGGTTCCAGAGACTTCCCACCGCTGGTAGCACACACAGAGGTGGCATGAGCAGAGTGTGTTTCCCATGCAAAACACAGAGGTGTTGCAGGTCAGCTGCTTCAGGCAACTAATGTCTGGACGTGCTTGGCTTAATGCCAGTATTGCAGCATAAGCTACCCGAAATGAAGTAAGACGAAAGGAAGAGAAAAACAACAAAGATCAAAATTCCAAGCGCATTTTGGCAGCGGCTCAGCATTAGGAAATCGCTGAGGACAAGTGAAGATGGTTCCTGCGGAAAAAAGGGAACTGGCACGTGATGTGTATGATGCACTTACTCGTGCATGAATGATACTGTTACATAGATCTATGAATTAATAACCTTTGAAGCAGTTTCTGGTCCCACGAATGGGTGTCAGTGCACCCAAATGTTTGAGAACGAGAAATAACCCTTCCTCATTTTTTAAAAGACAGAACAGGAAATTAAATGGCGCCAGAGGCATATTTGCTCTGCTTATCAACTGTATTACACATGAAGTACAGTTCATTCAGCTGCACTCCATGGATTCTTTATCGAGGGGCAAAACAGGCAAGTAAAACACTGCCATAGATACTAGAATGGATAACCAAAATGTGCAGTCGGCTCCCACAGTTGGCCCGTTAAAGTTAAAGTTGTATCCATGCTGGATAAGTTACCAGGTAATGTGGAGTGAGGTGCCCACCATGGAGAACAAGATGGACGCCGATAAGGCAGCTCCTTTGCTGCAAATGCCTAATGTGAGGAGCGCATCCAGGAACAGCTAGCTAAGAGGAGGACCTGCCGATGCTCGTGGCCATCTTTGTCTATGGCCCCAATGCTCAACCTACTGTGGGATGTGATGTTATGTGTGGCAGCAGATCTCTGCTTCTGCCTCCACTTGCTCAGAAGCCAGGTGACCATCTTGCCAAAACATGTGTCTCCCCTCCATCCGCACCGGAAATGCAATGTTCACTTAATTACGCCAGTGTGCCCATACATTCATCTGCTTAATCTTTGGTCTTTGAGGCCTTTCATTCATCAAACTTTATTGTGTTTAAAGTTGGCCTTATAGGCCCACGCTGGTCCTTTGTCCCAGAAGTCTGAGCTGGGATATTTTCTTTTGGAAAGATATTTTTAAATCCATTATTTTAATCTCACGGAGATGTCTTCTACTGCCCTCTCAATGCAATAAAGCAATCTTAGGCATCCCCTTGTTACTTCTTTGTTCTTCTTCTTAATAAGAGTACTCTGACTAACTTTTGAAACGTAGTCTGCAGAGAAGAAATACTACTGTTCTTCCTTCAGATGAGCACAGAAACAGATTCCACCTACTTTAGGATCAAAACAGCCTCTGAAAGAAAGACTTTCACATCTTTCCATCTCGGCTGTAGAGATAAACAAAAAAGACCCAGACATAAGTCTGTTACAACCATTCCCTTTTTGATATAGCGATTGAATAATACATTTTATTTCTCACACTGGTTTTTGTTAGGATCAAGAGGAGTACCCTTTCCACCCACCTTGAGATTGGATTGGGAATTAGGTCTAAGGGTAAATGACTAAAGATCCACCTTGTCCAGCTAACCACAGTTTCCCTCTTTTTTAACATGCCTGGAGTCAACTGTTAACCGTTCACTTAAGTTGAAAAACCTGGTATTGTATTATGATATTATTGTTACACCCTTATCATATGTGGTATGAGGAGTAAAATAAAAGTTCATTTCTCACACCTTGCGTTATTAGGAAAAAGAAAATAGCTTAATGAAGTCATCTTGAGATCATTTTTGGGATAAGCTCATAGATTAAGAATTGAAGATTCGTAAAAGTCAAACTAGAAACATTGCTTACTTGGCAACCTGCGAATATATAATTTTAAGTATTTTAAAATGTCCCTCTCAGATCTCTCTTCACTCTCAAAACACCTTAATAAATGGGGACCAAACGCCTTCAAATTCACATTACCCAAATGTATTAAAATATGCCACTAGAAACTTCAAACACAATTTAGTGAGAGAATTCCCAGAAACAGTGTTTGCCTGTCCACATCAGTGGTTCTGAATGGTTCACTCAAAACCGACCTAATTCTCTTCACTTTCAGTGTTGACCTTTGGCTAACACACTGCACAAGGGCCTTTATACTTATAGCTCGTTAATGCCCAATATTCCCTATGGTCACTTCAGAGGCTACTGCTCACTTCACTCTTTAACAATGGCAAGGTTATGTCCAAGCAAATGAGGAGAATCTGGCGCTGTTTGGTCTTCTCATTCTCGCCACCCTCTTTCATCTGCTCTTCTATGTTTTCCTTCTACCATTCTTGCATTTATTCCCTCCACTCCTGATGTAACAATGACAGAACCACAGCTTCCGAAAGGGCCACCAATGTCCCTTAATGCCATGTCTATGCCTTCCTCATCTTCCTCAAAGTTCACCCCCTAATCATTCCCCATCCTCCCAACTGGTCCATTTACTGTCCACATCTATCTGTCTGTGCTGAACTCATGACCTCTCTCATCTCCTCCCACTTTCCTCAGTCCAAGAACGAACATCAGCTCAGGAATGGTAGGGAGGGGGCTCTGCCTCGCTGACAGTAGCACATCATGGCCACTTCAAATTAACAATAAAACTCTCATCTGTAATTCCAGATTCTGTTTTGGTGGAACTAGGAATGATAAATCTTGTGGAAATATCTTATTCTTGCTGTCCCTCCACACTTCACCAATTAACAACTGGATAATTTCCTGGGTTCAGACATTGGCAAAATGAATAAATGTTGTATATAGTATTTCTATGAGGCACATCCTTTTCAACGCAACTTTTACAACGCACTACCATTACAACGCAACTCTTACAACGCAAGTTATTACAACGCATTGCGCTGGGGGGCGCTGTAGGATAGGGAATAGTTTAATTACTATCCAACACCTTCCCTACTATCCACGGGGACTGGAGTTGGAATAGTAAATTAAACTATTCACTATCCAGTGCCCCCCAACGCAAGTCGTTGTAACGACTTGCGTTGTAAAACCTGCGTTGTAATGGCATGCGTTGTAAAAGCATGCGTTGAAACGTCATACATCCATTTCTATAGCCTGAACCTAGGAAAAAGGCTGCGGAGTGCTACACAGGGTTAAACACAAGCGTTAAGTCAGCGAGTAGTAGAGAAGAAGCTGGGTTGTGGACGGTCACACATTGTGATGTAGTGTTCTTTAAAGAGGTGAGTCTGGAACTGGTGAATTAGTGCGGGCATTGGGTGCAGTAATAATGATTTGAGTGATAATGCCATTTCTAAGGTGGCAGTCGTGGTCCCATTTACAACAGGTAGATTATTCTGCATCCTGAAATTACCAACACCTGTAGTATCTGGGACTTCTGGTGCAAAATTACTGAAAGAGGATACTGTTTTATCTGACCCTTGCTACCGTATGCTTTCCAACTCCATAGTATCTTAAGTACCAGGCCCCACTCATCCCAAACGCATAGGCACTCATTTCATCAACTTCAGAAAGATGAAAGAAAGAATATTTTCTTCTGACATTCAAATGAGTGAAGGTAGATCTTTGGAAAGGGCACATTATCCTTCTGATACATCTTACTTGAGAGAGTGAGAAAGAAAACACTGATTATATGACAAGATATACAACTTGTATTTTGACCCAACTGCTCCAAATCAAACAACTTCAGGTAAAGACCTCAGCATCATCTCTAAAAATATAAAAATCCCTTCTACTTTTAGGGCAGTTGTTTCAGATAGACTGCCCGCTGCGACCTGGTGCTCCTACCTCTCCAGTGACTGGAGTTAGTTTTCGCGAACTCTCACCCAGATACCAGAAACTTATCATCAGCTCCAAAAACATTTGAGGGGAGACAGAGTTATCAGATAAATTCTGCTCCAAGATGGTATCTCTGCGAAGGGAGAGGGTGGAGGGTAATGTTTAATTCTAAAATTAGAAAGAAAAATGAACAGGCAGCGGCACATGGTACTCATTAACACTGCTTTGTGCGCGGGTTTCGATTCCTCTCTAGGGAGAATTGTAATAACAATTTCAGAAAAGCGATTATTGCAGTGTGTAACATGGATTTAGAGACCTCATGGGGCCGTGGTTGGGGGGCTGAGTGCTGACTTTCTAAAAGAATGAGTTGAAAGAGCCCTGGACTCTGAAACACAATTAGTCAAGCCCCCATTGGCTATATAGACCTTTATTAGCTGCCATGAAGCATTGAATGGGAGTTCTCAATACAGTTCTAATTTGTGAAGCCAGTCTGACTTCACAATAAGGACCAGGAATCACTGTATATGGTTATAGGGTTTTATTTTGGATTACCAATCAATCCAGTATATACGCAATCCAGAAATAAATTCAGTAAATGCAGCTAAACAAAAGGTATTCTGAAATATCTCAGCAGATTAAGGCACAGCAGAATGAAATATCGAAACATAGTAATCACAATTGTTGAAGCATGGGTTACAACGGACAGGTGTGTACCATAAATAAACTTTGGAAGAAATATCATCTACCGAACAGAAACCCAATATAAGGTCATTTATTAAGGGTCCCGAAATCAGGAACTTGTGACAAAAGGAGGAAGGTGTCAGCATGATCAGACTTCGGTAGAAGTCTAAAGCAAAAAGAATTAGGGCCATATTACCAAGATGTGCGTTAAAAAACGCACATCGCACATTTCCCTATCGCCGGATTTTGTCGCCATGTTAGCGCATCATTATCAACGCGCAACACGTAGGCGATGTTAAATCCGGCGATAGCCGGCGATAGGGAACATTAGCGCGTGAAAACAAGCGTTGTTGTCACGCGCTAATGTGTGCCTTGATAATATGGGGGGGTGGTTTCAGCTTTTTGATCCACACCCCCATGTTATCAATGCGTAACACCTGATCAGAGCAGGCGTTGGGAGACCTGCGATAAACGAGTTTATCGCAGATCTCCTTCTCCCAACGCCTGCCTTGGTAATAGGGTGTTACCACCTCCAACCACATTTTACATGTGGTTGGACGTGGGAACGCCCACTTTGCATGTCATTAGCGATGTTTCTCGCTGACATGCAAAGTGGGCTTGAGGCAGGCGTTAGCATGCCCTTGTTAATAGGGCGCTAGAAGTATCGCCGCTTTCTCGGCACAATTCGGCGAAAAAGCGGCAATACTTCACCTTGGTAATATGGCCCTTAGTGTTTAGCATAAAGCTTCACACGTGCAAGAATAGGGCAAGCAAAGAGTTTTGTGCCTCTCAAAGTCTAAAGGGAATATGCTCTGCTCTGCCTACAACTGTGAGAACACCACTTTAAAAGTAACAACAGATTACAAACATTCTTATCTCTCTCACACCACCAGGGACCTATCAGGTCTTCTTGAGTGCATCGGCAACATCAGTTCAGGTCCAGGCCGTATCAAACTGAAGCTTTGGTTCTCAACCTTGAACAACTTGACATCCTGGTACATGAGGAACAGAAAGTGTCTTTAAACCATTGTTTCTCCAGGTTCACTGCCAAGTTTCCTCTCAGGCCTATTGGTCATTAAATGCAGACAATAAGTCTTTCTCTAGCTAACAAATATTATGATAATAATCCTGCAAGGGAAAGCGAAAACCTCCTGGCAAAGCCAAATCCATTCCAACTGAGGCCTGTAGTCAGGCTAACTTTAGTTAAAGATTAAATGTGCACTTAAAATTCATGATTATAAATGCACGTGTAGCACTTGGAATAAATGAAAAACATGAGTAGAGGAGTACGTTTGCATATGCAAATGTCACTTTAAAGATAAATACAATATAACTTGAAAAGTTAAATATAAATGAGCATTACATGTCTTCATGTTTAACGGAATATTAGTGCACTCAAATATAAATCTCTAGTCTCTACAGTCATACATTTCAGTAATGCGTTTAAATGCTTCATACACTATAAAATTAAGGAACACCGTGAGTATAATGCCAAGTGCATGTATATAGTTTGCACTTTTCTTTTGTGACGTGTAAGGGTGGAGTCTAAATTACGCTGCTCAAATGAGTGCCGGTGTCCAAAGCTCTGCTCTGAAGCCCACACCCAGCGCTGTTGAATGTAGGGGCCTGAATATAACAGCTGCGTAGTCTTGAATCCACTGTATGCCCCTTCCATCCACTACAAAACACCCCCTCCCTTTATCTCACTCTTACAGGTTCCTGCCTTCTCCCTTTGTGATTGATTTTCCATCTTTGTCTTCCTCCTTATTTCCCTCACATGTGTTCTCCCCCCTTACTCGCTGGAAATTTCGACAGAGGAAAAAATAACTGCTGGTCCCCACAAATAAGTACCAGTGACCCCCACCAACAACTACTGGCTCAAATTAAGCACTGGGGGAAGTGGAAGGAAGGAATAAGAGATGTCTTTCTGCTACAGAAGAAAAGATGAGTCCACTTTATTTTGGGGCGAAGGGAGACTGAGCAGTAAAGTTTGAGAAAGTTGTACCTTGGGAAGAGGTGACTGATTCCCACAAGTATGTAGAGATGAGAGGACAACCGTGAGTACAGTCGGTAGATCCATCCCTCCCTGGGTGCCCATGCTTCACCAGTGTTGACTAATACACCCTGATTGGACTCATGCTACTTAAACATTGCATGCCTCACAACCCTTAGGCTACCACCCACAGTTATGTGACGTCATCTGCTCCCAACAGGTAAAGAGTACCCTTCCAGCAGTTAAATCAAACTGGATCATTCATATCAACAGCCACCACAGCACTTTAGTAAAGAGCCAGCTAAAACCGTCATCACATCCGTAATGCTCAGCAGAAGGGACTACTGTGGTTGTGTATTACTTTACTTCATCCAATATTCCTACACCCCAAGTAAAAGGCCCTAAAATGTACTTTCACCTTTTCATATCCCCACCAGTTCGTAATCATTTTCTGGACGCATGGACCATGTCCCTAAGTTGTGTAATGGCTGCTACAACATATTGTTCATGACAATCAGTCAGGATTCACTTCTGCCCTTTAAATTGGCCAATTAGCACATATCTGATGTAGTCAGATATACTGAATTTTTGAACCCCTTCATGTCATTCTGAGGCCACCTTTAAATGCTAATTTCGTGAGAATGGCAAAATAGATTTGCACTAAATCACCAAAAGCATGCTTTCTAAGAAAAGCTCTTACATTTTGGCAAATTTGCAGTAATTGCACTCAGCCATTTTTTCTGTCTCGGAGTGCAAGGTTTCCTATGGGAATTAACGTAGGAAATAGCACTTTTGGGACGTCCCCTTTTTCCTGGCCCCGCTTGACTGATCAGCACAAAACCTTCCATGAAGGAGCTGAGGTGGATGAACTCATATGTATAGATAGACACACACTCTATAATTCAGTCCCTCCTGAGTAAGTGCTCGTAAGATTCTTCTGTGGGTCCATTGACGGGAGAAAATGGAAATGAAAGGCAAACAATATTGGCTACTTATGTGTAAATTATCAAAATAGTTGCACCATTTGACACCTAAACATTCCTATAAAGTGGCTTCCAATACTGCCTACAAAAACATGGATCCAGTAAACTCTGCTACACTACCAGTTGGGCTTCTTCTCCTTATTAATAGGTAATTTATGTTGCAAGATTTTAGGCCACAAAAGGAGTTTCCAAGACCATGGGTCAAGAACGCATGTTGCAATCAGACATATTTAAGAATCAATCAAATAATCAATCATGAGTTTTTTAAGCACGACTACTCACACGTAAGGGTCTCAAGGTGCTGGGGAGAAGGGGAGGTGCAGGTGCAGGTGCCAGTCTATCAAGGAGGGGGTCTGTCGAAGAGCCAAGTTTGGAGGTTTCTCGGGAAGAAGGAGAGTGATGTTGTTTGTCTGAGGTGGAGCGGTAGGGTGTTCCAGGTTCTGGCCATGAGGAAAGAGAAGGAGCGGCCTCCCGATCTGGTCTTTCTGGAGCGGGGGGCCATGGCATAGGAGAGCTGGGCTGATCGTAGGGTCCTTTGGGGTGCATGGAATTTGAATTGGCTATGCTGGTCCGGTGTTGTGGAGGGCTTTGTGTGCATGGGTGAGAATCTTGAAGGTGATTCTAGCCTCAATGGGAAGCCAGTGGAGTGTGCGCAGATGCTGGGAGATATGGCAGTGTCTTGGCAGGTGGAGGACCAATCTTGCAGTGGCGTTCTGGATGTTTTGTAGCTTGCAGGTGAGGTTTTTGTTTATTCCGGCGTAGAGTACATTGCCGTAGTCGAGTCTGCTGGTGACTAGGGCGGGAGTGACGGTCTTTCTGTGCTCAAGGGGGATCCATTTGAAGGTCTTACATAGGAGGCGGAGGGTGTGAAAGCAGGAGGATGTGACGGAGTTGATCTGGCGGTCCATTTTGAGCTTGGAGTCCAGGATGATTCCAAGGTTGCGTGCGCGGTCCATGGGGGTTGGTGGGCTTCCGAGGGCAGGGAGCCACCAGGTGTCGTTCGAGGCATCAGGGTGTGGGCCAATGATGAGTACTTCTGTTTTTCTGATGAGTTGTAGGCAGTTGCTTTTCATCCATTTGGTGACAGCTTTCATGCCTTCTTGAAAGTTATGGTTGGCTTCCCTGGGTTCGTTGGATAGAGAAAGGATGAGTTGGGTGTCATCTGCGTATGAAACAATGTTGATCCCTGGGTTTTGACGATGGGGGCGAACAGAGCCATGTAGACGTTGAAGACCATGGGGCTGAGGGAGGACCCCTGGGTGACTCCGCAAGTGGCTGGTGTAGAGTCCAAGAGGAAAGGAGGGAGTCTGACCTGCTGCGTTCTGCCGGAGAGGAAAGAGTTGATCCAGTTGAGGGCCCTGTCGGGGATCCCTGCGTTGTGAAGTCTGCGTGTTAGGGTGCGGTGGAAGGCTGTGTCGAAGGTCAAGGAGTATGAGGGCTACTGTTTCTCCTCAGTCCAGGAAGGAGGGGATGTCATCTGTTGCTGCGAGGAGGGCAGTTTCTGTGCTGTGGTTTTTTTCTGAAACCGATTGGGAGGATGTTGAGCTCTTCGATGAAGGCGGCGAGTTGGCTGTTTGATGGCTTTCTCAATGACTTTGTCTGGGAATGGGAGCAGGGAGATGCGTCTGTAGTTTTTGAGGTTGGTGTTGTCCACCGAGGGCTTCTTCAGGAGGGGGTTAATCTCAGCGTGTTTCCGGTCATCGTGGAAGGATGCATTGGCCAGGGAGCGGTTGATGGTGTCGCGAAGCATGGGTGCGATGGTGTCGACGGCTCTGTTGAAGATGTGGTGGGGGCAGGGGTCCATGGGGGCCCCAGGGTGGATTGTCTTCATTGTCTTCAGTGTGTCTTCGGTGGTGAGGGCTGTCCAGCTGTCAATCGTTCGCTTCAGAGTGTCCAGGTTGGCTGGTGAGGGTTCAGTGTGTTGAACAAATAGCAAGAACAAATAGCAAAATCATTTGAACACAGCTAAATAGATATTGGTTTATATCATCTTTATACCTCAGCCCTCAACTTGGCTGAAAACTCAAAAGCAATCCAAATCATACATAAAAGTATGGAACTTTGTTTATCCTAGATGTTCCTCTTAGTCCAATTATATTTCAAATACAGAGTGATGGGAGTACTGAGCTTATTCATCCTGAAGTCTTCACCTAGTTCCTTCAGCAGCAGAATCGGGAGTCAGAGCTTCTCATGTATGTAGCTTTAACAAGACCAAGAGTCAAACACTGGCTCCCCTAGGCCTCTCCATGGGGAGTGGGCTCGATGGGGAGCGAAAGGCTATCTGATGGACACTTCTCTTAGAATCTAGCTTCAAAGGTATCCTGCAACCAGCCCATGCACATAAATGAGTTGGGGTTTTCCCTCAAGGTATTCCCATCATTAGTCGAGGCCTCTCCTCCAAAAATCTCCAAAATAAAGAGGTCAAGTCTTCATCTTCAATACTGCTGATGATCAGGGGTCCAGGGCTTTCATGAAACACGTTCAAGCAGATCAGCAGCCAAGGTTTGTTTCTTCAAACACTTTTGGAATATTTAAGAGCCAAGCCTCTCCTTCCGCCATTTCTATTGCATTACAAGCTGAGGCCTCTCTTCCAGATACCTCCATCTGAAATCGAAGACTGTCTTCAAGACATTTCTAATTTACTAGGAGTTGAGCCATCTTATTCGGACAGCTACATCAGAAGGCAAGGCCTCTCTTGTTCTCCCGAATGGATCAGGAATGAAGGCTTCTGACTCAGACATCTCTATGTTGGCGGGAAATCAAGGTATCTAGTCCAGGCACCCCAGAAATATTATAAGATAAGTAATCTTTTGCAAATTTCTCCAGCATATTAGAGGTAAAGTCCTCTGATCCAGGAACTCCAGCAGGATGAGCCAAGCCTGTTTTTCAAGCACTTCCATCGATAGGCAAGTCGTCTCTGCAAGACCCCTCCAGTGACTTTAGGATTCATTAGTTCTGTTCTGTGTATCTACAGCAGAATCGAAAGTTGTATTACTCCAATGTACCCCCAACAGAAGTCAAGGACTCTACACCAGGCGGTCCTTTCAGTCGAGGAATCAGATCATTTTTCCAGCCATCTTCAGCATCTCCAACCAGATTAGGGTCGGAAGCCTCTCGGTAATTACCAGAGAGATCAGGATTAAATGCCCCTTTTTCTTGCATAGAATCAGGAAAGAAGCTTAGGCATCAATGGCTCAACAGACTCTGAAATTGAGGTTTACCTTTCTGGAATCTCTCTTAGGGTCAGTCATCAAGGTCTCTCTCCCTGAAACTGCCAACAGGCTACGGGGTTCTCTAAAACTTCCATCAGGATTTAATGCATATTTTCAAGTGATATTATGTAGAATTGGGTGTCACAGCATCTTTGGTAGGGACCTTCTCCGGGATCAAAAGTCAACATTTCTCTTCAAGCCACAGTCTTAGAATCCAATGTACTCCTTGCATTCAGATCCAGAAGAATTAGAGTTCAAGATCTACATTCTGGAAAACTCCAGCAGTGGTTAAGAAGCAATGCCTGTGTTCCCGAGCGAGATTAGGAGCCATGTCCACTCCTCTATGTACATCCTCTAGGAATGTCTAGCACAATCAGGCGTCACATAGTCTCCACCGGGCACATCAGAATAATCAATCAAGATGCTTCAATCATCAACCAGTTCCTCCTAACCAGCCACCTGTGCCACAGTGAGAAGTCAAGGCCTGTCTTCCATCCATCTCCCCTACCATTGTGAGCCACGCTCTCTCCTCCAGCAGAATCAAATGTAAAAAACACCTCAAGGTGATTCGTGAGCCGAGCAGTGTGTGAAGGTCCCTCTCTCATGAGCTTTGAGCAGGAGATGTATCCAGGGCTAGACTCCTAGCCATTTCTGGGCAGCTTAGGATCCCAGCCCTGGTCCGTATTTTGCTGCAGCACTTCCTGTTCAGTTGGCTTGTCGCTTCCTATGGATTCTGGTTGGGTTGCGTAATTTCCATTGTATGACCAGAACCTCCTATTCAATTGGCATGTAATATCCTTTAAGCTCCTATAAACGTCTGGAGTCCCTTCCACTCTGTCAATCAACTGGTACGTTCTTCCAAAATCCTCTGGAGTGGCCACAGGTGACACATACAGCTGGGCCTACGTGGCTGGCATCAGTTAATGATGGAACTTCAGGCTCACCTGCTGTATCACGTTTTTTCACCTTGACTTCAGTTAACATGCCAATTCCGGTTTTAACAAACTTCCTGTGTTGTTACACCATTTTTTCTCCATGCACACAGAACGTTTTGCGCGTCTCACACACCATTTACACTTTGCTTTCGACTCTCCCGTTCATATGAAAAATAACTGCGCTTCTGTTCTTTGCACAGTCAACGTCACTTCCTCCCCTGGGTCCTCACTGCCTGGTGAGTTGCGTCCGTTCCAACCTTAACTGTGTGGTCAACGAATTTTGCCTTCTTCTCTTTTTAATGCTATTTTTTGGTTTTGCGTTGTTAACAAATTTCCCTGTTTATAGCCTGGATCAAAAGCCCTACCACATAATCCAAACAACTGAAAGAGTGGATTGGATTCAAGAAAAAGGCTTTGCCGTCCAGGAGCAGAGATTAAACAAGGGGTGACTCAGTCACTGAACATGAAAGAAAAGAATGAGAAAAAACAACTCCTGCGGTAATGTTTTAAGCCACAGGCAGGGTCATTTGAGTACATTATTTTAAGCATCGTCAGCTGGCTGGATTTTATTATGGTTTTTACTGTTAATTTAGATTATCACGTGGATTGATACCTCTCCTTCGAAAAAGTCAATTTTAGGAGGGAAAATTTGAATTTGTGATTAGATACTCGCTATTTTGTATACATATTTTTTAAAGTTATCCCGGATTCTCGTTCACCATTTCCCTAATTTGAATTCGAAAGTGATCGGAAGTGATCGCGGCGATTCCTGTATCCTTATTAGTCCTAGAGAGTGAGGGCGACTTTTAAAATGAGAAAAAGCAACGCACCGGCGGCGCAAGGGGCTTGTAAATAAGCCCCTCCTTTCACTATTTATCACTGTGTTAATCATGAACCTTCTTGCTTTGTTGGGACGTGGTTGTTGCACTCAGTGCTTTAAATGGGCAGGTACTCACAGGTACTCAGGACCTGCACTTCTATCAGTGAATGGGAGAGCACCTACACTTCATTGCAGAGGTCCAATACTTTTAATAGGAGAGTTCATGTACTTCTCACTAGCGAAGAGGTACTTTGGAAAACTGAGTACCTACACTTTTATATTTATAATTCAAGCCCTGGTTGTACTTACCATTGGAAAATAAATACTACCCCGTTGAGCCTGACTTCTCTGCACACATATCAGCTACGCTTCACCGGCGACCTGGGTGGAATCTTTCTAATAACTAGGGGGCATATCAACAAGGTGGCGATAAATAATCATCACCGCTTTTGCAGCCGTTTTCAGACGAAAAGCGGCGATAATTTTATCGCTATATCAGCAAGGTCACGCTATTGCGTGAATCCTTGCCTTAGCGCCCTTTCCCGTAATGCCCACCTTTGCATCTCTAATGAGATGCAAAGTGGGCGTTCCAGCTCAAAATAACGTGAGAAATGTTGCTAACCGACATTTCTCCAATTATCAATGGGCACACTAACAAGCATAGCGATAAGAAAAGTAGCGCTAACCTTGGTTATCACTACTTTCCTTACGTCTGCTTTTAGTTTGACTTAGCCATGATATCCAATGGAAGGTGGATATCATGGCTGACTCTGCCCTGCCCTATCAGCAAGCTATCGCCAAACGTTGTGTGATTATCGCTGTATTTCCAGCGATAATTGCACAACTGCCAGCTTGCGCCTGGAATTTTATCGCTTTTTAGATAAGCGTTGCTAATAGCACGCTATCTCAGCGATAAAATTTGGCGATAGCCGGCAATAATTATCCTAGCGCTAAGTGCTCCTAGCGATAATTATCGCTGGTTGTTGCTGATATGCCCCTAGGTTATATACAAGTTGCCTGCTGAGTGATATGAATATAACGCTATAAATTACAGGCGTTACTAACATCAAAATCAATGGCATTTATTTTAACTTTTTGAGCGAGAGGGTAAAAAGGCCAAGATAAGAAACCGTGATTTCAAACGTGCATAAAACTCTGCAGCAGGCGTCTTAGCCCACTTATTAGGGTGCGTTGGTTAATCACCTTATTAGAGACTGAGCTGTGCTAAGTATACCCTTCTGTGAGGAAAATAGAGTACCTGTGAATCCCCAAAGTGTTCTATTTTCCCATCCCGAACCCTTCAAAATAGGCCTGCAAGGAGAAAGGTTTTATTCTGGCATCAAAATTGATTAAGTCACTACCTCAAACAAAAGAAGGAATCATCGCTCAGATCCCAGATGGTCAGCTGGCAGAGGGGAATATTTCACTTCATAAAGTCTTTAAAATAAAAACAAGATGCTGCCACTTTGTTGAAGTTATTTATATGAATTTCTCGAAGCAGAAAACATTTTCACCTTCCTGCACAGCCCTCTGACCTATTAACTTCCAAAAAGATTATTCTAAACTTCTTATGTAGGAGCGCACATTTTTTAGCTGTTATACTATTTCAAAAGCAAAGTTAGCGCCTCCTCCCTTTTAAGGATACACTGAAAGAGTAAGTAAGTAATACGTTTATTGTACAGTTAATTAAAACCATTACAAAAATTGGCCATCTCTTATAAACAATAAAACATCAATTTAAAAGTCAAATAGCTACAATTAAAACAACACATTAAGTTTCGCGGAAAAGATCCACTCCCCCAGCCTTGGTGACCCTTAGTCCTGTTTCTTCATTTTTGTTTGCAGAGGCTGGCAACAGTTCATTAGATCTTGTCAGAGTCTTGGCTACAAAGTGCGGGCAGGCAAATAGGTACAAATTTAAAGTGCATAGTGCCGCATCAACATCCACTGATTTGTGCAAAAATAGCCTATGGTTAGCCTATTGGTGCTTTTCCTTGGGGCTTACATGTGCAAAAAATTCTTAAAATTATGTGCTTAAAACGCTGTTACGAGTGTTGCGCAAAGGATTAACAGGACGACTCCAGCTCAATTTCAGTGCAACTTCTTTAACGATTCGGCTGCATCTGTTTTAGTCGAAGGTCAGCAGCAGTTAAAATTTTTACCGGGCAGCAGCTTAGTTGAGTGTCTTCGCCAGAGAAGCTTGCAAGCACCGCTTGTCTGCACGACCGTATTTGATTTTTGTTAAAAATGGATCTGAGTAGTAACCAGCGCTCTTGCATCAGCTTGTGGCAAATGGTTATGATGTGGACCATGTCCTCCTCTCCTTCCCCGCAAAGGCGGCACATTGCTGGCTTCGGAGGGCGCAACCAAGTGGGCAGATGGTATGCAGATGGTAGTAAACCTAGCCGGAATTTCAGAAACTTCTCTTTGGTGGTTTTGGAGAAGTTAGAAAGGAGGTAGGCTTGAGGGGTCGGTTTACTGTAGGATTGTATAGTGAGACAACCATGTGAGCCTGTGAATCCCCAAAATGTTCTGTTTTCTCATCCCGAACCCTCAAAATAGGCCTGCAAGGAGAAAGGTTTTATTCTGGCATCAAAATTGATAAAGCCACTACCTCAAACAAAAGAAGGAATCATCGCTTAGATCCCAGGTGGCTTATTAACTTCCAAAAAGATTTTTCTAAACTTCTTATGTAGGAGCGCACATGTTTTAGCTCTTATACTCTTTCAAAAGCAAAGTTAGCGCCTCCTCCCTTTTAAGGATACACTGAAAGAGAAATTGCTAGATGCTTTTTAAAAATAAATTTTTATGTCTGGCCTAGAGATAGCTTTAGCGGTTTTACCATCCTCATGGTTTCTAAAAATAAAATCATAATAAAATACACACACACACATAGATAGGTACCCAGCTAGAAAGGATTTTGGTTTGCTATCTTCATCTATTGGTTTGTTTAAGTGGATTCAATGTTTGCTTCCGATCCCCACAGCAGGGGGTAACGGTTCAGCCTACTTCAGCCATTGCCTCTCTCCAGTAGTGAGGGACAGCATTTTGTGCTGGCATATGTGCACATCTGACAAGAAAGTGGTCCCCTTCAGTGCCAGGGCTGGTTGCCCAATCTCTGCTTTCATGTTATGTTTTCTTTGCATTCATTTTTGTGAAGGGACATTTTTTACTTACTTTTTTTTGCAAACATATCTGCACCACATGTGTACTTTGTATTATTCTTACACTTGTAATGTACATTGCATATGTTTGAAAAACATAAATGTGAAAAACATTTCCTGCTTAGTGGGAAACAATTGCTTTCTGCATTACAAAAGTGAGGCATGGGGAACCTCGGTGCTCAATGCTCATTCCCTGTGGGTCAAGGATCGGTATGCTGGCCACACTCAGGACTGGTCCAGCAGATAAAAAGGCTGCTTAATCTGAACTGTCCTCCCACTACCAGACACTTCCCAGACAAACAAGCTGAGGAGAGGAGTTGGCCTAAGGGCTAGGGCGGTCGACATCAAATCTGGGGATTCGGGTTCGAGTCTCTGCAATGACGCGCAACATCCTGTGATTGTGGGAAAATCACTTCATCTCCCAGTGCCTAACAAAAATGTATGTGTCCTCATGTAACGCAACTAGTTCTATGTAAAGTGCTCTGATAGCCGATACTGGGTCAAGTTTGTGCTATCTAAAGCTTTGTAAAAAAACAGATCGAGAGTCAATCAATAGGATTAAATTCCTGGGCTTCAGCACTGCATCATAAATGGACAGTCTAGTACAATTCCAGAGGTGACACCAAAAAAGGATTCACTTTATTCTTGGCAAGAAGGTGAAGAGAAATATATATTTGCATATTTGTGTTGTGTTGCTGTTAATGCAGCATTTCCTGTACGTTTTCTCTCAACCTAGATGCATAATGGCCTAGAAACTGATGCATTCCTCTACCGGAAGTTTGAATGAGTCTGCAGCGTTCAATGTATATTCCAACGTGTCCTTATGTTATATATATCATGTTATGGGCTTTAGTCTTGCGCAAATTGGTCTCAGCATTTTTGGCAGTCTAGGAGCTTTTCCTCAGGCTCCAGACTAACCATTGCAGACCTTCGTCTGTTTCCGCTTGTGATGACGTATTATATACATAGTCCACTCCTGGTGAGATGTGTTCAGTATAAACGTGCACCACTGTATGGCCGGGTGTCAGAAGTGAACTCGCATATAAAGGAGTCACTAGATTTTCTGAGAGGTTAATGCTTCTGGAAAGCCATTCGCTTTTGGAGCGCATGTGCTTTGTTAGATTTTCTATTTTTCCAGATAACCCAGTCTGTTTTTGGTGAGGTTGCTAAAATTTCATTCAGTTTGGACATGAGCCGGATTGCGTGTAAACTTGTACACAGCCTGGTGTACCAGGATACTGACCTACATTTCCAAACAGGCCCACACTTAATCTTCAATATGGACTAGGAACAGTTAGACACGTGCACACAGAGCCTAACTGGCCACATCCGTATTGGACTTTAAAGCTCTTGACTTTCACTTGAGTTCACTTTGGGCAAGTTTACTCTTAACACACGAATCCCTGAAGTGATTAAGTAAGATGAAATTCACCATCAATTCATTTTACTGCTTACATGGACACGTTTTTTATCTTCAGTAACACTGATACTGTGGATACTCCAGCTAACCACAGGTTCTTTACCTTTTCACCTCTCCCAGACACCAGACTGGAACCAGAAACTTTTCCTGCAACAAGTTCTCGTGTGCCGGTAGATACCCTTGTTGGACTGTGCAGCATCTTCTTCCCACCTCTGGAAGGGTCAGCGCGGCACCCAGGGGCGGCTTCTCCGCTAAGGCGGAGGAGCGTCGCCTCACTGCTTTTAGAGCAGTGAAAAGGGGTAAAATAAAACAAAAATAACAAGGTTATTATTGTTTCATTTTTGGTTTCTGTGGGCTGGGTTAGAGCAGGGCGGGGCTGGGGGCTCAATATAGGAGAAGGAGTGGACTATGAACACTAGGGCCCCCATTAGGATGGCGGGTGGACTTTGCCCGCCCGCCATCCCATCGTGGAAAGGGACCGCCCACCATAAGGGCGGGGGACCCGTGGGGGAAATTAGGATTCGCCCGCCACAGTGGCGGGCGCATCCTGTATTTTTAACATTGTGGCAGGTGTTGCTGAAAGCACCGCCCGCCGCAATGTTAAAAATACATACAGTGCATTTCAAAGCACAACGTGACAGGCACCACGCGGTGCCTGCCACATTGCTATTTGAAATGCTCATGTGCACCCCTCACCCCCCTCCGGAGTCGGGCCCCCAAAGCAGACTGCGCATGCCTTTCCGTGGCAAAAGGCATTGGAAAATGCCCATACTAATATGGCTGGCGGTGTCTGATAGACACCGCCACCATAGAGAACCCTTTTCCGCCCGGTCGTAAGGCGACTGGGGCGGAAAAGCGGCGGACGGTCTTTCCGTCCGCCACAGACCCCCCAGCCATAATAATATGGTGGGGGGGTCATTCCGGCACGGATGGCAGGCGGATCACCCCCGCCGGCCCGGCGGGGGCGATCCGCCTGCCATCCTAATGGGGGCCTAAGTGCGCATGACTGTGTGGCCGGCCGTTTTGACCGGCCCAGCAGTCATGCCCACTTTGGATAATCTACAGCCTGGTAGGGAATATGCACAGGCTCCCTGTCCTTATCTGAGCGCAGATCCACGGCACTCAGACCAATCACAACGCTGCATTTCAGCGGTGTGATTGGCTCAGGGGAGCCTGTGTGCCCGGTGCTTCTGCAGCTTCTTCCGGACTGGAGTCAGGAAGAACAGATAAGCGGAGGAGCAATACGTCCGGTGGAGAAAAGGTAAGTGTGTTTTTTGTTAAATATTTTCAACCCCCACCCCCCATGTCGTCGTCGCCTCCCCGCCGCCCACCCACCCCACATTCTAACCGCCACTGGCGGGCCCTCATATAGGCACCATTGATGAGCTATGAAGCAGAGTGACTGACAATTTGGTAGTTAGACAGTGTGCTGAATCTAAATTGGGACCTTTTGACCTATCAGAATTCTACTCTACAGAATGGGAAGTTGGTAAGGAATCTGTGATTAGATTGCATGTCTGCCAGGAAGAACATTACCAAAAGTAATTAACTTGTTCTTCTGATGGATACTTCTAGCTGCAGATTCTTCACATTTTTAATGTTTACCAAAGCAGTAAACTCTCAAAGGTAGTAGGTCTGAGGAGAGGGGTTTTTCACCAGGAAATCATGCACGACCTAGAGGGCCCACCCTACAGAGACATAAAGGTTGTTACAGTAGTGCTGGGTGAAGGTGTGAACAGACACCAATGTAGCAGCCTGGCAGACCGCCAGCACCAGAACACCTCTGTCGAGGGCTGTAGTGGTAGCTTTGGCTCTGGTGGTAAGAGCATCTAGGCCCTCAAGAGCCTCTTTTTCGGCCTAGGCTTAGCACATTTTAACTCAGAGAACGATCCACCTTGAAAGGGTCCATGTTTAACTGCCCTTCCCTTCTTTTCACCAGCAAATCTAATGAAGAGTTGGCCATCAACCGAGTGCTAGTCCGATCAGCATAGAAGCTATTGAACAAAGAGCTCTGATCTGGCAAATGAGGGACGGCCAGAAGGGCCAACAAGTAACCTTTGACAGCGCCCACATCAAAATGCTGCTGGGCCAAAAAAAGAACTAATAGAAGTACATTAGAAAACTCAGCCTGAAGCATATCAAACCAACAGTCCTCGCACCAGACCACAAACGTTGCCCAATGGGCCAAATATATTGACTTTGTAGACGGTGATAAGCTACCTGCCTATTGACTGGGGGCCCAGAACATGGTTTTTCCCAACTGCCCAAGAGGATTTCTGTAAGTCCCTTGTTCACTTGGCCACTGGATTCAAGATAGCCTGGCTGATGAGGATTATGAATCCGAAACCGGTCCCAGGATGCTTGTTTCCGGTCCAGGGAAGACATGGCTTGGCAGTTCGGGCTGGACTGTTCCCATAAGGCACAGGGTCAGACTGATTTGCATATAGCCATGTCTGAACTGGGGTGGCTGAGTGAACTAAAGAATGGTGATGGATTAAACCCAGATCAGTTGACTGGGGTGAGTGTTTGATTTGTTCAAACGCTCCGTCCATCATCCCCTTTTGTATCGCTTTGTTCGCCCTAAGTGTGGCAGGGGATGCTCAGACGTGAGTCCCTTGTTCACTTGGCCACTGGATTCAAGATAGCCTGGCTGATGAGGATTATGAATCCGAAACCGGTCCCAGGATGCTTGTTTCCGGTCCAGGGAAGACATGGCTTGGCAGTTCGGGCTTGACTGTTCCCATAAGGCACAGGGTCAGACTGATTTGCATATAGCCATGTCTGAACTGGGGTGGCTGAGTGAACTAAAGAATGGTGATGGATTAAACCCAGATCAGTTGACTGGGGGTGAGTGTTTGATTTGTTCAAACGCTCCGTCCATCATCCCCTTTTTGTATCGCTTTGTTTGCCCTAAGTGTGGCAGGGTATACTCAGACGTGAGTCCCTTGTTCACTTGGCCACTGGATTCAAGATAGTCTGGCTGATGAGGATTATGAATCCGAAACCGGTCCCAGGATGCTTGTTTCCGGTCCAGGGAAGACATGGCTTGGCAGTTCGGGCTGGACTGTTCCCATAAGGCACAGGGTCAGACTGATTTGCATATAGCCATGTCTGAACTGGGGTGGCTGAGTGAACTAAAGAATGGTGATGGATTAAACCCAGATCAGTTGACTGGGGGTGAGTGTTTGATTTGTTCAAACGCTCCGTCCATCATCCCCTTTTGTAGGGCTTCGGTAGGTGCCTGACCAGGCCGGAGACCCTTCGGGAAGACCGGAAGCTGCAGGTAGCCCACCTTTGCTTAACAACAGAAATAGAAGCACTTTCCTTTGTGGCAGGACCACAGGGAGAGACAAATTCAGTGTCTAGGGAGGTGTCTAAACCACTGGCATCCTACAGTTCTCATACCAATTGTCCTCATTATACTATGGAACTAATTTACCTTCATTATAGTTATCTTTTTTGTCTGAATCAGAAACTAAGAGCTGGTATTAACTCTGTTGGGTGGTAAAGGCGATGTGTCAGAGTCATAAGAGTTGCTTATTGGACGCAGTCGAGTAGGATCAGAATGCAGTCTCAGCTGGGGTTGAGAAGAGACCTACGCAGAGTCAGAAACCACTAGGTATAGTGAATACTCCACCAGCATCATTGGTGTCAGTGCAATATTAAAGCAACTGGTGCATGGAGTGGTGCAAGTACCGAAGTCAGCAGCAAAGCCAGTGCAGAACAAGGAATGGGTTCAATAAGCACAGATGGTGCTGAGGGGAAACCTGCTGGTGCAACCACAGTTGGAGGCTTCTGTCGATCCCCAGTGCCCAAAGGCTCACCATAGGGAGCCAGAAGTGTGCCAAATATGTGCAGCATGGCCTCCTTTAAGGCCTTTATCCACTACGACATTGTTGACGGTCTCAGAAATTTCGGGTGCATCGCGACCAGATTCGTAATCAGCTCTTGAGGTGTTCGGGAGCAAGACTGAGTGGCATGTTGATGCCCTCACGCCCTCTCTGCAATTCGAGAGTGGTGGAAAGGGGTAGATTCCTGCTTGGACTTCTTTCACTTACCCAGTGGTGAAGCTAGAGCTTTTGCCCCCGGGGCGGTCCCTGAGTTTGCCGTCCAGTGACAGATGGTGCAGGTAAGAGCGGGGGGGGGGGTGAGTCGACAGACGATGACAAGGGAAAATATAAATTAAAACCACTTACCTTGCACGTGCCAAAATCGCTCACCTCACCCGCGGCCCCCCAAAAAAGTGCTGTCTTGGACAGACGTCCCCCACTGCACCCCCCTAGCTACGCCACTGGATTTACCCAAAGTCTTTGACTGTGACAAGGATTTGTTGCAGTAACAGGACCTTCTTTTCTACTACGATCGGTCAATGAACAGAGATTTCTGATGCTTGCTGGTGTAGTTTTGCCTCGCTGTCCTGTGTCACCTTCAGATTCATCTGGGCATAGTTGTTGCTGGCCCTGTAGTTGTGTTCTGACCACAGGCACCACAGGAATATCCTGTGGGAGTCTGTCATTGCAACTGACCCTATAAGGTTCAAACTCTGTTGTTTAGGCATGTGACATATTTCCCTTGCACAAAGATAAAAGAAAAATATTTGGTGAAAAACCTTGTCAGAGATGAACGGAGTGGAGCTGCTGACACTTGTCTGAAGATGCAGAAAGAAAGGAAAGGACGTCAGCACACCTGGTTGGCACATATATGTGGCCCCATTTGTCTCTCCTGTAGCGGAATGAAGTCAGTGCGGAGCCACACTACACCACCTACCAGTGCGCAGGAGCACTGCCTTTGAGTTTCCGGGTTCAGTTTGATGCCTAGGGGAATGCTCACAAGGTGAGGAATCTGCGTTTAGAACTATCCATCAGAACCTGAGCTTAGAAGACACCATCAGAACAAAACAGCTAACCTCTCAAGTTGCAAGCTCTGAGCTTGAGTGGTACCAGGTTGGATTAGAGCTCCTTTGTTAAAAGTTGAACAGAAAAAAACTTGAGGTCTTGCAGATCTGGCTATCAAGGCCTTGCGGCCTAATGTGGTGCAATCATAATCACCGGAGCTTTGAATAGGGGAATCAGAGATAGATTCCTCGAAATGAGTGCATCACCCAGAGACCCACTTTTCGGAAACTGAAGGAAGCAAAGAGATTGCATTTCCTGTTGCAACTGGTCTCAAACAGATCTATTGATGGGAACTCCCAAAGTTAGAACAGATCCAGGAGGGGAGCAACGGAACTCTTAACAGCCTGTTGTCCAGGTAGAGACAGAGGTTAATCACCTGACTATGTAAACACAGTACCACTACTGAAATTTGTTTGGTAAAGATTTTTGGGGCAGATGGTAACTCGTAACTCCTTGAACTTCTGCTGCAAATTGTTTAATTTAAATCTGATATTTTTCCTGTGAGCTACCATTATTGAAATATTAAAATAAACATCCTGCTGATTTAGGTAAACTAGCCAATCCTCTGCCTAAAGGGAAGGAAGGGCCTGTGATAAACTCAACATCTTCAAATTGTCCATATTCAGTTTAATGCCTGAATATCGAAAATCAGATGATGTCTTTTTTGGAAGTATAAAGATGAACCGAAATCTCCTCCATTAAGATCTTTTTGCGGGGGGTAGGTGGGTGGGAATTATGAGGGGATGTGGTAGGCTTCTTCCAGACTGTCAGAACAATACCCTCGTGAATAATCCTCAAGAGAAAACGGTCATCTTTTCCTCAAGCTCCGGACCCGCATTGTTGTCAGCATCTAAAGAAGGGAACTGATGTCACCATGCCAAAGTGACTTATATACCCTCCACTGACAGTTTGCAAGATGTGCTAGCTCTTGTCAATATTTTTCAGCTGACGCCCTACGTGCCGCTCTGTCAAGTGCCACGCATCAGGCGTTAGTGGTGATCTGCATCAGCATCATCACACTGAAATGGAATGTCACACATTATAGGCATAGCGCCTGCCTCGGCTGTCAAGCACTAATGCTTCTATGCTGACTGGAAATAGCTGGCCTGCCAGCGCACCGTGGCGTGTTCGCTGAGTCCCGGCATGCAAAATCTTGCTAATAAAAGCTACCTTGTTGCGCATGAGTGCCTTTTTACTGCCTTCCGTCGTCCCTAGAGGCTGACAGTGTCAGCCAGACACATGCAAAGTTCCCTGCCGGGGACTAATGCAGCAGGCTGTGACGTTTCTCCTAGTTCTTTGTTAACTGGCAGCTCTACATGCACGGGATTTCAGAACCGAAAAGTGCACTCGGGGAAGCAACAAGTTAAAAGTTCTGATTCGGTCAATTACATACCAACCCTGAGATGACGGGTGTGGCACTCCGGTGAGTTTCCGGTAACAGCAGAGAGCGACTGGGCATATACCATCATGGGAGGCCCCAGGAGGGCTGCCCTGAGAAGAGGTTCGGGGGAGCCTGGCGAGTGAAGGCTGTAGCAGAGAGAGCCGGTAGAAGTGGCACCCACAATTAAAGGTGAGGAAGGTGCATGCGCACAAAAGAGACTTAACATCTGGCACAGCCACACTGCATCGGGAGCACAACCGGAGGACGCGACCTGAGGCGGCCAACGGTCTCACCATTCCCTCACTGCCTTAGGCCGGGCCCCACACTAACTAAAGCTGCTAGTGGGTTTTGCCCGGGGACCCCAATGGCCTGAAACGCTTTCTGGGGCAGGGTATGTTTTGATTTGATTTGATTTGATTTGATTGGGTACTTATATGGCGCACTACCACTCCGAGGAGCATCTTGGCGCTGAGACTCCCTATATCTAGCAGATGACCACATCTAGACCGTCCGAAAGGCTGGAAAGAGGATCATATTAGAGTTTGGAATACTGTGTCTGGCAGTGAGTAGATCCATGTTTTTAGCTGTTTCCTAAAACTTAGTTCTGTATTCGCTGCACGGAGATGTTGAGGTAATTTGTTCCATGCTTTAGTGCCAATCACAGATAGGGATTTTCCTCCCTTGGTCATCAGCTTAAACTTGGGGACGGTAAACAGATTAGATGAGGATGATCTGAGTTCACGTATCGGATGGTATTGTTTAAAATATTTCTGTAGATAAGCTGGGCCTTGTTGATGAAAGGCTTTAAAGGAGATTGTCAAAACTTTGAACAGAATACGTTTTTGTATCGGGAGCCAGTGCAGTGCATCTAGAGCGGCAGAGGCTGAGGATGTTCTTGCCCAGTCTAAGACTAGCCTGGCCGCAGCATGTTGAATCATCTGAAGTCTGTGCAGGGCAGATCTAGTTAGCCCTGCATACAGGCTGTTGCAATAGTCCAGTCTTGATGTTATCAGTGCTACTGCAACCGTCCGTCTAGCACTCAGAAGGAGTAGCTTAAAATTTTTTCTCAAACCTCTAATGATATTGAAGCAGTTACCGGCTACTTCTTTAGTTTGTTGGTTAAAGGACAAAGTATTGTCGAATTTAACCCCCAGATTTCTCACTGCATTGATGGTATTGGGTGGGGCCTCTGCCTCCTTAGGCCACCAGGACTGAGGATAGAAACAGTTATTGGATCCAAAAGGCACAATTTCTGTTTTAGCAGAATTACATTTTAAATGATTACTAGTCATCCAGGCAAATACTGCCGAAAGACATTCTTTCAGAGTAATTTCAGCATTCGAAGCATTTTTGTCCAATGTTAGTACCAACTGAGTATCGTCGGCGTATGCAATCGAGTAAATGCCAAACGAGGAGATTAGTTTGATCAGGGGAACCATATATAGATTGAACAACGTGGGGCTCAAACTTGAGCCCTGCGGAACCCCTGTTGTCAGCATTTTCTCCTCGGAGCGGAATTGGCCCAGCATGGTGACCTGACGCCTGTGTGCCAGAAAACTTCTAAACCATTCGAGAACGGTTCCTGCTATGCCCGCATTGGCTAGGCGATGTAAAAGGATAGTGTGGGACACCGTGTCGAATGCTGCAGAAAGATCTAATAGGATCAGGACAGCCTTCTTGCCCTGATCCAATGCAGCTCGAAGGGTTTCGGTAGTAAAAAGAAGTGCTGATTCGGTAGAATGGTGTACCCTGAAACCAGCTTGGCATGAATGGAGGATTTCATTCTCCTCCAGAAAGGTCATCAGTTGTTTATTGACACAGGATTCGGTCAGTTTGCATAGAATTGGGAGGAGCGAGATTGGACGTAGATTAGTGAGAGTAGCCGGATCCTTTATAGCTCTCTTTTGTAAGGGTCTGACAGCTGCCACTTTCCAACGTGAAGGAATCTCGCTGGAGGCGAGAGAGGCATTAATAATGGAATTTATTTCAGGATTGACTTCTTCTACTATTGCTTTAAGCAACGTAGGGGGACAGGGATCAAAAGGAGATCCAGATTTCATCAAAGATATCGCCTTATGCGTATCTTCCAGACTGATGGGGTCAAAGGTTTCCCAGATGGGTTTTTGAATGCTTAAATTGACCTTGATCTCAGAATTCTCTGGCTTAAATGATGGAAAATCTTTCGTGATATTATCTATTTTCTGGGTAAAATAGTCAGCTATCTTATCACATAAGTTCTGTGAGGGTGGGTTCTCTTGAGTCAATGCCTTGGGGTTTCTGAAAGTATTCACAATATTAAATATTTCTTTTTTTGTTGCCTGTCGCTTCAATTTGTGCCGTATAATACTTGGCTTTGGCATTTTTGATGGCAGCGTGATATTGTCTCCGCCCTATCTTATATGCTCTTTTTTCTTCTTGCTCATAATGGCGTCGCCACTTTCGCTCTAAGATTTTAACATTAACCAGCATTTCTTTTAGAGGGCATGAGAACCATGGCGCAGAGTATTTCTCTTTATTGGATTTAGATCTTGCCCCTGTGGTTGTAATCTTCTTTCCTATTTCGGTCATCCAGTCCTCAAAACTCTGGTTGTCAGTGTGTATATTTCCTGAAAAAATAGGTTTGCTATCCTTTACTCAATTATGAAGGTCGGGATGTTCAATGATTTTGCCCCAACAGGGTACAGGTTTATCCCTGAGGGATTTATCCTTCTTCTTATTCTCAGTTCCCTTAATGCTAAAACCAAATTCAATAGATTTATGGTCCGTCCATATTAGTTGTACCGGGGATTTAACATTCATCGCCTCTATATTGGTACTAATGCAGTCAAGTATATGTCCTGCCGAATGAGTGGGTTCCGAGATATGCATCGTCAATCCTAGAACCTGCATGATTTCTTTAAAGTTGGAGGCATGTTTATCGTTAGGATCGTCCATTTGAAGATTTAAATCTCCAAGTATGGTGAAATTAGCGAACCTAAGAGTTTGGCCACTAAGTGCGTCTCCTATAGTTTCTAAAAATTGCTTAGCATATCCTGGAGGCCGGTATAATAGTGCACCAGCGAAGGAAAAGGAATCGCCTAATTTAATACAAAAACTTAGGCTTTCCGCTCCTGTAATATCAGCCAGCTCTGTCGTTGTACATTTAAGGGTATCCCTATGTATAATCGCCAAACCACCACCACGGTGAACTAGTCTATCCTGCCTCTGAATTAGATAGCCAGGGGGTAGTGCATGGGCTATATCAGGGTTCGACCAATCACGTAGCCATGTTTCTGTAATGAATAGACAATCTAGGGCATTTTCTGCAATAAGATCATAAATGTGGAGAGCATTTTTGCACATGGAACGTGCATTTATTAACCCCCCCTTTATATTTATGGATTTATCGTTCCCTATGGGCTTGCTATAGGGTAAAAGTGTTAACTTACACTTCTGACAGCTTGTCGGTCCTTGCCAGGTGTCCACACTAATGGAATGCTGACAGTGTTTAGAATGTTTGTTTAAGGATAGTAACTCCTCTCTTGACCAAGTGAGGGAAGGAGTATGGTATTTAGCCCTGAGACCGTCCTTAGCGTGGACGGGCGCAGACGGGCAGGACTTAGGCTTGACTTTGGCGCGACTCCGGCGTGCCCGCTGACCGCGTACACTGCGCGGAGGCATCGCCGTGTGGTTTTATAGTGTAGCCTCGAGCGCTAGAGCGCTGGGGCTAGGTCTACGCCCAATATGGCCGCTGAAAACCCAACTCCCACTCAGCAACTAATTTGCCTGTGTGCGGGGCATCAGACTGACGAAATTAGTACAGGTAGCTGCAGGCAAGTATGTTATTTTAAAAAGAATAAGCTTAGCGACGGAACTAAAATTCGATCATATAACAAACATAAATTTTAAAACACTGTCAGAAATTATGCACAGTCTCCCGGCTTTCCGCCTCAGGAGAAACAATAGAGTCTCGCGAGCCGATGAAACTCTCTGGTTTTATAGTGTAGCCTTGAGCGCTAAAGCGCTGGAGCTAGGTCTACGCCCAATATGGCCGCTGAAAACCCAACTCCCACTCAGCAACTTATTTGCCTGTGTGCGGGGCATCAGACTGACGAAATTAGTACAGGTAGCTGCAGGCAAGTAAGTTATTTTAAAAAGAATAAGCTTAGCGACGCAACTAAAATTCGATCATATAACAAACATAAATTTTAAAACACTGTCAGAAATTATGCACAGTCTCCCGGCTTTCCGCCTCAGGAGAAACAATAGAGTCTCGCGAGCCGATGAAACTCTCTGGTTTTATAGTGTAGCCTCGAGCGCTAAAGCGCTGGGGCTAGGTCTACGCCCAATATGGCCACTGAAAACCCAACTCCCACTCAGCAACTAATTTGCCTGTGTGCGGGGCATCAGACTGACGAAATTAGTACAGGTAGCTGCAGGCAAGTATGTTATTTTAAAAAGAATAAGCTTAGCGACGCAACTAAAATTCGATCATATAACAAACATAAATTTTAAAACACTGTCAGAAATTATGCACAGTCTCCCGGCTTTCCGCCTCAGGAGAAACAATAGAGTCTCGCGAGCCGATGAAACTCTCTGATTTTATAGTGTAGCATCGAGCGCTAGAGTGCTGGGGCTAGGTCTACGCCCAATATGGCCGCTGAAAACCCAACTCCCACTCAGCAACTAATTTGCCTGTGTGCGGGGCATCAGACTGACGAAATTAGTACAGGTAGCTGCAGGCAAGTATGTTATTTTAAAAAGAATAAGCTTAGTGACGCAACTAAAATTTGATCAAATAACAAACATAAATTTTAAAACACTGTCAGAAATTATGCACAGTCTCCCGGCTTTCCGCCTCAGGAGAAACAATAGAGACTCGCGAGCCGATGAAACTCTCTGGTTTTATAGTGTAGCCTCGAGCGCTAAAGCGCTGGGGCTAGGTCTACGCCCAATATGGCCACTGAAAACCCAACTCCCACTCAGTAACTAATTTGCCTGTGTGCGGGGCATCAGACTGACGAAATTAGTACAGGTAGCTGCAGGCAAGTATGTTATTTTAAAAAGAATAAGCTTAGCGACGCAACTAAAATTCGATCATATAACAAACATAAATTTTAAAACACTGTCAGAAATTATGCACAGTCTCCCGGCTTTCCGCCTCAGGAGAAACAATAGAGTCTGTAATGCCTGCTCTCCTGGGGTGTGCACCCCAAACACTACCAGAGCCTGGTTGCCCCAACCTGCTTGCAATGTCCCCTGGCCTGCAACCACAGAGGCACAATGGGGGAGCATACATACATGTAGGTAGGGTGACCAACCCTCCGTAAATTTCACGGACCATCTATAATTGGGACCTCACGTCCGTTGTCCGTGAGTATCCCTTTTACGGACGCCTTTTGTCCATAATTTTGGGCATTGCAGGGAACACCTTGTTCCCTGACACCCTGTTCCCTGCATAAAGCCTCAGCTCCCTGAGGGGGCCGCCTCACACTCTTCCTTGGAGTACAAGAGCAGCCCCATCCCGCCCTTTGTCATTCTGTATGCGGCTGATTGCCACATACAGAATGAGAAGGGGGCAGCCTGCGGTGTTACAGCATGACAGAAGACTGACTGAGGGGAGGGGTTGGGGTGGGGGAGGGGTTGGGGTGGGGGGGGAGTTGTTTCTTGCCGTTTCCAAAAGAATTTTGTTTTCACACAGGAGGCCTCTCAGGCGGCCAGCTAGTTTGAGATTAGAGAGGTAAATCGGAAAGCTACTTAGGATTGTGTTGTAGGCAGGAGCTCTCAGTTCCAATGTTATTCTAGACATAAGACAATGTAACTAGATGAGGCTTGCGGTGACATTACTGAATTTAACTGAAAATGGGATAAGTGGAGTGTAGAGCAGTTTTGAGTAGGAGGAGTTTGGAGCGGGTGATGCGCAATAGAGTGCCCCCTTAATTATCTAAATGCACACGTTGCTGAATAAACTTGTAATCATTATTGGCATCTCAGGTTTAATCCTCTGCAGTGAACGCATCTAATCCAGCGGTTCATGCACTTGTTCACACCTCTAGAAAAACAACAGATTCTGATGAGACTCAATGGACTGATGAAGATTTTTTAATAGTTCAAATGTCTAGGAACTGCCATGTGATACGTGTTTTTGGCCCTTCGAAGATAGATTTTGTAATGATAAAGTTTCTGTTAGGAACACAATGTGTTGGCAAGGATAATTCCTGTTTATTTTTTTAAATATATTGAGTAGAGGAGGAGCCTAGCGCGCGCTCAAGATGGCCGCGTAGGTTACTAGCTCTGCCGGACCCAGACCACGTTCAACTATCCTGCCACATATCCTGCTACGCCTTTCTCTCTCTACGAGAGGCCGGGGACAAGCGACGCCCATCATGGCAACTCCGGTCCCGCTGCAAGGTAGGGGACCGGAGTGTTGCGCCGCGCCGATTTGGGCCTGCTGCATCATTGGAGCCGGGGGCTCAAGTAGAGTGAGCGGCCGGGGCGCAAGTGATCAACACCTGGGGCCGCGACCGGAAGTCACCGGTCGGGCCCGGGTGTGGAACTTATCCTGCCTGCACCGGTGAGCGGACCCGCTATAGTGGGGGCTCGACACTGTGGTGGTGCTCCCCCCAGTCCCCCCCTTTGTTGGAATTGTATGCGGAGCACCCCAGAGGGTGCCTCTCACACTCGGGAACTGCAGGGAAGAGGTCTGGGCTTGCTGCCGAAGTCGGAGAGGAGGCGGCCCGACTGCAGAGGTGGAGTTGTCCCTCACAATACTGGTAGGAGGGGTCGCGACGGGGGGCCGGGAACTGCGAGGGAGAGGTCTCCCCCCTTCCTCCCCTTGATTGAGGATGCAGACGGTAAATACCTGGATCCTGGGCTAAAGCCCTGATGGATGGAGGAGGAGGCCCAGACCAAGGAGCGGGTGACCAGGATGATTTGAGGACTGTGTGGAGAGGCCCGCTGTTGGTCACTTGGAGGGTAGGGGGGGGAGAGGGCCCATTTGCTGTGGAGCTGCGGTGAGCCCCACCGGACACCCATAGGAAGAGGGCAGTATTTGAGGCTGTGTATGATGGCGTGGCCCTCTGAGGAGCTGTTACTCACACCTCTGCTCCTAGGAGGCGTGTGTGAGTGGGGGTGCCACTCCTGTGATCCTTTTGCATGTCGGATGGATCCCTCTGGGAGGACAGCTGGTGAGGGTCTTGTTTGGTGAGTCGGAGCCGACTGTTGATGTGCATTGGCCTCTGTGCGAGGCTTGGTGGCCCTCTTGTATTGCATCACCACCCCGCCTGTGAGGACAGAGGTCCAGCGAGTAGCTGCTTGGGGCTCAGTAGAACAGATCCATCCTGTTTCGAGTCGACGGCTCGCTGGTTGCTCCTGTTTGTCGCCCGATTGGTGGTCTTGGAGGAGCTAGAGACTGGTCCTCTGTGGTGAGAGTCAACTAGCAGAGAGTGGGTTATTCTTATCCTGACCGATAGGTCTGGCTTGGTGTGTGGTGGTCCCGCCTGTCATTGGTGAGCTCCGCGAGGGGCCCGAGTGCAGTTTCCTAGATGGCGACCAAACCTGAGAGTGATAAGACGCAGTCCCGGTCCACTAAGGGGTCTCGCGACGTTCAAGCCAATAAATTGGATCGCTATATGATGCCTAAAGGGTCGCCGCCCGACCTGAGGAGAGTGCTGGACACTGGTAAGAAATCTGCGGGTCCCCCACCGGAGACCACGTTGCTAGATGTGATGGCAGCCATACCCGATAGAGAAACTGCGAGCACTAGGAAGCCGCCAGTTCGGCTTGGCGAGGGAGATACCGACAGAGCAATTACAAACAAAACAAGCCACCAGCGTCCCGCCATGAAGTAAATAAAAGACGCACTCGCACCGTGTGAGACCTCTCCGCCGAGACTCCAAACATTTTCTAAACAAGAATAAAGCGGGCAACAGAATCCAGATAAGGAGCAACAGTAAAATTACACGCACTCCTAATGAAAGAAAGACAAAGACGCAACGCGCAAGAAAAATCGTAAGAGGTGGTCAAGTCTACAGACCAAGGTACCCAGCCCAGCCCTGAAGACGAACCCGGACAGCACAGTCAAGGGTTCAGAAACGCGTCGGCTGATCCAAGGAAAACATACCTTGGCTGGCTTAGGAAATGAATTATACCACACACACTAGGGCCTGTCAAGTCTGACTTTAACCTCTAAGCAACCAGTTACAAGTCAGGACTAAAATATTGAGACAAACAAAACGAGCCCATTGTGATAAACTACCAACCAGGACCACATAGATATCATATTCTGGTGTACCATTTCTCAAATTGGTTTTGAAACAAGGTGTTTTTCATTAATTTGTTTTTCTTATTTGTTGTTAAAATTGCTGCAATGTTTGTTGAGACAGTTGTCTTCTTAGTATAGGTGTGTTGAAACCTGTGACGCAAAATTGATTTATGAATGTAAGCAAAAAATAAGGAATTGTATGAATTAATACATGTGTTTTGTGAATTGAAGAAACAAAACCTGATGGCTGCTATGAAATAAAAAACAGCCCATGTTCTAAGTTCGATCCCAGGCACTTGCTATTTTTTACAATAATAGATGGGGTCAGAACATCCTTGGGGCAGAAGGTGGAGTCGCTGGATCACAAGCTTGATACTGTGACCATAGAAGGTTAACCTCATCCGCGCTGATCTCACCAAAACCAGTGAGAAAGTTAAGTCCATTGACATCAAGACGGCTAGCTTGACGGACGATGTATCTTTGCTGCAACGGGAGTTGTGAGATCTTAGAGCGGCCAGTGACCTCACAGGCTGGAAACTGGATGAATACGAAGGGAGGGCCTAGAGAAATAATGTCCGCATTATAGGAGTTCCCGAAAAGGCCCTAGGCCCGGCCTCGGATCTATTCGTGGAGGACCTTATCCTTAGCCATCTTCAGTCCAAGGGGCTGAGCAACTTTTTCACTATCAAGCGGGCGCACAGAATCCCAGGGGGGAGACCAAAACCTGGGGCTCCCCCTTGTCCGATGATCACAAGGGTGCTTAAGTTCAGGGACAGAGGCACTATCCTGCAGGCCTCTAGGTCGGGGGGGCCCCCTGAAATTTGAAAATGTAGTTTTGCATTTTTTCCGGATTTCTCTCAGGCGGTCCAGAGGCAGCACCAGGGCTTCCTGGGAGTGAAGAAGAAACTCAGAGATAGAGGTTTGAAATATGCTATGATGTTCCCGGCCAGGTTGAGGATTGAGATTGATGGGAGGGCCTGTTTTTTTGACAATCCGGACATCGCCCTGGACTGGTTGGAGAGACTTCCCCCTGGGGGGCCTGAGAATCAGGGGGGTGGGGTTGGGGGGACATGCGGGAGCAGGAGTAATGCCTGATTCTTTTGTCTGAGTTGTTGGGAACTGTCGGCTGATGTCCCTCCCGCGTGCTCTTCCCCTCGTTCTGCCCCTTGAGAGTTTTGAGCTGCATTAGGCGCAGGTTTTGACATCCTGGGTCGGGGAAGGGGCTACGGGGTTCCGACTTCCTCCTCATTTCTACCTTTAGATTGTTGGTTAGTTAGAGCATGGGGTGACAGGCACACTGCGAGTTGGGGTTAGGCGGAAGCCGTGAGCAGGGGTGCAGGGTGGGGGGAGATGGGTTGGGAATATTTTTTGTGTTGTGTGAGTTTCAGTTTAATTTTTGTGTATGTCTTTTTTTTTTGCATCAGGTGACAGTATTGCATTTCAATGCTAACGGCGTGGGGTGAATGTCTCGTACTAGTCAGGGATCTGGAATTAAAGTGTTGAGCTGGAACGTTAATGGGCTGGGTGACAAGATTAAAAGAGGTATGGTTAATCAGCTAATCAGAAGACACTCCCTGGATGTGGCTATGTTACAAGAAACACATCTTGTTGGTAATCGGTGCATGGCCTTGCATAGAGGGGGATACAAACTAGTTGCACATGCTGGGTTTACATCCGGGTCTAGGGGGGTCGGTATCCTAATTAAAAATTCCTTCCCATTCGATTTACAGGCTACTTGGTCTGATCAGAGGGGCAGATATGTGGGTATTTTGGGGCAGTTGGGAGGTAGGACGGTTACCTTCTTGTCCATATATGTCCTTCCGGGCCTTCAATCTGACACCTTTAAAGATCTGAGTGCTGTCTTTTTAACCCTGCCCCTGCATCTCCTGGTGTTGGGGGGAGATTTCAACGCAGTACTCGACGGGGGAGTGGATAGATTCCTGGCACGTCAACATACGAGGGCGCAGAAGTGGCTCCCTGACTTTCTTGAATCGCTTTGGTTGGTAGATAGTTGGAGAGTGCGGAACCCGACTCAGAGATGCTTCACTCATATATCCGCCGCGCACAATTAAATGTCCAGACTAGACTACATACTGGTTCCAGTGGCCATGGCGCACACAATTAGAGAGGCAAGATACCTGGGGAGGGGTATCTCGGACTATTCCCCGATGTGGTTACAAGGCGAGATCGCCCAATCAGCGGTTGGTAAAATCGCTCCGATTAATGCGTGGTACTTGAAGGACCCAGCCACAAGGAGGGAGGTATGCCAAATTTCAGAACGTTATTTTTTGGAAAATGTGGGCACAGTAGATTCAACACAGTCTCTGTGGGAGGCATATAAGGGAGTGTTGCGGGGTGAGGTCCACTCCTTGATTGCAGGTAGGAAGAAGGTGCACCGGGTCGAAATGGTTAGTGTAGAGGCGGAAGTAGTGGAGCTGGAGAAAAGGGAAGCTGACGCAGCTTCTCCGGGAGACCTGCACTTGTTGAAAGGGAAACAAGATGAATATAAGTGCCTCTCTAGGGAAAGGGCAGTCGCGCATGAAAACGATGTACAAAGCTGAGTGTACGAGCATGGTGACAAGGCCGGCAAGTTAATTGCTTGGTTAGAACGTGGAGTGCGAGCCTCTCGTCTAGTGTCTGAGCTAGAGGGGTCGGGTCCGGATAACATCACGGATCCGCAGGCAGTGGCAGACACCTTCTCCGAGTATTATAAAGAAGTATATACCTCGGCGAATGGCTTTACTTAGCTTGAGAATGGCGAAATGATTAGAGATATAGCCATGCCGGGCTTCTTAGAGGAAAATAGGGAATACTTAGACTCACCCATTACTGATGATGAAATTGTGCAAGCAATTAGAAACATAAAGTCTGGGAAGGCGACTGGTCCTAATGGATTGCCTATAGAGCTATATAAACTGAATGCCCATAAAATCGCTCCACATCTTCGCACCATGTTTTTGGAAAGCAGAGAGTTAGGACAACTCCCATATGATCAAATATAGTTGTTATACATAAGGAGGGCAAAGCAAGGACGTCCCCTTCCTTGTATCGACCCATCTCACTTCTTAATGCGGAGCCCAAGGTATTGGCGAAGCTACTCGCCACTAGGTTGGTCAAGGTCGTCACAGCCCTATACACCCTGACCAATCTGGCTTCATGCCGCGTCGCAACACAGCCCTAAATTTGCGGAGAGTTCACGGGATTTTGGGTGGCTCCCCGAAAATACTGGAACCGGCTGTCTTAGTGTCCCTGGATGCCACCATTGCATTTGATCGGGTTGAATGGGCTTATCTATTTGCGGTTCTGGCTAAAATGGGCTTTGGGTCGGAGTTTATTGGGTGGGCTCTATTGTTGTATGCCGCTCCTTTGCCCAGAGTGATTGTGAATAACTGTAAATCAGCTGATTTCGCCCTTGGCAGAGGCACGAGACAGGGATGTCCCTTATCCCCACTTCTCTTTGCACTGGCGTTGGAGCTGCTGGCGGCATGGGTCCGATGGGACCGTTCGATACGCGGTTTGCGGTGGACACCGGAATGGGAGGATAAAATTTCGCTTTATGCGGATGATATCCTGTTATATCTTACTGACCCCAGTGCATCCTTGTGTAACTTTTTGGATGTCCTGACGATATTTAGTAGATACTCCGGGTTCGCAATAAACTGGATGAAGTCAGTATTGTTTGTTATATCGGGTGATCCACCTGTGATCCCGGGGTCGTGCAATATTAAGGTCGAACTTGTGGGATTTAAATACCTGGGTATATACGTAACGCTAGGTCCAAGGGTTAGGTCTGCTAATAATTTGGAACCCCCCTTGCGCCGACTCAGAAAAGATGTGGAACGTTGGAAAGCTCTCCCCCTGTCACTGCTTGGAAGGGCGGTATTGTTCAAGATGATGACCTTGCCTCGGTTCCTACATATATACTCCAAAACACTATGGACCCAGTGCCTGTTACTTATTTCAGGGAGATTGAGACACTCCAACACCAACTCCTTTGGGAGGGCAGGGCCCATATTTCCTTTGTCAAGCTTACTCTTCCATGGTATGGCAGGGGCATTGGTCTCCCAGATTTGAAGAAATACTACTGGGACGCCCATATGGCGGCTGTGAATCATGTAATTTATGGCCCTCCAGGGGACCCAGGCTATGCCATGGACCGTGGGCAGGCTCCGAGTGGGGATATAGTTAGAGCTTGGTATGCCAAACCGGGAAGATTCACTCTGTCGGGCCCAACGGCACACACGGTACACGTCTGGCATGTAGCTACTAAGGGTTTGAGGTGGGAAGGGAAACTGACGATGGCCTCCCCCCTGTTTAGCTCGGAAAGGCTCGGTAGCCTGTGAAGGACTAAAGGGTTTGATAAGTGGGACCTCAAAGGCATTAGTCAGGTTAAGGATGTGTGGGGAAAGGGCGGTGTGCAGACCTTCGAATCTCTCCAAAAGCAATACCGCCTACATGACAATGAACACTTCCGATATCGCCAGATTAGGCATGCCCTTCTTGCCCACATTCCTCCTGGTGCTGAGCCCCAGGAGGCCTCCCCTCCTGACGACCGGGTGCTTGATGGTTACCTCCCAGAAAAAACAGTTTCCCTGATCTATAAGAAGCTAATTAATAATATGGAAGATCCACTGGGGTGCATTCGAACAGCGTGGGGGGGCGGATGGCTTGGAGTTGGATGATGAAGATTGGGTGGAAGCAGTCTCCTCCCCCAAAGTGGATGCGGTTCAGATGAGGCTTAGGCTGGTACAGTTGAAGATCTTACATAGATCCTATGTTACAGGGCCGAGATTGATGCACATGGGGAGAGCGGCAAACGGAGACTGTAGGAGAGGTTGTGGTGAATTGGGCACTTTCATGCATATCCCATGGCACTGCGATGTGATACAAAATTACTGGATGAAAATAAATGATGTGATTAAAGATGTGCTGGGGGAGGAGAAACGACCGGAGGCCCGCAGATGTATATTGAATGTATGGGAACCCACGGATCTGAATGGATATCAGAAACAGTGGGTGACGTTGGCGTGTATGGTGGGAAGCGTAACATTGCTCAATTATGGGGAGCCAGCCAGTCACCCCAGCCTACCAAGTGCGCCCAGGATTTAGATTGGTGTATGTTTAGGGAGAGGGCTGTATATGTAGCTAGGGGTTGTCCGGTGAAGTGGGCGAAGATTTGGGGAGCCTGGAATGGCGACCGTGGCGATTTATGCACACCCCCAACGAGACAGATTGCAGCTGAAGCGCTGGAATCCCTTTGATCCCAAAATACTCTATAATCTGTATTTACAATTCTGTACGATTGACAGTTCTAACCCTGCAATGGTGTCATATGTCACTCACCTGTTGCTTTTGTATTGTTTTATTTGTTTTCATTCATAAAAAGATTTATAAATATATTGAGTCTATTGAATAAAGCATTATACTATTGAATGAAGATTGGTTTCAGGTGACAGTCTCACCATCTTAGAACTGATGCATTTTCAATATTAAAGGAAGACATAATTGCTGCTTTTTAGGGCTCTGACTCCTCCCCACTGTAAGTGGGGGAGGAGTTTCGAGATCCTAATGTTATAAGAAAAAAAAGAAGAAGTATCCTTAGGGCCTTGGCGAGAGGAATTCCACACATTCCTTAGCGTTTTCTGTCATCTGGCCAGTGATTCGTCTTCCTTGTGTTTTCGTTTTAATAGGCTTGAAGTGATAGGGTAAATGTAGTTTTGTTCCGCCATTTTGGGCATATTTCGTTCGTGCTCGCGCAAAGAAGTACATTAATTATAATTAGGAGCTGTCAGGGTGCCTCCGTAAGTGAATCCAGATGTCCGGGCGCGTTCACCATTCAGCAGCGCTCAGCGCGCAGCTCCCTTTGTTTGATTTCGTAGTCGTTTTAGTTAAGCAGCTTGAAAAAATTTCACAGTGCACTTTCGTTTAAGTACGACTTCAGGCAACAGTGTGCCTTTGTTAATTGTATTCACAGTATTATTTTATTTGTTTCTTCTCCAAATAATGCGTGCCATGATAGTGCTTTCCCCGGTGAAATGTAAAATTAATATTACGTATGGATCGGTTTCACTTCGCAACACACAGCAACCCTTTAGCTACCCTCATGCATTCTGCAAATGCATACATATTGTACCAAATAATGTGTTGCAAGATAACACTCACTGAAAACAATTTGAGCATGATAAACCAACCATCTCTTCTAAAAGCCTGGTATGACTAGACAGCTACCTTTCACCAGCCAGAATTGCCTATACGCGTGCTGTTTCCAAGCCAGGTTTATACTGACATTGCGGCCAAACAAATGACAGCAGAACACATTATGATCTGCAGGAAACAAGTCTAGCCCACGATAATCAGCGCATTCGTAAACAAACAATATATGAAACACAAAGTATAATCCTGGTATAGGTGACTCGGGAAGTCAAAATAGAAGAGCTCAACACAGATGCGAACTGTTAAGACCCATCCTCACAAGCACCTTGTGCAAAACGAGGCTAACACGATATTTAATTATGCATGTAACTTGCGTTTCCGAGAGGGGAGTGCGCGCGCAAGCCTCCACTGATCTACTGCTTCCGATGGTGTCTGCCATCTGTGCTGTGTAAATCAAGGCTCAGACAACAGGCAACGCGGGACGGGGCACCTCTGTAAACATTACGTGCTGGATGAGGCAGCCACATCCAATGTGGAGGAGGAGCCCCACCTCTGTAAACAGAACGTAAATGAGGCTACCGCAAACCAACGGAGAGAAATGAAGGACCCTTCTTAACCCCCAATATTTTAAACACTGTGTTTAAAGGGTGCATATGCAACACCTACCAGGAGTGATAATCCTGAGCCGGTAATCTCAAGGCTCCCAAGCGAACATACTGTGCACGGCACCCGTCTGTCGTTTACGTTAAAGAGCAGCGCTACGGTGCTGTTGGGGGCAGAGTGCTGTTGAGTGCAGAGTGCTGTGTGCTGTTGAGTGCAGAGTGCTGTGTGCTGTTGAGTGCAGAGTGCTGTGTGCTGTTGAGTGCAGAGTGGTGTGTGCTGTTGGGTGCAGAGTGCAGTGCTGTGTGCTGTGAGTGCTGTGTGCTGTTGAGTGCTGTGTGCTGTTGAGTGCTGTGTGCTGTTGAGTGCTGGTTGCTGTTGAGTGCTGTGTGCTGTTGAGGGCAGAGTGCTATTGAGGGCAGAGTGCTATTGAGGGCAGAGTGCTATTGAGGGCAGAGTGCTGTTGAGGGCAGAGTGCTGTTGAGGGCAGAGTGCTGTGTGCTGTTGAGTGCTGTGTGCTGTTGAGTGCTGTGTGCTGTTGAGTGCTGTGTGCAGTTGAGTGTTGTGTGCTGTTGATGGCAGAGTGCTGTTGTGGGCAGAGTGCTGTTGTGGGCAGAGTGCTGTTGAGTGCAGAGTGCTGTTGAGTGCAGAGTGCTGTTGAGGGCAGAGTGCTATTGAGGGCAGAGTGCTGTTGAGGGCAGAGTGCTGTGTGCTGTTGAGTGCTGTGTGCTGTTGAGTGCTGTGTGCTGTTGAGTGCTGTGTGCTGTTGAGTGCTGTGTGCAGTTGAGTGCTGTGTGCTGTTGTGGGCAGAGTGCTGTTGTGGGCAGAGTGCTGTTGAGGGCAGAGTGCTGTTGAGGGCAGAGTGCTGTTGAGGGCAGAGTGCTATTGAGGGCAGAGTGCTGTTGAGGGCAGAGTGCTGTGTGCTGTTGAGTGCTGTGTGCTGTTGAGTGCTGTGTGCTGTTGAGTGCTGTGTGCAGTTGAGTGCTGTGTGCAGTTGAGTGTTGTGTGCTGTTGAGGGCAGAGTGCTGTTGAGGGCAGAGTGCTGTTGAGGGCAGAGTGCTGTTGAGGGCAGAGTGCTGTTGAGGGCAGAGTGCTGTGTGCTGTTGAGTGCTGTGTGCTGTTGAGTGCTGTGTGCTGTTGAGTGCTGTGTGCTGTTGTGTGCTGTTGAGTGCTGTGTGCTGTTGAGTGCTGTGTGCTGTTGAGTGCTGTGTGCTGTTGAGTGCTGTTATGTGCTGGGTGCTGATGAGTGCTGTGTGCTGTTGAGTGCTGTTATGTGCTGGGTGCTGATGAGTGCTGTGTGCTGTTGAGGGCAGAGTGCTGTGTGCTGTTGAGTGCTGTGTGCTGTTGAGTGCTGTGTGCTGTTGAGTGCTGTGTGCTGTTGAGTGCTGTGTGCTGTTGAGTGCTGTGTGCTGTTGAGTGCTGTTATGTGCTGGGTGCTGATGAGTGCTGTGTGCTGATGAGTGCTGTGTGCTGTTGAGGGCAGAGTGCTGTGTGCTGTTGAGGGCAGAGTGCTGTGTGCTGTTGAGTGCTGTGTGCTGTTGAGTGCTGTGTGCTGTTGAGTGCTGTGTGCTGTTGAGTGCTGTGTGCTGTTGAGTGCTGTGTGCTGTTGAGTGCTGTTATGTGCTGGGTGCTGATGAGTGCTGTGTGCTGTTGAGGGCAGAGTGTTGTTGAGGGCAGAGTGCTGTTGAGGGCAGAGTGCTGTTGAGGGCAGAGTGCTGTTGAGGGCAGAGTGCTGTTGGGGGCAGAGTGCTGTTGGGGGCAGAGTGCTGTTGGGGGCAGAGTGATGTTGGGGCAGAGTGCTGTTGGGGGCAGAGTGCTGTTGGGGGCAGAGTGCTGTTAGGGGCAGAGTGCTGTTGAGTGCAGAGTGCTGTTGAGGGCAGAGTGCTGTTGAGGGCAGAGTGCTGTTGAGGGCAAAGTGCTGTTGAGGCCAGAGTGCTGTTGAGGCCAGAGTGCTGTTGAGTGCTGTGTGCTGTTGAGTGCTGTGTGCTGTTGAGTGCTGTGTGCTGTTGAGTGCTGTGTGCTGTTGAGTGCTGTTATGTGCTGGGTGCTGATGAGTGCTGTGTGCTGTTGAGGGCAGAGTGCTGTTGAGGGCAGAGTGCTGTTGAGGGCAGAGTGATGTTGGGGGCAGAGTGCTGTTGGGGGCAGAGTGCTGTTGGGGGCAGAGTGCTGTTGGGGGCAGAGTGCTGTTGAGGGCAGAGTGCTGTTGAGGGCAGAGTGCTGTTGAGGCCAGAGTGCTGTTGAGGCCAGAGTGCTGTTGAGGCCAGAGTGCTGTTGAGTGCAGAGTGCTGTTGAGTGCAGAGTGCTGTTGAGTGCAGAGTGCTGTTGAGTGCTGTTGAGTGCAGAGTGCTGTGTGCTGTTGAGTGCAGAGTGCTGTTGAGTGCTGTTGAGTGCAGAGTGCTGTGTGCTGTTGAGTGCTGTGTGCTGTTGAGTGCTGTGTGCTGTTGAGTGCTGTGTGCTGTTGAGGGCAGAGTGCTGTTGAGGGCAGAGTGCTGTTGAGGGCATAGGGCAGTTGAGTGCTGTTGAGTGCTGAGTGCAGTTGAGTGCAGAGTGATGTGTGCTGTTGATAGTGTGTGCTGTGTGCTGGTGAGTGCTGTGTGATGTTGAGGGCAGAGTGCTGTTGAGGGCAGAGTGCTGTTGAGGGCAGAGTGCTGTTGGGGGCAGAGTGCTGTTGGGGGGCAGAGTGCTGTTGGGGGCAGAGTGATGTTGGGGGCAGAGTGCTGTTGGGGGCAGAGTGCTGTTGGGGGCAGAGTGCTGTTAGGGGCAGAGTGCTGTTGAGTGCAGAGTGCTGTTGAGGGCAGAGTGCTGTTGAGGGCAGAGTGCTGTTGAGGGCAAAGTGCTGTTGAGGCCAGAGTGCTGTTGAGGCCAGAGTGCTGTTGAGTGCTGTGTGCTGTTGAGTGCTGTGTGCTGTTGAGTGCTGTGTGCTGTTGAGTGCTGTGTGCTGTTGAGTGCTGTTATGTGCTGGGTGCTGATGAGTGCTGTGTGCTGTTGAGGGCAGAGTGCTGTTGAGGGCAGAGTGATGTTGGGGGCAGAGTGCTGTTGGGGGCAGAGTGCTGTTGGGGGCAGAGTGCTGTTGGGGGCAGAGTGCTGTTGAGGGCAGAGTGCTGTTGAGGGCAGAGTGCTGTTGAGGCCAGAGTGCTGTTGAGGCCAGAGTGCTGTTGAGGCCAGAGTGCTGTTGAGTGCAGAGTGCTGTTGAGTGCAGAGTGCTGTTGAGTGCAGAGTGCTGTTGAGTGCTGTTGAGTGCAGAGTGCTGTGTGCTGTTGAGTGCAGAGTGCTGTTGAGTGCTGTTGAGTGCAGAGTGCTGTGTGCTGTTGAGTGCTGTGTGCTGTTGAGTGCTGTGTGCTGTTGAGTGCTGTGTGCTGTTGAGGGCAGAGTGCTGTTGAGGGCAGAGTGCTGTTGAGGGCATAGGGCAGTTGAGTGCTGTTGAGTGCTGAGTGCAGTTGAGTGCAGAGTGATGTGTGCTGTTGATAGTGTGTGCTGTGTGCTGGTGAGTGCTGTGTGATGTTGAGGGCAGACTGCTGTTGGGGGCAGAGTGATGTTGGGGGCGGAGTGCTGTTGGGGGCAGAGTGCTGTTGGGGGCAGAGTGCTGTTGGGGGCAGAGTGCTTTTGGGGGCAGAGTGTTGTTGGGGGCAGAGTGCAGTTGAGGGCAGAGTGCTGTTGAGTGCAGAGTGCAGAGTGCTGTTGAATGCAGAGTGCTGTTGAGTGCAGTGTGCTGTTGAGTGCTGTTGAGTGCAGAGTGCTGTTGAGTGCAGAGTGCTGTTGAGTGCAGAGTGCTGTTGAGTGCAGAATGCTGTTGAGTGCAAAGTGCTGTTGAGTGCAGAGTGCAGAATGCTGCTGAGTGCAGAGTGCAGAATGCTGTTGAGTGCAGAGTGCTGTTAAGTGCTGTTGAGGGCAGAGTGCTGTTAAGTGCTGTTGAGGGCAGAGTGCTGTTGAGGGCAGAGGGCTGTTGAGGGCAGAGTGCTGTTGCGGACAGAGTGCTGTTGAGGGCAGAGTGCTGTTGAGTGCAGTGCTGTGTGTTGTTGAGTGCTGTGTGCTGTTGAGGGCAGAGTGATGTGTGCTGTTGAGGGCAGAGTGCTGTGTGCTGTTGAGGGCAGAGTGCTGTGTGCTGTTGAGGGCAAAGTGCTGTGTGCTGTTGAGTGCTGTGTGCTGTTGAGGGCCGAGTGCTGTGTGCTGTTGAGGGCAGAGTGCTGTGTGCTGTTGAGGGCCGAGTGCTGTGTGCTGTTGAGGGCAGAGTGCTGTGTGCTGTTGAGGGCAGAGTGCTGTGTGCTGTTGAGGGCAGAGTGCTGTGTACTGTTGAGGGCAGAGTGCTGTTGAGTGCTGTTGATTGCAGAGTGCTGTTGAGGGCAGAGTGCTGTTGAGGGCAGAGTGTTGTTGAGTGCTGTGTGCTGCTGAGTGTGTGACTATGTGACAGTGTGTGACTATGCAGGGTGACATTGGGAGTGTGCGGGTGAGCAGTGTGTGAATGTTACGGGGCAGTGTGTGAGTGTGCAGAAAACACCACACACACATACACCACACACACATAACGCACACACAAACCACACACCTCAGTCTCTCAACACCACACACCTGTCACCACTCAACACAACACACTCACCACCACACTCACTCCCCAGGCTCACCCCCACAGACTCACCAGCACACACTCACCAGCACACAGAAAACAACACACACAACAACACACCCCCAGCCGTCAATGAATGCTTTCACCATGCACAAACACCAACAGCCATCATCCATCTGTGCACGCTTTTACCAAGCACACACCCACCAGCCGTCAGTGCACCCTTCCACCAGGCACACACACCTCCAGCCGGCAGTGCACTTTTCCACCAAGCAATCGCAGTATGGTACACTTTACTTTTAAACATATTCATATAAAGCACAGCATGCCACCATTGGTAAAATTACAATTCAACCAACATACTTCCACTACACACCACATGCACACACTCCATAACACATGGCAAAAAGACATTGGCATTTACAATGCCATTAGCTCAAACTCAAATAAATCCGAGCCCGATTGCATTTCTAATGCTTGTTTATTTTATGCAACTAGCAACCATTGACAAAGCCAATAGTTCTGGCTTGTTGTAGGTGTAACGTTACTTGTTGTGTTATATGGATACAGTGACAGAAGACGCAAAATACCAGTCAGGCGGTACACTATACTAAGCACAGATTTTTAGCTTAAGTGTTTAAAGCCACATCCTTAATTACATCAAACATCTCATTTGGAGAAACGCACCCCAGTTTTTTCATCCCACTTAAAGCCCTGGAAACAACACCATGTCACAGTCACCTCATGGCCTGGCACTGTGCATCATGCGTGACTCATGACTCAGATTGCCTATGTGCAAGGGCATAGTGAACGCTTCCCCGCCCCCACTGGTGTATCGAAAAGTGAGGGGGCCTCCCTGCACGGTACTTAGGGGGGCCCCCCTCTGGGCTCAATCAGTAGCTCTCCCGGACAGAGTTCAGTGCCGAGGGGGCCCCTTGGAGCACCGCGTGGTCTGCGGGGGCCTGTGTTACGCCCCTGCCCGCCCCCCCCCTTGCTTTAGGAACTAGAGCAAGGGTGACGTTCTTGATGTGCCTCTTCTGTCTGCAAGGCTCAGTTCATAATTAAAATCAAAATGTGGGTGAATGAGTAAGTGAAGGGATGGGTGGATGGCTGGATAGATTAGTGAAAAGGTGAACGGATGAATGAGAGGGTGAATGGATGGATAATGAGAGAAAGGATGGATGGATGAGTGAGTAGAAGGATGGATAAGACAAAATATAAAAAGATAGATGTATGGGTGGAAGGGTAGAAGGATTGGTAAAAGCGTGGATGGATGAGTGAAAGGATGGAGGGATGAGTTAAAGGGTGGAGGATGGGCGAGTGAATGGGTGGATGGATAAGTAAAATGATGGATGGACGAATTGATAAGGGGAAAGGTGAATGGATGGACCGATGAGTGAAAGGGTGGATGTAAGGATGGATGAGTGAGGGAAAGGGAGGGTAGATAGACAAAAGGATGGACAGATGAGTGAAGGAGTCAAAGGGTGGATGGATGACTGATAGGGTCAATGGATGGATTCATGAGTGGATGAGTAGATGGATGGGTGGAAGGATGGCTAAGTGAAAGGGTTGATGGAGAGAGAAAGGGAGGTTGGATGGATGACTGAAAGGGTGAATGGGTGGAATGATGAGTGACTGGGTGGATGGATGAGTAAGTGAAAGGATGGCTGGATGGGTGAAAGGCTAAAAGGCTGGATGGATGAGTGAGTGGATGGATGGGTGGAAGAGTGGATGCATGAGTGAACCGATGGATAGGGTGAAAGGGTGGATGGATGGATAATGAATGAATGAGTGAAAGGGTGGATGGAGGGATGGATGAGTGAAATGATTTATGGAAGGATACATGATGGATAGGTTTGCAAATGGTTGAATATGTTTGGATATGGATGGACTTAATTATATACTATTGCGCGACCTCCTCTGATGTGTCTGTATAACTTACCTTTTGTCCCAAAGTTTTGTCTTGAATTTTGACCTCCTGTCATGAATTTTTGTCCTGAATTTTGACCCTTTGTCCTGAATTTTTACACTCACTGTCCTGAATTTGGACCCATGCCAGTTGGTCACCCTATATGTAGTGCAGTTGTTGTTATCTCCGTGCACACCTTTGATTAGGAAAAAAGTTTGTGTCGACAATTCGATTTGGCGCAGACCTTGTCGCACTGTGCCTGGCAGTGCCTTGTATTGATGGGAGGAAATGTGATGAACAGATCACAAAGGTTGCGCTCATTCAACATGAAACTGCGAGGTTTCTTCACTTGTTAAAGTATTCACAACGTGGAAATAGAAACGAAAGATTACATCATCCAATCATTTTATTCCTTTCAATTTGTGATGTCATAATGAATTCTTATGAACAGGTTCATTGAAATCATGAACAATCCATTAACATTACTTCATGCCCAATGCATTTCGGGTTAGGCGGAATAACCCTTCGTCAGGGGCCTGTGAATAGAAACATACAGGACCTTAACATTCAGCAGAGAAAACGAGTCTAAATGTAATCACCAAATGACACATCGCAAAATGTATCACGACATACAATGCACAATTTCATAAAAATATCATAAAAATAAGCAGCACAATCAAACAATAATCTGAACAACTGAAAGTGCTTAATAAACGAGTGCAGAGGTGACAGGTCAGGAAGTGAAATACACAACCTAAACGAAGTGATGGAGAGCGCAGTTTACGGGATAACTCTTACAAACAGTACAACCCGAGGAGCAGGAAAGGGCTAGAGTGAAGGGTGGAGAAAAAGAGGACAACAAGGAAAATAGTCAAAGACAAGGGGGGCCGGTGAACTTACTTGAAGAAGTAACGCAAGTTACTCGCGGCGTACCAAGGTCGGCATAGGTCGGGTACCATAAGAGCCTATCACAAGGCTTCTTATTGTGTGAATGTCCGGTCACGTGATAGCGGAAGAATGTAACAGGTGCGGTGCGTATCAAGATTTGAAGGACGGATAAAGCAGGTTTCACGTCTCGTGTAGTGGTAAAATCGAGAGATAATGTTGGCAACCAAGTAAATAAGCTACCGTAGATGGTTAATTGTCGGTAGAAAAACCGTACACACTAACACTGCATGAGAGCTCACAGCTCATTGGATAGTTCCGGGTCACGTGGGTGAAAACCAGAGTAAACAGTACCGTATTGGTGTTTAATGTGCTGTCAGGGTGCGCACGCTGGGATTCTGCGGATATGAATGGTCACGTCAGTGACATGACGAGTAGGTGTACGAATAAGAAAAAAGAGGTTAAATGCGAGTGTACAGAAAACATGTGGCAAACAGAATAAATGTGAATAAACATCGCAAGAAACAAAATGCAATGAAAGCAAAAAATGTGAAATGCATAATGCACAATAAGGAACAATGTATGAACAAATACTTGTCAATATTTCGAAAGAACATTGAGTCGCCATCATAGGGTGTGAATTATTCAGCTGGGTGTCAGAGTTCAGAGAGGGCGGAAAGGAGCCCCTCAGTCCAATGGTGAGCAGCGGTATCATAGAAAGCATGAGAATTCAATTCTGTCATTGATCCCCATTGGTTGGAGGGTATGCAATTTCTTGATCCAAAAAAACTCAGCCTGTAAACGCTGTTTGATGGGGTCCATGTCGCAGCGCTGTGGGAGTATCTCCAGGATGGTAAATTTCAGTTGTGCTATCTGGTGATTGGATTCAAGCCAGTGGGCGGCCACCGAAGATTTCATATTTTTTGTCCGAATATTACTTTTGTGCTCAGATATTCTTGTTTTGATCTTCCTTTCAGTTTGACCGACATATATTTTGCCACATGGGCATTTGATGGCATAAATAAGATTTTTAGAATCACAAGTTCCAGAATATTTTAAGTAAATTTTGTAGACTTTTGTGGGATGCATGAAGACTTGGCCTGTGATGACATTATTGCAGTGAACACAATTTAAACATTTGGACATGCCTTTATATTGCGTCTTGCATTCTTTTTTGGTTGTGAGGAACTCTTTCAAATTTTTTGATCTCTTAAAGGCAAACGTGATATGGTCGCTGAATAAGTTTTGTAAATCAGGTTCATCTTTGATTAAAGACCAATGTCGATTGATAATTTTTTTGATCTTGCTGGCTTCTGTTGAAAATTTCAAGACACATACTGTTTTAGGTTCAGGTGTTCGCAATGTCGGCGACAGTAACCGTTCTCTGGGTAGTTTGGCCACTTTTTTGAGTGATTCCTCTAGTATCTCTTGAGGGTATCCACGAGCAAGGTATTGGTACTTTTGTTCTCTCATGGTGATGGATAATGTTTGAGGGTCTGAAGTGATTCTTTTTAAACGGATGAATTGTGAGGTAGGTAGATGTTTCTTAAGGATGTCAGGATGGAAACTTTGGAATAATAAGCTGGAGTTGCGATCAGTCGGTTTTTTATACACTTTGGTTTGTAACTGGTGATTGATGATCGAAACTTGTACGTCTAGAAATGCAATGGTTTCCTTGTGGATGTTATGGGTGAATTTTATTCTCGGATTGATGAGATTGAGTTCGGTAATGTTAAACATTAGTTCCTCCTTTGTTCCTCTCCAAATTAAAAACAAGTAATCAATGTATCTTTTAAATGTGACTACATTGTTAGTCCAATTGGGGTTGTGTAAAATGTTGTCATGTTCAAATTTTGTCATAAACAAATTGGCATATGAGGGGGCCCCCCCAAAGCCCATTGAGGTCCCATTGCATTGGTTGTAGAATTTGTTATTCCATTCAAAATAACTGTGATATAACGCGAAATGCATGAGTTCAATGAGGAAGATTCTGTTGGCTTCACAGTCTTCTTCTGAAAGTAAATTCCATTCAAGAGCTTCAAGGCCTTCGTTGTGCGGGATCGATGTGTATAGTGACACAACGTCAACTGTACACAGCCAATATTCCATGTTGGGCTCTAACTGAATCGAGTGTAGTAAATTGAGGAAATCTGTTGTGTCCTTTATGTAAGTTTGACCTTTCTGTACGATCGGCTGTAAATACCAGTCCATATATTTACCAATGCTGTCCGATATTGACCCACGGGCTGACACGATGGGTCTGAATGGTGGTTTGAGCATATCCTTATGAATTTTAGGTAACATATATAATTTTGGTCTACGCGGATGTTTGGTTTCCAAAAATTTATATGTTTTGTCATCAATCCATTTCATTGCAAGAGCATGTTCAAGGATTACAGTGAGAGTTCTTTGATATTCTTCAGTTGGATCAGAGTTCAATAGAATGTATGTGTTAGAATCATTCACATGTTCATTGACGCTATTCTCGTAGAAGCTGGTATCCATTATTACTAAAGATCCGCCTTTGTCGGCACTTTGAAAGGTTACATCCGGATCTTTTGACAAGTTGAAGATGGTGCTCAATTCTGATTTGGACAAATTGCTTTTGATTTTTCTATTAAAGTTGATTTGCTGTATATCTGACAAAATGTATCTCTCGAATGCCTCGATGGTTTTGTGCGAATATGGTGCACAAAATGTACTTTTGGGTTTGAATGTTTTTATGTTGGTTGTAAAAGAAGTTGCAGAATCTTTGAAAAAATGTTTTAGTTTGAGAGTTCTGAAAAATTTGAAAAGAGCGATTTCAGTTTCAGCCAAATTAGACTTATATGTAGGTACAAAAGAGGTTCCTTTATTTAGTACAGCCATTTGTGCAGCAGTGAACTGTTTTGAAGATATGTTGATTATTAAGTCGCTTTTGTTGTCTTCTGACTTCTGGTTCTTTTGGCTATTTCTGCCGCCGTTTCTTCTACCCCTCCTGTTGCGTCGATAGGTGGTGCATTGGCCGCTGGGCTTATGTCTAAAAAAGGCTGCTTTTTAGATGATGTGCTTGGTTGTTGATTTTTTTCAATTGGTTGTCTGCTTTGAGAAATGTCAGATTCAGAAACTAAGCTTTCTTGAGATGAATTAGCTGATGGCTTGGGTTTAGGTTGTTGCCATTTTTGTTGGTTGTAGATTTCAGCCCAAGTGTACACTTCGTCATACTTGTAATCGATAGTGTCTCTCTTGTACTTTCTGACTTTGCGGTCGTTGACTTCTTTTGCATACTTGTCCAGTTTTTTGTTAACATCTTCTAGAATTGTTTTCAAATCAGGTAGTTTATCCAACTCTTTTTTCATATTGTCTAGATCCACTTCGATTTCTTTAAGGACTTTAGAAAGTTCTTGTATTATCAATAGGATTAAGTCGAGTGAACATTTATTTAAAATTTGATACCATTTTTCGACGAATTGTTTGTTATTTTTGCACAGCATTGGTTTAAGGGCGATTCTTAACCCTCTAGGTATTCTTTTATTCTTGTGGTAGTGAATCAAAGTTGTCGCATGGAGCCTTTGATTGATTTCTTTTTTGCTGAGAAACTCAAATTGGCGAATCAATTGTGCTGTAGTTGATACATTAGGACTGAATGCTCTGGTCTCCTGTATGAGTCCGTAAATTTCCTCTGCTGCCTCTGGTGTAAAGGCTAATAGTTCGGCTTGATTGGTGGTAATTTGGGCAATGTCATCAAATTGCATTGTGCCGGTTGGGTGGGTGCACTGGGAGATGGGATAGGCTGGGATTTATGAACTGCAGTTGTTGTTATCTCCGTGCACGCCTTTGATTAGGAAAAAAGTTTGTGTCGACAATTCGATTTGGCGCAGACCTTGTCGCACTGTGCCTGGCAGTGCCTTGTATTGATGGGAGGAAATGTGATGAACAGATCACAAAGGTTGCGCTCATTCAACATGAAACTGCGAGGTTTCTTCACTTGTTAAAGTATTCAGAACGTGGAAATAGAAACGAAAGATTACATCATCCAATCATTTTATTCCTTTCAATTTGTGATGTCATAATGAATTCTTATGAACAGGTTCATTGAAATCATGAACAATCCAATAACATTACTTCATGCCCAATGCATTTCGGGTTAGGCGGAATAACCCTTCGTCAGGGGCCTGTGAATAGAAACATACAGGACCTTAACATTCAGAAGAGAAAACGAGTCTAAATGTAATCACCAAATGACACATCGCAAAATGTATCACGACATACAATGCACAATTTCATAAAAATATCATAAAAATAAGCAGCACAATCAAACAATAATCTGAACAACTGAAAGTGCTTAATAAACGAGTGCAGAGGTGACAGGTCAGGAAGTGAAATACACAACCTAAACGAAGTGATGGAGAGCGCAGTTTACGGGATAACTCTTACAAACAGTACAACCCGAGGAGCAGGAAAGGGCTAGAGTGAAGGGTGGAGAAAAAGAGGACAACGAGGAAAATAGTCAAAGACAAGGGGGGCCGGTGAACTTACTTGAAGAAGTAACGCAAGTTACTCGCGGCGTATCAAGGTCGGCATAGGTCGGGTACCATAAGAGCCTATCACAAGGCTTCTTATTGTGTGAATGTCCGGTCACGTGATAGCGGAAGAATGTAACGGGTGCGGTGCGTATCAAGATTTGAAGGACGGATAAAGCAGGTTTCACGTCTCGTGTAGTGGTAAAATCGAGAGATAATGTTGGCAACCAAGTAAATAAGCTACCGTAGATGGGTAATTGTCGGTAGAAAAACCGTACACACTAACACTGCATGAGAGCTCACAGCTCATTGGATAGTTCCGGGTCACGTGGGTGGAAACCAGAGTAAACAGTACCGTATTGGTGTTTAATGTGCTGTCAGGGTGCGCACGCTGGGATTCTGCGGATATGAATGGTTTATCCGTCCTTCAAATCTTGATACGCACCGCACCCGTTACATTCTTCCGCTATCACGTGACCGGACATTCACACAATAAGAAGCCTTGTGATAGGCTCTTATGGTACCCGACCTATGCCGACCTTGGTACGCCGCGAGTAACTTGCGTTACTTCTTCGAGTAAGTTCACCGGCCCCCCTTGTCTTTGACTATTTTCCTCGTTGTCCTCTTTTTCTCCACCCTTCACTCTAGCCCTTTCCTGCTCCTCGGGTTGTACTGTTTGTAAGAGTTATCCCGTAAACTGCGCTCTCCATCACTTCGTTTAGGTTGTGTATTTCACTTCCTGACCTGTCACCTCTGCACTCGTTTATTAAGCACTTTCAGTTGTTCAGATTATTGTTTGATTGTGCTGCTTATTTTTATGATATTTTTATGAAATTGTGCATTGTATGTCGTGATACATTTTGCAATGTGTCATTTGGTGATTACATTTAGACTCGTTTTCTCTGCTGAATGTTAAGGTCCTGTATGTTTCTATTCACAGGCCCCTGACGAAGGGTTATTCCGCCTAACCCGAAATGCATTGGGCATGAAGTAATGTTAATGGATTGTTCATGATTTCAATGAACCTGTTCATAAGAATTCATTATGACATCACAAATTGAAAGGAATAAAATGATTGGATGATGTAATCTTTCGTTTCTATTTCCACGTTGTGAATACTTTAACAAGTGAAGAAACCTCGCAGTTTCATGTTGAATGAGCGCAACCTTTGTGATCTGTTCATCACATTTCCTCCCACCCTATATGTAGGGCATAGGGGGTATTGTGAAGTGCTGTGTGGAAATAGGCATAACCGCCTGATGAGCACGCTAGAGCTGCCTGGGGCCTGGAGCACTCAAGCTGTAGCGCTGTGCGGGAGCCCATGCAAGTCATGTATATTCCCTGCAGATTTCTGATAGCATGTTTGTGTGTTTTACTCATTGTCTGTCTGTTTCTATGCTATTAAATCCTTCACTTTCTCAAGTTGCTGTGGGCCTATTCTGTTCTTTCTAAGGAGATGTCACTTGGAAAGGGATGTGGGCGTAAGCCGCAAAAACACAAACCACAGTGCCACCAGTTGCTGAACTTTGATTATGATACACTTTTGTAGACTATATTTATTGTATTTGCAAACTTTTTATAGAGCTGTGCTGCAAGCTAAAATGTGGCGGGTCCCTTTTTAGTCCATTTAGGAAATTCTGGAAATTTGACAAACCATTGGTCTGCAGAGCATTACAGAGCTCCACTAACGATAGCCGCTATCAAACAAGCTGTAATTGTGTGTATTTTCTGACCACTGCCAATTTTGTTTTATTCTATCCAAGTTCAAGTTTCAAAACTTTATTCGGAACATGTAAATCATGTCCATAAAAGTACATACAACAATACAAATAAAAGAAAATACACTTTATCAATCGCAATCAGCTACAAATACGGTAAGATACATATAACAAGCAAATAACACATTTAAAAAAATTTCCAATAAATAAGATAGAATAAGAATATTGATAAATATATTTAAAAAATCATGCTTTTCCTATAGCTGATGGCCCTGAGTAAAAAACTAGCCGTATAAAAACAGATGTCAGGGTGATGCAAGTTAAAAAGTAATTTCATTGCCGCTTTAACAGTTCTTGCTCCAAATTTAATAAGTAGAGGTTTTAAAAAGAATTTACGACATTCGCTATACAGGTTGCATATAAACAAAAAGTGCTCTGTGCTTTGTTCTGAAATATTGTCGCACCGACATGGACCAGTAGGGCGCTTCTTAATCTCAGGGAATGCAACCAGTAGGTGGACCGTACCCATCCTCATCCTGGTGAGAACAAACCGATGTTGCCCTTTGGTCACCTGGACGAGGTAAGGGTGTAGGCCCACAGATTCATTCAAATGGTTATAACGTATACAAGTAGAAAGTTTAAGATCATCCGTAGCTCGTCTTTCTGCACAATGATTTAAAAAAGTTAATTTCAGACTCTCCTTGGAGAGATCCGAGGCAGAACAGTGATCTAATGTAACGTTAAGCCCAAATACACTAGAGAAAGAATCAATTGTGTACTTAATCCATGGGATTTTAAGAAAATAGTCTAGGCGTAAACAATCCTCAATAATGGCCCTATTAAATGAGGTTTCGTCTTTCATCCAGACTGAACGCCACAACATCAAAGGTCTCAACAATAATAGATCATTTATATGATGTAGTCCTAGTTCTTTATGGACCAAACTATTAGCAGTAGAAGTCGGGAGACACAACAATTTTTTCAGAAACATATTCTCTTCAACCTGGAGGGATTCGACCCTGGATACCCCCCATACCCCTGCTCCGTAGAGGGCAGCCGAGAGACACCTGGCTTCAAAAATCTTGAGCATTTCTTTAGGCCTTCTACTACCTAACTTACTTGCGAATGCAAATATTCCATTGGCGCTCCTGATCATTTTGTCGCGCACCACCTTGTGCTCGACGTCCCAGCGACCATTTTTGGAAAAATTAACTCCCAGGTAGCAGAAGTTTTCCACGGACTGCACCACTTGGCCGTCAATGAGATACCTATAGGGTTTTTTAATTTTTACCTTGCTAGCTCCGCACTCCATCACAAATGTCTTGCTTTTATTAATGACCAACTTTCTTTTCTCAATAAAGGCCACAAATTTATCAATCAAAAGCTGTAGACCCCGGGGAGTCCTAGAGAGCAGCACAGCGTCGTCCGCATAGAGTAACACAGGGATGGTACTTGTGTTTACTCTAGGTGCGTCGGCTGGCGCCCTCTGTAAGACCGAGTCTATTTCGTTAATGAACAGAGTGAAGAGCAAGGGTGCCAATACACACCCTTGTCTGATACCTCTCCTGACCTTGAATTTGTCTGTGCATTCGCCCGAGGGCCCATACCGAACACACGAGCTAAGCCTCTCATATAAACGGGCCAGGAAATATATGATTTCCCTGGGTGCTCCCATTTCTAACAAGGTGGTCCATAATATGGCGTGATCCACTAGGTCAAAAGCACTGCTCAGATCAGCGAAACAGAGGTAAAGTGAACCCTTTTTCGCACGGGTATATTTCCCAATCAGTAGCTCCAGATTTAAGCATTGTTCAATGCAACCCCTCCCTTTCCTGAACCCATATTGGCAGTCTGTCATTATTTTATTAGACTCAGCCCATTCTTCCAATCGAACGAGGAGTACACGACTCATAATCTTAACCGACGAATCCAACAACGAGATTGGCCGGTAGTTTTTGGCGTTTCCTCGGTCCCCTTTTTTATGAATTGGAACTATTATGGATTCGGACCAGGTACACGGAATAGTATAGCGAACAGCGGCATTAAAAACTTTGGCTAGTACTGGCCCCCAAGTCTCGGGCGCAAATTTATATACATCAACTGGGACACCGTCGGGTCCCTGGGCCTTACCGCCCTTGCTAGCCCTGATACTACTTAGGACCTCCTGTAAGGTGATATCTAAATTAAGTACTGGCCAAGAGCAACTTTCCGGCAACGTTACCGTGTCAGGATTAAAAATGGCAGAAAAATGCTGTACCCATGACTCCTTACCCACGTTTGAGGTTAACGTGGGAAGTTTATCATCTCTTAGAAAAGGGCTATTTACTGCTGCCCAAAAAAGCGTACAGTTATTCGATACAGCCGCCAGATCAAATCGCTCCCAAGCTTCCTCACGTAATTCGGCTTTCCTTTGCCTAAGAGCTAAATTATAATCAGATCTAAGCTTAACTACAACTGTTTTATCTCTAGGTTTTGTGGATAATGCTTTTTTTAATGTTTTCAATGCCACAGTGCATGCGTTATCAAACCATCCCCTGGCCTTGTAGTTAAAATTTCCAGCAGACCTAGTAAACTTACTGCTAATAAAAACATTGATTTTTGTAAAATAGGAAATACAGGCCATCATATTTGAATTCTCATCAGTAATAGAAATAATATCATTTAAACAACAGGAGATAATGCAATTTGAGGTTACTTCAGCCTTATCCCCTGCCCACCTTATTCTAAATCCATTCGGCCTATGTACTTCAATGTTTGAAATAGCACTACTATCTGGAATTATACAAGCTTTCCAAAACCTTGTTTCAATAACAAGACAGTTGTGGTCACTAACCATATGATCTACAACCTTGACATCGGAACTAAAATCAGCTAATTCGGAAGACATGCAAATAAAATCAATCACAGTGTTCGCCCCTCGCCCTACAAAGGTTGGCAAACTAACGCCCTTCCCATCCTGTTCAATCTCTAAAATCTCTAAGTCATAGGCGAATAGGAAAGAGTTCAGAGTTTCACCATATGTATTATGTTTGAAGTGCATAACTGGCTCTCCAACACGATTCAAATTACCACACAACCTTTGATTAGAGAGAGGGCAAACAGAAGTATTAAAATCACCAACATATATGTATTCAAAAACCGTATTGGAGGTTTTCATCAGTTGTTTGATTGCGACATCAAGTTCTACAATAACCGTATATCTACTGGCATCAAAAACGTTATTGTACATATTAATCAACAAAATGTTTTTACCTGCCTCATCCGCTAACCATAGTAATTGAGAATTATTGCCCACTATAATATATTCCTTCACCCTGATTCGCATTTTCACAGAAATCAGAGTTAGCAAACCTCCTTTGGCCCTCCCTGAAGTAGTTGCCACTGCTGGTAGCTCATAGGCTACAAACCCGTCAAGCCCCTGGAAATTTGAACACCAGGTCTCTTGTAAGCATAAGATATCAAATGTTCTAATTAGTTCTAACCACCCTGGTACATTTAATTTGGAGACCAGTCCTGCTATATTCCAACTGGCAATAAAGCAAGTTGTTGATGATGCCCCCACTAGGGTATTGCGGGATATACCCACAGGCTTAGGCAGTATACTACCAATTGTAATTGGGGGCTGATGTAAATCTACTCCTGCAACCACTGCGACAGACTCATGTCTGACCTCTTGTCAATCGCAGTTGTTAAGACCAGACAGGGCATCAAATCTATTATGCAATAGCAGACTAGGTACTAAGGGGGATGCCCAGCGATTATGCAGATTCAGATTGTTAATCAAATTGTTATCCCATCCCAATGCTGGCGTTTTCGGTAGGGTTACATTTTGCTGTTCCCCGTGGAAAAATTTTAATGTTAGGGGAACCACCGTACCTCTTCTACGCTGAGGTGGAAAAATATGTGTTAAAACATTGGGAAGTATATTGGGATGAGCAAATGTTATCGCCACGCAATCCCCTTTAAATCTTTTAGGGCGGTTCCCTATCCAGGGAATACGTTTAACTGTTTTGATATCATGCGCTAATTGCTGTAAACCACCAGGCGCTAACCTCATATTACCAGAGAGCCAGTGAAGGGCCTTACTACTCAGAGAGCTGGCTGACTCGATGATGCCGTCATCCAACTGGGGTACATTAGCTAACACTAATACAACAGGTGAAGCTTCCTCAATAAATTGAAGAGGGTCTGTACCGTGGGCTTGTGCTTGTGGAATATTAACTGACAACGGGCACCCTTCTACTGTTGTAATATTATGATTAGCTTTGGGGGCCAACGTATGGGCTAGATCAGTCAACACGCCAGATATCCCTTCTACGGCATGATCAACACCCTCTATAGTGTTTTTTGCAGATATTAAAGTATTAAGACTACCTATTTCCTCCGTCAGCTTAGTTTGCAGACCTCCAAGCCTTTTAACTTCCGCCTGAAGCTTATCTATTTTTGAGATCAGAGGTTTTACAATTTCGATAAGTTTGCCCTCTACAACCTCAAGCAGTTTAGCAAACAATTCATCCTCTCCTTTATTTCTTACAGTCCCGTCCCCTGCTGCCTTTGGGGGAGCTCTCGCGGAACCTGGAGATAATGTTCTTTTCCTTTTCGCTCTTGGTCTTTGACCTCCCTGTTTCCGTTGATTCTTCACACAGGCACGCACAGGTCGAGGTGTGTGCTCAATTAGAGGTGAATTGTCCTCTACAGGACCAGTAACAGTGTCTGGGTCAGAATCAATAATGCTATCAAAGTCTACATTCAAAATAACAGGAGATACTAACGTGATCAGTGGCTGACTGTCAGACTCAATCATGGGTGAATCATTAGTTGATACCCTTGTGTCCACCATCACAAAAGGACTATCCTCAGCTGACATAGGCAAGGTAGGGCTTAATCTGCGCAAATCTGGTGACTGGCTTAGCCCTAATGATTCTCTCCTTTGTTCGTTAATTTTCTTTACAGTTTGCACAACATAATTATCCATGGTATTAGCGGGAACAACAGCAGGTTTCTTTTTGGTTGCCATATATGTAACACGGTATACAACTGGGGGACTGTGTCTTACTTGTGGATATGTCTCTGTTGAAACAGGGGGTCAGGCCCTGCCCCTGCCTCTTCCTGCCGATGAGGGCCGTAGAGGGCCCGCCCTTTGCCCGGGCTTAGCCCCGGGCGTCCCGCTCGCGTCCCGCGAAGCGGGTAGCTGCGGCGCTTATGAGCGCCTCCTGGCGCCTTCGCGTCGTCAGAAACGCGCGCCGCCGCGTAGGCTGCCGGGAGTTGTGGTCCCGGAGCGGCGGCGCGTGGAGTCAGCTGGTTTTTGACTCTTGGCGGTGGCGGCGTGCTGCAGGACTTCCTCGCTGCCTCAAATGACTCCTGGCGGTGGCGGCAACCTTCAGGTAAGCTTTTCCTTGTCTCCCCCCGCTCCGCCGGTAGCTGCGGCGCTTATGAGCGCCTCCTGGCGCCTTCGCGTCGTCAGAAACGCGCGCCGCCGCGTAGGCTGCCGGGAGTTGTGGTCCCGGAGCGGCGGCGCGTGGAGTCAGCTGGTTTTTGACTCTTGGCGGTGGCGGCGTGCTGCAGGACTTCCTCGCTGCCTCAAATGACTCCTGGCGGTGGCGGCAACCTTCAGGTAAGCTTTTCCTTGTCTCCCCCCGCTCCGCCGGTAGCTGCGGCGCTTATGAGCGCCTCCTGGCGCCTTCGCGTCGTCAGAAACGCGCGCCGCCGCGTAGGCTGCCGGGAGTTGTGGTCCCGGAGCGGCGGCGCGTGGAGTCAGCTGGTTTTTGACTCTTGGCGGTGGCGGCGTGCTGCAGGACTTCCTCGCTGCCTCAAATGACTCCTGGCGGTGGCGGCAACCTTCAGGTAAGCTTTTCCTTGTCTCCCCCCGCTCCGCCGGTAGCTGCGGCGCTTATGAGCGCCTCCTGGCGCCTTCGCGTCGTCAGAAACGCGCGCCGCCGCGTAGGCTGCCGGGAGTTGTGGTCCCGGAGCGGCGGCGCGTGGAGTCAGCTGGTTTTTGACTCTTGGCGGTGGCGGCGTGCTGCAGGACTTCCTCGCTGCCTCAAATGACTCCTGGCGGTGGCGGCAACCTTCAGGTAAGCTTTTCCTTGTCTCCCCCCGCTCCGCCGGTAGCTGCGGCGCTTATGAGCGCCTCCTGGCGCCTTCGCGTCGTCAGAAACGCGCGCCGCCGCGTAGGCTGCCGGGAGTTGTGGTCCCGGAGCGGCGGCGCGTGGAGTCAGCTGGTTTTTGACTCTTGGCGGTGGCGGCGTGCTGCAGGACTTCCTCGCTGCCTCAAATGACTCCTGGCGGTGGCGGCAACCTTCAGGTAAGCTTTTCCTTGTCTCCCCCCGCTCCGCCGGTAGCTGCGGCGCTTATGAGCGCCTCCTGGCGCCTTCGCGTCGTCAGAAACGCGCGCCGCCGCGTAGGCTGCCGGGAGTTGTGGTCCCGGAGCGGCGGCGCGTGGAGTCAGCTGGTTTTTGACTCTTGGCGGTGGCGGCGTGCTGCAGGACTTCCTCGCTGCCTCAAATGACTCCTGGCGGTGGCGGCAACCTTCAGGTAAGCTTTTCCTTGTCTCCCCCCGCTCCGCCGGTAGCTGCGGCGCTTATGAGCGCCTCCTGGCGCCTTCGCGTCGTCAGAAACGCGCGCCGCCGCGTAGGCTGCCGGGAGTTGTGGTCCCGGAGCGGCGGCGCGTGGAGTCAGCTGGTTTTTGACTCTTGGCGGTGGCGGCGTGCTGCAGGACTTCCTCGCTGCCTCAAATGACTCCTGGCGGTGGCGGCAACCTTCAGGTAAGCTATCCTTCTGAGACCACTAGAGGAGTGGGTGGGGGCAGGTAGGTGTGCTGCTTCTGTACAATCACAGTATGTCTAAGAGCCAGTTGCAGATGGAATTTCCCAGCAGCACTGGTGCAGCGGTTTAAGATTTTATTTAGAGTTTCTGGTTGCTCAAATATGTGTAATTTCTGATATTTATGTGTTTCCCTCATCTTCATTGCTTGATTTTTGCTTGTGAGAAAGTGTCACTATTGGTCGTTGAATGTCACTCATAATCACACTGAATTTATGAAAATGTCACACAAAGCAATCTGAAACCTTAGTAGCTATGTACGTGCCCTGTCGTATATTTCATTCCTCATTGCATAAAACCCAACAGATGCTCTTGCTTTTCACTTGCTCGTATGTCCAATGCACCAGAAGTAAAAGACTCAGACCATGTGAGTGCAGGGGCAACGGTGTGCCTGTGACATTGCAGGGTCCAGCACATTAAAACTAAACCTACTGCCGATGCGCTTTACTTTGTCAGTAAATGATTACTTGGCCTGTGAATTTAAGGAACAGAACTGGGGCGAGTTCAACAGTGCCACCTAATGGTCAGTTGGGGTATGGCAGTGGCATATGAGTGCAGCAGTTAGTCTTTGGGTCACATGGGTTAATATAACATATGCCCACTAAAGAATTGGCACTTAGTATATCTCACAAAAGGACCAAATCAGGTAAAGCTCATGTTTACGTCGGTGCATTGCGTGACTTAATAAGTTACAGATGTTTCTTTGCAGGCATGCTTGGATGCAGGGTACATGCAAATGGCAGCTTCTCTGTGAGCTTTTGCAGGCACCACCTGGCTTGTGGTTGGGTCTGTTTCATTTTAAAGGCATGCACAGTTGAATGTGAAACTTCCCAAATGGCGTTTACAAGAGCATAGTGGCCGTGTGAAGTCCTGGAATAACCCAGCCTTCTTTCTTTTAAAAGTTAAAAACATATTCCATGGCACTGGATGAAGGATAGATCAGAAAAAGCTGGTGTCGACATTCTGCAATGTGGGACAGAAAATAACTATTTGTGTATTTTCGGAGCAGCAGGAGTGCTGGCATCACCTGCTGAGCTCGAGGAGGCATGCCTTGCAATACTTTCTATTGGTAATTGATTGAAGTGGGTCGGTCAAATGGGAAATGGTGAGCTTTGTGGCACAAAGACAGGGATCGAAGCAAGGATTCTGTGGACCCTGGTATAAGCAAGAAAAATGGTCCCTTTGCTTGCAAGTGAGGTAGTAAATTACAGCAAGTATCAGGGCTCAATAGGGCCCTCAGGGCTCTGGGCTCTGGTTGGTGCCACTGCACCTGCCACACAAATAGTATCTAGACCCCTGACATATACCCCTCAAAGTCTGGGGGTAATTGACAGTTATGCAAATGTTAGACATTGCATGACATGCAATGGAGTCTGTTCCAGCCCTACCAGCATTCCATAGGCAAATTCTGGCCTGGTTAACTAGTCTCCATTTCCTATAAGCCAGCTAAGGACAGAATATAATGACCAAATTCAGATTTGAGAAAGGCACCCTTAAACTAGTTATGAGAATGGGTTATGTCAGAGAGAAGCCAAGGATAAATCACGTTGAAGTTGAGAAGGTAATAAAACTGCAACGTGGCTTTAAACACACCCCACACACGACATTATTGTTAACATTATCCAGGTGTTCCACTTATGCCCCAATTTGTAACTCATTTGATAAAAAATTCTAACTTTCTAAGAAAAAGTCTGATGCATATTGTCATTGGCATAGTGCTCATAATTTTAGGGAAGTTAAAGTAATACTTTACATACTCATGAGTGGTAAAAATGAGACAAAAAAGAGAAGAGATATGCACCATTTTAATCTGATGCATCACTAAATGTATACCTGTTTTTTCTTTCAGGGCCGCTGCATTAATTTTACAAGAGTGAGTAACGAGGGTCCGCCCAGGTATCCGCTGAACAACGGCTACTCTCGCTCCTCCCTACCTCCAAGGCCGATCTACACACCGCCACAAAATCCCATGTTCAGCCCTCCTCCCCCACCCAGTCCGCCGCCACCACCCAGCCCACCGCCACCACCTACTCCCTCTCCACCACCAACACTGACTCCTCCTCCTTTGGCACCACCACCCAGTAGGGCCCCTCCTCCCTCCAGACCACCGCCCCGCCCCTCCATATAGGGTATGGTAGACCCACGCTCACTAGTCCCCAAGTGGGACAGGATTCTTTCTCAGCAGTACTGTACTAGGCCTTTTGGAGCAGAAGCAGGCTTTTAGCATTCAGAAATGGCTACAACAGAATAACCAATTTACACCCTTCCTCCTCTCCTGGGCGCCAATCCCAGATCCCCTCAGCAAAAGAGCTCCTCACAACTGTGCAGCTAATGGTCACATTTTACAGGGAACACACCAGACTTTCAAATTTACCGCATTGCAATATACTTCTCGTAACACAAAGTAAGACTTGAAGTTAGGTCAAGTGGACCTGATGTTTAAAAATTGTATGGTTCAGAAGACCAGAACTCTATGGTACAGAAGACAGACCTACAGTAACCGAACGTCTGACCTCTGCAATTCAACGGAGGATGACCATTAACATCTGGCTATCCAAGTCCACGCAGGTTTGCCAACTCGTTTCTTGGCACGATGAGCATTCTGGGATTTTCCAGACACTCCATCCCAGAAAAGGTGTATCCACTTTTGGCTTACCACTGGTGAGAATATTGTGAGCATGCAGCTGGGATAAACGTGTCTCTTTTTAAAGAAAGATTTTTTTAAGAAAGTGTGGAATGGAGGGTAGGGTTAGCACCAGATTCTCTCCCTGCACATGCGGGACTGTGCCCAGAGGTTGCCTGTGATGTTGGATGTGTATGTTACCTACAAGGAGCAGAATGAACTTTCAAACGGAGGATCAAGTTTAGACGAGCTGAAAATGGTGATAAGGACAAAAAAGTGTCGGGAAGGTGCTGAATTTGCAAAAGACCTGAACAAAACTTCAAGTGGACTTATACTTCTTTCTAAAGAGCTCAATGTGCAACCATTATTGGATCACGCTTGTGATATTGGTGATGGAGACCTAGCTAAGAAGTCATGTTAACTTGTGCCACTTGTTTCCTGGGCGGTAATATCAAGCAGCTGCCTTGCAAATTGGTTCATGGGATGTAGGGTAGTGGTAAGTTCTATTGGCAGCAAGTCAATAGCTCACCTCTCGATGATTGGTGCCTTGTTATACGATGTCACACTTTTTTGGGAGTTGTTTCTTTTTTATGTATACTTCAATCCTGACGTGTAATTACTTTTTTCGCATTTACTACATACGAAAGTGTTTTTGTGATATTGGTACATTAGCTCTCTAAAAGCATAACTTGTTTCCTCAGTTGTAGCCTGAAAATGTAAAAAATATGGAAGAAAAGAATGTGAAATGTTCTTGTCCCGCCCATGACAACCACATTTCATACCGTCTATAGGAAACGCACTGGCTGCATTTCCTGGAACTTGGGTGGTGCCCATCAAAAATTTCCAAGACTCCCCTCCCTTGAAGTGCCACCCACTCCTTTATATTAACATTGTAAGAAGGCCAAGGGAACCCACCCAAATAACCACATCATCGCAGCACACTCCTTATGAATATTAGCTTTGCGTTGTTTCTTGCTGGGTGGTTAGTTACCGCTCTAAGGTTTCAAATAATGTACCTGGGGTAAGAGTGGAATGAGAACATTTCTAGAAATAACTCCTTAACAACGGCGGAAGGTGCGAATAATCTGTATCGGATCTCCGTTGTGACATGGCTAAGCCTTTTCCCCAGTTCCACAGACCCCAATAGATTTTGTCCAGCAGTTTAGATTGTTCAGCCAGAAAGAAATGCCTTTCCATGGTGGTGAACTGCTAAAGCGGAAGTAAGATGGCGTACTTCCAGATAGCATCAACACGACTGGCCACTTGGCCACTAAGTATCCATGCATCTGCTTAAGCAGTTCACTCACGGCAATGTTGAAGTTCAGATGATCTTATGACAGTCCAGGAGAGCCTCTGCAGGTTCATCTGCGCAATCATATCCCCATTGGTCAGATAATCTGAGGTCACCACTTCTTCTGCTGTACAGGCCTCTGCTGAGGCAGGCTTTTGACAGTCACTCTGCTTGGACTGCTGGCAGTTCAAAACAATACTTTACTGTGACTTGCTGCTGAGCAATCTCCAGCACTGTCACAACAGGAACCACCATGTTGACTGTCATTTGTTGCGCAACAATGGATAGAAATATTCTCTACAAGGTTAGTTATGTAATTGACGATATGCAAAGTGGACCTCTGGTGTGTAAGGAATTTAGGACTTCATGATGAACGGGTATTCTGAAAAGCTGAAAGAGGATGGATAGTCCAACAAATGTCAGACATGGGACCGAGTCTGCTCCAGCACCATGCCTTTACAAAAAAAAATCCAGATTTTTCAAGAACACCCTACAAGTGAACGGAGACCTTACAAAACAAATGTGCATATATGCAGAGATTTCTTCTCTTTTGACTTTGAAAATCCCTTAAAAACCATCTTCTGTTCCTGTTACATTTTTTATTTTAAAAAAATCAAAAAATCCATTCAGTCTGAGCCTTCAAGTTTGGTTTGCATCATGGCGGATTTGGTTACAGTAGAAAACATTGACTATTATCTGAGTAGGATTTGATTAACATGCACTCATCACCAGTGCAAAAGGCAATGCTAAAATGGTAAAAAGATTTCCAGGGCTGGAAAAACCAGCCGTGTCACAGCTTGTTTAACATTCTGAAAAGGTAGCTTTAA